>NC_071470.1:68488526-69114435 GCF_028500815.1 Rissa tridactyla
TAATATGCTTACTTCGCTTTTGTTCCTGTGAAGTTTTCCAGACGTTGCTGTGCTTGGTAACACGGTTATTTCTAGGATGGTCCCTGCTAAGTGTTATTGTCTGCTAGTCTTACTTTGTTTTCCCTCTGTTGCCCCTTACTCTTAGTCCCATCAGCACTGAAATCATGAAGATTATTTGAAATACTACAACTTCTTTTGGGAGAGCTGCATTTGTTTGGATATTTAAAAAAGGTATTTTATGATTGAAGGGCTTAAGCAGACACATCAGTAGTCTAGAAGGCAATATCATAGAATAGTTAAGAGTTGGAAGGGACCTTAAAGATTATCTAGTTGCAACCCCCTGCCCTGGGCAGGGACACCTCCCACTAGACCAGGCTGCTCAAAGCCCCATCCAGCCTGGCCTTGGACACCTCCAGGGATGGGGCAGCCACAGCTTCTCTGGGCAACCTGTTCCGGTGCCTCACCACCCTCACAATAAAGAATTTCTTCCTAATAGCTAATGTAAATCTCCCCTCTTTCAGTTTAAAACCGTTACCCCTCGTCCTATTGCTCCACTCCCTGATAGAGAGTCCTTCCCCATCTCCCTTGTAGCCCCCTTTAGGTACTGGAAAGGGTTATAAGGTCTCCCTGGAGCCTTCTCTTCTCCAGCCTTGCATACAAGTAAAAAAAACCCAGCACGTAACGTGTCGCTTAAAACCTGTGTAACGCTTGGAAAAAAGAAAAATACAGGTAATAATGGCAGTGAGGTGAAGGTTTTCAGAACGAAACCACAGTGATGGTTTACTCAAATGCAACAGCAGCTGCCTGAAAGCGTATTTATTTCCAATGTTTGTGAATCCTTGCACTCTCCTTTTCTCATCCCCACAGTAGTTATTTCAGTTAGATCAGGCAGCCATGCATCTACCGCCTTTGTTATCGGGAACAAATTGCCATATTCTGAGTGGAAGTAATGCTAGGAAAGAGCAGTTTGACCGGCCCATGGTGGTAGTGGAAGAAACAGCGGGGGGGTAAAGAGCTGGAGTCCTTCCCTCTGCTCCTCACCACCCACCAGCACAGGATGTGCTGCGATTTTTTTCTTCTCCAATCGATAGCTACAGTCAAATGTAAAATGGGAAAGAAATGTTCTCCTTTCAATAAAGCCAGCTGCTTCTGAAAGCAGTAAGTGTAGAAACACCATTGTTGGACAGTCAACACTTGTACTTTTGACCCTGTGTTTTATGTAGTGAGAAAGCAGAGGGCAGAAAGGGGACGAGTTGTTTTTGGCAATCTTTTTAACTCCTTTGATAAGAATTCACCAAAACTCAAACCAACAGAAATATACAAGCAATATGATATTTTTTCAAACCAATAATAACCACGTCTGAAACTTCAAAAACTTTCTCCGTTTGTCTAACTTTACTTTTCTAAGGTAGATTGAGAGGAAAATTTTCAGCTAGCACTAAATTTGCAGGACAACCTCTTTAAATTAGCGCTAAGGTGTTGTGAAAGCTTTTATTATTGCAGTAAGTGGCATCTTATCAATTGACAAGTACATCCGCATTAAATCTCCAGATCCTGGCCTTTGGCATATGAGAGTACTGATCATCGAACATTATGTTCACACTCAAAATGCTGTCTTGAGAAATTGGTATAGGCAACTTGCTTTATAGGAGGCACCTGCTCTCAGATTAAATCATTGCTTAGCCTTTCTATTCATTTGGACTCTTTGGTGCTACCAGAGGCTCAAATAACCTTAACAACAACAACAAAAAATCCACTTTTCCATCTGCAGCTAGAGATGATTACACACTACCCAGTTGTATTACAGTGACAAGACTGGACCACACTGAAAGCACAGTTTTATGATCTCATGTTCAATTATTAAAGCGTATAATACAGGGCGGGGGGGAAATACCTGAAAGACTGCCATCTGGTGCAAAGCAATTTTAGCACATACCTTATAAAGATACTAGAAATACAGACCTATTTTTGAGTCCCTTTCGCACAACTGTCAGGGTCCAAGCAGAGAATATACCAGGTAGAAACCTGCAAAATGGTAGCCAGAAAATGGAGGGGGGGGGGGGAGAGAGAATCCACACATCATATTCCTAAACAAAAAGGTGCTGACTAGCAGTTGTTGTTTTTTTGGTTTTGTTTTTTTTTTTTTCAAGTGTCCAACAATCATTTCTACAGAATGCTGTGTTGCAAAGGGAAACCCGCTGGTGATGTGGATGATACGAGGTAGGAGAGCTATTTTGGCAATAATCTGGAGGAGCGTGTCAATGCTTAGTTTCTCTTATGGCTGCCTTGCTTGAGAGTGGGATTTAGGCAGAATGAACGTGATGCCCTGAGCCATCTGTCCCATGGATGTGTCTTTGCCTGAGGTTTAGCAACTCTGACAAGAACGTATTTTGGTTAGGGGTAGTGAAGAGAAACCTCACCCTGCCAGCTAATAGCAGTCCATGGGACTGGACAGAGACGATCTCTCACCGAGGGAGTGAGGGGTAGAAAGGTGCCATAAAAATAAGGAGGGGTGGGGAAGAAAGATAAAACCAAAGTGCATTCAGGTCATCTTGTGTAATTTTAAAAAATATGTTAAATTAAGAGCAACAACTCTTCTTATTCCTCCTGCCCCTGTTTGTTGTCTGTCACATTGCCAGGAATTGTTAATGCAGGCAGGCACTCTGTGTTGCACGGCGGTAGGTGAAAGTGGCCTGTGTAATTCGATGTGAGGGAGTGTTTGGGTTTGTTTTTTTAATCAATTTGATCAATTACAAAACCAAAACAAAACCCCAAACGCAAAACACCCACTATTTTCCTAATATTTTCTTCTTCCAATTTCACGTAGACCCTCAGAGTTACCATGTGTGTCTGTAAAGGACTGATGCAGAATTTTCCATGGTGCCATCTAGTGATAACTTTTTTTGCCTGGAATTCCCAAAGTGGGTAGAGAGGCAGGGTGTGGGTTTACAGGGCTGTTAATACCTACACTGTAGGTACTGCCAGCTGCCTTCATCTGCCCAAGCCATCCTTTGATGGCCTCATAAAATGTGCCCTGGAGTGTCTTTGGAGTACTAATATGCTCTTCCACTTGAGAATTTCATCTTTAGAATATAAAGTCTTCCAATACAGTTTTTATAGTGGAAGAATAAGACTAATTCGTTTAATAGGTGGTAAAGGGAATTGGCTAAATTGAAAGGATTTGTTGCGCTTTCTTATTTTGAAGCTATTTCCGTTTCATACATTTTAAAATAGAATTCTCTGTAGTCAATGTCAACAGCAGCTAATATCCTAATGCCTTTACCTGTATGCTTCATCTCTTAAAACGTACTCAGAATTTTGTTCTGCCTTGTTTCATCTGATTTTCTTACCCTTTTTGCTTGGCAGCTGAATCCAACTGTTTTTTTCACCAGCGCGGGTGTTTCTTCCAGTTTTTATTTTGGACTAACAAAGTCATAACCCTAAAAAAGCAGTGGAGGGTGGGAGGGACACAAATTTGGAATTGCAGTGTGTCTTTATTTATTGTAACTCTCATTATAGAATACAAAAATATGGAAGTGGCCCAGATACCCAAAAGATCCTGTTAAAGTCAGTTGCGGCAGGTGATGCTTTTATAGAATTCTTCTATTGAGACACGATATCCATCACCATAAGTGAGTTCATCTACTTGGTAATTCTTCTTTTCAGCTGAAAATAGACAAAATGGGGATCATTAAAACTATGTTTTACTTTGCTTCCATAAAGGCCTTACTGTTACAAAATGAATTAACTTGAAATGCTCTTTGCTTAATTAAGTGAGAATGCTTAATTTGGTCTCACTTCAGTATTCAGCCTTTAGGAAGGTAGGGAAAGAAAGGGAGGATAGATTAAACAGAAAGGAAACAGCTGTTTAAAACATAGTCTTTAGTCCCTAACACTCTCTGAATTTGTTATTTGAAAAGGCATTTATGATGGTTCCCCCCAATGCTGCTGTTCCTCCCTCTCCTTTACTCTGCTCTCAGTTGTTCTTAGGTAGTCCTTGCTTGTGAGATAAGTATAATGTAAAACTACGTTATTCATGTAATAGGGACACTTCTTGGATCCAGTTGAAGGTTAATGATCCAGCACAAGAGTTAAACCAGCTTGTTAATGTTAAGTGCCGTTGGTACTGTTTTGTGAGGAACTGCAAAGAAAAATTTAGATTTCTTTCTTCGCTTCCATCCTTTTTTAAGAAACAAAACAAACAAAACAAAAAAAGAGGAAAACATGTAAAATCTAGACTTGAAATGCAACAAGGTAGGTAGGTCAGGACTTAGCACTTGCAGCAACTTAGAGCTGGATGTGGTTTCATATTATCCCTACATCATGGATTAGAGGAATAAATGTCTTTTTCAGCATGTGGCTTCAGTGATGGTCATAAATAGACAATATAGGTTGGGGAATATATTCCACTCATACAAACTTATAGATCTCTGCTGAAATCAATGGGATTGTGACAGTCTCCATTGTATCAAGTACAGGTCTTCCCCAGCATCTCCAGAAAGATAAGAGAGGTGCTGTGCAGGGAAACAAAACCTACTAACATTCTGGAAGGGAAAGAATTGTGAGGCATTCCTTGAATTGATCAAAGTAATAAGATGAGAGTTAAAAAAAAAAAAAAGGTAGATTAAATAGCAAATAGCTCTTATGTACCCTGGCTTGCTATGAAACTAATTCTTGATTTCATCCTTTGTGTCAGATAAAATAACTCAAAGTACCACTCTAAAGGCTTTGAAGATCTTTCAAAACACAGTGACTCTTAAGGGCTAAGCTGACACTTTATCTGAGGGGGGGATGGGGGAATTACATCCTCAAAATTTGCTTTTACATAGGCATTTCACTTGAAAAATTGGTAAATTTTCCTTTGACTACTTACACAAGGAAACAGTGATTCCTATACACGGATGTAAATGAGCGCTGCTTAAGTGTCTGTTTGAAAGTTGCAGTCACCTTAAAAATAATCACTGGTGGTTTGCATTATCTCACTGAGTGTGCATATGTTAGGGTTTTATTGTAATCAACAGAGCAGTTTTTGTTAATAGAGGACCCAAATTAAATACATTTAGTGCCATGTTTAATACATTTGCTGATTCTGTATGTGAAACTGTCTAAGTAAGCATATACACAAAGGAATTTCTCATTCTTTTTAGTGCCATCTTAAAAAAAGTCAGGCGGGTATGATCTTCCTGATCTAACGTGCCCTCTTAATTAAGCCTTCACTGAATCAAACTTAATATCTTTGTCAAATAAGGTCAGACTTCCATGTATCACTGTCAAAGCTACTAAAGATAGTTCACTGCCGAGACAGGAGGGGGAGGGAAGGAAAAAGGGTTTCCATGGCTGTGTGGTAGAGCCACTTCTGCAAAAAGCTTTGAATCAGAAAGGGTGTTTGTAATCAACAAAGAAATATTCTCCCATATAAATCCAGATGCTACTTTAAGGAGGAAAAGACTCTGGACAGGGTGCAAAAATGTCTTATCTTGCAGCTGTCCTGAGGAGAGAAGGTTTCTGGTTGATTATTCTAATTGCAGCTGAACGTAGAAGTACACGTACAGAGTCAATCCGAAGACCCACTGCAGTGTGTCTGACAGATGCCAGGAGCGAGTACCCAGGGAAAAAGTATGTGAACAGTGGGCACATAGTGATACTTTCCCCACAGAACAGGGGCACCTTCATGTTTGAGAATGCTAATGCAATCTTCTGTGAATTTGTATAAATGGTTTCTGAAAGCATTTATAGTTACCTAGGCTTTATTCCTCAGTAATCCAGCATCATAGTAGCCTTCTATAACTCTTGTAAGCAATTTTGGTTTGTTCTAGTATCACAGCTAACTGTTGTCAACCGCTTTGGGACTTTACTGAACTCCTCCTTTCCGCAGGATTTCTGAAAGTGCTGGAAGAGCACAGGGTTAGCATGAGATCCGGCTGGACCCCACTGATATGCCAATGCACTGCAGACACCCACTGCCTGATCTTACCTTTAATTTTTGTCTTTTAATTGGGCCTACAAGATGACCTCTCCTTGATAAAAGTATCAGCTTAACGACCAGTGGCAACCAAAAGGAGTGCTTCATCTTTTTCCTCAGATGGGAATATCCCCAGATATTCTGTTCGTATTAATGTCCTGGACTCTCTGGACCTGGAATTCCGCACCTCCCAGCCTTTCCCTCTCAGGAACGCTCGAGGGGCAAAATCCTGCTGGGCTCCGCAAAGGTTGCGTGGCATCTGAGGGGCAGAGGGAGAGCAAAGCGCATTCGCTTCTTCCATTGCAGCTCTGAAGATCTTCACCGGGTGTGTTTTGCTGAGATCCAAGTCACTTTATTAAAGTAACTTGTCTCCTTTTCCTCTTTGCCGGCATTCCTTCCGAGTCCTGAGTAACGATTCTGGGCATGCCTTCAGCTATTTAATCTGCAGATGCCGTGTCAGAGATTTGGTTTCTTTTTTTCTATTTAATATTATATTTGAAGTGTTTCAGTCTCAGCCATCTGAATAGATTATTTCTGGAGCTCAGACATCGAAGCAATTATTTTTTTCCAGATCCTGCTCTGTTTTATAAGGTCCATTAGATAAATATTTGACGCTGGATAATTAGTTGGCATTTGCGTTCAGTGAGAACCGAATACTAGTTTGGATCAAATAATTTTGCAGAACTGCTTATCTGTGTGACTTTTTTTTTTATTTAATTTTGTTTTGTATAGCTACAACTAGAGAGATTTCTGAGGGGAAAATCTTTGGCTTGTGTGAGGCAGGTGCCAAGCTGGTGGCACTCCTGAGCCTGGGAGCAACTCGAACTTGCTTCTCTCCTGTCTTGGATTAATTGAAAGCAGTGAAGATTAGTTCATATGTTAGATGTAGTTTGTCATCTCTAGTAGTCTTTCACTCATGCTACATTAACAATACCCTCTGGATGTTGTGGGAATGTGCATGGGTGACTGTATATGCTAGCTCATATAGAGAGTGAAAATGACATCTCAGAGAGAAATGGAGTGGAAATTCCTTAACTAGTGTAAAATCAGCATTGATTTGCTGATGCGCAACAGCAAACTTGCTCACCAGAATTGCTGAAAGCTCTGTCGCAGTCAAAGAAAAGGAGGTAAGAGTTGTGGACCTGGTGTGACACTGACAGCAGGCATGCTTTTACACCGACCTCGCTGTTATTTCCAAAACACTCAGTTTATGTTGCCTTCATTGCTCATTATTCTACTTATAAAAAAACCCCTCTGTCAACAGTGTTTTTTCTCTTACTGTAGTTATCTCCTATACAGACAGGTTCCAAAAGAGCAAAAGGATATGAAAACACTCATATTGACCATGCTCACCCTGCCACTTGCTATGGAAGAAGATGGGAGCGTATCCACCCAGCACTTTATTGCAGCTTTTTCTTCAGGGGTTAAGTGCAGAGCTGGTTTACGTGATTGTCAACATACGCAGAAGGCAAAGGACTCTTAAAGCTACCATATATTTATACGATATATAAATATATCATATTCTCATTTTTTTGCTCAAAGTTTATTAAAAAAAAGAAACAGAAAAATCAGATCTCATCTGTATGAAATAATGAAATTAATTCACAATATCAGTTCCTTGTCTTTTAAAGCTCTAAGTTTTATTCTGTTAATGAGGTTGACTTTCTGATTGCTTGTGCTGTGAATAACCTTGTTTCTACATCAAATTATCTTAGATCATAAATTTCGTATCACCACAAACAGAAGGGGAAAAAAAAAAGATGGGACAAGTAAGGAAAAATATGCTCCAAATAATGAACAATAACACCCAATTTTTATCTCACTAATGCTTTCGGGATCATTTTGTCTAGTATTCCCTCATCTTTCAAAAATACACTCCAACACAAAAAGTTAACTGTGGAGATCTTAAGCATACTTCATCATAGTCATAATATTAGGAGAAAGAGTTAGTTCTACAGGAAACTTGTTTTGTCCTTAGGCTTGGTGTAGACTATTTTTTTGTTTGCTGAATGGTAACAAATGGGGTGGAGTAAAACTTTCTTTATTGTTTAAAATATAATGTAGTTAATGCTTCTTGCAGGAAGGTCTCATATGGAAGTGCTAAAAGATACCTAAATCCTGCCAGAGCCGAGTTTCTTGCTTTAATGTCAGTATTTATTTGCTCCCTTGCTGACATTAGGAGGCTTCATGACATTTCTGAGAAGGAAAGATTTCCTTATTTTACCTCTACTTACTCAGCTATCCGTGACTCAGATCCATCTTCAGCATCAGAAACAGATGTTTTTCTGCCATTCCCAAAAACCTAACTTCTCTGTGGATAAGAACCAGACATCCTGTTCTTGTAAGGACAGCACAAGGTGCCCTTTTACATCCTCCACACGTACGAGGAGAAACCTCTCCTCCTGAAGGAAATGGTACGTAACCACTAAGACTATATAGTCCATGAAGCTCTGATCCTCAGTTGATGCATTTCACTAATTCCCAGCAGCCTGAATTTAGTTCAGTAAGTCCCTAAAAAAAATAAATAAATGTCATCAGTGTTTGCACTGAAGAGTTCCATAAACGAAAAGGAAGGACTTGATGTCAAGCCATATTTATCTCTCCAGATTTCAAATAAATTAAAACATTGCACTATATTCAGCTTTCTGGTGTCAGATCTAATTACAGAGTTACTTTCTTCACATCACAATAAAAATGATAATTGTTTCAATTCGAGGAATTGGGATGCTTAAAAAACAATTTTCTTAATAGCATTACACATTTAAATAAATCAAAACTGTTAATTTAATTCAGGCAGCAACAATATAAAAAACTTATCCTTGTGGCACTCTTTCAGAAAAAAGTTTTGCAGTTGGATGTGTGATTTGATTTATCTTTTCGTATCTACTTTCATTATCTCTTACTTCTTAATATGTATGTCTCCTGCTATAAATGTGCTAATCAGGCATATGTAAGATATCTGGATGTTAAGATGATTTCATAAGAATCTATAGAGATAGTAAAGGTAAATGATAGATTAGAATATAATTTTTCTCCTGGTAGATAATTGTCTCATTAGTCCATCTATACTATTTCTGTATACATTGATTGCAGTCCGAATGATCACCAGTAAAACTCTCACCTTCTCTAAATAAAGTAGTTTTCAGTTTATATGTATGTTTTGTCATCTGGTAGTTCGTTTTTAATAGAATTAGGAAGTGGTCCCAAATTAAACTATCTATGTCTGTCTATCTAAACTGTAACCGTAAATCATTATCTGAAATAATGACTATAATTTTAAGGTCAAAAGCTGTATCCTTGCTATAATTTATCATGTCAATGATTATAGATTACAAATTAATGGACAAATTGAAGTAGAAATTGAGAGAACAGAAGGAAGTGTTAAAAATACTTCAGTAAGTGATACTCTGTATCAGTAAAATGGAAGAAAACCTGATTTAAAGACTATTATTTGCATTAATACAAGACTAAAAATCTGTTCCACAATCTGCAAATAGTGGTGTTATGGTAAAATGAACACTTGGAATATATCTATGTTAAAGAAACTGCTTTTTTGGTAAGTTGAAAGTTATGCTTCTTAGTTAATTTTCCTTCAACACCATTTCGTCTGCCATCCCCATCTCTCTTCTTTCCAAGTGCCACGTGCTGAAAGTGAAGCAAACGCTCAGCTCTGGGGAAGAGCCCCCTTCATTACCCAGTCTGGCTGGTGCGAAGACAAGGGAGGGTTTAGTTTGGTATTTCTAATTGCCAATACGTTAAAAAGCTATTTATCATTATTTCAGTAACACTGTTGCCTGAAACAATTTAAAAAAAAATAAAAATAAAAAAACAATTGTCAAGTATAGTTGTAATCTGCATTTTACACAAATGCTGTTGAAGCATGCATATGTATCATACACAGACTGGAGTTACCAGTATATAAATATATAGGTGAAGATAAAAATGCAAGGAGAGAAATATTCAGAATATGTGTGTGGTACCCTAAGCAAAATATCTACCACCAATGCATTAAAATTATTTTCTAGCAGTGGCTTTTTGACAGAAGCAAGTCTTGTTTTGACACTAAGATATATTTTTAATGTAATACAGAACTGTAGGGCCTATCCTAACCAGCTTGAAATAAACTCATTTGTAGGGAGAAATATATTCAGCAGCCTAGATGTCTTACAGTTGTTCACCCAGCCTCAGGCTTACTGGGGTATGCAAACTAACAATGTAAATAAATATTTTCTTGATGTCAATAAACGCTTTACAGCTGAATTGAGTGGGTTCAGACAAAACCTAGTATCTCTTCAGACAATGGCTAGCAGGATACACGTGTGAGGAGCATACCTGTAAGGCATCCTTCAAAACCAATGGCTCAGGGACTTGAAGGAGAAGTAGTGCTGTCCTCAATAAAATTCTCTTCCATGCATTTTTTTCCACTCAGTCTTTAAGTTCTTGTAAACATACAGTATTTCCAAGGCTATGCATCCACAGCGTTATAGAAAGAAGTTCCATATTGTAACTGTTGTGTGAAAAATCATCTGCTTTTGTTTCTTTTAAATAGATGACCTACTATGCTTGTGCGATGCTCTCAGAACTGCTACCTTCATTTTTTTCCTTGGGAGGCTGTGACAGGGGAACAGAGCCCCTTTCCCAGTATCTCATACTGGGGGGTGGTGGTAGGCTGCAAGTTAGGAGGTGTATGCATTACTGCCGCTGGCTCCCAATGTATGGATATACCGATGGAAAGCCTGCCTAGTTGTCCAGTGTTTGCTGCTCCATGCTCTGATCCTCTCTTTGAGAGCTCAGGCATAGAAAATATGCTGTGATAATTTTTAACAGAGCACTTAATGTGGACTTATGCGTCTGTGATACAGTCAGTAGTCACGGGGACAGCATTTTAAAAAGACTACTGTTTTGCTATTTTGCATTTCTTACGCCATCTCTTTTCCATTATGCCATGTTCCGGATGAGTGTTGTGGTACTGTAGAAACCAGGGCAACAAATGCTGAATGTTTAAAGAGATGCTTTGCGTGATGGAGACTGGCACCAAAAGGAAGCCTGATGGAACGGGTTCAGTGGCAGTGGTTCCAAGCCTCCTGGTGTCTTACGTGACAGTATGGGTTGAATCTCTTTAGCTGCTATGTCTCAAATGAATAGTGATATGAAAGATTAAAAAAATACTAGAGGAGGGAAGAGTTTGTTTTGTGTAACGTTAGTAATTTAAAAAATACCTATTCTAGCATTACTAATTTAATATTGCTTTCTAGGGCAGCAGGGTCAGATGATACTGGAAGAAAGGCCATGACTTTAGCACATGTGAAAATCAGAGGCTTGGAAAGAACAGTTGTGCAAGAGAATTTAGACGGGTTTGGGCTACAGACTTTCTTTAGAGATTGAAACGGGCTAGAATGCAATCACAGATTATGTATTTCAAAAATATTAAAAAGGAACGTAATTGTTTTAAATTTTGCATTATGACTGTTATAACATATAAAAATCCCTTTACAGCAGCGACAATTTATTTAAGGATGGAAATCTGGTTACTAGTGCCCGTCCTGTGTAAGGCTTCCTCATGACCTGATTTTGATCTTACATTTACTTCTGCGTTAGTTCAGAAAGATTAATTCTAAGTAAAACTCGATTCAGGGGAAAGACTCACGCAGTAGTGAAAAAGAACTCACTTTAAAATACTTTGATATACTGTAGGACTATTTTGCAACTAGGTACTGCCCAGGGAGTGCACAGGTAGGAACTGGGTACACTTCTGTCTGGTTGACTTCAGTGCCTGAGTTGAAATGCCAAGACGGGAGTTGGCCTCGTTGTTGATAGTCTCCATCTTGAAGTGTACATTGTGTATAATTGTTGGAAGGATTTTTGAGTTTGACTCTTTTAGCAGAGGTAGTAAACGTGCACACATTGGCTCAGACTGTAAAAAAAAAAAAAAAAGTGAGAATAGCAATTTGAAAAAGAGACTAGTTTCAAGTGTGTCGGTCGTACTTAAAAGACAAGATGTTTGGGAAGATGAGAGACAAAGAGGATGCGTTTCTGTATGAAATGTCTTTGGCACGTCAGACTACAGTAGAGGAAACAAGGCTGTGCTAATGGATGTGCCTCTGCCCAGCACGTGTGTGAACTTGGAACAAGTTCTGCAGGAGGGGGGAAAAAAAGGTACTTGAATGTTTAATGCAGAAGTGTTTGAAGGAAGAGAAGACGGTGGAACAATTTTACCTGGTTATTTCAGTTGAAATCCGTAACTTGGAAAGTTTATTATAGTTCATAACAGTTCAGTCCATTGTAATACTTTTCTAGCTTACTTCACTCCTACATGCAACCCTTCTTTTGTTTACTGAGGAACACAAAGAGTTTTTCTTGCTCTTTTATGTCCTTCTGATTTGAAATTCCATTGAAACTGTTAATTTTCTTTGCCTTTCTTATTTGGTTTCTTCTGATGTTAACCACTTTGTTCAGTTATCAATTTAATTAATATATTTTCTAATTAACAGTGGCAGAACCTTAAATACTACATATTTCTAAAGTATTTAGAAACTTTCAGCATAATTCTCAGTCTTACTGTAGTGTAGTAAACTTAAAACACCTTTTCAATTATGTAAATATTGTTCAAAATGCAAGCAGGCTGCCCTTTGTATATCTTATGAGAGAAATAGCATGCATGAGAAGAACAAACATTGTAATCCAAAAAGTTTTTGGTTTGGTTTTTTTTTTCTGAGATGGATTTAACATTTTCAGTTTTCAAATAACACTTTCTGGAATGCTTATCTTGATAGAAATTAAGCTGATTGATTTCTGCCTTCTAAAATGGATAAATTTTATAAGGGTGACCTTTGTGAGGAAATATTAAATTTTATTTTTATTTCACGAGTAGATGAATGTTGAGTTGCCTATGGAAAAAAATTCCAGCAACCATCTATTTCTGTGGCATTTGTCAAATCTACATTATCATCTTTCCAAATGAAAACAAGTCACATGTCTAAAAGCCGGGGGTTTGTTCTCATTTAGTTAGCTGTCATATAATATCCCAGGTAAGTTTGAACTGTTGAATTTCAGTGGAAACCTGTAGACTTGATGGTGATTAAGGAAATAAGCTGAATTTTCCAGAGTAGGCCTTGATTCTGTTTTGTCCAAAAACCTGGCAGGGATGCGATACAAAATGAAGTAACGACTGGCAATACCAAAACCCATTAGCTCAAAACTGGGAGTTTCTATGAATGAATGAGATGTGACTTGTGCTTTTCAGTGAGTGTAAAGGGGTGTACTTCCAACTCATTACTCTTTGATTTAATTCTGTGTTAAAGCTAACCTAAGAGTCGCAGGGAGGGAGGAGACAGTAGCTTTTCTAATGGTGCTTTTTTGAGGCTACTTTAAGACATCTGAAGTGTTGCTTTATAATCATGTACAGAAAGGAGCTAGTTGATGTGGAATTTTTTCTCTTCTGGGATTCTCCTATAACCTAAGAAACTGGCACCTAACTGCTCAAACTAACCTGGCATCATCCTTACGTGAGTAAGAATAAGCTACTGTGGAAAAAAATGGTAAAAAGACTGTAATTTTGGGGCTAAATGATACTGTAAATCCAACACGTCCCATCTGTCAGTCCTTTTCCTACAAGTATATGTGTTACCCTTGGAGTCCTGTCTTAATTCCAGTTTAAGTAATTACAGTTAGTCCTTCTAGAGTCTATCTACAGTCTTAATAAATAATGAATTTTTCATTTCTTGTCCTAAATATTGATGCCTCTACTTTATGTGCTGTAGACTCATTGTTTCTTGAAATGATTTCTTTGTGTAGTTGTTCCATCCATGTGTGAATATGCATATGATCTCACTGTGTCATCAATATATTTCACATAAAAATTGATCACACAGAAATACCTATGAAATTAACTAGATAACTTACGAAATAACTATTCAGGTGGAAAGCAAGTACACAAATAACAAGCAAAAAGCCCACTGGAAAAAAAAACTTGATTAATCTGTTCTGGTGCTGAAAATACATTTTCATACAATGATTAGAAGAAAGCCATTTCAGGTTCTTTTGAAACATTACACTAAAGATCAGTTTTAACCACATTTGTCTTGAATTAATTACGTCAGAGGTGTGATTCTTGAAGTTCAGCAGTACTAAGATCCTTATTCTTTTCCTTGTCTTTCGTGCGGTATTTGAGTCAATTTGTAACTAAATCCAGTTTTGTACTTGAGTCACACAATTGTTTCATGAACCTGTGAAACTGTGAGGTGGAATTATTATTGTTTATTTCATTCAATTTTATTTATCCCAAAGCAAGCCTTTTTTGTGAGCTGCATACGTTTGTTCATTTTTCTGTAGCAGCTGATGTAGCATCTCTACAAGATGGGTGTACCTTTCAGAGGCGGCAATAATGTACACAGAATCCAAGTCCTACTCAATTGCAGAGGTTAAGAAAAACTGAAAACACAATTACAGAAAAGAGAATCTTAGTGGGTTTTTTTTTCTTCTCCCAAATATGCTGAAAATAACACATTTGGTTTTTCTTCTAGTCATTTAACAAATTCATGTATATATATATAAAAAGAAACTTCAGACTGACATTTTTATTTATGATTTGAACTTGTCATAAGAAGGTCTATAATCATCTTGCTCATGACTTTGAACTCATGAGAATGGAAGTTCCTGATAAGCTGTAGATTTCAGGGATGACGGACAGTACGTGGGAGTTGGCGTGATTACACATTGTTGGAAGTAATTTGAGGAATTTGACTGTATCATCCCACCAGATCAGTCGTCTTGCTCATATGAATGTTTTTGATTTGTCTCTGGTGTATTTTTTTAATCAAGCAACTGGTGTGTTTAAAAATAGCAAAACATTCAGGAGGTTTTCATAACACATAATATCCTATTGGTGATTACTTAAATAGCAATCTACAACCGTCTTAGTTCTTCCTAAATCTATTACCTCTGCTATTTTTGTTAAAGTTCTCAAATCTGAAAATGGGTCATAGCTCAAAGTTTGAAATGGATGTTTACTTGATATATTTTTGTTTAGGAAATGTTAATAGATAGACTCTTTGTACATTTAATTTAGCTGACTTAAATCCTCTATTAAAATGAGAAATTTACCTTTCAAGTGAGGAAATCTTTGTACGAAGGACCTTTGAACGTATGCACAACCATGGTACTGCTCTTTGGTAGTTACCCTGTGTGACACAGCTGAACGCACTAACGGGGAATGTGTGGTGTATTGCAGCGTGCGCATCTTCTGGAGATTTAGCATTAAAACGGATCATTGATTATCTTTAAAGTTAAGTGAGTTGTTTTAAGGGAAATTCCAGTATCTGATGCTCTGGGGTTTGGAGAGAAAGCGGTTGTACTGCAGCACAGAAGCTTTAGAAGACCCACCAGTCCATACTGTTTATATCTATTTTGCAGCACACTGGGTGCAGGAGTTGGGAGTCTTCATTTGCACTGGTCTTGGCTGAGTATGCAGTAGCTTTATAAGGGTTTCAAACACCGTAGTCTCTAATATGTCTGAGTTCAGGCGGTTGATGAAGTTTGCCTGTCGCAGTAGGAGAGATGTCAAAACAAGCCAGTAAGAAGAGACTGAAATCCTAGAATAAGCTGAGTGTTTAAATGTATTATTAAAGGACACTTGTTATTGAAGTTCCATGACAGAGACCCAAATAAAATGAGTTGAATAGGGATTATTTGAATGAATTTCATCTTTGCTTTGTCTTTGACTGTTGCAACTTCTTGCAGTCCAGCAAAACTGAATCGCCACTACTGTGGTCTATACTATTATGTAGAATAATACATGGATAAAATATTTGTCAATAATCTACGTCTGCTCCTCGAAATAAGGTTAGCACACTGAGAAAAGTGGCTATTGCGCTCTCCTCCTTGAAATTAGGCAGCCTAACTCTATTCTCCATGTTCCACAGAAGATGAGGACTTCCAAATTTGGAAGGAGACCTTGGTCTGAGCTGTGACCATGGGGCCCTCCAGCAATTAGATTGCCTCTTTTCTACCCAGCTGGAAAGAGTTTAAAACGTGCTTAGTTCCTGCTCGCATCTATTCTTTATATGGAGGCAGCAGACAAAGGGGCTGGTGTGACAGGGACACGAGCCATTGGACTCAAGTCACCGATTAGCTCATTTCACGTCAGCCATGTGGCTTTTAGACAGAAGTCTGGAGCCAAATATCTCCCAATTACCTGAAGTAAATTGCTTCATAGCTTGTTACCAAAATTCTGAGCAAGGTTTTGGCTGCTGCCTGATATTTAATTAAACTCCATGCATCTGATAACTTCTCTGCATGATGTGGCAAATAGGAAATGCTTAGATAAAAGTTGATTTCAAAATACGGAGAGGAAAAAAACCGCACCCAAACTTGAAAGCATGTTGTTTTATTGCAAAGGAAAAGAGAGTTTTTGCTATATAAAAGCTTAAATACAATCAAAAACTAACTTGCATTTTTTGCAGTTAGAGAATAAAAGAACAGAAACAGTGATGTTATGATTCCAGGCATGATTCAGACACATCTTAGCTCCATGCAAGTATCTCTCCAATCTGACATCTTACACATTTGTGTCTTGCTCAGCAGACTTTAAGAAATAATTTCTTATTCATGATCCTAGCATCTAATAGCTAGCTACCTGCTGGACAAAACACAGAACAAAAAGACAGTTTCCATCTCGGAGAGCTGATGGTCCTGCTGTAAGACAAAAGATAATAATTAGAGGAAAGAAAGAAACAAGAATAAGCTGCTGTTGGTCAGCAAAAGGAGCAGTAAAGTTAATGGCAGATATCCCAGAAAGGGAGATGGGTTAAGAAATACTTCTGAAGATGCTTATGGGGAATTTCTCTTCCATGCGAATCTAACACAGAAGTCAGCATTAATATTTATGTGAGAAAATTTAAAAAGTGGATATGAAAGGCTGGCATCGTGGGGATGAGGGAAGTTAATGAGATCTCATCTGTGAGTGTGCGATAATCGTGTGCGTGGGAAGGGTATGGCAAGGAAAGCACTGACTGGAAATAGCCTTGACTCAGAAGACTAAGTTCCTAAAGTTTGATGTGATAGAAAGGGCAAGCATGTGGTGCCTCCAAGGAGAGGGTTTGTACTAAAATGTGTTCTTTTGCTATGACTAATAGGCAGAAGTTATTATCAAGTTATATTTTATGCAAAGGTAAAATGCTATGTGACTCGTAATCTGAGGCATCTCACTCTTGTGTGCAATCTGTAGGAGGTTTAGGATTAAGACTGGAGACTCTGTTAGAGGCTCCTATGATTTTTGAAACCTTCATGTATGTTTGGATTTCCAATTAGTCAAAAAAAAAAAAGTGATACTACATAAAATTCCAGGTCTTCATGCATGTGGTTTAGAGTACTGTGAATGTCACAAATTAAAACATGAATTGCATCTCACAGTGACAGTCTTTCTTATTTCTTTCTGTTGTTTATCCTAAAATTTAAGCTCCCGAAAGCTAATAAATAAAATAAATTCTACTTCAAGTTACTTATGCAAGTTGAAATATGTTCTCTAAAGAGGGTCACAGAGGCACAAGCTGTCAGAATTGCATTTGTTGCTGACAATCTTGAACCATTACTTAAAGTGTAAATGCATATTTGTTATTCACTGACTGTTATGAGGCAAGGCAGATATCATCAAGCACGTTTTGTCTAAAAAAAAAAAAAAAAAAACCACAAAGAGAGAAGATGTTTGATGACGGATGAATAATATTGACGTGTCATGACTCTAAATTAGGAACTTGCCGAGAACAGAGCATGTGCAGTTGTCCTACAGCTAAGTAGTACCACATATGGCCATCCACCTATATTCATGGTGTTACTCAGAGAGGGGATAACAAATGTGTTGTCAGTGGCTCTTATAGGTTTAATTTGAGGTTCTAAGATGGCTTTTTTTTTTTACACAAATATATATTCATTCATCCAGAGACACACAGTGGTTAGGATCCTCTGGTATTCAAAAGTCTTTTTCCTTGAATTTTCAGGGCCATTTGTATAGAAATTTCAGGTAAAACCTTGTCTTGAAATAAAAATATCAGGAGAGTAATAGTTTAATGTATTGACAGAGCAAGGAAGACTTTGTAGCTTTCTACTGGTCAAGTGTCAAGTACAAACTTCAGTGATGTTTAAGAAATGGCATAATGGTTCTTCACTCTTCTACTTTTCCTGCAATAGAGCAGGATTAGGCAGTATTTAGTTCAAAATAAACCTTTTTTTCAAAAGAGTTATGCATAAAACGTCAGGGGAAAGGGAAAATTCTATAAGGACATCTAGCAAAAGCAGTTAAGCTTCAATCAGTTCTATATTTCTTGTCAATATACATGCATACGTGTGTATACGTAGAAAAAGTATGAGAGTTCATTTTGGCTTTATTTAAATCTTGATCCTACATACAGCAGGTAGAAAACAGAAATTTTTAATTGTGTGAGTGAGACAGCTCAACAAAGAATGAAGTTTCTTGATTTCTGGAGGAAAAAAAAGTTGAATATAAAAAAGGTTAAGTCTAAAAGTTACTAGTAAGCCGCTACTTTAAGGTAAGAAGATGAATAAGTGAGGAAGCCCATTGTTACTTTGGCTTTGTAATGCACTTCATTTATGGTTTTGAAGAAAACTCCTTTATTCTGTTCTTTATTTTTTACAAGTAAAACACTTCTTGAGTACTTACTTGGATATTCAGGGGTTCTTGGACAACCTTGTAGTAAAATGGCTCAAATATTTTGAACATGCAAAATGCCTCATACAACCAATATTCCTTACTAATAGGATACCAAACACTGTAGGGGCGAAAAAAACCAAACCAAACAACAAAAAAAACGCAACCAAAACCCAAACACGCACACACCCCACCCCCCCCCCCCCCCAACCAACCAACCAACAACAACAAACCCTCAAACCAGCAATTATTGTTGATGCCATCACAAGACGGTGCTGCTCACTTTTAGCTTTTTTTACTAGTTTTCCTGTGGCACTTTAGTGGGCAGGAATAGAAATAGAATCTGGTTCTCATGGAAGTTCCAGAGACTTCAGGAGATCTTACACTGTAGATAAAAATCATTATTTCTGTTCCACAGACGAGCAACTCAAGGAGCATAAAAATGAATTTACAAGCTAAAAGTTGCGAAGCAGGTCAATAATGGATTAAAGGCTCCTGTGTCCTGTACTGAAACCATTACATATGATATTTTCCTTAAAATTGTATTGAGCCATGCATATGCCTTTTAAAATCAAAACCTAAAGGAAGTATAATTTTTCAAACACATTTTTTCCATATTCAGCTCAAGATTGGTCCATCTGCACGGCATGCCCTGTGTCACGTTTCTTTATTTCAGATGGATAATAATTAGCATGTTTCTCTTTCTTTGCCCTTTCTTCCTTTTGGATCAGTACAGCATTTATTAACTCTAATTAACCTTACACTAGGATGACAAGTGTAATGAGAATCTTGAATAACGTTTAATGATAACAGAAACACAAAAATGAACTTTTGCTTGCTTGCCAGATGGAATTTTACCACTGTCTTACTGCTCTGACTCACAAAAACAAATATGTCATTTCTACAACTCCTGGGTATACAGACAAAAGTGCTTTTGGTGGTAAATATCCCTGAAAAAGCAAGACTGAAGAAATACAGTATTTTTTTTCTGAATATTTAAATGCACTTTAATACAGACAAGCAAAATAAACTCTAAAAAGCCTCCTTTTAACCGTCTTTGGGAGAAAATATTAAGGTGCAGGTAGTAGGGTTTTCCCGTTCCTTTTCTTATGGGACTTAGACAAGCTATCAAGTCAGCGTTATATTAAAACGGAGCATTTCACCACCTCTGAATAACTACTTCATTATAAACAAAATGAAATTCTAGGTGTAATCTCCTTGGCTGAGTTTCTAGATGATCATACTGGGAGATCTGTTGTCACCTCTCTATATATATGTGTGTATATTTTTATATATACATAAGCACACATACTCTCTTGTATCACTTCAGACTGTTTGGACATTTGTCTAAGTTTCTTCATCAGTGCACATGCTTTGGGACAAACAGGTCTAATTTGTTTTCAATACCTGCAATGACAAATACTGTAACAGCAGCATCTCTCCCAGGGGTTACTTTCTGACCAGACTGCATTTCCTGAACTATTAATTCATTACGAAGGTAGGGGGGCACATAAACAAAACTTGTCATGTGATTGCTCTTAAAGGGAGTTTGATGTCTCCTCACTAGCTGATACCTACTTCTGACGCGTTTCTTCACCGGAAGGATCTGTTCTGGGTACACCATCTGCAGAGAGATCGGTGCCACTAACACCAACGAAAGCTGCAGACATGAACTGAAACAGTAATAGTTTGCCTTTGTCTTGATGTATTGCAGTTCTATTTGAAGAAATATCACAGAATGGTAGAGGTTGGAAGGGACCTCTGGAGATCATCTAGTCCAACCCCCCTGCCAGAGCAGGGTCCCCTAGAGCAGGTTACACAGGAACGCGTCCAGGCAGGTTTTGAATGTCTCCAGAGTTGGAGACTCCACCACCTCTCTGGGCAGCCTGTTCCAGTGCTCTGCCACCCTCAAACTAAAGAAGTTCCTCCTCATGTTTAGGTGGAACTTCCTATGCTCAAGTTTGTGCCCATTACCTCTTGTCCTGTCCCCCCGGCACCATTGAAAAGAGCCTGGACTTTGACCTATTAGAAAAAGAAAGTATTAACAGGGACTTCTTGTTAAAGTGGACTTGGATGAAGGGTCTTTGTGGCTGCAAAATGTGGGATGGAGGCACTTAAACATAGGCACCTACTACCTTTTTAGATTCCCCATGGTATATGTGACTTCTGAGTGGTCCGGTGCAACATAGGACTTTAGATCTTTGGAGCTGAAGACCATCTAGGATACATCAATACACTTAAAATGGCAACAGATGTTTAAATTTAGGCATCTGACTGCTCAGTATCACCTGTATACGAGTATATGTGTATTGATTAGAATATGTGTATGGTTAGGATCCCCGCCTTGCAGATAATAATATTACTACCTGGATCTCTTACCAAACTGATCTTGGAGCAGGATCTCCAAGAGAGGCAATTTTATGATATTAATTTTAAAGGCTGGGAAACCGAGGACATGTTCTCTATGCAGGCTCATAGCAGGGTCAGAAATAAAACACGTGTTTAAGTCCTGGCTCAGTGCTTTCTTCACCCTCTGCATTGCCTTGTCCCCTGTGACATGGTTTGTGTCTTCAAGAGCTGCCCTTGAAAATACCAGCCCATAAGGATAATACCCCAGTATATTAGAAACTTGGTCATCTGTCCTGTGTTTTATGATGCTGTCACGTTATGCTAGAGAAATCTACATAAATCAGAAGGTACGGTGTGGACCATGACTAGCCTGAGGCTGGCAATACATAGCAGCGGATTATTTTTCTACCCTAGACAGGAGGCGACTACTAATCACTGAAGTAACTGTTCCTGTCTCTTGCCTATCTCTCAGATAAATTACTCCCCTCTTCTCTCTTCCCACCAGAGATACATCTTCAGTAATAAACCAAATATTTTGAAGTTTATCTGAAGAACTACCTATCTATCTGATGCCACTGAACCCGTATAAAGAATGTAACTCAGATTGCATCTCCGCTTGTGCACCCTGCCACCTGCTTTGGTAAGAATACTGAAAATGAAGGCTGCGAGAACAGGGCAAGGTATTTAATTCAATTTGAACGTATTATTTAAGTCTGGAGAAAACCATCTTTAAGAGTTGGGATTTTTGCAAAATAATTTTCAAAGGTGTATGTTTGTTCATTTCAATTTTCTTGTGTGGGTCTTTTGGGGGGGGAGTGTTGGGTTTTTTTTTTTAAGGGAAGTTCACACATAATGAACTATATCTGATGATGTGTTCTGAAAGCTAGGACCTTTGTCACTGGTTTTAAACACTTCTCTGCTTATAAATGTAGAAGAATTTACTGTACCTATGGTGCCTTCTTAATATAAATGTATATATATAAATATACTAGTACTTAGAAATGACTGCAATTATACAAAATCTGATTTATGAGCCTTGATGTTGAACACTGTAATGGAAGATGTGTGATCTGCATTCACTTTGCAGGAATACAATGACTACAGATGGTGTAAGGCATTGATGAGTAGCTCTTATATTTTCTAATACTATAAAATATAGGCAGATGCTGCATTTAAATGTGAAGAAAAAGCATAGTGGAAAAAGCCAGTAGTCCTATATAACGTGCAGTAGAATGAATATGAAGTTGATACATAGGTATATTTGTACCTTGGAATATGTATTTTCACCTTTTTAAACAAAAATTAGTATCGCCAGAAGTTTTTCTAGATTTGTTAAAAAGGATGTAAAGTATCAAATGCACAAAAAATCAAGGTATGGAAAAGTACCCAAAGTGCCTCTTTTCCATAAGGTTTCTTATGTTTTACCTTGACACGGTACTTTTGTTTGAGTATCAGATAGCACTTAATAATTTGTACTGCTATTAAGCACCATACTGAAGCTTTTACAGATTTAGCAACACCTCAATAGCAGTTTCTCTCTTGTTAAGTGCTTTACAGAAGAAAGAATTGGGTGACAATAAGCCACCTCCTCAGGAATAAGAGAAAGTGAAAGACAAGGAGGGGGAAAATAATCCCCAACTGAAGTGAAATAGCCAGAAAGGAGAGGGGCAAACTTTCTACCAGAAGCCCTGTGTTGAAAAGTGATTTTAATGAGTGACTGACTGACTCAGAAGGCAAAAATTGGTGCTTTTCTCTGACTTCATGTGATGAGCATCCCAAAATTGCTTACGGAAGAAGTATATTCACTGTGGTAGGTGGGACTTCCATTCTGGTCCATGGCAGCTGGATCAAACCTCTGACAGACAAGCCACAGGGCATCGGTACTCAAACAGACGTACTTGGGTGAAAATTCCTCAGTGATTTTCAGTGGGAAAAGGAGATAAAGAATTTTATGCTTTCTTGAGGGCTCTTATTTAAAAAACTGCCTATCAGGAAAACCAACAATTACTATATTACAGGATTTCTGTTTCTGTAAGGAAAAAGGAAAAAATAGAAAGCAGTTATAGACATAAAGTACAGACAAATTTAAGCTATTTCCAGTCCTAAAGTCAGAGTTGCCATGGTCTGAGGTGGAATACAATAGGATTCCTGTGTCATTGACAATCTTACAAAAAAAAAATATAAAAAAAATCCCTGTATACCAACAGCTCTATATAACTTTTATCAGGAAGCAAATATTATTCCTTATAAAAAGTTTTACTGTTGGCCGTAGGCGAAACAGAAATGGAGATTAATTCATTTAGCTTAATTTATAATTGTTTGAAATACTTGAATGCCACAGAATAACTCTAACATTGCTCTAGCTATTGGCAGAATGCAGCGCGAAGTACTTGGGCAATGTTAACTCCCTAATGCAAAGATGACATGTAGATTATAATTAAGATTTCTGATTTCCATTCAAAAAAACTGATAGGCTGCAATTATGTTCTTTGTTTTCAAGTTATGTTGTATTTAGGATAATGTTTGAATAGGAAACATCTCCGTAGGAGCTGCATATAGACAAGGCTGTCATGGGTGCAAAAAAAAATGATTAGGGAACTCTCTAACTTCCACTCCCCTTCCTGGACTGTGCTGTCCCTCACCTGGACCAAAGGAGGGTGGCAATCTCAGGACATCTACAGTGTCACCTGGATGACTCGGGGACTGACACAAGTCAAATGTGGCTCTCCTGCCCCCCTCTTCCCTTGAGGAGAGTAGTAAGGCTGGCCTTGGAGGGACTTGGAACTTTGAGCCTTCAAATGTGACAGAAAGAAGAGGGACGTCAAAGATGGTTTAGACATACCATTTTATGTCTGCAGGTGAAAAAGTTTCCAAAGAATGAGAAAAACAGTTGTTGCCCCTCTTTCTCTCCCCTTTTTTTATAAAAGAGAAATACAGAAATTTTCACCCACCAAAGAATACAATAGTTTTGATTTTACAGTAACTTTTTTCCTCTTTTCTCCCTCTAATGACAAATCTGTTACTCATCATAATCATTCCTACTTCGTCACAGACTCTTCTTCCTCCTGCTTTAGCTGTAGTGCGCCAGCCTACGCAGGGGTGCTTTTTCCTTTGTATATCAGAGATACAGAAATTCAGAGGATGAATGATCTGCTTCCACGAGGTAATCTCCTTTAGTCACCTGCGTCTCCCCATCCCTGACGCGCAGTAGGCAGGCACAGGATTCCTCTGAAGGAATCTGCAATTCAATATAAAGAATTACATTAAATGGCTTAATACAAGTTAGAAGAAAAATAAGCATTGGACTGGCAACCTAGAGGTTTGGATTTTGTTCAGAATTAAGGATGACAAGGTGACTACTTTTGAATCGTTACAGTGAAAATAAACTTGACTAGTTCCCGCATGGTTTTCTAAATCCCTTTGATTAAATGGTTAAGTCTGTTTTAAAGCAATCTGCCACCAAAACGTCAACAGGGCTTGAATGTTTTTAGTTCCGAGGGTCAGGAAAACGTTTTAATTGATCCCACAGTTAAAAGATGTTTGTCCTCAGTAACAATTTTTTCCCAGAGAAGGTACAGAAGTCTCCTTCTGGTGTTAAGGCAAAGCACCTTAATGTGAAACTGCCTTCCGTAATCTGCAAAGCAATGTAACATGGTTGGTTTATGCAGAATGAAGTGAAGGCACAAGCACAGAAATGAGTGGAAGATCTCCTATAAGATCTAATGACAATGTACAGCTCTCCGGTGAGACGTTGTGCTTCAGGCACAATTTCCATCACATTTACAGCATTCAGTCTGAATTGCTACCATACAAAAAGACGACAACAGTTGTGAGTTATCACGTGAAAATGGTCAATACTGGTAAATTTTACTGCCTACTGTCAAAAGATGGACTTAGATGCTCTCTGGGGACCTAATTTTACTCCAGGAGATGAGTCGGTTCTCTTCATTTGAAATAAAAGGACATGGTTTGAAAAGTGCCTGAGGCATCACAGGCTTCCAAGAGCGAATGGAAAACACTGTTGTTCCCTGTTCAGTGCTCTCAGGCTATGAAGTATGAAGGGGGGAAAAAAATATACCCACCGTGTTCAGTAAGTTCAGCAGGTATTTAAGAAATACATTCCACGAATGTTGTTATGCTACATCTGGGCTCAAATGTACTGTAGCTGAGACTTCCAGATCAGAAACCCAAACCCTTCTCATCAGTCAGCAGTAATGGTTAACAAAGAAAAGAAATCTAGGGTTAGGATTTTTAATAAATTGATATTGATGGTATTATAATGCTATTTGTAAACCAGGCTGCCTCTGGAACACAGCTTTCAGCTCTGTTTATTTTATTTCAAAAAAAGACTATAGGGAAAATAGAAGGGGTTCAGAGATTAGCAATAAGAATGCTTAGGGAAGTGGAAAAACTACCATATGAAGTAAGATTGAAAAGACAGGAGCAGTTTACTTCAGAATAGAGATGAACAAGATGGGACATGAAAAATAACCGAGTAAAAAAGACGGTGCGTAAAAATGAGTTTATAGAGAAGCTAGTGCAGGCTTTCTACTTAACTTCTGACATAATATTGGAGGAAGGCAGTATTCAGAGAAACTGAAAGACAGCAAATCTAAAATCGACAGGAGGAATTATTTTTTCAGCCAACAATAAGCTAACAAAAGTCATTGCCACAATATATTATTGGAGTCAAGAGCTCAGTCGGATTAGAAAAGGAAGTGGATGTTTGTATAGATTATAACAACAGCCAGAGTTACTAGGGTTTAAAAAATAATCAGGGATCTAGAAATGATATAAATTCTCATGCTTCAGGGCAAGAGACAATGATAGTAGCTAAGAATATTATTTTTTTATGGACAGCACACCTTTTAACTGTGCACTGTGAGGGTTCTTGAATTTTCCCCTGAAGCATCAGAGGCCGGCTGTTGGGAGGCAGGTGGTGGGAAGGACCTCTAATATTTCCTAAGAACAGTTTTAATGTTTAGTTTCAGAAGGGTTTGTTGGAAAATATTTGTTCTGCTGTCTGATCTACTTGTCTGGACTGGTCAAAAAAATGTTTATTATTTCGTAGGCCCAGGGCCAACACATAAGAGTTTTACTTTTGTGTATATATATATATATGTGTGTGTATATATATGTATAAACATTTATTTATTTTATATATATGTATGTGTATATATATGCTGAGAAGCTGTACAGCCTAGCACGTAGCCATATTCATAACCTAGTTGAAGCAGAAACAGATATGGATGTAACAAGAATGCGTACCTCCAAAAATGGTTGGGATGGGTATCAAATACATGAGAAAACTGTAAAGTCAATTGGCAAAACTGTAAAGCAACGTGCTAGAATGTGTTTTGGTTTTAGTGTTGTGTGTCTGATGTGTTCTCAATTAACAGGTGCGTTGTTCCTTATTATCTCCTAATGATGTGGTGTTTTGATGCTTGCCACAATGTCCTGAAAGGAAGAAGCCTGTGTAATAATTCTGGTTTTCCACTACACGTGTATTTGCAGCTTCAAGGGTCCCAGACTTCTAGCAGAGATAGAAGTGATACGTACCAATAAAAACGTGTGCCATCCAAATTCATTATTGAAAAACAAGAAAACAACCCCCAACAAGTACTCCTCACTTTAACAAAACAGATTTTTTTATTCTAGGTTACACAAAATTTTTCTCTAACTAAATCTATGGACTCAATTATTTTTGTGACTTGGGATAACTTAGTCAATGAGAAAACGAAGAGATTTGAAGGCAAAAGTTACATGAAACAGGCTTATAAAAATACAGTAGCATTTATATCTTAACATCCTATAAAACTTACCTTACTGAAGAAATACCGCTATAGCTATATGTATATTTGAGTGAATTTATAATGTTTGAACAACGTGAGACTGGGATTCCTGTGTTTTTCACATCCATTTAATTTCTCCTGTCGCAGAATATAATCTTACCCGGGAATTTGTAGAACAACGTAGCTTCTCTTGAAAAGGGATTCCACGAAGGAATCAAAACAACAGTGTAGTTCAGTGGATTAAGTAAATAATCAGAATATCAAAACTACTGAATTTGATAACCTAGGCATTCCCTTAGTATTCCCCTGATTACTTTATTCACTTACAAGATTAGAAGCAATGCCCAATTTACCCCGTAATCTTCAAGAAGGCTCTCTCCCAGAGGACTAGCTTTTAAGTCAAAAATCTCTTTTCTCAAATTCCCTGCTTTATTTCAGGGGCCTTATGATAACAGTGGAGGCAAACAGCTCGCTAACTAAACAGAACCTGGCTTTGATCTTGCTTCCACAGGCAAGCGGTTACGTCCCTTCTCGATCCTTATAGACAAGGCCGTTATGCATTAAGTCCCTATTCCTACAATGTAATCTTCACTGATTTGGGACTAATTAGCGCTTTAAATTAAGATTCTGCATACTTTCTTTAATAGCACTTGTTATTAGGAAGAATCTTAACCTAGCAGATAAATGGTGAAAATTTCATTAACGATATAGCTATCTAACTGATTTTCATTAACAACAAGAAAAAGGCTTTCTTTTACCATACCAGATAGTGCATCACTGATACTAATTTTTTGTCTTAATTAAAACACAGCTCTGCTTACTTACTGGAAAATACTTTTAAGTCATTGGAGAACTTCCTTCTTCATCGTAGAGACTGGGTTTCTTTGTGTTAGCTGAAACCTGGCGATCACCGGGGCTTGCTTTTGCATGAGGCAGCCGCTCTGAAGTGTTTAGGTGTGTTTGGTAATGGTGGATGTATTTCAAATCAAAAAGCTTTTGTTTCTCTGGGAGACAAATTGTTGAAATTTGTGAAGTTACTGCATCTAAGGAAACCTGGTTTCTGATGAGTAGAGCCCACAATTACTGTATTTCCTCGTAGAATTCCCCAGAAGACGTTATATTCTTATCCTATTTTGCTCCGGATGGGACACTGAAAGTTCTTAAGGTTAGAAATGCTTCAACCTAAGAGCAGTAAAGTTAAATTAAAAACTACATTTCTGAGTATAACGGCTTGTGTGATATCTTGAAAGAGGGACACTGCAAGAAAAAAATCACAGGAAAGAGAGCCATTTATATTTTATGCTATTATTGAAAGCTAAAAGTAATGTGAACAGTACAGATTTTATTCTGCTAGTAATCATGCAAAATTTAGTAGCGTGCAGTATGTACACATGTGGAGTTTTGATGGAATCAGAAAGACGAACCCCTGGTTGAAGCTCTGCACCACCTAGGAAAATAGAAATTGCGCATGCTGGTGAGCTGCTTTGTGTAGTTCTGTAATTTGAGATCTCATTAGTGGACTTTTTTTTTTTTTTAACCCAAATCTATTGTTTTACTTTGTTACTGTTCAGTTCAGTCAGAGACAGATCTGATTACTGTTCAGGTGTAACAAAGATGTATTCTTATTTTTAGTATTTTACAGTCTATTATTTTCTAGCCTTTCCATTTTCTAAAATTAACTGTAATAGTACTCCTCACAGCCCTTTGCCCTGAATTATAATTTTCTGCATGTTGTTTTGAAATTCCATTGTCAGTCTATCCCTGATGGAAAATTATAAACAGTTAGAAAATGATTAGCAGCATGCTTAAGCATCACCTGCCTTCCCAGCTAATTAAATAGCTTGGTTCTGACCTGCTTTTCGTTTGGTGAGAACCGCAGGATGACTTCAGAACAAAAAATAATGAACTTCAAACTCTTGCATCTAAGTAGCACAGATGGCTAAAGCCACTACTTGAGATTGAAATTCAACTATATTATGTCTGTGCCTCTTTCTCAGGACATAAAAAAAATGAAAATAAGCCCTAGATTAAGTCTAGGATTTTTAAAATTTTTTTAATATATATATTTTTAAAGAATTCTAAGTCCATGGGTTGGGGTTTTGGAATGGATATGACACTAATTTTCAAGGATTAGCAGAGAAGGCAAGGGAAAAACAGCGTTTCCCAGTTTAAAGATGAAAATGCAGCTGAACAAAGGGTTCATTAATATTGCCTACAGAGACTACATTATTTAAGAGAATACCCCTGAAAAGAACTGTGCTATGTATATTAAAAGAACAGAAATCTGTTGTAGCTTTTTTATAAGACTCTAATATTCACCTTTCCTAGTGAACCAGTGAAAATTGGGATTAGTTTCTGGAGCAACTGCTGTTGCTCACTAGTATGCAGTAGATGGTAAATACAAAATAAATTGGGCTAACAGTCTCCTATGTCAAAAGATGATTTACTCATTTTGTTCCTGCTTTTAGATCACGTAATGTATTCTCCATGCTTACTGAGAGCGCCCACCATGCTCTCCAGAGGTAAATGAGTTCAGTTCATTAGATGATAGAACCGTTCAGATTTCTTCTAATTCTGTTGCTTGGATCCTGCTTGCTTAAGTGCTCGCTTGAAGCTTAATGGAGACGCTTTGCCATTTTAATTACTAATATCTAAGCATGTTTTATTCACATGCAGAATTTTCTCATAGTAAATGCTTCTCTACTTAATAAATAATATAATTAATTTGCTAATAAGCAGACCTAGAAATGGAGAATTTTCTTTCTGTGCCACATAAGATCCCCTTTTCCAGTCCTCAATCCACCTATATTTCTTATTTTCCACCATTGAACTTTGTGAAGTCTTTCCAACTTTTCCATAATGCAGCATGCACTAGGAAGATGAGACAAAACGAAAAATACTATTGTAAAATATGCTATATATAGCAGTTGCTAATGTGTGAGTGAGACTGAGATTACAAATAAGGTGAGGGAAGGTCATGATATTTCAGTATCAGGCCATTATATACCTTTTCTTAGCTGGAAAGTGGCTGGGCTTAGTGCCCATAGCAGTGATACAACCCACTCGCATTTCCCAGTTGTACTGGGATGGATGCAGAAATCTCCTCAGGAGCCTGAGCAGTCTCCTTCATTAAAACTTCATCAAACCCTCCGTTTCTATGAAAAGGTTCAGTTTTGTCAAACCAGTATTTGAGCGGAGCAAAAAATGTTTCATTGGAAAGCTCCTATCTCTAGAATGCAATTGAAAATAAATATACTTAAGTCTTAAATAAAGTGGATGGTTTCATATATTTCACGTCTAAAGCATCCAATAAACATCTAATTAATCCCCCGAGCAGTTCCTCACTGTAGGTAAGAATTATCGCCGTTGTTTCACAAGTGGAGAAACAGGAGCAGGGGGATTATACGATTCATTCGAGGTCACGCTCAGAGTCTGTGTTGGAGCCTTGTTTCATAATCCATTATCATCATCGCAAGACCAGCTTCTCTTCATCACCACTCAGAGGCTTGAAAAAATATGCTATGGAAAAAAATCTAATTTTCTTAGCCCTTTTTTTTTTTTTTTTAATTTCTGTACGTAAGAAGTTAATGAATCGCTGGGATTATGCAGTTCCATAGATGAGCTTTACAGAGGATTCAGAAGCTGTTTTCGGTGCCTATTGTCAAACAGCGCCTTGAGAGCTGTGCCCTACCATGCCCTACCCATCATTTCTGATGTGTTCTCCTTGGCCTAGAACCATGGCTCTTCCTAATTACTGTGGTTTTGTGAAAGCAGGTTTTAAATTTTAAAACCCCTACACTCAGTGGCCTTTAAAACTAGTTAAGGACTGATCATTTTACAAATCAGTGTCTCTGAAAAACAGACCATGTTTATGTATTTAAGTACGGTCTGGCAGAAACAGGAAAAAACACATTAGCCGCGTACCTATCTTAAACCTTTATATAATTTAAAATATTAGATGGAAAATAAGGTTTGATCCTGCCCGTTGTTTCATCTTGTAACAATACTGAAAAACACTATTCTGGTTTGGCAGAGTGAAGATGTCTACTTGATGTGGCTTTCTGTGGTTAATTTCCCTGAGAGTATGAAAAAAAAAATAAAAAAACCCTAACTTTAAAATGTATTTCAGGCTTAGTTTTATTCTTTAAAAGAAATTATTTCTTCAGTATCCTTTTAATTCCACTGGATTCAAGTCTTACACAATTGACAACTTTGGAACCTAATTAAGTTGCAGTCAGGGGCTATTTTAACTTGTCTTAATGTCTCTGATTACATGGAACATATTTGTAGAGTAAAGCGTATTTCTGATTTAAAGGGTGTAATGGAACAAATAGGTATTATATAGTATTCCTCCTCAAGGTAAACTGGGATGGATAATTTAATTTCCAAGGCAACAAATTATCTTATCATGAGTGAACAGGCAATTTCTTCCCTGCAATAAACTAAGTAGGTACAGACAGCTCTAACCAGATGAAATCATTATCCTTTTTAAAGCAGAAGTGTTGAATAGAAGTAATTTTCTCAGCCTCAGTTTTGCAGTAGAATGTAGCTCTCGTAAACACTGCGCACTGTGGTCTTGGGTAACAGCAACAAGTTTAACCCTTTCAGTGGGAAAAGATAAACAGGGCTATATTATATAGATGTTGAAAGGGAAAAAAAATCGTATCTATAAAATTACATATATATATATAAAGAAATTAAAAATCCAATGCAAGGTAGAAATAGTTGAGAAAGCAAAGTAGTATATTAATTATGTATTTTGAATGTTCATAAAGATCAGAGTAATTTGTATGAATTCTACTGAAATAGGACAAAATTGATTTTTACGAAACTGCAGCATATTACTAGGTTGGGTATTTACATTTAAAGTGTAAAGATTGTATGCAGTCACGTGTGTGCCAGTTAACCCTCCTTTGGTTCTTTGGAGTTTGTTTTATGTTATAGTAATAATGCGTATGTGCACATGTACACGTATACATAGATTCATAAGCGGCCCTGCTCTGCTTGCTACTTGGAACAAAAATTGACTTTCATAGGTCTGTCAATTTACTTGGGCTGGAATGTAACAGGAAAATAAGGTTTCTCACACATGGAGAGAATGGGAATGTTTAAAAGAACTTCAAGTGCCTTTTCTGAGGAAATGACTCAAATTCCATGCCCTTTAGAGGTGCTTTGGCCCACTTGTTCTTGTAAAAAGTGATTCCTAGTTAGAAAATAATTCAGAAAGAAGAAAACCCTGGACAATGTCACCTGAGGAAACTCAAGCTTTCATCCTTATTTTTTAAGAAAGTGATCTAAATCTGCAGGCTGATGTATCTCCCATTCTCAATCTCTAGCCCTATGAATGTTGCATTTCTCTCTCGCGTGGCAGCAGAGCTTCCTCAGCATGGATAAAGGCTGGCTTCATCCCAGCCTTGTCAGTAGGAATGGTATCTTCCTGGGTTTGGGGAAACCAGGTGCAAGGTGAGGATGGTTTACAACAGATTTTTTTTTTCTTCTTCACTTATACAAGAACTGGAAAATGTTTCTTTTTCTTTACAGAAATTTTGGCTGTTTTTTTTTTTAACATGTTTTGACTATCTTGACAATATTATCCCTTTAGATGTTGGAGTCATTGCTGCATATTGAATTCCATGGTCTTTATTAACTTAATAGGAGACACAAACATAAAGGAAATCAGCAGGGTTTCTTCAAAGTGCTGTCAGAATTAGTTGCCCAGATTTGTTGTTTTAGACATGAAAGTTACTGAAGGGCTTTATAGAGCTGGATTTTCACCTGTCTCAACTTTTTCCCGAGAAAGGTACTTGCTGCTAGAGTGTTTAGGTTTTCCCTCCCTCTCTCCAGAAGTGGGAAATCAATGGAACAAGTGTCACGATTCCCTCCTTGGTTTCCCACTGAGATGGGGATCATCCCCATATTTGTGTAAAGTGTTAATTCTGAGCGGTCTGAAACCCGCAGCAAACAGCGTTTATCTCATCTGATCATTCTAAACTAGGTCTTTCTGCTGAAGAATGTGTTTGTTACTTTTGATATTATCAGAACAGGTTTTCAGAATGCTTGGCACTTCCAGATGCATTTAGTTGTTTTTTGTCACCTATTTGAGTAAAACCGTTAAGAGAAAAAAAACCCCGAATGTTCTTGGGATTATGGAGCATTTCATTTAATGTGCATAAAGTAACATAACTAGCGTTACAATCATCTCTTATGCATGTTAATTGCAAACAATAGATATGTGTGAATTAGTGTTGCTCTCATTTAATTTTTCTTAAAAGAAAAAAAAAAAAAGGCACGTAGTGTAAATTTATTTTGCAATATGTTTCCAGGGTGTAGATAACATTAAAACAAGAAACACTAACACAAAACCCAGGAATCTGTTCTCCTATAGCCTGCGTATTGTGTTGATAAACTGTGATGACATTGTTCAGGTTGAAGGCCACGGACAACAGAACTGGGGCTGGAAGTTTGACATTTCTGATCCCATTCTGAGTCTACACTTTCTCCCTGTAAAACTATTTGAAATGATCTGATGCTAGTGACTTCTTGAGGAAGAACTGTTGGATTTGAGGCTTGTAGAGAGTGAAGTTTCTTAAAAGTGATTCCAAATCAGAATTTTTATACCGTACCATCTGTAGGTTTTAGCAACCTATATAAACCTTTTTGCACTTTGAACTAAGTTGTGAGCAGTTGTTGACCTCATGTTGCCATCTCTGAAAGGTTCTCTGGATTTATATGATCAATGAAAGCGCTTTGGGATACCTTGAGTATGAAAGACTTTTATATAAAGCCTCATTTTGCAGTCTGCCTTTCCTTCCTTCTACCTCAAACCATTTCCCAAAAGAACCAGGTCTTGTCATTTCCAAGCGTAACTTAACATACTCTAAATTTCAGGATTAAAAGTAAAGCAGCAGCTATGTTCAGTGGTGTCACGTAGAGAAGTAAACACATTTTCTGAAGGAAGAAGAGAGAAGTTGTATTCTTGATGAATCCAATTTTATGTTCATAGCAAACTTTCTGACTGAAGATGGTGGTGTTCCTTTTCCTCCACTTTTTTTTTTCTAATTCAAAAGGAAAAGTAAACAATTTGTTACAAAGCAATTCTGCCATATGCTCCAAAGACATGTTTGGTTTTTTTTTTAAATCTAAAATTCCTTACATTAGAGTTAGGCTTTTACTGTGATAGGTGAGAAAAATGTGCCACTGCAGGCTTATGAGAAGATGGGGAACACCAACAAAATTACATTGCCACCCACTACTTCTGGCAAAAATCAAGTTCAACAATGTCCTTGCTTAGGGCTGTATTACTTTCCCTCCTCAGAACTCTTATTACTTGCCTCAATGTGTATTAGCTTTGAAGGGCAGATAGTTGCGTAAAGCAGAGTGCTCTTTACAGCCTTAATACTTTTTTTAAAAAATAGAAAACTAAGAACCTGAAAATGCATTTCTCTTGTAGGTTCGTGATAGGTTTGTTCTGGAAAGATGACAAATTGGTTTTGGGTAGTGATTTACATAAAAATGAAAAAAAGTGCAGTGTAAAGCCAAAATGAGGGTAAGTGTTGTCTGGTGTGCCTCTGAGCAGAAAACTCTGGCATTGATTGATGCAATACTGTGAGCATTCTGCATAATTCTTTTTTTACCCCTTTTACTAAAAAAAAAAAAAAAAATATTATCAGAATCATCAATATCTGCTGGATGCAAAACCACACTGAAGAACTGGCAGTGCCAATCAAAGAACTAGTGTTTCTTCTACACAAGAGAAAGGCCACATCCTGTCTTTTAACCATAATAATGTCTTAAAGTTCATGCCGAAATTCCAGTTACTCATTGTTCTAGTTTGGGCTGGGGGAGAATGCTTGTACTTAACCAGCATGCTTAACTTAATATGGTAAAAAACACTGTGTGGAGGTTGGCTTTATAGTAGTTTAGACTAACAGCAATAAAGACCAGTACTGATCGCTACTGGTGATCATTTTCATACTAGGTCTTGCTTTAAGTCATTTATAAGTTATCAACATTTTAATCATTTTGGCTGAAAACCAGCATGCGGAAAAACTACAGAGATTGCTCAGTCAAACCAGCAAGTTAGGAAACGCAGAGATACTTTGCAAAAAATGCAGTTTGTAGGTGATTAAAGTACATGAGGTCACTCTTGAAAAGTTTTGTGATGATCGTAGGACAAAAAAAAGTGTCATTTCAAACATCCAGGTGGCTGACCAGACATTTTTGAAGTGCGTGTTGTTTGAACATTTGTTTTAAACGTTTTAAGGGCTGAAAAAGACCACCTTTAAAAACATGGGGGATGTATTCTTTATGAGTTAAATAAGCTTGTTTTTGTTTTGGGTGGGGAACAAGCTGAGGAGGTAGGGAAAGAAAGGGTTGACCTGAAAAGGACTTACTTTTTTTTAATCTTAATAGGGAACGGCAGTCATTTTTGTTAACAATGAACTATATTTCTGTTATTTGTTTTGCCTTAAAAAGTTGAATTATTTTGTTGTTACTGTGTTGTCAAGAACAGCTGGGGAAATTAGATGCCATCCTTTCATCTGTCGCAGATTCCCTGGGAAATGCTAAGCCAGACACATACACAAAGGTTTTTTCTTTGCCTTGAACACCTGATAGCTGTGTGGGAGGAGTGCTGAGCTTTCACGACTGCAGCTGGTGTCCAGGAGACCACTGCTTATGATCCATGGGTATAAAATGATAAGGTACGGATTCCACTTCACTTCTTTTGGGCACCCACGATGAATTAGTATTTTTTTACCTTAATGTCTTTGCCCAGTGGCTCCTTATTTTTAAAATGATTGTAGTGATTAAAGCTGGTGTCTGAGTTGTTACACAAACGCCAGTTGGTTTAATGAAGACACCCTAGTCAATAAAAAATATTTTTCCAGATACAGAAACTTCCTGTAGGACCGAAATTCCAGCTCCCTCATAGCGTTAATAAAAGTTACTGGAATAAGCACACACGTTAATGTTGATGAAGCAGTCAAATACTACAGAAATCAGGATTTAATTTTAGTATCCTCCTATCTGTAGTAACGCAGGGTATCACAAACAATACTGAATAGAAGGCAAGAAAACAGAAGAGCTCCTCTGTGTGTGTGTGCCAGCCATCCTCTGTGCTGCAGGAAAGGGTGCCTCGAGGAGGCGCCCCGTAAAGCCTGAACCTGAAACCACAGGCGTGCGCTAGTAGAGCAGGGAATATGTTTATGTGCAATTTTAATTCTGATTTTTTCCTATCTCATAGCATATTGATTTTTTCCAACAGTGAAAAGTTTGTTTAATGTATTTGTGTCCATAATTGCATTTTGAGTAAACACTTGCTAATCTGAGTATGGGGGGGGGGGGGGGGGAAGCTGGGGGAGACAGGTTGTGCCCCTGTAATAGGTATGCAGAGAATCCAGTCTGGATAATTATATGTCCACATAATTTAAGCTTAATAGTTATCATTTACTCAGTAAGGTTTCAATGAATTTTTAACGAAGGTCATCGATACTCAGTTTATCAAATGGGTTAGTCGTGTTCCCACCAAAAAGGGTGAAGATCATAAATAGCTCTAACACTGATGATCAGGACCTTGGGGCTTCGTTTGTCTGCTTTGCTTGATATGTTTCCTGTGAACAGCGCAACCTGAGACTTCATTTTCAGTGAATTTTCTGACATCATCCATTTTGGTGGTCTTTATTAATTTATATTATTCCACTAATGAAGTTTCACCAAGAGCAACTCGAATGTTCTAATTATTTTGCACCAGATTTTGATCATATTCTGCGCCTGTGTAATTACCTCAGATTTACTCCTCTGTAATTGAGATCATAATTTGACCCAATATGTTAATGACTTTAAAGTAATACAAAAAAAGGATGAAACCATTTAATGAATATTTTCAAATGGGGTCACCTACTTGCTCATGTGCTCAGACAACAGGGGGTCTGATTTGTTTGATATAGGTCATTTAGGGAATGGGCAAGGGCCATCGTTAGTGTCCCTAACTGCTGTCGGAAAGGATGCTTCATAGAGAAATAATATATGAAAGAGAGGAATAAGCAGGTTCTTGTGGCCAACAATGCAATCAAAATTCAACCTGGAATAGTGCTGGAATTTATTTCAGGCAGAATAAAGCTGCTGGATCCCACCAGTTCATAGTAGATGACAGCAATGGCAAAAAGCAGGAAAGATTGCCATGGGGGTAAGAGGACACGAAACACGTACACTCTTGAGATGTACGGGTACTGACATACTTGCTATCTGTTCCAGGTATTAAAAATGATCCATTTCTAGTGGGTAATCATAACCATCTGTGACGGCAGCGCTGTTCGCAGGTGTATTCTGTAACCTGCCTGGTGCAGCCAAGGCTGCCGTGGGTTTTAACTGAATAACAAAGTGCTGCTGCACTGAACAATAAAGGTCTTGGACCAGTAATATGCCTCTTTCTTCCACCTCCAGGGAGGGGACATAAGTTTTGAGTTCTGGTCCTTGTGCTCTGAATTATTTCTTTTTCTAATGACAGTTCGATATAAAAACATAAAACCACTCTAGGAAGAAAGAAGCAGAATTTAAGAACTTCCCTTTCTATCCAAATAACCTAACGTTACCTCTAGTTATGTTCCTTTTTTTGCTATTCTCCTTTTGCTCCAGGAATATTGCATTCAAGGGAGGAAAACCTCTGTTTTCAGCCCAGCTAGACCATCCACTTCTCTTCTAACTCCTACTAAACTGGAAAAAAAGAGATTAGAGGTCGTCTTTGGGGAGGGTGCTGGTGTTACATCTGCTGTGTTTTGTGTAGAGCCCAATACTTAAACATCCACCACTTGAGGACCTTTGTTTCAAGAAAGCTTAATCTGTGGTGCATGTGATTACTAGCTTTATATTGAAGTAACTTGTCATATCCTTGGTAAATAGGACAATATTAATGAATTTTTTATGAAAAAAAGAGGTATTTACTCAGTTTAGGAATCTATGTAGTGAAGTATATGTATTAAAGACGAAGATTTTATGTGTAAATTGGGACTTCAGCTCCAGCCATCAAGTCCTGCTCTCAATGCCAAAGCACTCTTTCAATCCTGCTGTGACTTGCCAAGAGTCATGCAGGAAGAAAACCTTTTTCTGAACCAAGAGCTGAATTTGGGAATTTTGTAGCTCCCAATCTAGGTTTTTTCCAAAGACTTGTGGATTCTGCTGCCCTTCTGCTCTCACGTGTGCTTCCTGATGCCATAGAGAAAACAGAATTGATGTGTTTTCTTCCTTTTCTTCACCCTCCTTTTTTTTTGTGAGTGTGTGTTTGGTTATTTCAAATTTGATTTAACATGAGTTCACAGGCTGGTATTCCTTCTCAGTAAACACAATCCTGTTTCTCCAGAGAAGCTCCTGCTTTTTCTTACTTTGCTACTTCCTTTTACCCTGTATCTGTGCACTTTCGGTTACAGCTTTACAGGAATTGTTACTTTAGATAGCTCAAGAAATTAAAACAGTTGTATTCTTTAACACAAATATAATTTGTGGCTTATTGTATGTTTCCTAGAAGACTGAAGTACAGATCTCAGTAGCTGGGGAGGAGAAGTGTTTGGAAGGTGTCCAGTAACTTAAAATCCTCCAATTTAATTGATTGCAGATTAGAAAACTGAATGAAAAGGGGGCATGTTGGTCAATCCTTGCGAAGATTGGTGCTGAATCGCTGCTGCTCCACTAGACACACAGGATTATTTCACCAGACGTCAGTACTTAGGGTGATCTGTTCTCTGGAACAACAGGGCTTGTCCCTTAACCGCTGCAATTTAATGAAGTCAAAAAGGAATCTGAGGTGGATCACGGTTATCCTGACTGAGCTGTTTCCTTCATCTCGCTCTGGTCTCTCGTTCCTCTCCTGGTGTGTGAGGCTCTGTGATTAAATTGCAGGCTTGGGAGTCTGACAATTTGTGTTGTATTCCCAGTTCTGCCACAAAGTTGACGTAGCAGGACGTATGGCTTTGCTCACGAATGTTTTTTCTTATAAATATATGAACATTACAATGTGTGCAATTGCATATGTAATTTATGCACATAGACGTAACAGTGACCATACATGTAAATGAGGTATTTGCAGATGCAAATAGCTACTTATGCATATAACAGGCCAACGGAAACACACAGTTGTAATTATACCCACAAACTACGTGAATGAATGAACAGTCACGCTATAAAAATCAGACTGCTGGCTACCCTGTTCATTTATACCATTTTTAAGACCAGGAGAATATTGTTAATATTCCTGTCCATGATGAGGCATGGCTTATTACCATTTGTAATGAGCTTTAAGATTATTAGATGGGAGGAGCTAAAGAGCAGCAATTTTCTTAATCTGTGCCTGGAGGGTTAATTTATTTCATAGATCCTTCCCTTGGGAGGATCTTGAAAAATGCAGGAATTCTTGCTTGGTTCGCACTTGCAGAACTTAGTATCACAGGGTATATGTGGGTGCTTCTTCCCCAGTCCCAAAAAGGGAAAACAAGAGCGCGGAGATAAAATGCAGTTACTCTTTCAGTGCTTTTAAAGCCTTCCCTGAGCCGTGCTGCGCCCTCGCAGGCAGGATGCGAGTGGATGTGGAGCCTGTTTGTTTTGTAACTTTGCTTCGTGTACAGCCTGGTCGGTCTGATAAAGTAGCAACCGGGGAGAAAGCTAAGGCAAAAGCAGGATGTCAGACAGAGCTCTTTAAAGGCAGTGTTTTGGTGGCTGAAAAACTGCACGTCCTGCTTGGGGCTTGTCTTTCAGGGAAGAACCAAAACCAGAGCATCCTGCATAAGAAACCACAACGCACCACGAAGCACTAAGTCGAGCTAATTGCACATGGGAGACCTCTGCACCTGAAGAGAGTGTCGATCCAGGAGATTTAAACTATCTATTTGCCAAGTTGTGTATTCTAAATAAGTATGATTCGCGAGGCAGTGCTTCCAGAATATCATTCCTTCTCTCAGATAGCCCACGTCCTGCTGTGTCCTACCAGAGGGAGTGATTGAGAATCGGTTACGGCTTGGTTGTTTCCACCCAGCTCATTTCTTTCAATAGTTGCAGTGGAAAGCTAAATATCTTTTTATCAAATGTTCATTCAGTAATGTCAAATTACAAGCAAATGTAAAAGCAATTATCCAGGAGAAAATAAGGTAGCTGAAACAAAAGTATTTATTTAATACTTTAAATTTTTCATTATGTATTCTCAATTCGTTCTGATTAGGGCTGTATTTCAGGACAGATGACCTTCCAATACAGCCTGTGTGTCTGGGCTGCTCACTGCTCAGACTGGAGGACACGGTAAGTTTTTGAGTAACTCTTTTTATGGGAATGGTGGGACAGAGGGATGTATGCTTGGATCTTGTCTTGAGGGAAACTGGGGTTCATCCAGGTTGTGACAACCAGAGCAAATTTTTCCCAGGTACCATAAAACAGACATAGCTGTAACAGTGTTCTTAATTACTGAGGCCAACAGTACTTTATTTTACACTGAATGATTTGGAAACTTTCAGAAGATGTGTCTTTGGTTTGGCTTTGAAAGCTTTTTAGCTGGAACTGGGCAAGTGGTAATAGTTCACTTTTTTTCTAACCGGTTCATTTCAAGATGTATAAATATAGACTTTCTAAACTAAGAAATAAATATTTGAAAACTAGAAAAGGTATTTTTGTTCAGTTTTCTTGAACTCTTCCTTAAAGGAAAACTAACCTGAAAGCTAGTACAATAATAAATCCCTCATATGTACAAAATCCCTAGTTCCTTTATTTGTAGTCTAAAAGTTGATATTAACATGTGGATCTTTTTCAATATTTAACATTTTTTGACTTAATTAATTTTTGCAAGAAGATAGGTCATATATATTGTATTTGCTGCAATAGAAAGTATTTCAGTTGCATGGAAGTCATTGAAAACACCATTAAATAGTTTGAATAATCTTAAATCCTATTATGAGAAGGTTTCAAGAGCGTTGGGTTTGTCTTTACTTTGATTTCTTCTTCGTTGTTTTTTCTTAATTTTCCACACTGCAAGTGAACCTCTGCTGTTTGCACTATGCAGATGCAGTCTTATTATTTTAATATTACAAATAGAATGCTGTTTTAGCTGATAAAGTGGGGAGTGTTAGTAGGACCAGGGCACTTGCATCCTCATATTAATTTGAACTGGGACGCTAATAAGTGCTCACTATAAATAGCATGAGAGGCAAAAATGTTCAAAAAAAAAAAATAAATTGGTAAAGATACAGCTTAAGCAAGTAATAGGAATATGGTTCCTCAGTTAATCTCCAGGGAACAGCTCTTTCATTTAACTTTGGAATATTCAGATGAATTTTAAATTGTGCATAACCATATCTCCACAAAATGCATCCTACTCATTGATGCTAATGGAGTCATTTAGAAGTCTGAGAATCTGCGCTTTATCTGATAACTTTATAAACTTAGTTTGACTTGAGGTTTATGACTCACATGAGAAGTTGGACAGCTACTAAAAATAAGTCTGTAATCCTGTGATAGGAAATCTTCAGAAACTTAGGAGATTCAGATAAACTGTGCGCTGGCTCTCAACTCATCTGAACTCTAGTGAATCTTGCTGCTCTGGAAATCTCTATGGAAATCTGAGAAAGTTAAGGAACCGTCTCTGATATTGAAAGCACAGAAGATGGAGGAAAGTCTGCAGTCAGTCCTGCCACTGACTTACCGAATGACCTTGGGTAAGCGTCCAGACGCTCAGCTTAAATCTGAGCAGAAATTAATCGTCCTTCACTGTCACCTTTTTTCTTTTGCAAGCTAATGGAAACCAGTGTTTTTAACAGAGAATTTGCTCGAAGATACCCCAAACTGCTTGGTAGTAGGACTGAGAAACTCGGTGCATATTTTATTTGGGAGGTTAAAGATCTCAAATTGGTGTCTGTCATATGGTTTTGCATAGAAGATCCTCAGTATTCAAAAGGCCTGTGAGGCTTACTGCCACAATCATAGGATGTGTTGGGTTGGAAGGGACCTGTAAAAGTCATCTAGTCCAACCCCCCTGCAGTAAGCAGGGACAATGATGGTGGTAAGAGCAGCAATAGCAGGTTAGAATGATTAGGAGAACCACCTTTGTGCTATATTTATTCCTTCAAGTTTTAATTAAAATTTAGTCAGGAATTGAAGAATTGTTTAAAAAAAAAAACCCAACAAACAAACTAAAAAAAACCCTATAACTGGATTTTTTTGAAATCTCACTATAGATTCAGTTTAGGATTCACTTTGAGTTTTACACATATATGTGCAAGTCCTTAGGCTACAAGAACTCATGTGTGTCTCTCTTGGATAAACTGAAATGGAGAAGGAAAATAATGTTATTTTTTGTTTAAGGACCTTCTTTTTGCCATATAGGTTTGTTGGAATATTTGATAAAGAAGAAAGTAAGTAGTCAAGACGTATCAAATTGTTTATTTCTGCAAACTATTTCATTTTAAGATTTATGTTTTTATTAGGAATCAGGAAAAAGTCTGAGTACAGGCAAGAAATAAACAGCAGGATGGGAATCCAGGAGGAATTTAATGACAGAAAGGAATCTCATATTTTCTGAATTGTGTCTATTTTGTATCAAATGATAAATAAACAAGAACTATGGATCCTAAACCCACTAACTCTACCCTATGAAATTCATAAGCAACTCCCAGTTCTACAGCTTGAGAAAATCTCTAGCACAAACACAAAAGTCTTGTTTATATAATTTCATGAGGTGATGCAATTAAGGTTAAGTGTACTTAGTATAAAGATTACAAATATGCTTCTCTGTGTACATGACACTTTTAAAGGACTGTAACAAGATGGCTTAAGTAGCAGACACGGCACCTCTTTGTCTGTATTGCAGCAATAATTGGCTTAAGAGGCAGACAATGTTAGTGAACATTTCCCTGTGCTCCTTGGAAAATCTCTTCAGTCCTGGCAAATGTATTTGCTCTGCAATTCATTTTGTAGGTATTAAGCCCAGTGCCGTTTGCCTACCAAACCATGATCTCCTTAAGCAGATTACAGTTTATTGCTCCAAACATCAGCATCTGAAGGGGAAGGAATATTGCCGTGACGTCATCCCAGCAGGTAGTGACATTTTGAATGCTTGATGACATTTCCTTTTGTAAATAGACAAGGGAAGTCAGTGGGTGCAGCATTGCTTTACCTTTTGTGAAATGTCACTGCACTGAGGAAAGCGAAAGAACTCCTGTATATTATTTTATTGTTTCTGGGAAACAGAAGGAAATTACACCAAAAGGCTCGTAATACCCTATGTATTTCTTACATTATTTGCTAAGGTTGCTCTAAAGAAATACCAATGAACTCCAACTGCATGCGTTGTTAGTTTTTATAATAAGTAGCTCTCTTACTTAAATTCATGCCTCTTTACACTTCTAATGCTCCTGACTTTGGCTCATAGAAAAGACATCTTTTACAACCTTACCATCTGTCCTCAGGATTTACTTTAACAAGTAAATGTTATTCTCATAGTACCTAAAGATTTTCATGTCCTTATCTCTTGTTTGCTTTCTGGCATCTGATGGACTGATATATTGTCGATAATGCGTCCAATTTTGGTCCCTGCTCTTTTATTATCATTTTGAGTCTCCTGGCTCTCACTTGCCTTCAGTCGTCTTGCACCCTGGTACCCACTGAGAAGAGTAATGTCATTGTGGTTCTTGGCCCCGGCACTTTTTCCTCTATTATAGGCATCTTGGGACTCCTGTGATTACAGATCACAGAAAAAGAAACACAATTATTCTGAGTATCATCATCCCCGAGAGAAAACGTGTATTGTCTGCAGTGTTGCCTTTTTCTCTGGAAAGCTGACCCCAAATAGATCTGTGAATCCCACTGAAATTTGAGTCTAATGTAAAAACATCTTGGGAATAGTTCGATGCAATATTTTGTTCTTAGAATACTTCTCCTGAATGCCATCTATCTTCCAGTCTGAGCTGCAACCAGCTGGTTTTCATCCAGCTCTCTGTTTTGCCAGCTATTGAGAGCAGTTGGCACCATCTCTGTCTATCTCCTATGAAAACGCAGCATAGAAAAAGATATAATCAGTATGTTAATAATAATATTTATAGCCCAGGCTCATTAGATGATCATTCCCAGTAGTTTTCCATCAAAATTGAACTGAACCTACGGACTGTTCTGACCTCACAGGACCTTGTGTATTGGGTTATTTAAGAAATACTTAACAAATTTTGTCTTCTAAGATCAGTCTAAAGATCAGCTAATGCAAGGATGAAATATCCTATATAGGTTATACCAACATCCATTTAGAACAGCCGCACACCACTGCAGCCAGGCCAGCGGTCCCCACCCAGTGGGCTCCGATGGCTCATCCAGCACCCTTTCTGTCTCACCGGTCTCCCCCAGGGTCTCCCAAACCTCCTTTTGCCTTCCTGAGCGCCTCACGCTGATCTGCGGCACAAGCTTCCTTGTTTTGAGCTGTTGCATCACCGTGACGCTGTTGAACGCTAGCTGGACAGGGCAGCAATGAGATGCTCCTGCGGACATTTCTGCACTTCTCACCTCTTGCGAATACACCCTGTGTCATTATGATTAACACTTTGATTTTGTGGCTTTCCTCTATATCTATATCTATTATGTGGCTATCCTCTCCTGTGCAGTTAATCAAAGGGCCACCAGCACCTTTCCCCAGTGTCCTTCCTTTGTCTGTCTAATTCTCTGTGCCACCAAGATTTCTTTTCCCAAGAGGTTATCTCTGAAGGTTTGTTACTACTTCTCGGCAGACCAGCAGGAAGCTCTCTCACTTCTCCTCTCTTTCTGATCTTGCAACACACAGCGGGTGTTAAGTGTGATGAATTCAGTAGGCAAGTTGCTGTCTTGGTTTTCCATTTGCGACTGATTCCAGCAGATACCTTCCTCTCTACCCAAAGGCTAGATCCCCACCAGGTTTTTCTTCTGTTTTCTTAATCACTTTATGAAAGTGGCGATGATAGTCCGTCTGCCTAAATGGAACTTGCCACGCAAGAAATATACCTCTGGGAAACGCGTACGTGTGAGTGGGGAGGAGCTGTGGGCAAAAGCAGAGCCAGGTCTTCGGCAACGATGTACTCTTACGTAAGAGTCTTCTTCCTGGTAATTGTATTGTGGATGGCAGAAAAGTTTTTGAGATTTCCCAACAAGAAATCTTTCAACACCGCTCACAGAAGGTACAGGAAAGAAAGTACAATCTCTGGACTGTAATATAGCACAGCTTGGGAGACTCGCTGTGATTAGCACAATTTATCCTCATCATGTTAGAGTGACTGTGCCATCAATATTTAAAAGGGCACAAATCATCTTCCCAAGATGTGATTTTGTGAGTAAATTTTGCACCCACTCACTTTGAGTGGGTTGCAAATATATTCACATGTTCTTCATCACAACTGAGCAGCGGCAGCGTGCGTTCCTTTTAAAGGAAGCTGGATGAAAAAAGCTGCCTCTAAAAAAGGCAGATTAATCTCTTGGAAACTCCCCACTGGAACATTGTAACATTAACTGGCAGTTTCCCCTGATCCAGGTAATTTATTCATGAAACTTATGGAGGTTAATCAAAAGTTCATATAATTGTAATAAACAGAATACATAATGGACTAATCATGCAATTCAAGGCATTTTGTAATTTATTTGAAATATCAGATAAAAATAACTAAGAGGTGTGCCAGGAAGCCAGCAAATAATTTGGAAACTGATGAGCATGGCATACCTGCTGAACTATGAATAGATAACGTAGTGTCTAAAAGTATATAGATAAATATAATAAAGTAGCAAGTGTTCCACAGGCTTATACTTTTCTGAAGGCTTTAAAATTGATTCTGAAACCCACATTGCCACCTCTTGTACAATCTGGTTTCCAGTGTAGCCCTTCAGCAGCGCAGCTGTGAGGAGTCCTCTGGCTGGGCCCTGGGAGGGCTCAGGAAAAGGGGCTCCATTTGCCCCTTCTAAAGATGGGGCAAGCATATTAATCAGATGGCATTCACAAACAGTGTGTTGCTATAACCAATTTATTCTTGCTTCAAAATTAAAATTAGACAGAGGGAATACTAACTTTAGAACATGAATGCACGTTTGCTGAAAAAGCATTCTGCTTTTGACACTTCTTGGAGCAGAAAATAAATAAGCTTGTGTGTTAAGGCCTGTTTATTATGACTTTATGGTAAGCGCACCCGAGTTTCTAGGACTGTGCCCACCTTACCAAGTGCCCCCAAACTAGCCAAATGTGAATGAAATCAGCTGCAGCAGTATACCCAACACATGAACGCTAAATAGGCATTCATTTGTGGTTTTGCTTTTTCTTTTTCCAAGAAGGATTTGTTAAAGATTAGTAAGGATAGAAACTATGCTATAGAAACACTGTTAGGTTCAGGGTGCAGTGTAAGGTGACTTGTGGTGCTTTGTTTGTTTTTTGTTTTGTGTTGTTTTTTTGATGAGGGGGCAGAAAAAAATTCTATATTGTATGTGCAAACACATAGACACACAAAGCCTGTGTTTTCTCATAAATAATTAGATAAAATAGCTACCTATAGATAGAAAATATCTATAAAATAGATGTGTGTACATATGTATGGATATGTACTGAGTACTGATAGGTGACTGAACGCTGGCATAGGTTTCCTGGAGAAGGTATGGAGTCTCCATCGCTGGAGATATTCAAAAACCATCTGGAGATGGTCCTGGGCGGCCTGCTCTGGGTCACCCTGCTTGAGCAGGGGGCTTGGACAAGATGACCTCCAGAGGTCCCTTCCAACCATTCTGTGATCCTGTGAAGCTCTCATAGATGAGGAAAAAGTACATGCTTTAGTGGGGGAAAGACAGTATGTAAAAATGTCCTGTGTGTTTTCCTTATACTAAAAATGTGATTTTATACTTGGCTTCTTGATGACGAATTGATTTAAAACTTTGTATGGCTGGGCACTGAAAATCAAGACATGTGAAAATTAAGTAGTCTGACATGCTGCAGAAGAAACTTATTTTCTAAAAAATAAAATGTCTGAAATGTCCAGTTCTAAAAACAAAACACCAAGCAAATGGTGTCAGCTATAGAGAGGGTGAGGAAATATAATCCAATTTCCTGAAAAAATCATAATTTTCCCAGGATATGGAGTTGAACAGCCTAATAAGGAGTTCATACAAAAAGAAATATTAAACATTTCGCAGGAAGGCATTTTTCAGACCTTGGTTGGAAGACTTTCAACTCAACAGTTGCTTTAATCAGTTTAGTCAATTATATTCAGGGGAATCACTTCAAAAGCACAAGAAAATTTCATGTTATGCCTTGTAAGTGATGAATAACTTCTAGACTCTGTTCTCTTCTTAAACCCATACAAAAAAGATGAAAAGATTAGCACTTCCCATAACACCTTCACTTTCTAGGATTGCCTTGAAAGCAGCAAGTAAAGCATGGTAGATTTTAAAACTAAAGAGGCTATTGTGCAGAAATTAATTGATGGCCTTGTTTTGACTGTGTGATAGCAGCAGAAGTAATGAGTGTAGACCTTGTTTCAGCATTTTGCTTTCCAGCACCTGGCAGAAAAGTCGGCGAGCTGAATCCTAGCAGGTAAATTCTTTTTTTGGAAGCAGGCAGGCTTTTTGAAGCAAGTGGGTAAACTCCTCTCTCAGGCGATCTTTTTTTCTTTCTAATAGGCACTTTTCCTTTCAGGCAATCAAATCTTTTTCCACTCTGTACACAAGCCTTCTTCCTTTCAGGCAGGTAAACTTTTTCCTCCCCCGTTATTTCCCCCTGGTAAGCAAACATAACCTAAAAGAAAAGGACAGATTAAAGCTGTTTGCCCATAAAACTCTGCCGCTTTCCTATACTAGGAATTTGTCTTGTGACCTACTTCCTTAACACTGTTTGCTATTGAGCAAGGACAAAACCCAAATGTCATTTCATGACATAATCCACTGTCAAAATTGGCACTAGCCAGCAGGCCTGCTGGTGGTCGCTCACAGATAACAACTGTGGAGCAGGCATAGCAAATGCATTTTTTCCACGGAATATGGTAAGTCAGGGTTGAAGAGTATTGGGAAAGAAGGGTGGGAGAACTTGTGCTGCCTCTGTCATGTCTCATATATTCTTGAGACTTAAGTTTCCAGTACTTGTCAATGACTTGTCAAGCTGGCATTCTTCAAAAACATGCTGTTAATTGGTGTCACATAAACATGCTGGGTATATTTTTTACAGTACCAGTAGTGGGTTTATTACTTACCCACTTCTCCATTACCAGTATTAATAGATACTGGTATATACTGGCTTTGTAAGGTGATGGTCTTAAGTGCAATTAAGTTTCTGAGTAGTAACTAATGCTTTGGAACCTTCATGTTTAAAAAATTGTAATATTTAAGCCATCAAGTTTGGAATTCTGAAAATACCGTTCCTTTTGTAGACTAATATCCAACTTATGACTGAGACCACAGTTTACAGGATTATTCTTTTGGAGAGTCCTAAACACATACATCCTTCTGTTTATAAAATACATTGTGCAGTAACAGTAAGTAAAAATCCCTCCCAGTATTATGCCAGGCCCGAGCTCCTTGCAATATCAAAAGCTTTGCAAGCTTATTTTACGAGGCTTCGTTCTAAATCACAGCAGGATAGTATAGTAAGATGCCTGTGTGTTTAGGAGCAGTGGAAGAAGGCTAGGTGAAGATACTTAAGTTGGCATCCATTGCAGGAGTCTAAAAATTCAATGCAAATGTCTGAACGCAGTTTTGAACTTTATATAACTTGGAGTGAGATTCTCTATTCATTAAACTTTTGTATTTTGATGGGAGAAAGAAGACAACTCTTTTTTTAAACTCATCAATGTTGTTTTCTCGGCATTTGAAGTACTCTTTAGGCTATTTATTAACATTTGTTCCTGAAAGCTCCTTTTTCCTACAGAACATGTAAATGCTCCTGATTTCATAGGCGCAACCAGCTGAACACAGCTATTCCCTCGATAGGAGATACATGCCCTATCTCATCTGTGGACGTTGATAGATGTCACTTAGTATCATGTCTCCATTTTCACGTTCACACAAAAAGAGCACAAAAACTAATTTGCTTTTTGGCTTCCTCGACTGGCATCTCCTTTGCAGCTCTGCACCTCATCTTTTCGGCATCGCCGCATGCGTGATTTCCCAGGCAAGGTGTCCGCAGGATACCCCCCCGCCTGCTGAGCAGATGGGAGAGGTGCCAGACCTGATGGACGTGATTGGGTTTGCGCAGGATGTCAAGAATTAGCATCGCTGCAGAGCTACAGAGGTCGGTGAGGCAGCTGGGGAAAGGCCCTGGGTAACTTGTTGGTTGTCAGCAGCACAGCGGAATATTTTCACTGTACCTTTGAGCACATGGAAGATGTAGTACATTTCCTGAAGAATACCATGCATATTTAATTGAACTCCTTGCCCAGTGAGTCTGACATGTCATATTGGCTCTTAGTCAGTGCCCTTACACAAATCTCAGCTGTTCTGTTTTTTCCTTTGCATTTTATTCTCCTGCAGTAACTGCCTGTTGGTTTTAGTCATTTGCTGCAATATTTGCTATGGGATGCAACAGGTGAAAATAAACAGTGCTATGGCTTTTGCAGATGTTAGATAATGTCTCGTGTGGGCCTGGTACCTGGAGATAATTACACCTTTTAGTAGATTTACGCTGCCTGTTTTATTTCCTGTCACCTGGGGAATAATTATATGCTACCTACCTGCCTTTTCATACTGTTCTATCAACTATTTCTTTTATTTATGTACAATGGGACTGTTGGGACCACTAACTTTCATTTCCTCCATTTATCAAAATATTTAGCATACTCCAAGGTGAGTCATCATTAAATAATGGTTCAGGGCACTGCTGAGGTTAAGTCTAAATCATTATAGTTGTTTCTCTTGCTTCAAACCCCCCAAATCTCCCTTCTGGCAGTGCAAAAACCTTGACAGCTATGGGCTTAGGTCACACCATTTAGTATCAAGGAACTGTCAGTTCTTGTTTTCTTTTTGCTATTCTGCTCATTAGTCAAAGCAGATTCTTTGCTGCAGCAGGTCTTCATGCTGCATCCTAACCCGGTACATCCTCAGGAGTGTGATCCCGGGATGATCCACCATACGGGCTGAAAATATCAGTGCTCTGTCACAGTAAACCAACTGTAACATCTTCCTGCGTTCGCTTTACACAGCCTGGCAGTTTTGCAAGGAGCCATGTTAAAGCAGCAGCCTTCAATTTCTCTGTTAGCTATTTTTTGGGGGGGGTAATGTACCTTGAGGAATTAGGGTTTTTCCCCAGCTCAAATATGCGTGTAGCAATGCTCTCAACAGATGGCCAGTGCTTGACAGTATGTTGTTTGTGGATGACTTGAATGAATCAAAGGCTCATCCATAATTAAGAGGTAAATAGAGAGAACTTCAGCTATAAGAAAAACATTCTTCTATTTCCTTCATAATCTATTTGCAAAATATATGTGTGATTGAACTGCAGTATTTTATTGTAACTTAGGTAGTTGCCAGATATTAAAAACACTAAGTTGCTAAAATCTGTCATTCTTCCACAGAGTACACACCTGTTACATTTTTATTTTTGTTTTATAAAAGACTGAACAGATTTTTAGGGTGTAGATAGGTAGATATATTTTGTGTGCAGAAATACCGCTAAAAGAGCATTGCAACACAAAGTCACGTGTTAGGAAATATCAGAACTAAAATCCACTATTCAAAGTACATTCCAAATCAGCCCCTCATGCATCTTAATTGTGGGATGTATGAATGCAACATTCTGTTTTTATGTCTTGACCCTTGACTCATTCAGAATGCTGAATAGACTATAGGAAACTGACTACACAGCTGTCTGCTAGTTAGTGTTTCTTCATGAGTCATCCCAATCCTGCTCTACTGCATTTCTAAGCATCTGGGCAGCTCCAGTGGGACACTGTTACCTAAGGCTCAGGACATGCTTATTCCAGCTTTCCTTCATCCTTCAGGCCTGGGGCAGCTGTTCAGGATGCCGTGGTGGAGCTTTGGCAGTGCTTCCTGGGCTGGGCATTGCTTGGGAGGACTTCAGCTTGCCCGGAGCTGGCACTCATCATCACCATCGCTTCTCTTCTTGTTCCTCCTCTCGCAACTTGGGTCAGAATGCTCCAAAGACATCACATGGTTTTTGTCACCATAGTTCTCCTGTAAGGAAGGGTCTCCCCATTTTATGGGTGAAGAACTTAGGCTACCAACTTTAATGGAAAAAAAAAAAAGAGCTTATTTTAGGGTTGCAAGTTATTCTGTTTTTTCAAGTATTATTTTATTATATTTTGTTAAATTTCAGAATACTTGGAGCTGCTAGTCATACCTTATGGTCAGCATTTAGGATCAGATGAATATCCTGTTAGTGACCATTATGAAAAGATGACTCAATAAAATGAGAATTCCAAGGGGAATTCTAGGAATCTGCCTGCAGAGAGCCTCAGTCTCTCTTTTTGCAGTGCACTTACTTGTTAAACACATCAGGGTACACATGCGTTGCTATAAATGCTGCAGTTCAACTATGCAGTTAAGTTGGGCTTGTGCCCTGGCCACCCAAAAAGTGGAAGAAAATAATGGCTGAAAGTCTCACTGCCTAAAAGCATTCCCTGGGTATCAGGAACTACCTGCTCTGATACCCGCAGTTATATACAGTCTGGTTTTTCTCTCTCTTTCCCCACTGTTCGTCATGCAAGATTCATTTTACAAAGCATTATGGTAATCCTGAGGTAGCAGATAAAGAACCAAAGTGTTAGAAGGCTGTCTTGAACAAGCTCTGCTTTCTGCTGAGCAGAATTGATGTTCAGCACAGGAAAGTCTTTATCTACAATTCCTGTTGTGGTGTGGAGCAGGAAAGAAGCAATAGCACTGTATTTTTAAAAGTACCATTTTGTTTTTAAAATGACTGAAAATAATTCTGAAAATAGCCACGCAGTTACGTATGGGACAGGACTGCTGAAGAAAATGGGATGTGAAATGTATGCTGTGAAGTAAATGAATCTTATAAGGACAGGTAAACGCCTCAAAAATGAAACTACGTATTCTAATAAATAATAATAATAGGATATTTTTTCAAAAAGATTGCTTTCCAATAATTTATAGTAGAAACCTATTACAATAATCTCTTTTTGCTCTGGTAGCAACAAACTTGTGTACTTGGTTTTTCCTGTTCTTTAATATAACATATAAATAATGTTCTTCCTTCATTTTGTTTTAAAGTAGGATTCATGTCCTGTGGTTTAAACTGTCTACAGAGGCCCCCTTAGAGCAGACAGGGAAAACTAAGCAGTTCTGTAACATGATTCATCTTATCCTGAGGAAGGTGCCTGAAGTAGGTCAGATGAATCACCTCAGCAAAGTGACCACAGCCCTCCCTTTACAGCACAAGTGGCAAGCTCAGCAAAGGTGTAGACATCTACTGTATTGTCATCTAAAAATCACTAAGATAAATCTTGCTCTTACTGTCTGTATATATAGGGTTTTAGGATATTTTTATTCTTTCATTTAAATTGCTGTTTGCAGCACTAAACGATTTACAACTGGGAAGAGGAAGCACAGGAAGATGTTGTCTAGGATATCAAAGTGGCCTCAAATATCCTTTTGTATAAACACCAGCACTACATTAAATGGCTTTTGATCACAGCATGATACAGATGAAGAAATGATAAAATCCAAGTGCTTGCACATTTGGGGAAAAAGAGGGAAAGACAAAGAAAGAAGAGAAAAGCTGCATAGTCAGGGTTTGTTTTTAATATTTTTCAGAATTTGTACTAATCGATAGGTGAAGGTGGGCTACTTGGCCCTGGAAAATTCCCATACAAATGCGCAGATGTCCACAAATGATCAAAGGTCAGCCTTAAAAAGTAGGCTGGCAAGTGTAAAGGAACTGGTGATCCAGTCAGCGTTTGTGCAGTAACCATATTTAATATATAAGGTGGTGCCATCGCTGGCAAATCCATTATACCTACTTTGGTCACCTCTTCTCCCGTGCTCCTGCTGATAGGCATTTATGGTTTGGAAGGGCACTGATATCAATTAAAAAGTAAATATGAGAAATAATCTAGACTGGATTGAATCAAATCTCTAATATAAAAATGAAAAGAGTGTGTATATTCTTAACAATTATTGGTCCCATGTAAAGCAATGCTGGTTAAGTGTGGCATTTTTTTTTTCTTTCACAAGTATCTGAAAATCTTCTTTCCAGTGCTGATCTACTAAATTGTCAGTGAAATGAAAGTGGGATTAGAATTAGCCCCAAGTACTACAGTTGTGATTATGGACTGTTTCAGGCTAACCTGTTTTGAGAAATTATTGTTGAAAGAAGAAACACAGTGATCTTTAAAAGTGGTTTCTAATAATCCCAGAAAGATCAACGATCTTCAAACTAACATACTCCAGATTTTGAAACATCCTTTTCAGGATTTCAAATAATGTTATTTTAGGGAAAAAAACCTCCAAACCTATAAACAGAGGCCGGGAATTCCAGGCAACAAGTAGTGATCATGGGCAGCAAATCTTCAAAGAAATTATTTTTTTAGGGTGCTGGATCCTAAATTGAGCTGCAGAGCAAATACAGTTATTACTATGAGGCCAGGTAAAGCGTAACAGATATGCAGAAAACAGTCCAGGCTAACATATACCACAAAGGGATTTAGCAACATAACGTGTACTGAGTCAACCTTGGAGCTTGAAATTAAAACATACGTGCAAGATCCATAAGAATATCTTTTTTTTTTTTTCCCCCTAAGATTCCTTTCTAAGAAAAACGAGGATTTTTTTTTTCTGACTGTTGGCTCCCCAGCACTAATTCCAGTTCAAACGACCCTCTACTTTCAGCCATAAATTGTGTATACAGCTTACAGTAACTCTTTAGCAACACTTTTCAAATAAAAAAGCATGCTTAGGAAAAATTTTTATGCTGAAAGGGTTGTTAAGCATTGGAACACACTGCCCAGGGAAGTGGTTGAGGCACCATCCCTGGAGGTATTTAAAAGACGGGTAGACATAGTGCTTAAGAGATATGGTTTTGTGATGGTTTTTGTCAGTATTAGGTTGATGGTTGGACTCGATCTGAAAGGTCCTTCCAACTTCCAAAACAAGACGATTTTATGATTTGCTTATACCTTCAGGGATAGTTAGATCTATGAAAGCTTCAACTAAAACAGGTCAAGTTTAGGTCTCCTCCTAAATACGGTAGCTACATCGCACGTCTGGTGAATGTAACCTTTCTCAAGAAGACAAGCTGCTTTCCTGTACTTGTGGCACCAGTTGACAGGTGCCACAGGGTCATCCTTTGAAAGTTTAGCGGTTTACGTAACTCTATAAATCAATATGAAATAATTTTTAATTATTAGAAAGGTAACGGTAAATTTGCACCTCTGATGCAATGTTAACATTCAAAATGTTGTTAGTGGTAAGTAAAGCCAAGAATTTATTGTTAGTGTAACTGAAATCATAATAATCTAATCATTGTTAGCCCAGAAAAAGACAGACTAATAATGCAGTTAGGATTTCTATGTGCACATTTCTATCCCTTCTCCTGGTGCTATGCTCCCCTTCCCCAGCTCCTTGGGGCCCTAAGCCCAGAGGTTTCGCGCTGGTGCTGGCAGTGTCTGGAGTCCTTCACAAGCAGGAATACAGGTTTTTCACATCAGTGGTTTCTTTTTCCTCCCTCCAGGACCCACTCAGGGTCATTTTAATGTTTGCTAATGTGCTTTTACACCTTCCTCTTTCTTCACGGCTCTGCAGCTCTGTGTAGCAGTTGAATTTACTGTATATTTTGCCTTGTACTTTTGTTAGGTACTAGTTGTTTGTTCTCTTTCTTGCCCCTAAAACCAGCTTTACACAGCTCAGGTCTGCATCTCTTTAACTGACCACAGATGAGTTGTTCATGGGCGTGAGGTCTCTGCGCCTGCTCCCCACCTCTGTCCTCCTCCGCCTGCACTCCTCTGCGCTGCGTCCCCACGTCCCCAGGCTGCTGGAGTCCTACCAGACCTGTGTTCCTTTGCACTGCCTCATCGCCTTAGAGCTGTAAGTATCCCATGCTATGCAGACTTAACTGCTTGTTACTGCTATGTCTGTACATATAAACCCATGGCTGTGCCACACGAGGATAAACAAAAGTAAAATAAGCCAGCCACAGACACCCAGTCAGTGAGAGAAATCGCTGTCGCAGCTCAAGCAAGTAAAGCAAAGCTGCAGCAGGTCAAGAGAAGTTCAGAGCGAGCAGATCTGGCAAGGCTCAGTCCTGAGGCCTCGCAAACTCAGTGCGAAGCTTATGGCTCGGTTCCAGCTGCAGCGATCCTGTACTGCAGGGCTGCGTGGTTACGGCAGCGTGATGCTTTACTTACTTCTGTTAAAATGTTTTTTTGTTAAAATGTCATTTTTTAATTAATTTTACTACAGAGCAGTATCTGAGATGCTATAAAATATATGTACCATAGAAAATAATTAACATGTTTTAATGCTTTGATCATTTAATTTTGTCAAAACAGACACGATCAAAGCAACCTCTGTAGTTTGGAGGTGGTTCTACATTTTAGTAAAGAATCTGGGCGTGTATGTCTTAGTTATTCTTATAGTCACGAAGAACGTATATTAAAGCTAAGTCAGTTGTAAATTTAGGTTTACAATTAAGCACACAAATTGACAGTAGCATGATCTTCAGAGCCTGAGTACAGGCTGTTCCTGTGATGTCCTGTCGCAGTGTCTTAGGTGACTCTGGGCTTATTTTGTGTCACGACTGATAACTGTATTCCCAGTTGTGTGTCATGACCGTTAATGATAGTATTTCCCCTCAGAGGTTACGCAAATCTCAAAGTAATTGCTTTTGCAATTACTCATGCAAAATTATTAACGTATTTTTTTGGCTATTCTGCAATATTAATCCTGGTTTTCCAAGAAGAAATCCAAGTCATTTTGAAGCGGGCAGTGGATTCAGGGCTGAAGGTAAACATCTATTGAAGCTAACTCATGACAATGAATTTTCACTTGATGCTTTTATGAGGACTTAATATTAAAAACTGTGAAAAGCTGTGGCGATATATCGGGATGCCAAACCCCATCATTCTTAAAATTCAGTGCAGCTGATATTTATGCTTTTCCAGCCTACTGTCATTTAGTAAAGTGACATACATTTTATAAGATGATTGCATTTTCCTGCTGAGCTCCCTGGGTCTGCTTATGTTCCTATCCGTGGACCATTTAGTCTGCTTACAGGAGATGGGCAAGCACTGTCCCGCATCTTCAATGGGTTGTCTTAAAAATGGCGGCAACCTTATCTGTGCATAAGGAGGAGATTATGACCCAGCTGTCATGTAGCCGTAGAAATTGTCTGTCTCACCCTTTCTGTGTCAAGAGACTTTTGGCAGGAACATAATATTCCCTTCAAAATCAGTTTGTTCCTTTGCCTTTCCCTCCCTCCCTCCCCCCCCATATTCCATTTATCTGATTCTCCTTCTTCCAAACAGTCTTCAGCCCCGCAGACTGATTAGATCCTAATTCTTTTGGCATGCTGTCAACTTGTCCTAGTCAGAATAACTATTAGGCCTTTGCTTTTGCTACTCCTCTGCAATTTTGTTTCCCTTTCTGTGCTTCATGTCTTTTCTTTGTGATTTTCACCTATTTTGCCTGAAGCTGTCTTCTGACAATATGTTACCACCTCTCTCTGCGGATTTGTTCTTTGCCTGCCCAAGTAATTTATTTATGTGTTAGCTTCCTCTTCACCATTATCCAGGCTGTTTGACTTTCTGCGTATTGCTTTTCATACTGCCTCAAATCCCTGGTACGTTATTAACAATTTGAAACAGGAGGGCTTTTGGAGCTTTTAATGCTACAACTTAATCACGCTGACGGTGTGTTTTTTAAATGACTAAAATTCCTTTTGCGCACACACTGAGATAACACCTTGCGTGTGCCTGTAACATTTGTGGAACTGCACATAGATTTCAGTAAGAGGTGGTTGTTTTGGTGGTGTGTTTTTTTTTTTTTTTTTCCCTTGGCAGTTAAATGACATATTTAGATTACATGCCAAAATGAATAAAAATCAGTCCTTAGATTATTGTGTTCTAGTCATATATTTTCATTATATGTATTGGGGGGGGGAACGGAACACACACACACACACACACACACACACAACAAATCAGGAAAAACCCTAAGACATTCTGTTCAATTGAAACAACCCTTCAAAGCCTGGTATTTGAATGTGACAGAAATTTCATCCCATGGCTTGTTCCTCAACTCCGGAAATAAATGGAGAATCATATGCAATTCAGGGTAAGGTTTCTGTTCCTTTTCATTAGCTCTTCTGTAGAAAGAAAATATGATGAAAGCAGACAGTAGAAATTCAACAGCAGAAAGATCAAAACAACCCTATCTTTATTCCCCCCGCACCTCGCAGAAAACTAAAATGCTAACGTGTTGTATGGGATTGCTCACTCTGGCACACGTAGTATGTTGATGGCATGCTAATTACGTTCTCCTAGAAAACTGGTGTCCACTGAATTTCTTAGACTTCTTGTAACCATAAATTCTAGTTACTAGCTGTCATATGTGGGTGGGGGGGGTTGTTTTGTTTTATTTTATTTTTAATTTTGGGGGGACTCTGATTTCATGTATGCTGCCTTTCTAGTAAAAACCATCTAAGTAGCCACACATGGCACCGTAAGTTCAAACAAGATTAGTGAGTTTTGTATGGGCTTTTTCCAGCTTACCCATAAAGTGATTCCTCTGGGCAAGATACTCTGTTTCCAATCTCAGTAAGGAAAATGAACAAAAAGTAATTTTATCTTTTTCTATTTTGTTTTCCCTCTGTGGAATACGTCTGGAAAGACAGGGAAGCTTGACCCTGAGGCAGACGCTGGCCCAAAGTTGTAGATCATGAGACCGAACTCCTTAGAAGACAACCACCTGGAGCAGGCAAGAAATGTTTCCCACAGTTTTGTGAAAAACATTGTTATAAATACCGTGTGAATAATTTTGTGCCGTATTGATTTTACTGATCAGGGTTTGAAAGATTATGTCCATGGTTGTTGTATAAAAAGATGGAGGTAACTTTTATCTCTTTCCATCTCCCTTTAGGGGATGTCTGTAGCTATCCGAACAGCAGGAGTAGCAGCCAAGTGCCCTGCCCTTCATCTTTGAGTCTCCAGAGAGTCTTGACCATTTGTCTTGAATATAGACTTCACTAAAATCAGCTACATCTTTGTCACCTCCAGGCTGGGCCCTAATGTACTTTCTGCAGAGCTTACTGCATGCTGAACGTTAAATTAGAACTCTATAAACTTAATTTGCTTCCAGTGCTTCATTTGCTTCCAAGTGTAATTCTTGATATTGATTTTAACTTATATTTAACTTTTATGGTGGTAGTCATGTGTACTTAAGAGGCTGCTACTTCTTCACTGCTGTGAAACATTACCTGAGTATTAGATTTTAGCCATCGGAGACAGCCATATTCCTTTTCTCTGGAAGACACATAAAGTATTAACTTAGTAGAAACCATATTCAAAAGCTTTCAAGACATTTTGCATAGCCTGTCTTCTGGTGTTTATGTAGTGGGAGCGGAGGACGGCTGTAGAATGGCAGCCATTACTGTTCTGATCTAACTTGTACTTATTTATTCCTTTTTCAAACTTGGATTTTATTCTTGAGAAGTGTCTTTTAATATGTTTTCTCATTAATACGCATGTATTGTGCAACACACCGGAGAAATCAGGCAAAATCCACCGCTGTTTTCTATTCATTCTCAGTCATTGCTCTTCCTGATGAGAGAGTGTCAAGAGAAATTGTACTGAGTTCTGTACCGAGTTCTGCACACACTCTTTAATGACTGTCATCCATGGGCTTTACCTTTTCCAGAAAATTCTGGAAGTTTCTTCATATTGCAAAAGCTTACAGTTCGCTTTTCCTCTTAATTTTTTTTTTTGCAAAATTTTATGTATACATTTTACAGATATAGCTTGATTCTGACAAGATGTCTTAAAGTTAGTTTGTACATAGCTGACTCCACTCAGTGACTTTTTGTGTGTCCATCTTTCTTCAAACTAAAATTTAATTTTCTATTTTTAGCATGCAGACCACTGTGTGACCTTTAGGTGCCATCTGGTGTTGAGCTTTGGCTCCAGCTGAGCAGTACAGTGCATAAAGGATGCAGATATTTCCTTTGACTTTCTGGACCACGAGAAAGGATCTAGTAACCCTTGAGTCAGGCAGAATGCCTGGATGTGGCAAATGTGTGGTGTCCTCGTGCATAGAGTAAGAGCCTTCATTCTGTCACGTGTACATGCTATCAGTCAAGAAATTCCAATTTTTCATTTTGAGCTTTCCTATGGTTTTCTGAGATGTATGACTCTCATGAGAACAGTCAGACCTTCAAACTCCACGGTAGTTGAATTTTTAAATGATGTATGTACTTCAGGTGAAGTTATTACCAACTGGTAAATGTTTTAAATTTTTTCATTAATTTTCAATGTCAGTAGTGTTAGACCTATTGTCATATAACATAGTTTGGCTTAAAATGACAGAAGGAAACCTGAACATAGAAAAAGGCTGAAATACAGTTATGATTTGTGATCTGAAGGTTAATAAACAGATCACTAGTGAGCCTTTCTCAAGAAAACAGGTGAAAACTGAAAACTAGAGAAAGTAAATATTGAAAAAATGTGGGTAAATATAAACATTATGGAAGAGACTCAATTTGGAGAATAATAACCAAAACATTAAAATGAATATATTTTTCTGTAGAATGTTGTGAAATTGTTGTAGCCATAAATTATCAACAGAATGATTCCATGCTTCCTGCAAAAGCAGTGCTCCAACCAGCCATCTTTCAGGCTGCTGGGAAAAATGGGGAAGGAAGGCCGGAAAGCTGCCTTCCTGCTGTCTGATATTATTGACGAAAATTATATATTCCTTGGGCATTTTTTTAAATTTCTGTAGGTCAGCATTTTTTAAAGGAAAACCTTTTTTTTTTTTTTTATTAGAAATCTTTCATCTACCATATGCTACTGTTGTAGTGCTTGATTTCTGGGAGGCAGGGGGATTTCCAGCTGAATAATGCCTTCTCCTTTCCAGAAATTCACAGGGACTGCAAAGGAGTGTCCCTCTCCGTTGCAGTGACCTTTCTTAATATGCGCCAACTGATAAGATTTTTAGTATGTGGCTGCATGAAATGTAGTAAGTAGAAATGAAAAGCGTATTCAATACTTAATAAAGTTAAGACAGCCAATACTTCATCAGAAAAAATATCTAGCGCTCAAAAGAAGACTCAAGCCATTATAGAAAAAGCAACAGAGAGAAAACGTAATTAAAACTCTCTAACAGCTTCTTTTCTGACAATGATTTCAGTTTTCTGCGACTTTGACATTTTCTATCTTTATTCTCTTCTCGAAATTACTTTTTTATTATGGTAAGCATTAAATAGGGATAAGGAATTGAAATTTGCTAATAAAGGGAGCGAAAAGAGTAATGGTAAAAATAAAATGAGGTAATAGGAAGATACAAAAGTACATAAAATACTGTAATATTGTTTTGCAGAATGCTGTGGTGTTTTTCTCCTGCTTATGACGCCGTTGTGTTTTGCTTCAAATGTTCTTGTGAGTGTTGATTCACTCCTTTCCAAATGACTGGACAGGTTTTCAGTTGCTGCTAATCAACATAGTTCAGTGATGTTAATCCAGTTTTTCACTGCCACAGGAGCTGTCTTTAGAAAATAAATATTATGCATAGATTAGAAAACCAAACTGCTAACTCTGTACTGAAGTTGCAACATCTGTGTTGCCACCTACCCAGCAAACACAGATTTTTTATTTTTTTTTTTTAAATTTGGGATTTTTCTATAAAGTGGTATGCTGAGATTCTTATCTGGGCAATAAACCCAAGCAAATAAATTCTGCAAAACAAGACTCCTGAAGCACAATAAAGCAATTTTTTTTTAACGTGCCTCTCATTAACTAATCAAGAGATAGTTGAAATACTGCAAACTGTTACATGGGCGTAAATAGTTTTTAAATCAAGAAAACCCTTTGGGGATTTGAGCCTTGCCTGAAAAATTACGATTATGTCATTTCAGGGAAAGCCCTCGCCAAAACATCAGCTGAAGCGGGAAGCTCCAGCTCATTGGAACTGTAGCTGCTAGATGCTTGAGCGACTCCCGAATGAAACCCAGCGGTAAGTGATCATTTCAGTCGATGGGTGGATTTCTCCTGCTGCATGTGAGGCATGTAGCTACCAAGGATGGGTGGCAGGAGAGCATCAAGCCAGGTGGAGCTTACTATAAATACACAAGTATGGGAAATACAACAAAAAATAAACAAATGTTGATAGGCAAGAATTCTCTGCACATAATAGAAAAGTATACTTCAATGATGGCTTCTAACGAAACAGCTTTAAAACAGGTCTGGTTAAATTCCATCTACCAGGAGTGAGAAAGACTGTCATTTTGGGTTGGTTTTCTGCCTCATTTCTACCTGCCATTACTCCTTTTACTTTTTTGCCACATTACTTAAACTGATTGTACACATCAAGTACATGTTCTGTGACTGAGTATAAATGTTTCTACTGACAAGTCCTTTATTGAGAGGCAGGTCACACTTAGAAGTTTGAGGATTTCTGGTTTGTTGTTAGCGTTGTGGTGTGGGAGACTAGATGGAGGGCTATCACCACTCATTTTCTTATGCAGTTCATCTTCCCTACCTGACCTTCAGATTATATTTCTAAAAATCAGGTACTGTATTATATCTGCATCACCCAAAGTTGTCCGAGTCTTGGTAAGTGCTTGCCAAAATGAAACTGCTTAGTTTGCTTTAACTTATTTACCATTGGACATAAATGGGTATTTGTGAAGCACCCGCAGCAAAATCAAAGACGATGTTGCTATGAACAGTTATTAACTGCTGATTTGTCTTGTTACAGCATAAGTATGGGAGATAACGTTATCATCAGTTACGTACATTAGGGCTCCTCACGTGACTTACAGCACACAGTACCAGGCAGCTACAAATGGAAATACTGGAAGCCCACACAATTCTCACAGTCCAGTGCAACAGATAAGCATTAGATGGAATAAATAATTATGAATGAATACAATACAAAGGATATGATAGGATCTAAGTATGGAAAAAATTGATGTAAAGTGTATGCAGTAAGCACAGGATTAGAGCGGGACATAGGAGACTAGACCTTAGCTATAGTAGCAGCTCTACAGAGGAGATATTCCACTGAGATGTATTAAGAAGATGGTTTTGAATCACCTTTTGACACAAGAACTAACTTTTAAGATCAATGCAGTCTTAAGATTTAATGCGGTTAGGTACAAAGCATGACGTAGTTGAAAAGCAATGGAAATGCAATTATGCCTGGTAAAATGAATCACTTTAAAGAATTTTTTTTTTTAGTTTTAAAAAGCAGAGAATATAAAAAATTGTTTAAGTTAGGTATTTATAATTCTTCTAAAGAGAATAAATCTCAGCAAGAGAATAATGCTACTGATCTCCTGAAAATGTCATTTTACTAATTCATAACATTTGGTTTAAAAAACAAAATCCAAACTCTATGTTCCTTAACATGATAACTTGGCTAAAAAGACAGCTCTTAATAAAATATGAATTTGCAAGGAAATTCTTCCCCTCCTTTCCAGAATTAAGTTTAAGTGGTTTTACATGACTCATTTACTAATACTATTTGTTAGTGAAGGTGGTGAAAGCAAAGGTTGTATAAACAATTTCCTCTTGATCATTTTTGATGTTGAAGTACTTCTCTAAGAGGCATTTAAATCTGCCAGCTCTGTGTGTTCCTCCATTTTCTCATTTTTCAGAAGTATGAGTGGATAATGAAACTACATAATGGAAAAAAAAATCCACAATGTTAACAGTTAAAAATGCTTATTGCAAATGCAAACTGGAAGCATGTTGTCCAATTGATTTATTGTTGTAAATATATGCAGTGGAAAGCGTAAGTGTTTCTACTAAGTAAATTACCTCCTTCCTATGAGGTTTTCTTCTGTGGCGCTACCCCTGATATATCACTATGCATTCGAGTCAGCTCTGTTGAAGTCCATTAGAAATTCCACTTCATATAATACATTTCACTATTATAGCAGAAGTCTTTACTCCCAAGAGTGAGCACTGTAATACATTTTTATGATGTAATTGTCCACAGCCTGGAGAGCACCTGTTAGCTAAATCTGATTTAGTACATTGCTGCTACCACTGGTAAAATACAAGGCTGTATAGTAAAGCAGGTAGGAAACAAAGTAAGAAGTTGATTTGCGCCCATGTATGTATGCGTGTGTGCGTGGAGACTTAACAATAGTATACTTTCATGATATATATATTTTTTTCTCTCCTATTGAAAATCTAATTTCTGTCTGTAACAAGGACAAAAAGATACATTTTTGCTTTGTGTGTGGTTTACAACACAAAGCTTACTATCAAAAGGAAATGATAGAAAAATGCCAGTTAGCAATGATAGCTAATAGATGATACTAATACTATTGCTGTCAAAATGCATTCAACAATTTGATTTTTATTATGTCTGGTTCCTTTTTAGGAACCTTAGACTCTGAAAGTTTTACTAGTAAATATTTCTAAAGATGACTATGTACAACTGGAATAATTGCATCTGCTATTTCATAATATATATGCAGTGTAATTCTTGATGTAACTTCATAACATAATCTAATGTTTTTTGAAATCATTTAAGGTCCATTCTGTTAAGTTCCTCTAAATTGTCATGCTGAAATGAAAAACTTACCATCATGCTTTCTGAGTTGTCACATATGTAAGATACATGAGCAGATGTCATTTGAGTGCAGAGATGTCAAAATAATTATTAGTAAGGCTTGAATAACACTTTTTTTTTTAATAGGAAAATGTTTCTGGTGGGGAACCTTCAGACAACGTATTAGACAGAGCTCTTTCACGACAGAATATGGTGTTCCTGTTCATGTATTTTCACATGTGAAAAATAGTTACCCTGTCTCCCAGCTTGTGTTTATGTAAAAAAAATGTTAAGAAACACCAAGCAACCCCTGATTGTGCAGCTAAAAAAAAAAAAAAAAAAAAAAAGGACAATTGCATGTCACAGTTTTGGCAAGCTCCTAAATAAAGAGAATTAAGTTTATATATTTGAAAACTTAAATTACCATTTTTTTCTAAGCCTGTGGATCCTTATGACCTTGTTTGTGCTAAATATGGACTATCTGCAAGGGATGGCACAATTTTATACTCTGTGGGCTCAAATTAAATGCCAAAGAGCTTCAAAAGCCATTTTAATTGCTAAAATGAAACGATGACACACATCAAAGAATCTTTAATTTTTTTCATGCTGATGCCTACATAGCTTTTTAGAAGCTGTTAGACTTCATCCTTATTATGGAGTCCCTGTATTGTCTTATTTTTTAAAGACTGCAACATCACAGTTTCAGAAGGAAAGAGAAATGGAGAATGAAGTTGCCGTGCTCCGACTTTGAATCACAGCAATGTCTGGGTTTATGTGACGCTCTTCTATTTCTGTTTTTCTCCTTTGCCTCTAAGGCTTGTATGTTCCTTGGACTGGAAACCCAGTGGTGTTTTCTGCCCAAGCCCTCTGTCTATCCCAGGATGTACCCGCAAATGGAGCATGTTTTGGCACTCACCTCCTGCACAATCTCAGTGTAACCACACCAGGACACCATGGTATAGCAGGTAACTTGCTTAGCAACAGTATGTAAATGGGAATTTGTAAAAAGCTATACAAATGGAAGACTTAATAATCTCCACTCTTGAACCTGTCCCGTTTGCTGGTGAACAATGAAGGTGTCTTTGAATTCCCAGCATGCTACAGTTACAAGAGAGATCCTTCTCAAACTGATGCAGTAATGCTCAAACTCTTCATAAATGTCAGCAATACCAAATACTCTTTTAAAAGCTTTTCAGCATCCTTCCAAATTTAGGATTATAATCTCTGTGTGTATATGCATAAATACATACACATTTCCAAAAGCGCTATATATTATTGTAAACATTCAGATGGTACTTGGGACAAAGGGAAGGAGCAGAGCCCCCCAGATGATTAAATTTTCAGCGTTCTTGGTATCCACAGTTCCCACCAGATATAACTGGAGTGATTAGCAACTCCTCAAAAAAATCTGTATTACGTTAAACTTTAATAATCCTTGAGTTTGGGTTCTCCATTTTCGCATTAATTTCTGAAATGAATGTTAGGAATGTTACTTTGCATGTGATTTTCTTTCTTAATTTTCATTTTTTTTAATAAGACAAGTTTTTGTTCTTCAGTTCTATGTTGGATTCCGTTTGTTAGATTATGGGAATAAGACTGACATCCTATTGATTTTACAGTAGTTTGATGTCCACATAATGCTGCATGTTTCTATCCATAGCTAATTAACACTGTAAAGGGTTTTGGTAATGTAACAAAGATAGACAATAAAAATGCAAGTTGCATAAAAGGAATTCAAAGGGAAAACCATGTTGATTTAGTTTAGAATGAATTGTGAGAGAAGAAAAGAGGTCTGTACTGGGTCTGGCTGGGATGGAGTTAATTTTCTTCACGGTAGCTGTATGGTCCTATGTTTTGGGTTTATGACCAAAGCGGTGTTGATAATACAGGGTTGTTTTAGCTATTGCTGAACAGCACTTGAACAGCATCAAGGTCTTTTATTTCTTACACTGTCCCACCAGCGAATAGGCTGGGAGTACGCAAGAAGTTGGGAGGGGACACAGCTGGGACTGCTGATGCCAAGTGACCAAAGGGACATCCCAGACCATATGATGATGTGCTCAGCAATAAAAACTGGGGAAAGAAGGAGGAAGAGGGAATGTTACACGTTTTCTGCAGTCTGTCTTCCCAAGTAACCGTTAGGCGTGGTGAAGCCGTGCTTTCCTGGCAATGGCTAAGCATGTGCCTGATGATGGGAAGTGGTGAATTAATTTCTTATTTTGTTTTGCTTGCACAAGCAGCATTTGCTCTACCTGTTAAAAACGCACGAGTTTCTGCCCTTCCCATTCTCTCCCCCATCTCTCTGGGGGGGACTGAGTGAGCTGCCTACTGGGGTTAACCCACAACAAGGTCTTAAAAAGCTTTCCATTTCAAAGAGGCAACCTATCAGAAATCAGAAGACCTGTTCTGGGAAGCCAACTGAACTGAATTTGTCAGGGGTTCAAAGTTAGGAAGAGGTTTGAATAACATTTCAGTCAAAGGTGTAAAAATCCGAAATCCAAGGCAAACCCTACAAACTGTAAGTAGGTAAACGAAAAGGATAGTAGAAGAAAACAGAAACCCTTTAAGAATGATTAAAGAAAGTGACTAGCCAAAGCATCTTAGGTAGTTCAGAGAGAAGTTAAGAACTGGCAAAAGTCAAGCTAGCAAAATAGTATGTAACAAGTACCAAAGATACCTTATCTACTAAAAGAACCAGGAGAGATACAGTAAAGCCTTTGTAACAATGAGAAAGGGGTTGAAGGTAATTTATGTACTGGCCAAAGCCTGAATAAAATAACATCTTTCTTTAATGCTGGCTGGTTTACTAAATAAAGTGCGGTAGATGCCATGTATTCTGACGTTAGCAAAGTTTCTAATTTGGTAACTATGTGATAAATTATTAGTTAACCTGGAGAAAAAGGTTGTTATGGTAAGAACTTTATTATGGGTAAAAGTTTAGAGACAGCAGTAACTTTTGTTGAAAAGGAAATTATTGGAGTGGGGAGATCATTAATATCATTAATGATATTCTTCCAGGAACAGCCTTAGGACTTATGTCTAAAAAAAGTCAATGCCGTTCTCCAGTCACATGTATAACATATCGTGAGATATCTTAATCTACTCAAGGATCGGGAAGGATTTAATTTGTTGTTTATTTAGTTGGTTACTTTGAATCCTTTAAAGTTCAGGAAATTTGAGAAGAAACAGGAAAAGTGAGAGTGACTTAACTGTGGAGCAATCAATCCTTCCTTAGCGCCTCTCAGATCACTGGCCTAAGACTTAGTGACGTAATTAACGTTAAAAATATTTCTTCATACATTTTGAAATGTATAATGAGGTAATTTTCGTTGTCATTATTAATAATTTACTGTCCTATGTGGACTTGTAACTTAGATCTTTTAAACCTGATTGAGATTAATATACTTGAGATGGTATGATGCTTTAATGTTTCAAAGTTTGTACATAGTGGATTAGACAGCTGATAACAGATATAAAGGAAGTGTTGGATGATCAAAACGAATGCATGATACTACTGCAGGAACACAGTCCATTTTCCTTTTCAGCTCAAGATCATTGAGAACATGGGTTGAAAAAATTGCTTTCCATCTGAAAACAGTGGAGTGGGTGAATAGTTTGATTCTTTCCCAAACATTTACATTCAGCATATGTTTAGACGTTAAAAGGGTCAGCTTGACTTTTTCAATCTTTAAAACAGATTTTGTAAAGTAAATATCCTGCAAGTTTCCTTGCCCTATACTGTGAATTCCATTCTGATGGGAAAAGGATGAGTTATGTGTTACAAAATAACAAGTAACAAAATTATTTTTTATAATTACTTTTATTTCTATAATTGCCAGATTGTTACAGATACATTCGTAGTCTCCACATACAAAATTGATGGAGACAATACATGGTAAGTATATGAATGAACTGATGAAAAAGAGAAGACGTAATTAACAATATCGAGGGAGCAGGAAGAGATATTTTCAGGTGCCGGGCTAGCTAAACGCATGCTGAACCGACTAATTGAAGGCTGACAGATTTTAGCATGTTATTGTTAATGAAGCATAAAGGTATGCTGAGAAATGCATCTTCTCTCTCTCCCCCTCAAAAAAAAAAAAAATCAAAAAAAAAAAAATCAGCATGGCTGGAAGAAGAAACTGTGGAGGAGGCTGAAGTGATGAATGGTGTGAAGATGCATGTCAAAGAAAGTGAGTATAATAATAAAGGGAATATGGGACTGTCCCTGAGAGGGCAGGTAGAAGTCAAACAGTACATAGCAGCATTCAAACACGTTGCCAGCAGCAATGCATAAAACATCTGCATATAATGAAATTTAATTTTCTGTACAAATAATTCACAAAACCCTCTGATTAGAGTTTCACCTCTAATTACAATTGGTAGAGATTTGCTTTCGAAAACAAAGAATAACGAATGAAGAGGATACTTCTGCCAGGTGCCTTTTTGTAATGACAAGGATTCAGATCATTAACTTTTTGCATTGGATTTTGCTTTCTCATACAAAGAGTTTCTCAATTCATTCCGACAGCTTGTCAATAACAAGAAGTTATGATCTTTATGATGTAAATGTATCTAAGGTGCAGTGTCTCAGGAAGACAACACCCAGGATATTTAACCACGAGAAAGTCCTTGCTCTCTTAGTTTTTTCTGGCCAGGTGATCTGAGGAAAAGAAAATTACATGCATTTAGTCTCGAGGAGGCAGAGTGCTCCTTCATACAGATGTTAGGCTGGCATTATATATCCTTAAGAGAAAATTATGGCCTGCGAGGAAGAGCTTTTGATGAAGAAAACATTGAATCTGCAGTTCTCTGTTCTTCAAAGTTAAGTTGGCTGAACTGTGGCTTCACATGACAGTACTGTACAGGAAATAGTGCTGATTCACATTATCACAAGAAAAGCACTCATAAAAACCCGACTCATAAGTGCCTTTTCAGTGTACCTTGAGGTGGCAGCTCCATTATGCACACTCCCCAAGTGAACTATGGCCTTGTCCCTTTTTCAACTAATTTGCTCCTGGGGAAAACTGCTATTACGAAATGTCTTTGTGAAGCAGTATAAAGAGGATTATTTCTTGTTCCCTCTTCAGCTGCTTGAGCACAGATACCTTGAAACCTAGTCCAAAATGAGCACAGAAAGATTGTATTTGCTTTTGTTCTCCTGCATCAAAGTTAACCAATTTACTGAAGTTACGGAGGAAAATTAATCAAAATCTTCTAAAAGGAAAGTATGAGCTGAAATTGAACCTGAGATCTACTTTGGTGGGCCACTTCTGTTAGACAATAAAAACTCCTGAATACAATTACTAAGCCCGTGGACAAATTTACAAACAACTAATTGCTTTTCTGCTGCTTTGCGACCGCAGCCCTCCCGCCCCCCCGCCTCCCAACGCCTGGGCGCCATCTTGTGGGGCCATTGCCGTGGGCGAGCTGGTCACATACCCAAGATGGCGGCGGGAGGGGCAGCCGGGCGGGCCAGGCGCCTCCGCAGCCCTCCGTGGCTGAGGGAGCCCTGTCTGTGTGCTTTGAGCCCGGGTTATGGGTAGCGGGTTAAAACGACCTGTCTATAGAGGGCCTGGGCTCATGGAAAGTTTGGGTTCTGTCAGCAGCTTCTCTGTCTTTCATCCCTCTACTGAGGGTCCCTCAATAACCTGCTGGTATGGTTTGAGGAACCCACAAGAACTTATTGTTGTTTAGACAATTATTCCCTCACCCCATGAGCCCTCCCCAACCAGGAAGGGGAATCAGGGGAAAAGCAAGGAAACCTGAGAGCTAAAATATAAGCAGACTTAATAGAATAAGACTAGATAATTAGTAATACTAAAGAACCAATATGATCCCGATACCAATATAAAATATACAAGGATTATACTCGATCCATTCTATCAAAGGAAACCGTGCACTCCCAGCAGGGGACAGCAAATGTGGGACACTGTGAGCACTGCGGCTTCGGGAGGAAGGGAAGGGCTCAGGGGTCTGGCACCGAGGCGAGGAGTTCTCTGGACCGCCACCATCACAGGAGAGAGAGGACTTCTCAGCAAACTTTCTCATTTATATTACATGGTATGAAATGTAATGGGACAGCATGGGTCAAGTGCCTGGGTCTCACTCCTCATCCCTGCACCTGGCTAACTCAAAAGCACTGAGACCTTGAAACCCACGTACCATAGCTGGCTATAAAGTAAATATTTTCACAAATTCAGACACTAGAGTCTTCTAAAGGTGCAGTTTTCCCAAACGTTAGAAGAGAAATTAGTCCTGTGTTGCTCAACAGGGATACCTGCCTGGCCCCACAGAGCTGGATGATAGGCTTACTAACCCTGACTTATGTACCCTAAAAAAAGAAAGAAAAGTGTGACCCTATGTGATAAGTAAGCACCATTCAAAATAATCCAGGAACACAAGCTGTGTGTTTGTATGCACCATAAAAGATTTTCATCGTCAGGATAATGATACTTTATTGTCAATTATGTATCTTTCTGCTTAGCTGCATTCCTGCTGAATTTTGTTTTAATACAGAAATGAGCTATAATCAATAACTTGTCAAATTATTCATTCCTAATGGACTAGCCAAAGGATTTTGACATTACTCCCTGAATAAATTACCTGAAATACATATTTCCATTATTTGACCAGCTCTCTAGATTATTAAATAATGTTCTGTGAATAATTTATTCAACATTTTTCTGTCAATCTTTGAATAATTTACTCATGAATACATTATTTTTATTATTCAGCCAGATATATTTCCAGCATCTGTGGCAATGTCTTTGTTGTGTGAAAGCACGGAGATCTCTGGAAGGAGAGATAAACTTTTAACTAGCATAACTTAACTTCTTTGTAATAAGCATTCAGTACCTTGTTTTATATACCCAAGTGCATAATTAAGTGAATCCATTTTCATCTCTGTCTCTTAATTTAACAAGTAGTTTTCTACAACAGTCTTTAACTCAATGATCCCTACTATTTTTATTGAAAATCTTGCACTGTTGCTATCTTGCTTCTGCTTGTTTTTTTCAAGTCTTCAACAACATTTGGAAAAACTTCAATTACTTTGTGTGCTGAAGATATATAATGAGGAAAAGATTTACACTGCTCACCCAGTTCTGTTAACGCCGATATTTTGAACATAATATCTACATGAATACATACTGAATAAACACAGATCTTTGTACACAAACACAAGCGAAAGGAATGAGCGTTTAAAGATGCAGTCCCGACAGGGGAAGAGAAGTGCAAGGAAAGACTGAAGAGGCAGGCTAACAAAAAAGGTGTGTTGTAGAATAGCTGTATCTATTTACCAATAGGTTTTCATTTAAATGGCAGAAAATGTTCTGAGCAGCTGCTGTGCTGGAGCAATGATGAAGTGAAATGATTTGAAGATGAACAGTCTTGCCCCCTCCTTACAGCATCCATTCTGCAGTTCCAGTCTGGGAGGTGGGAACCGAGGTGAAATCGGGGAGCTCGTGACTGCGGCATAATGCCAGCGCTTCCTCTGCCCTCCTGCGTCTGAGAGGGAAGCTAAGAGGTGCTTTGGTTACCCTGCAGCTCAAACAGCATTTTATTATTTCACTGCCCTAGCCATTTGGGCTCGAAAGTAATTTGGAATACGTGATGTGTGGCTCTTCAGAATTTGTATCATGGATAGATACAGTTGTAAAGGCAAAGTGGAGGGCAGAGGTAGTATCTGAAATCTAAATCTAGATGCTGTTTCAGTTCCAGCTTAGCAATTGCTGGGAAAATAATCTGGTCCAGAGGCCAGAGCCAGAACAGTTTACTTCCTACACATTGTGATGTCCTAGACATGAATAAGATGAGCAATAAACCTTCATTTCTAGCAGAAAGTTCTAGTGAGTTCAAAACACTATCCACTGGTCAATACATGCATAAGGTGAATTTAAGCCTGTCCTAATTCCACCTCTTTCCCACATTTAGGAAGGCAGGTCTCAGATCTAGCCTGCTAACTGCCAAAGAACAGAAGTTTGTCTAGCTGCCAAAGGTAATTCTTGGAATTATCTAACCTAATTGGTACTTTCACTTCTGACAGCAAAGATTCTTGATTTTCAGACATGCTCAGAAGCAGCCTGGTTTGGGTACCTGAAACCAGAATTTAAAAGGCATTTGGGGGCTTTCAGGGTCACGTTTGTAACTCTGAACAGTACACCACTTTGTTACCAGAATGGTAATATTGCCTTCATCTGTCTTGTAGATTAAAGAACTAGGGACTGACCCAAGAAGTACATCTCTTACCTAGATTTTAGGAGTTTAAATTAAGTCCACAACTGAAAGTGACTGGAGCCAAACCAGGAGCTGCTGCTGTGCGTTTGAGCCTGATAGCAGGTCTGTATTTGCTTTTAACATGGAAGGGAGGTGCTGTCACCATTGCTGGGCTTAGTTTGAGGGATATACTCAAGGAGAGGGCTGGGGATCTAGACTTGTACTTCCAAGTTTGAAGTTTTATACCTGCTGTTAAAGAGGTTTGCCTGAATGTGGTGTATGGGCTGATCTATCCAGAAAAAGAAGAGGAGGTGTATCTGGGAGGGAGACTGTCAACGTTATTTCTGTTCTAATCCATTGACAGGCTAGTACAAACGGTATAAAAATTCAAGAATGAAGAACTGCCGCAGGACAGGCGAAGTCTTCAACAGCTTGTGGGGGAGGATAGCCATAGGCTCAGTGAACAGGCGAGCACCCTGATACGTGCTGTGGAGGGCAGCACAAAGTGTGGAAAACAAGGCCAGGTATGCATGACTGAGTGCAGCAAAGAGTCTCCTTATGGTCTGTGCTGCAGCTACCCACAGAAAAATGAAGCAGAAACAAAAGACAAGCCCTGTTGTTGTGGCTTCACCATAAAGATGAATCTTGAAATCTGCTCATTATTAACTCGTGTGTAGTAACAGAAAGGAACACGTATAACCATATTTTAATTGATCAAATGAGATTTGCGTTTATATTCTCCGTTCTCATATTATGTATCTAATCCTGTAGAATTTTTCTCTCCCCCACCCCGTTCTGTTGTTTGGGTCTTTTTTACCCTCTTTTTAATTACAACCTAACTTTTCTCATACTAAACCACTTAGTTCTTGTTTGGGCCTTGATTTGTTTTAATTCTTAATGCCCAAAGGTCATAAGGGCCATTTATTTAATTATTCATGCAACCCTTGGATAAAGAAGCTGCACACTTCGGTTTAGGTGCAACTGCTTGCAAGTTAACAATTAAGAACTGCTGTAAAGTCCAGTGAACTCAGAACCTCCTTCTTCTATAAGATTATCTATAGTAACAGTTACGGGAAAGGAGTAAAGGAATTTTACCTACTTGGAAAAAAGTACTGTTCCAGAATGAAGTAAAGAAACATTTTTTTTAACTACTATTTTTTTCCCATAGTGGCTATGGTCCTCTCTGAGTAATAGTAAAAAAAAATTAAAAAAAAAAAAATCAACATTCTCTTTCTTACTGTTATTGCTTGGCTTTTAGCTACTGTGACTTTGTTTATCTTCCTTATAAGGAAAACTATAAAAGCTAATCTTAATACTGAATTTTACAATGTTTACTGAGCTGCTTTTTAAAAATTTTCTGAGCTTGTAAAAGTATAATTATCGTATCCTAATAATTATAACAGACGACATTTCCCTTCCTCTTCACAGTGTTTGATCTAAACTGCAAATTTCTGATCTTCTTGTCAAAGACAGAGCTGTTTTCTTGGGAATATTTTGAACTTTGATGAAAGTTTTATGACACTTCCAACAAAACATGCTGCTCGTTAAAGTTTTATAGAGAGAAAGCTCTATCTGCATTGTTTTGGAATTGTAAATATCACATAATTGTCATCAATGAGTAGTTGATGAAATACCTGTTCCCAGAAGCTTATATCTGCAGACAGGAGTTTGGTGTCTCAGACAAATACGTGCTTTTGCTGTCCCAGAGTGCCAAGACTCTTTCCGTTCTGTCGTGGTGATGGTCCCTGAAGTCAAACAACGATGAAACTGGTGATTTATTTATAACATTTTGCAAGGCGTTTGCAGAGGAAACAAATTTTGTAGTCTTTAAATATCTTATTCACTCTTTGTCCCATGAGGTACCTAGGAGATTAGTGTCCCATTAGTTTCCTTCATAGAGTTTTTATGAGTCAAAATTTACACATTTGTCTTTGGATAGTAATGGATAGCTCCTCAGCTACATGAGCATTAACTGCAGCATTGTTTTCTTGTATGACATCTATCTCAGATAACTGGCCGCTGACACAACTACTAATTCTCCTTAATATTTGAGCCTCAGGGAGTTTTCCTATAATGAACAAACAAGAAGACTGTAAATTTGTGTATATATATATTTTTTTTAAGATTATTTCAAAAACTTGCTTGGCACACGTTAGTTTCAAATCACTTGGTATTTCCTGTAGTTTCTCTGATAATTGTCGAGAGAAAATGCCCCATTTAAAGAAACACTGTTCCCTTTCAGAAGCACGTGGGTACTTTGACTCCCAGACAGCATGAGGTTTTATCTTGTCATTATCTCCATGAAGATATAAGGATGTTACTCAGAGAAATTGTTTTTTTAAAGAGACAGTCTAATTAAAAAATTAGAACATTATTATTTAATATTATCTAATTAGAACAGATGCCATTTTTCTTCCCTTCTTAGCTGCATGAGGAGTACTTGACTCTTTCCTTCCTGGCTCCATGGGATGTGCACACACCCAGAGGAAGCAGATCATTGATCTCAAACACCATCTACACCACGCAAAACAGAAAGTAGCGACCCGGGTGAGCTAAATGGAAGCTAGCATGTTTTTTCTTGGGTGGGATGTATACTTTGTATATTTGCAAGTGGTGTTTCTCCTGCATCACCTCCTGAAGGTGTGGTTTTTGTCTTTCTTCACAGTGTAGGGAACCTAGGGAAATTGTGTCTGAATTCAACTAAGTGTCTAGCTTTAGGTGATGTGGATACCTCTTTAAGTCACAAAAGTAGAACATAGAGGTTCATTTAAATTGTAGTGTTGGCAGAGCCACACGACAACGATAATCGCAATATAATTAGAATCCATATAATGAGAAAGTTATGTATACAAAAGTGTTAGAATGACAATAAACTTCAGAAAGACAGATTTAATAAAATGAGAGAGCTCATCAAAAATGCCCTAAGGAAAAGTAAACTCCTTGGATATGGTATTTATTCTACTTAAGAAAACAGTACTAGTTTCTCAGGAGGTGTTGTACTGCTGAACAAAATGAGAAATAGTGAGAAACTTCCATAGCTAAATGACAGATTTCAAATGATTGAACCAAGAAGATATCCTTCAGAATTTGACCCGCTGTAGCCAATAAACAGGAAAATAAAATAAAAAGCAATAGTTAGTATCCGTGAGGAACACAAGAATGGCCAAAACAAATTTCCAGAGTAACTAATGAAATGCGTAAAAAGAAATAAAGTCTATCTTTAAATACATACATTAAAATAGATAGAAATGCTAGAATTGATAGATAAAAACCTATTTTGCTAATAAAGGTGGAGTACTAGCAGAGATTCTGTCAGAAAAAAAGGTAAGGAAACAAAACTGCATGGAATACATAACAATTTTTGAAACAAATTGGTATTTCTGCATGAAGTTTGTTACAACAGAAGTATTGCATTGGGTGCTGGAATTCAGAGTTATTCAATAGTGTCATTAGCGACATGGAACATGACGTGGCGAGCATGCCTACAAAACGTGCAGATAACCTCAGCCTGGTTGGGGCTGCAAACACGCTCGGGGAATTAGAACTTTAAATGACTACGACAAGTTGGGGAAATCCTCTGAAGCAAGCCAACCAAACAGAAGAATACTGCCTATAAAAAAAAAAATATGGCAAGAAACTACCCTTGTATAGTAGTCATTCAGATGTGAATGACGGGATAAACGGGGTGGGTAAGCATTCAAGGAGAAGAATCTTAGGTTTACCATAGATCACAAGGCATGAAGGGTTCACCGGAGAACGTATGTAGGTGAACCAAGCCCAGGGAAGGCAGGTGTAATTTAGAACTCATTTAGCAACTAGAGAAGGTTACACGATGGAAAACAGAGTCTGAAAGTAAAGCAAGGCGCAAAAGATGGGAAAACTACAGAACAACTTCTAGACTTCCAAACTAACTCTTTCAGCTCAGTTAACTCACTGCCATTGTAGATAACTCGGATCCTTTGCTGAATGCAGCTTCAGGCAAAAAACAAACAAGGTATTAGAATGCATAAACGCAGAATGGAAGGAAATTGTAAGGAAAATATTACAATCTGTGTCTGTAAATGAGTGGTGAAAGTTTGAGTTGTTATGCTCATCTCTCTAAATATTGAAAATTATTTGACTCACTAAAACATTCTCTTTTATGAAGAGAGTTTGAAAAAAACAAGAGTATTATTTTAGAGAAGAAATAAACAGTACAGTTGGCAGTAAGGTGGCTTAGAACTCGTTTGCTTATTTAAGTATTTAAATACTGAATTAGGATAAAAAATATATCGCACAAGTATTTTTGTAGTAAATACTGTAAAACTCATTTTAGAAACACAAATGTGTTTCCAAAATGGCAAATGCTCCTGTGAGTTGATAGCTTTCCTTGTGATGGTCTGTAACCTAAATAAGGAAACTCTTCACTGTTCTTTTCCTTACATTGGTGTACCAGAAGAAAAATGCTGAGACCTCTAAGTACTGAAAAATTCCTGCAGTTGCAATACTGTAGCCCCTGATAACTGGGAATGTTTTGTATTTGGTAAAATTGCGGCCATAGAAACATGAAAGGCATATTTTTAACCTTAGGTTATGAGACACAAAACTATTGATGAATGTCACACAGGAGTCTGCTTGCCTTGTGTTTATCTTCTGGATAGGCATCTAGGCATTGCTATTGATAATCACTATAGATATCTACTACTAATGAAGCACAAGATTTAAAAAAAAAAAAGGGTAGGTAAATTAAAATCTAGGGATTGCAGTGCAACATCATTCAAGGACTGTAATACCCAACACTTCAGATCTTTTTCCAGTAGTTCTCTCAAGTGTGGCATGACTGAAAGCAAAATATTTAAGGAGGAAAATTCATACTACAGCTGTGAAATATTTTAGAGAAAAATTTTGAACAAATTCTTTAAAAGAATCACTTCAGTGCAAAGTTTTAACTATGTACATACATGTGTGTATATTCACAAAAATGTGTGCACTTATATACGTATATACACACTCTCAAATAGTATTTTATAATACAATTATATGACACTTGCGGTGGGCAAAAATAAGAAAAAATATATTCCTGATTGTATTGATAAATTTAAATCCTTTATTGGCCGTGTCCTTCCTTTCATTACCTTTTTCTCTAAAGCATACTAGGAACAATCTTATATTCTTTCCATGCTCACAGGTCCCATCAATGGGAGTTAGGGATGGTTAGCTAATTCAGGCACAGTCTTGCTGCAAGCGCTGTTATGCTGCAGGCTTAGGAACGCTTTTCCCCTCAGTCTGAAGGGCTTGTTGAAAAAAGAAATGAGGAGCTACTTAACTCATCCAGTTCACCGTTGTAATTAAAATAAAAAAATGATGTTACAAAAAGTCAAGTTGAAGTGCTGTGAACTGTGTTTGCTTGCCAAATGAAGCTAAAATAAACACTGCCTACTTTATTTCAAAAGCCTGACACAACCATTGTATTTAGTCTCTGTGACCTTTTCCAAACTCCTGCTGATCTTAGGTAAATGACTCATATGTTATACTGTCCTGTATCTACTGCTTTGGACACGATTGACTAAGACATGAGGATGCAAAAACGTTCCTATAAAGACTCTACCCCTCTATAGATATTACACGATGGGTGTGTCCCAAATGAGAAAAATGCCACCTTCATAAAAATTCAAAAAGTAGAAGTAAAAGAGGATGAAGTACCGTGTCACAGCCTTTTAGCCTAGAACATGAAGTTGATAGACATCTACTTTGTAGCTTACACGGATGAACTGCCAACATACAGAGAAGGTAGTCACAGCTGAAGTCATGAGTTGGCTTAGTGGATTTTTGGGCAGTAATGCTGCAACACTTCCAAAGCATTCTCTGAAGGAAATCTACATACGGGAGAGATACAGGATGAAATGGTGATATAAACTGAAATTTGGTGCTCAAAAACTGTTCAAGTCTACTTTTAGACATCAAAACAATGATTTTATTTTCAGAGATGCGGAGCATCTGCTTGCCCAAATAGAAAGAGCAACATAAAACACCTCTGAAATCAAAACACTAAGTTAGGCTTGCAAGTTTAGATACATGTAAACAACTTCATATATACAAATAACTCAGTTCTCTGAGGTGTAAAGGAAGAAACAAAGTAGAGATAGATATTCAACCTATGTTTAAAAGCATGGCATCCAGTATAGCCAGTGTATTTCCCTGTCTATATCTAATGCTCGGTGTTTAGCGATATACCCATTTGTAGGCCATATGACCCTCCCTGTATCCCACACAATTTTCTATATAAAGTGAATATGAAAGACATTTTACATTCTGCTCCAGCATAGAAAAAAGGTTAATTTTTTTAGAAGATCCATTATAAAGGTCAAGAATGAAAGCTGTCTCAGGATGGAAGTGCGGCCACAAAGTCACCTTACTGGAGTCTGGAAAAAAACATGACTGCAGCACATCTGTGCCACACCTGCCAAGTAGGCGTATTCACAGGACACGGTGCCATACCAAGGTAGTCCTAGAGGCAGTGTAGATGCCTGGTATAGATGTGCTCTGGGAGCACATACTTCACCTCCATCCATGGAAGCATTCTTGGGCATTGTCAGTGGTATGCCAATGATATTAGGGCAAGGTGCTGCATGATGGCTTGTGAACACCTTATGAATGGCAAAACTGTGCGAAACTGTGGCTATAATCACACAAAAAAGGGTAAATCTATTATAATTTCAGTATGATAAAATAGAAGCTAGCACTTGGGCAATTTTTAATGCAATTCAAAGTGAAGAAAACTTGTGGATATTCACTTGTGTGATCTAGGGTCTAAGTTCGACATAATTCAGCTTGTAATTTCACTATTAAAAATTACTTTAAGTGAATTGCTGAAGGAAACTTGAGTTGAGATTTGATCTGAAACAGTTGCAAGTCTTCTAATGGTTGGAAGGGTCACAAAGGCTAAATCACTTCACCACTCCCCTCATCCCCCGCCTTTTTTTTCCCCAGCAATGTGATTAGTGTAGACGACTTCACACCACAAGGGCACCCAGGTTTGGAAGCACTTGTTTCTATGCTGAGAGTCTACAGTTGCCAGATTCCCACCATATTACAAATGCAAAGACCATGCTGAGGGATATATCATGCAAAATGCAACTAAAGTAAACATGTTTTTGTTTGTGCCTCTTGAAATTGGTTTATCTTAATATCAGGACTTCTTGTCACTGCTCTCTGCTGTGTACTTAATGTGCTGGAAAGATATTTAATGATGGACGGTTTAAAGCTAGCTGGCTTGTGATAGATTCATAGATGTTAGAATTGCAGCCATAATTAATAGTAATTTCGAATAATTTGACTTGAATGTTCATGTGCCTATAGTATAGGACCCTGGTTTTGGAATTAGATCAGACCGGTTAGCATATTATGCCCATCTGTTTGTAGTGAAACGACCAAAACTCTGGCTATGCTGGAGCATCCCACAGTTCCCACTTGAAACACATGCCTAATTTCCCTTTCAGCTGGAGCCAGAAAGTAAGGACTAGGGAATGATATTAGCCCCAAACCTGCCTGATTATCAAATCAGAGTATGACTGAAAGGTGGAACCAGACTCTCAGAACTGTCCAATAACATAGTTTTAGTCTCTGTGGAACTCTAGCCCTGCCTGTGTAAATTACGTTCTGGGATTGCTGCTAATGTCAGCAGACATCCGAGCCTTTTTAAAACGATAACGCCTTTGCCTACAAAAACAGCACCTCTGGCTAAGAAACTCACGGGCCAGTGAATGCTGGAAGTTGATGCCACTGTAGTGTCGTCTGGTTCTGCATGGGGGTCTCTTCTGTGGCGATCCCCACCTTTCCATTGTTGGGATGGAGACCATTGAGCTAGAAATTCATTCAGAGGGGCATGGAGTTTGTTCCTGTGACATGATCTTATAGCACAAAGGATGTGATCGTACCATGATACCCAAGATGAAAAATTTATGCTTGAGCTTCTTCACTTTTGGTATTCTGAATGTTCCTATGGAATTGGCTGCTAAAGTCTTTCAAGAGTTGTGGTATAAAAAAAAATATCTGTGCAGTTATCTCTGTGAATGCTAACTGGAAAAAAAAATCAGAAGGCCAAAAGGAAAGATATAGCACTTTTTTTTTCTTTCCATTAAAATGGTACTTCAAGCAAAGGCCTACATGCTTCAGAAAATAGAATGGTTCACAATTTCCAAGTTTCTGTTATCCTGCTTATCATCATCTTACCCTTCAAGGGAACATCAGTCTGAACCACGTTATTTATGTTAATCCTTCTTCCCAGTTTTAAAATTGTGATAATCTAATGAGGGAACAAGAGTACACCAGAAACTGTATATGTGATCTTATAACTAACCATGACAGTTCTCATTCCAAAATCTGACAACTAAATATTCCAGCAGGCTTTGCCCTGTTCATTAAAAAGATTCTTGAGAATCTTTGAGAATACTGTTATCTTGCATTAGACTGTTAGTATCTGAGGGTGATTTATAGATGAAGAGTTAAGCATCAGGCTGAGAAAGATCATTGCTGCACCGTTTACACAGGCACATTTTTGTGAGCTAAGGAAACTGTGACTTGCTGCTTGGTGAACCCTACACTTTAAAAATAGCTAAAATAAAATCATGGACTCCAAAACCTGATGTTACTGAAAAGAACAGTAATCTTTGAAGAAGGATTTAGGATAATGAGAATTTGAGGCTTGTTTGACAGCAGTTGTCTTTTTTTTATCACCTGAAACCAAGTACCCTTATCGCTGCCACCTGGAAAGCAATCAAGTGATTTGTCTCCACTGAAATTATTTTTAAAGAAACACAAAACACCTGAGTTCACTAGAGCCCACCAAAAAAAGAATGTGTCATGTGAGGTGGGTGTTCTTTGTCTGTTTTTGATGTTTTTACATCAAGGGGACAGGATAAGTGGTATACGCGCAGTTTCTCTGGGATTCTGTTGCGGGACTTGAAGGATACACTACTGGTCATTGAAGGTAAATCTTGTTGGGTGTGAAGTTACTGTTGGTTAACAGCCCTACCTTGCTCTGTGTCTGAGACTTACAGGTTATGGGGAACAGTTAGAGAGTGTGTGAATGTTTCTTAGTTACCTGTCTCTCATAACTACAGCATAACTGGTTACAGAGGCGGGTAATGCGGACTTAGTATCTTTAGAAGAGTGAATGGTATTATGAATCTGTTATCTGAGAGCTGTTTGACTTCTATGCAGTTCCAAAAGTGGGAGTTATTCTAATTCTTTTTAATGATGTTCTCTTTGCTTGACTGGATATTGAAAATACTAAAGGTGTGATCTGATACGCTGCTGCTCTTCGGCATATATCTCATGAGCTCAGTGCTGGGCTCTTCAGGCCGCTGGCTGCTCTAGGCTGCTGAGGAGCCATGCTGAGTGGTGCAGAAATCCCAGCACAAGCTCAAGAGCTTCCACTTTATTTTCTAAACTGTGAAAACTAACGGTGTTCCCAAAGTCTCTGCTTCTTTCACTGACTATATGAGCCTCCTTTTAATAGTTCACTAGAAAACAGTGGTGGGTGAGGTTTGGGGTTTTTGTTTTTTAATTTTTGCTACTCTGTTGGCAGGGAGCACAGCTTGTATGCTATTCTTAGATTCGGCAAGAACCTCATAAAGTACATTCGTACAAGCCTAACAATACATGTTTTTGTTGGGAGCTCTGACTCTTGCCTTTGTGTAACAATAAGCTGTAGAACTGGAACCTTGCCTTAATCTGAGAAGGTTATAAACCATGCCAAAATCAAAGAAAAAACAACTGAAACTTAGCTGAGCCATGGTGGTGTTGAGTGATCTCGTGTCGTGACCTCACAGAAGAGGGGAGATTGCTGATAGACAAAGCACTGCAATGAAGTCATTTTCACTAGAATTTGGGATACTGTCTTTAAAGGGAATTTGATTAGTTGTTTATTGAAATAAACATGTTGTGGGCATACCTGGAGCAGGGACTCTACTACAAACTCCTGAAAAAGGTTGTCATTGTTAGTAGAATGTGCAAGATTTGAAACACAGGTATGCAGTAAGTCTTAATCCTTGAGCTGAACAGAATATCTTTAAAAGAGAGAGGGTTATTCTGTCTCTGAAACTGTTTAAGAAGAATATAGTAATTCGGCTTTCCTTTTCATGCAGTTTCTCAAGTACATAAATTCCATAATTCACAAAATAAAATGTCAGGAGTCCCTTTTAAGTTTTTTCCATTAAGTTTGTTTATACAATGAATTTCAGATGCTGACTGCTCTTTGAAAATTATTAAACCCGGTTCTGTTAAGTGTAACTTGTCAGTGAAGGAGGAATTGCTAGCAATTCCCTAATGACACTGGTGATCATATTACCTCATATCTGCAACATACCAGTCCTGAAATGGTCATGAACTCAGAAAAGTCTTGCGTCCTTTTTTGTAAGCCTAGCAATTAGATACAGCTTTTGCTATTCTGAGAGCCAGGCAAAGTATTTCTGAAAGGCAAACTCCAATGCTTCTTAGTCTTTCATAATTACTGTGCTATAACTATACAAGATTCTAGCACATTTCTTAAAATAATAAACACGGACCAGATGGAGATCTCTCTCAGAATGCTATTAGACTTGTGACAATCACTTACTAACTTTTATTTTAGGCTTCAGCCTACTTCACGTTTTCACTGTTACTAGAATAAATACATTCTGTTAGCACAATTGTGTATAAATGCTATTTTATTTGAGATATACAAGCATTTACATTAATTGCTAAACACTACCTCCTTTCTTCCATGACATATTGTCGCCATCAACAAGAGTTTCAAAAGGTAGGACCTCACTGATGTAGAGTTCCTAGTACCAGAGTCCTACAGTCTTGAGGGGCTATGTGGGTGATTTTGGGGCTGGCCAGTGTCTGAAAGCATCATCCTAGATAATTCAGTAGAATTCCAGAAGATAAATATTTTATACTCCCCCCCCCGTGAATGCAGATTTTTCTGGAGTAGGTACAGCAGGACTGTTACGGTAGACAGTATTGTTAGAGATGGATAACAAAGTAAGCACTTTCTTGGTGTAATGCCCTCAGCCAGATTACATCACAAATGGAACTCTTCAGGTTTATTTGCAAAACCAGTAAATTTGAGAACAAACACAGGGGCAACTGTTGAGTTTATTTATCACAACATCATGTTAAAATTTTATCAGTTATACAATTTCAATTTATCTCCATTTGCTGAAAGTGCGAAGTCTTGATACATCCTGAAATTTAAAAATCCAAACCTCACAGCCTATGATACAGCATGCCTATTTCTTGTGTATTCATAATATGGAAAGGAATCTTGCGTTCTTATAACCAGGAGGCTCTTTGAGGACAGTCTCCTGGGATTTGGAATATAACAGTAAATTTCAGTTTTACTTTGATATTTCATTTTATGACAGCCACAACAAATAATCTAAGGTAGCTCTCCTCTTTTGAAGAGGGGAGCCAATTCCCAACAACAGATGTGGTTTTTGTAGTGCTCCTGCCAGGTATGATTTGGATAGCACTGTCAGCTTTTCAGAAATTTTCTCCCTTTTTGTGAATCATCTCTGGCATTGTTTTCTATAATCTTATTGTAGCTCAGCATGGCTTTGGCCAAAACTTGCGCTGAAGTCTTTTGTTCCCCTTGATTACAGTTACTATTATTATTTTTAATTTCTAATTACTGACAGGAAAACTTAGTTTCTTTATTGTTCCCTCCTATAGTTAAGCTTTTCTGATGAAATCCAGACTTCCATCTGGCATGGACTAGTGTAGCTCCATAAAAGTTGATGTTGATTTACACCAGAGAGAGGAACCTTGGGACCTTGCTCACAAAATGATGGGGAGTTCATATCCTCTTGACTCAATTTTCTGTGTTTTAGTAAGGTCCGTTCAGTTTTTTCTTGTTGGTGTTCTATACATCAGAAATAATACAAAGAATTAAATTGTGACTCACTTTCCTTGTTCCCTCAGGGGATAAGTACCACCATGGTGTTCCATACGTACATTTGTGAGTTTAGCTGAAGATGAATATGGTAGTTTGTTGGCTAACTCACAAGAATTAATTTGTGCAAATGGCACAACTTGCAGTTGTTTTTCTGCCTGATTAGAGACACATTTCTGTATCCCTGTTTACCCTTCTGAAACTGGAGACACTCTAATTGCCACAGCCAGTGCAAGAAAGCGATTTCATAAGTTTGGGATTCTTTTTTACAAATGTGCTAGGTCTACAAAGAGAATGTACCAAAAATACAAAAGTAGTGTTTATTGATAAGACAAGACACAAAATACAAGTAACCGTCTCTGTTTCTGCACGAGTGAAAGAATCTACTTGATGTTGTGCTCCAGATATGTACATTGCTAAATTTGTAACTTCTGGCATGAGTGATTTTACTGATGTTAATGGAACAATTCTCCTATGGGATAATTTAACAACTCTAAGTCAAAATACATGCAGTTGAAGAATCCTATTCACTCAGTAATTTCCTAAAGAACTTATTTCATTTGACTGCTTTGTTATATGAAGATGTGGAAAAATGAAATGGTGTGGTGGTGTTCAAACAATTGTTCAAAATCTTATTTCATGACAAGCCTCTCAATTTCAGTGGTTGAGTTACTTTGGCAAAATGTGAATGATTACCCTAGAAATAGGAGTATCGTATTTAAGCAAAATGATTAAAATTTAATCAATATAGTCTATCTTCTGTTATTAAAGAGGACTCCTATTTGGTTAGAAATCTTCACATTTAAGTCTACGTGGCAGTTACTCAAAAAAAAGATTTATTTTTTTTTTTTTGCTCCCTTCTCATTTTCACTTACAAGTTTTACATGTTTAGAAAGTGAAACGCTGTTCAAGCTTTCGTGTTTTGATAGGGTGTTTTTCATGCTTTGACTGATATTATTGAATGTCTTTTTAATAACCTATAAATGTTTATTTCTTAATACCTGATTTTTCATGTTTTTGTCATATTACAAAAATTAGTTTCACTTGTGGATTACCCTTTACATTTTTTTATCTCCTCAAAGTGTCTAAATGATTCTTCTACAATTCAGAATTCTGTAAGTATACTGTACCAGTATGTTGAAAGACTTAGATAATGCAATAAGAAATATAACAGTATTATAGCGATAGCAAAAATGAGACTTCTTCAATACATTAACTATTAATATTTTACTTGCTAAAGCATGTGTCAGCAGAAGTGAGTTTACCTTCTAAAAATTGTAACAGAATTGCGGTGTCTGTACATGTGTGTATGAGTGAATTTTTGTAATTAACTGGTACTTCATTAAAACTAAATTGTATTAATATCTAGACATACTTAATGCTAACCATTACAAAAATTCAGCAATTATCACTAGAAATATTAGTCACATTTTGCAGATAGATAAATAATAAATAGAAATATAATTTCTCACTTTGATTAAAACTCAATGAAGCATCTAATATAGCCTCTTGCACTTTATTTTACACGTTAGCAAATGGCTTTAAGAAGTATAATCAAAGTTCATGTGCTTGCAATAATGGCAGCATCCTTCTTTGCTATGCAATGGAACACTACAGCATCAAATACTCGTGATCTTGCTTTCTGTGTGGGGCTCCCACAATGTCATCAGAAACGTTCAACCTAGAATGAAAGTAACATTTGCAAAAAAGATTTACAGCTTGTAAATGATATTTTTTTCCTAAGTGGCTTAACCTTCAGGAAACCCAGTAATTCATAGATGTCACTTTTGAGTTGGCTTTATTCCAAAGAGGAAAGGAAAATATGACTACTGCAGCACCATCTATCAATCAGCTATGGATCCCCCTAATATATTGCAGATTAGACCACAAGTCCTTTCTGTAGGCAATTAATTTGTGTGCAAGTCTAGGTGTAATTCAGCTTTAGAAAGGTTTTAAGAATAGAAGTCATTAGCAGTGATATAGAATATTTTTCTTAATATTTAAGTCCTGTGTGGAAAACCTCCCCTCATTCTAATTAATCGTTTTCATTTGTTGTGAAGTATTTTAGTGACTTTTAAAACAAGGAAATGTGTACAAAACTTAGTAAAGCTACTTACAGCCAGGCAGATGAGGAATTTGAAGTACAATTCCTGGATGATTCATCTTAAAAACACATGTGCATATGCAAATATACACACAATACTGCTTGGCTTTGAAATTTTATATTCTTTAAATTCATAATTCTGAAGTTCAGTGAGAGAAAATAAAAAAGTAAAATCTCTCTTGACCAAAGTAAAAATGTGTAATGTGCATTCTCTGTAGATTCTACAGCTCCCAGCAGTTTCATACCCCAGCTGACTTGATTTTAACTGCAGATGATTATTGGCACAAACACAGTATATCTGGCACACATGTTTGAAAAGACCAAAGCAGACTTGAACAAATGAAAGACACAATGGCTTGTGGATCTTGGATGTTTTAGGAGATGGTTGCAGAGAAGGAAAGACTTCCCTAGTGATCTCTTCAATTTTTTTCCTAAATTAAATGTTTCATTAGACCTCCTTCTTTTTTTTTTTTTTTTTTTTTTTTTGCAAGTGAGAGATGTGTGGCTGTAATTAGACTGGTGATGCAGTAATGGTTGGCAGCTGTCTCCATAGCCTCTGCAAGGTCTTTTAGTGCTGCTTATCTCTATCACACTTTAAATATTTTCATCACTTTGCTTAGGAAAGTAGAAAACAAGAGGAATGGACTTCACTGCACACTAAGTTAATACTTTTATATTCTGTTTCTCTTCTGACATGGTGCTGTTTCCACTAGGTTGAGTAAGAGAATGGAGCATCTATTTGAAGTTTAAGAATATGAAACCTTAAAATTACATCTGAGTGGTAAATACTGAGGAGGGAGAGGAACTACTTAAACTAACAGATAATACTGGCTTAAAGGTTTCTGTTAGCTCTCTATGTTTGAAATGTAAAGAAAAAATGATTTGTCTACCGCTTACTGATTCATAATTTGATCACAAAGATTTATATGTTTATTTTTCTGCCTTTTAAAATCTTTGTTTGTTTCTAGAACTGGACTGTAGAGGCTTGTGTCTGCCAATGTGTCAGCTTGCACACACTCAGCACATTGACCTAAATCTGAAGTCAGAAATGTGTGCCCCACACAGTTTGGTACTAACAGTGGTTTTGTCTCTGGGTTTCTGTCATGTTTTGCAGTTTGGGGCATGTTTTGTTTTCTAGAGACAGTGGCGATGTGAAATATTTTTGGTCTGCCCCCCCCCCCATATTGCAGGGACCTCAAACAACGCTCATATCCTTGAAATCTCCTGCTTGACTGCTTGTTGTGTCTTACCTGCAGGTTTTAGTTTTTGGCCTTTTGTTATGGGTCCTGTGTTTCTTGTAGTATGTTAAGTGTTTGATAAGCCATGATGAACAGGTGGTGCAGTAAACACCTGTCCTGGAACCTGTGTAAGTAGAAAAGACGACTACATTTAGAAAATGAAGACAGAGATAACTTCCTATTAAAATAATATACTAGTAATCAAGATTTTCTGAATATTTTTTCTACTTCCCATTCGTGACTAAAACACAATATAGGTTAAATGGCATACGCTGCAGTCACAGCAATATATGTATTCCTTCATTTGATGGCAAATAACTAGAACTTTAAGTTTCCTGAAGAAAAAAAAATATACCTTTGTGTAAGAGATGTATGTGAAACAAATAGATTAATAACAGAAAAGGTGTTGAAAACAGCAAAGGCCATAGAGCTCTATAAAAGGTGGGAAAAGGGTGGAATGATAGAGGAGTAAAATATACTCTAAAAATCTCTTAAAAATCAAGAGCAGCTACATGCGAAGTAATGGATGTGGTCAACATTATAATTTTTGGCTTCTCCACAGCTTGCTCCGGATCCTAGGATAGCAATTTTGGTAACAGTAGGCTGCAGTACCACAACAGGGCTGATGCCGATTTTGCTGTGCAGCTTGCTTTTATAATTTGTGCGGTATCTAAACCTTGCAAAATCTCCTGTTCAAGCTTTGGGAGAAAACAAACTTCTGAGGTTTTTGGTGGACGTTTGCCTTGTATTTTTTGCATTCTACCTCACTTTTAAATCACATCCTCAAAGTGGTTCAAAATTCTCTTGCCATGTTTTTGAACGCTAGTGACCAATTTCATTGAGTCTTTTTAAGAATCTCTTCTGCACATATTTTTGTACCATGTCATAAACACACTGTACTGGGACTTGTCTATGTAATAGTGTCATAAGGAATTATTTCACCTTCTTCTAAAAAGATAAGTAGGAGTGGTGGAAATTTTACTTAAACATTTTCATTTTGGAGATGAATATTCTTTGAAAAAGCTTTCTGTGACAATGAATCAACTTTGAATGATAAAGTTTTATGATACAATTTCACGTTAAAATGAAAGACACTGACTACTTCCCTTTTCTTAGAAAAGCAAATAGAGTGGACTTGGCATGAAGCTAGATTGGCGGAGACCCAAGGCCAATTATCCATGTCTAACTACCTGCCTCAGGTTTCCCAACTCCCAGACAAATATCTTAGCCATTTGCTGTTCTGGAATAGTGTTGTTGCTTTGCTCCCTTTTGCTTTGTTTCTGTTTTCTTCTGAAAACATGTTTTTTTTTTTCCTGATGCATTGAGAGGAGTAAATAGAGGAAAGCAACAGTATCTGGTGTGGGATGGAAAACATGCTTATCTGTACATCTATAGTTAAGTGTGTCTAAGTGTAGCAATATGTACAAACACTTGTAGTAAGTGGAAAAATATCTTCTTTCATTTTCACACAGCTTTTAGCTGTTTATTGGAGAATGAAATGAAAGAAGAATGGAGAAGGAGCAATAAAAATAACACAAAGCTAAAACCTGAAATAGTTCATCTTCTGTAAGCCTTGAAGAGCTTCAAACAGAATTTATTTGGTAGCCTTAGTGCACTTTTTTAAATTATAAAACAGAACATATATTTCTAAAAGGCACTGTGATTCCTTTCATGTGAATATATCTGGGTGGTGTGATTTGTTGCAGTGTGTCACAATATGAATTTTCCCCTCTGGTTTATTTAACGTTGTAGGGTACACTAATGTAACATATTACTTAGGAAGATATGGATTAATGCATCTGAAACATGTTTGAATTTTCCTTTTTCAAGACTGACTTGACTGCTATAGGCAATGAGTAGATATAGCTAAAGGTACTTTTCCTATGATAGCAAAATGCTTTAAAAAAAGGATGAAATTATTATACTCTGTGGTAGCATATAGGCACCATGAGTCTAAGCAGACACACAGCGTCAGTTGTGATTTTGCTATTCTTCATTATTTCCCAGTATTAAAGTCAAGAGCTTATTGCTGATGAAAGTGAGCATCAAGCAGTGAAATGTCAAGTCTCTAAACTGCTACCTCCCGATGAAGTTTCCTCCCTTTTTGTCTGTCTTGAAGAAAAGAGAGTAAGTGGGTAGAAGGCTGTTGTGCTGTCAGTTATAAAGAGGTGGCTGAGCTCCATGCAGGGTTTCTGCTAGTTTGCTGCTATTAGGATGCTTTTGCTAGTCAGGTAGGGGAGGTAGGCTTGCCATCAGGGAAAGAGAGACTTTAAAAAATGCAAGATTAATAAAACTTTGTAAGGTACTTGGATGTCTGGCTCTTTAGGGGCAAGATAAGTGGACAGCACCTGGTACACAACCAGTAAGAAGGTTTAGGATGATGAAGGTGATAAAAGTAAAGAATATCACTGCTTGTTAAAATGCTGTCAGGCCTCTGTGGAATATCTTGCTTCCTCATCGCTATCAGATTTGTTATTTTCTCTACCCACATGCTGCAGTAAATCTCAGAGTAAATTTGCAGGACCCTTGTTAACGTGTGTTATACACCAAAGGTTGTACTTGGCTGAAATAAAGATCTTGTTTGCTAGGTATTGAAAGTCTGCCTTCTATTGTGATTATATTTATGTTTCCCAGGAAGAAGAGTAAGGATTTTTTCCTCTGGTAGAGAAGCTCCTAAATAATCAGAATTATATACTTACAATTTAAACCACCCTGTATTGATAAAGCCTTTGTGCCATTGCAATCATTGCGTTCTGCTTCCATGTCCCACTGGTACTAGCCAACCTACGCCATGTTGTAGGTGAAATTTGCTGGCTTAGTTCATCAGTTTCCAGTGTTAAAAGAGCAGAAACTAAATATATATGTGTATATGTATCTCAGAAGTTAATAATGAAAGTCATTTACAGATGAATGATATTTTACACATTTTTCAGTGTCAGACTGATAAGTCTTTCAGAAATGTCTGTCAATAGTGAACAGATTGAAAAAAAATTGCATTTACTCTTACATGATGGTGGTTTTTCGAAGCAAAACGTAAGATGTATATAGAAGTATAAGCTTAGAAAATGAACCCAAGGCTCCTAGTATGTTGTTTAAATGTAATGTTTATGTAATTATTTAATATTACATTATTTTGTGGCCTCAGATGAGTGATTTATGCCTACAGCAATGCTTGAAAACCCCCACAAATGCCCACCCCCTCCAGGTTCCCACCTATGCAATGGGGTGAATATAAAGGGTGGGAGTGGGGGAACAGTAAGGGAAGAATACCTCATTTTCCAGGGGAGACAAAACAAAATAGTAAGCATACATGCACACTCTTTTTACAGCTTTGTTTACTTATAAACTTTAGGCCACAGTTTTGCTTGCCTGGTTAGCTGGTTCATTTTCATTTTTGTTGCTTTGAATTGTATTCTGCTAAGCGTATGCACTCTCTGTACTCTAGCAACTGATGTTGAATCTCAGATAATCTGCATCTGCTGCCGGTCTGAAGCATGTTATGACTGGAGCCTGAAGAATCAATGAATTTCATAAATTCTTGTGTGTATATTGAAGTGGTAGATATTAATCAGAAAGTAATTTCTTATGAGTAAGATAATATTAGTTAGTATTCTGTCAATCATTTCATATTCCATGTATGATTAGAACTTCATATCAAAAGAGAGAACAGACAACTTAAGAGCAGAAGAGTTCTGGTTATAAAAATCATAAAATAAGAGATTTAAGGGTTAGAAAGGTACTGTGAATCTATTTAATGAAAGCTAATAACGTGATTATATGTAACTAATAGATAACTTTCATAACCTCCCAACAATTCCATTTATATTTAAATTGGAACAGATCTGCAAGTTTGATCATGTTGGTTCCTTCTCTGTTAGTTGGTATTAAAACATAATTCCCTTCAGGGTAATATGCTGTCCACATTTGAATCTCATCCTAGCTCTTGTTTATTTATAACCTGTATTTTGATTTTCATTCAAAAATTCTGTGTTTCAATCTGACTGTCTGCAAGACAGACAGATTTAGCACTTTTGAAGATACTTGATAGTGCTGATTTTTGATCTCGATGACAGATTGTCTTTCCAGTAAGCTATGAATGCAATGACATTATTCTTAAGTAAGAAGTGTATTTTAAGTATGGTTTTTCCCATGAGACTCATCACCCTAACAGGCAGAAATTACCTATAAGAATTCTGTTATTAAGAAAGTTACAGATAAGTCAAGTAGGTACTGTTTCAAGACACTGAGATGATACACATTGATTTTTTTTTTCTTATATCAAATGTTAATTGAGTGCCTCTGCTAGTGTATATAAAATATACTACAGGTGTGTGCTATAAGTATATGAGTATGGTCGCATACTATTTATATATATGTGATATACTTTTCTAAACTAAGTACATCGCTGTGTATAATTTTAAAGTTACCTTGAACTCATAGCACAAAGGAGTTGGTATTGACATTGAGCTCTGGAACTGTATTTGAAAGCTGAAGTTATCAAAACAAATAGGAAAGGGGAGACAGAATAACAGATACATACCATATTCAGGAAGAAGAGTTCTGCAGAAAAGTATGCTCCTCTGCCAGGATATGGGATCAACCTTTCCTGTACCGCGAATAAGTAGATTCCTTTAGACATAGGAAGATATTAAGCAGGCTGAGCTGGAAGAGATTCTGACATTAGCAACACTGATTTGTTGCTATCATTAAAACTGTGGTAGATATTGCCTATTGTGACAGAGAAGGACTTTCATTACTTCAAGATGTTTATGAATATTAGATCTAGCTAGACTTGAATCAATACCACAGCACAGGAAGTCCAACTTCTCCTGTACAGAGCTAAATCAAATTAAGTTAGGAATAAAATGCATGTAAGAATACTTCTAGCATAGCTTACTCTGAGTCGTGTAGTTGCTTGAGCAGATCCTAGGTGATGATTGAAAGATCTGAAAAAGGAGAGGCTTAAATGCTTTGGCTGCTTTGGAATTTCCATGCAGCAGAGGATCTCTTGCTTTTGTAGCCTGTTATTTGTAACAGCTTATATATATTAACTAATTGTCAAAGATTTGTCCATTTATATTGGTGATAAATGTGTTCCACGGAGCATGAATGGCTGTTGTCACCCTTCACCAGGCTAGGAAGAGAGCTCAGAACAAACTCATTTTCTCATGTTTCAGTACAGCAAAAATGTTCAGGACTTTATATTGTTTATTAATTCCACACATACCCCCTCTCCCTTCCCTTTCAGTATTGATTTCAGTTCTGTTTTGCATGTACTTTCACATTCTGAAATTTTTATATATTTTTATATATATTTAAAATCCATTAAAGAGCGTATGTTCAGGGTGGTAGTAAAGAAGTATGCTGAAGTTTGAACACTGGAAACTTCATTTGTGATGTAGATTTATGTGGATTAAAATTCATTATAATGAAACTCAGTTTCTTGTAGAAAGGTACTCTTGCCTAGAAATCCTTGCCTCTGTCATTGTGAAGAAATCTGATATGATATAATTCCTAATATGAAAGCATGTAGTTAGACCAACTGATACGGCATAACTGAGTTCCTGAGACACTAACAGCAGGGAGCCTTCAGCTTTTCTAGCCAAGACATAATCTTGTGATTACTCTCATCTGGTTCGGAAATGTTCAGTACAAAATGGTACTAATGGACTGCAAACTCAAATGTACCTCAGTCTAGAGGTACATGATGCTAAAAGCAGCAAAAGGAGAGAGAGAGAGAGAGTAGAATAATAGATTATCTCTGTTGTCTAAGACTTAATTTCTTTATTAAATAGAATTAAAAGATTTTGAGACAAGCGCATTGGTTGAATTAAAGAACTGGAGAACTGAAGCTAAAGGCCCAAGTTGGTATATACAAATTATAAACCTCTTGATTTTTCAGAGGGTTATCATTCCAAAATAGTTAGCAGGAATAACACAGTTAAAAAAAAAAAAAATAAAACTTTGTCAGGAGGGAATTTTAGAGCTGACACATTTATTTAAGTGGTATATCATCTTGAAGTCTGCTGGTTAGTAATAAAAGTATGATAAATTATTAACTAAATGTAATAACTAATTACAGTACTATCTCCCAACTCAGTAATACTTGTAATTATCTTTGCTGTCAGAGCAAGCACAGAGACGCACACAGAATTCCAGAGATTCAGAGCAGTTCTCGAAGAAAACTTCAGAGAAGTTTTGACTTGCTTGTGCATTTGACACAGGCAACAGACTAGCAACCCACATACCTAAATCACAGTTGCAATTGCCATGAAAAGCTTGTCAGTGAGACTCCACAAGCTGCATCCACAGCATCTCAGGAGAAAGGGAGATAAAGGGCCCGTGTCAGAAGCTGCATGCACTGGCACAGGTTTTCCAGCCTTCCGTCATGGATCCATATGTGCCAAAATGACAATTTGGCTTTTGGCAAATGGCACCTGTTCAGTGTCTCTCCCACACGTTTTAGTTTGGAGGTCTGCTCTTTAACTGCTTGGATGACAAATCCTTTGTCACCTTTTCAGGGAGAGTTATGTATGCCTCTTACTTGCTCTTTCTTGAAGCTCTTGTTGGCTGTTTTTTTAATAGGTAGGTGAAAAAATAAAGGAATTGTATTATAACATAATAATAATAATTATTAACAAAACTCTATTATTCCTTGTAACAATAATTTCACAACAACAGAGATATGTTTTAATATTGGGTTACCTAGAAGTGTCTAATCTCAGGCCAATACTAAATGCAAAGTGAAGCAGTAAGTGTGCTTGTTGGGGTTATCCAAAATAACAATATTAAGTATCTAATTCTATTTTTTCCAGATAACTGATGGCCAGAATGAACTGTTATGTCTGAGAAAATTTAAAAAGCAGATGAACTGCAGTTTTAACCTCATGTTCCAGAATATACACTTTAGACACCCCTTTTTTCTGAAGAACTCTGGCTTCAGCCTGTTATACTGTCTCCAGACTGCCTAGGTCTCTTAGACTTGTGTTGGTCAAAGACTTCCTCCAGTATTACAAGCAGTTCAACATGTAGCATAGGCAAAGACTGTGGTCCAGCACTTAAGGTATTCCCTTCGTTTTAAAGGTGCCTGCCAGCTTGAACTGATGTGTATTTATTTGCACTCCACATAATAAAAATAGATCATCTGATAGGAATATACAGAATTCCTTGATAAAAGCTACTGGTTTGTTTATTTTTCTGTTGTACTTCTTTCCTAATAGCAGCTCGATTGAGTGGGGGAAGGCTCTGCAGGAAGAACTGATCTATTTAGGTAAATTGTATCCAATATTTAGCAGGTGTAACGTAGGTGACAGTCCTCTAAACTGTGCTTAAGATTTGGAGTGATGCTATCCTTCTAGGGTAGAATATCGGTGACGACTTCCAGGGACCAGTCCTTTGCTGTTGCCACTGTTCAGTCGTATTCCCTGCTTGATCCCAAATAGCTTTTTCCAAGTAATGAAGTACGTAAGAGCAGAGAGAAGTGGGGGGAGGGAACAAAGCAGCTCTTATTGCAAACTTTCTTTGTGATCCTTCTCCCTGTGAGCAGTGACGTGCAACATTAATGCCTTTTCTACCCGACGGTTTCCTGGATTCCTTAAACATATGGATGAATCTCATTTTTTTTACAGTGAGGACAGGTGAGGGATGAGCATTAGCAGGGGAATCATCCTTATCCTGCTTCGTTACCAAGTCTCAGTTCTGAGCTGTAGAGATCCCCTCTTCAGAAACTCTCAGGCTCAAAAGGTACTTCATTAGCCTCTGTGCTGAGATTGCCAATGAGTGCCAATTATTTCCAGGAGGCATTTGTTGCTGTAATAGAAATTCCTCCTCTGATAGAAGTGGTAATAGCAGGAGAACGCTGCCTGGGCTAGGCTCACCGGGTCTTATGTATATTATCTTGGCTGAATGTTTAGTGCTTTTAGTAAATTGTGGTAAGTCACAGTATGTGGACTACATGCAGATCTCTTTCACCTGTGATGTGTCTGAGTCAGCTGTCTGTAATTGATATGTACTTCTTGATCAAGGTTAGTCTCGTGAGTTCTGTAATCATCAATGTTTGCCTGTTATTTCACTGCAACTACACTGAACAAACTCTGGTCTCTAGTTGATCTCAGATTTATGTAATTTATTGGAGGAAGAGAGAATATTTTTTACTAAATCTGTGTTTATTTGCTTTATATTGAATTTTACTGCATTTTGTATATTAATACCTGTTTATTGGCTCTTGGTTTTCATTTCTTCTTTCTGCCATTCCAGGAGACCTTTTTTCCTAAAGTATGAATTTTCCTTTAGAATTAATACAAATTACCAATAAGATGACAGCACCTTGTCACTTTATTGTTCAACTTTACCCTCTTTCCAGTTAGGAAAGATATTTCTCAAATTTGTGCCCGTTCCAGTCGTTGTTCTCATTAGTCTATTAAAAGAAATAGCTTATACCTTTTTTTATATGCATTATTTATTTTTTGCCTGATGCTGTAAAATCACTGCTAGTTGAAAGTCTGGTATGGTTTTGTTATTTTATCTGGTAATGAGCATTTACTAGAGTATGCTAAAGCCATGGGAACACGTGAATTGTTGTGAGATAATTGAACCTGTGTCCTACCAGTGTATTTGTACTTGCATTATAAGAGGAAGAGGCTACTGCTTCAGTCACAGACCTGGAACAGAAAGTTATGGCTTATTGCCCAAGCAACTTCGCATGTCATTTCTCATCCTGAAGCAGGAGCACTTCTGCAAGGAGCACTGCTGGACGTGTCCTCTGCCCTGCTCTTTCACAGGATGGGGCAGGTTTGCTTGTGCTTCCAGCATGGTTTACTATTTTGATAAAGCTGATCTTGCTGCAAACGCCACCTTTGCAAAGCCGAAGTCTGTGAAAATTCAACATGTAGATCTCTGAATAAGCCAGTCAGTGTGAACAGAAAGTATAGCTAAGCTTGAAAGCTTAAGTTGCTCTAGGAAAATACTGCTGACTAACAGTGCCTTATCCTGTCAGCTTCCAGAAAGGTCTTCACGTATGCTTTTAGCTTGTCCAGATTGTGAAGTAAAACATCCTGTGCGCGTGTTTTCAGGAGCATGTTTTATCCTCCAATAGGTCTGTCTGGGAGCACCCAGAGGATGTATAGTTGTGGTTCAACCAACAGGTCATTTGTTACCTTTTGTTCCACGATATAATCATGCCTGTTTATGTACATGTACTGTTTGCATCCATGCTCAAGCGTGAGCCTGGATTTACTGTCACTGGCAGATCACATTAAAGTCTTCCTGCTTTAATGACGAAACCGATGATAGTGGCTAAATACTGCGTAACGAAGGTTGAGAATTCAGGAACACAAGTGTTTTGGGAAAAGAAATGAAAGACAGCCACGAGCTGCTCTTGGGTATTGTAACAACAAAGGAAACTGATCAGCTATGCAGAAATATGGCATTTCTGTCCTGCAAGATGCTCAAAAATCTGCTGGACAAGGCCCTGTGCAGTCTGACCCATGTCTTGAGAGTGGATTGGATGGGAAGATCTCCCAGAGTCCCTTCCAACTCTAATTAATTCATCAGTCTAGAACTGGATGAATATATCTTACAGTGAAACTTGATTCATAAATGTTCTTCTAAATTAAAAAGGAAAAGAGGAGAAAACTAATAACACTTGTAAACTTCAAATGCTAACTTTCATATCATCCCTTTGATCATCAAATACGTTATTTGTCCCTAAAACTTCTCTTAGTTAGTTCTTAAGGTACTATTCTGGTAAGATCTTTTTTTCCCCCTTATATCTCTTGGTTTTACCTTTTTATTCTGCAGCTTTTTAAAGGAAAATATTCTTTATCTTATTCTCCATAGCGCGACTCTGGTTTTCTTAAAGTTCTGCTAGTCTCACCTTATAATGTAAGGTAATTTTAAAACTACTATTATTTATATTCTTATTTGCCCCAGAGTTATATTTTTCTTACAATTAATTATAGGTGGGATGGACTGAAAGATGAAAAGTGGTGACAGTCAAGGAAAGGGAATCACGAACAGGGCAGTATACTGTTGGTGAAATCAGTATAGGGAGCTTATGTAGATTTGGCATAAGAAATTTTAGAAAGTAGTATTTCACAGGCTCTGGTTCTGATTTAATTGTGTATAGAGAAGCTCTGCCAGGAGCAAAGATGCGATTGTTTAAAAGTTTCAGATTTGGAAACAAACAACATGTTTTAAAGCAAGAGAACTGCCTACCTTAAGAAACCAGACTGTGCTTGGGGGAAAGGCTAATAGCTTTGTAAATTGGAAATAGCCTAAAACAGTTTGCTTAGACTAGATAAATGCAAGCATCTATAGAAATACTGAAAAATAAGGAAAAAAAGGTAAAATTTCTGAACAAGTAAAGGTTTTTACCTTAGCTTTAAGAAATAATGGTTTGGAAACTGCAAACAGAATTATTTTTTTTATATTCAGTGGGGTTAAAAGAGGCTCATTTCCTTCTTAAAAACAAGAGAGTAGAGAAGAAAGGCCACTGTGAGGTGTATGCTACATAAAATATCTGCTTCTTTTGATTAGCCTCTCCACACTCTAACCTTGTATGTGGCTACAACAAATTTCATTTTCCTTTTGTTCCAGTTGCTTGCTTAGCCTATGGTTCAGGCAAAAGTTATTCCTTCCTCTTTGGTGGTGCTTTGAAATTCTACAACTACACTTCTTGTATAATTGTATTTTCAGTTAGATTTAGTTTCAAAACAGCAGTGAAGTGAATTGTCAACCTTTACTGGGCTGGTTTCAAAACCAAAGCAAGCCACGCACCATGCAGGCTTCCACTGTAACGTTGCAAGTCACTCAGCATGGCAGACCGTAAAACACTCTTCAGTGATAAAAATAATAACATAAAGAAACAAGGCAGTACAAGTAACAGTGCTTGGATGACACCTTAGTGACCGGAGACCCCCACTTACTGATCCAATTTTTATAGGAGAACACAGATACCAGGCAGAATTTCTCAGCTCTAGTTTATGTTAAGAGGTGTCAGTTTGTTCTGTAAAGGAGAAGAAGAGTAAGATAGGCCTAAATAAGCGTTACAGTTTTTTATACTAGCGAAGAGCTTTCCCCTTGGAAAATTCAGTGAAATTTTCTTTGGAGTCATGAGGTGATAAGGTTACATTATACTTTATCTTATTAAAGAAGGAAAAGAAGCTACTTAGCCTGCCATAAGCTATTAGGTATGATCTTGCATCTCCATGAGATTGCTGGAGCCTTAGGGCTTTGGGAGTCCTGGACGGTGGGTTTATCTACTCTTGTGCCTCAGGCATGGCATTGAGGGTTGAACTCTTGAGCCTTGGCTGGAAGACTGTGAAATCCATGGAGGCTGCTGTTGCTTCATGCAGCCAAGCTGCTAAACTGGCAACTCTTGGACTAGGATTTTTTTCCCCTAGTGATTTGTAATGACTTCCGCATCACCTCCAACTCCCTCAAGTCAAATTAATACTCTGTATAGAGATATTTTCCTGTAACGCTTTTGCTAGGGTCTGTTCTTTTAAAAGAAGTTTGTTAGGGCCGTCAACTTGTAAAAGGTTAAAAAATACTGGAGTAATCTCCCACATTTTCCATAGGCATTCCTCGGCCATGTGCACCCTAAATATTAATAAAACTGCTTGTATTTAGCTGTTATCAATTACAATGGTAGAATTGGAATATTTTTGTCCCAAATACGTGTACTTATAGATGCAGGATGGTAGATAATTTTTTTTTTAGGTCTTCAGTAAAAATAAAACAAAAAGACCTCATCACTACAATCTTAAAGGACAAAAAAAAGGAAAAGAGGTTATGTCCTCTTTTCAACTTGTGTGTGCCCATTAAATATTGAAAACTGTCTACACTAAGAAACAGTTTAGGAATTCATTTAATTTCTCTCCCTCAGAGTTTTACTAAACTTCCTCCTGACAGAGAGATGCTTTTATGTATTAATTTCTGGGAACAGTTTGCTCTCCAACACCCAGAGAAGATTTCCCTAATCAGAAGATAGACCTAAATACATAGACGTTTTTCATCACTAATACATTTCATTGCTAATGAATTAATTAGTGCTGTTCTCCAGAGGGGAAACATTTTCCAAGTTTTAATGTGGATTTCTTTGAAATCCCACAACTCAATAAACAGCAGAATGTCACTAGAATAATAGAAGGGCAGGCAGAGTGGTATGGGTTTTTTGTTGTGGGTTTGTCTCTTTTTTTTTTTTCTTTTTTTTTCTTCTTACTTTCTGTCTTAAATAGTATGTATCGCATAAACTCAAAAAAAGCCTGCTGTCTCATCAGTCATATGAAAATGCTCAGCCTGGTCAGTGATACGTGGGATTTAAATGACTTAAAATCATAAAGTCAAGGGCCCATTTTCTTACAAGTCTTTTATTATTTGCTAAAGGAATCAAAGCCTATTTCACATGTCAAAGCAGATTTTTTTTCCGGTTTTATTCTATTAATCAAGAGTAGTTGTACTGAAGAGTACATTAATTATACGTTATTGTTATAAAATGGAGTTTAACATAGGATTGTAGCAGATTTAGCTGATTTTATGTGGATGCTGTTTAAAAAAAAAAATAGCTGAATGGTATAAAATGAGATGAAGATCAACTTCATGGAATGTAGGTTCGTCTGCCAGAGTTTAGTGTGTATATGTATCTGGTCCAGTGAACTAAAATCTCTGATCAGGCATTTGGAAGACATCAGAAACTGCTGAATTTGGTTTCTTCTTCTGACTCAGTGCTGCAGTTTAGCTGAATGCTGTATTACCACTAAACAGGCATAGATAAAGAGTGTTTGCCTCTGCCTTTTTAAAAAGATAATAATAAAAAAGTGTAACAGATGGCGTAGCTGCTACAGGCAAGTGAAAATGCAAATAATTTAAAATTATATTAAGTTATGGTTAGTGGTTACTTATCAGCTGAAGTAGTTTATGTTGGTACAAAAGTAGCTAGTTTATTTCCCTTAAGAGACAAATTTTTCCAACGCAATTGTAGTAAAATAAAGTTCCTTTTAGTGAAATAATTCCAACATGAAAATAAATAACAAAGCCCCCTTCCAAAGAAAAAATAATTAGTATTTCAATTTATTTACTAGACTAGGCAGCTAATACAGCTTCTACAAAGCATTCATCGAGTGCATTTTCAGGACCAGATAGTGTGTTTCCAAATTATATAGACTGGCAACATCAACAAAGCTGCTTTATGAGTCCTGGTTTGGCCCTGTGGTATCGTTAAAACTGCCATTTGTGTACAGCTTGATTCTGTTACTAGAAGATGGTGATCTATTTTTAGTTATTTTAAGTTCTCTATGACTCTCAGGTGATACCTAAGTCTCTTGCATGATTTATTGAAAATTCACACCTGCTTGCACTAGAAAAGAATGTGCTGCTTTAGTCTTTTTTTTAATTTTTTTTTTCTGTTTTATTATGTTTCAGTCAAAAGAAAATAGAATAATTTTAATTATAGCTGCTAAGGCTTGCTTTCCAACTGCAGGACATGGTGACTTCAATAAGTTATTCATATTTTGAGTCAGAAGTGTAAGGCCCCACGAGGGCAGTATATGAGGGAAAGACAGTAACAAATTCTTCGATGGAGAGATGGAGCTTTATAGCCAAACTCTACTTCGCAGCGGCTTTTTTTTCAGAGCCATTATGAGCTACTGACAGAGGGTCTGTAATAGCAAAGCCAATATTAAGTAGGATGATGTGAATGGAGCTTTGCGGAGAATAGCTTTGCGGCTGTGAACTAAAATGTAGGCTACACATCTGGTCAGGGGCATGTGTCACTGACAGAATAAGAACCTCGGTGATTTCTTAAATGACGTTAAAATTAATGCTATGCTTCCATCACTTTGCTTCTCCTACCCTGCCACATGGTTTTCCATATTTTACAGTGCACACATCATTTGAGTTCTGAAGAAAATTTGCGTAGTCAAAAAGTCAGCTGTATTCAAATTATTCATAAGGGAAATTGCATCTTAGGCAATTGAAGTGTGTGCTGGGTAAAAGAAAATGTTGCTTCCTGAAAGGAAAAAGCGGATGCTTCATCTGCGAGAAATCTTATTAAAAATTCTTTTTTATTCCTAAGCACCTAATATTAAAAAGAAACTTGTTCTAATCAGGGAGGAACCATATAAGGGCATGGAGGTTAACATTATTTTAGTTTACATTGGTGCTTTTCTTTTTCCACTCATGATATGGACTCTTCCACGTCTAGCCCCCTGCCCAAAACAAGTTCTGCTACTTCATTGGATTTTATATGCTCAGCATGATCTATTCTACACAAATTAATGTCCTGGCTTGCAGTTATATGGATGATGGGAGAGCAAGACTGTAAAGTGATCAGGTTTTGGATTTGGAATTGTGTTCCCCATATGGCACCAGGGTTAATTTACTTGAAGAAACGTGAGGGAAGTGGGTCTAGAATAAACAGTACACCCTCATCATCAGTCTTTGACAATTTACTAGGAAGAGAAAAGAGCTAGTCCATATTTAAAATTAGTCTGAGAGAATAAGGTAGTACACTATGTATCTTTTGCCCCTTGGAATATGAATTACCCCACTTGAGCCATTAAAAAAATTGAATTCTGCTAGATGCATGTCTAGTCACTGATCTGCAATTTATGACCCTTACAGCAAAATTGTATTATTTGGGTTGTCTTTTCCTTATAAATGCATAACCTCTGTAAGCATTCTCTTCAAGTTTTTTTTATTGAACTTTGTAAACCTGCATTGAAGAAGTGGATGAACTGAAAATATAGCCCCTTTCCCATGCATGACCATCAGTTCCTTTTCCTAATTGTAGAAGAAACTATTCTTGTTCATTTCCAGTCTTCTGTGTCTGAAGTGGCTAAAAGCTGGCTTCATTCCTGTTGATTCTGTACCAGTCAATGCCATAGATTTAAAGATTTCCTAAATTTCTGGGTCCTAGATATTTCTCAGTTGTGTGCAAGCTTCCGGCAACAGAAGCGCTGAGCAGAAAAGGGATAATCGTGTTTATTTTTTGCATAGAAACTAGCAGAGGCTGGCCTGTGGCTTCTCTTGAGGGAACACAGATGGGGTGATAAGGGACCTGGTCCTTGTTTTACAGGGTTGTACCTGGGGCATGGGGATGCAGGATGCAGGGGACCTGTGGGCCACAGAGACAAGGTTTTGGTTTGTCCTTACTCGAACCATTCACCAGAACTAGAACGAGAAGAGAGCTCCAGCCAGCTTTTTGACATGTACGATGCTCCCTTGGAGAGGCAGGAGAGAAAACCTGCTTCATCTTTTACCTGCAGAAGTCATTGGGCGAGAGGAGATAATTCTTTTTCTGGTCTGTTTGCAGCCTACCTGCTGGTGTGGTTTTCACCTTCTTTAACCTGTTCTGTCCATCTCCGCAGCTGAATCAAATAGAATACTTAAGGCCGTATCATACCATCAATTTCCAAGCAGAGTCCTATTGGATTCTGTGGGGAATTCTGTTTTAAAAATCAATGGCATAATGTGATTCAAAATAATAAGAAAAGAGCAAAGGGACATGGAATTTAGTTCATCCGTGACCCATGATACTGAAAAATCTATTAGTTAACTGTACCGCACAGAGCATGCACTGCACAGTGCTGCGCATGCCTCGTTCACAGGCAGAATGCCCTTATTTTAACACCGCTTATTTACTTAAACAGAGGAGAACTGCATCTGACGAATGGAGTCCACAACCTCTGTAACTGTAGTTACAGTTTATCCAACTGTATGGATTAGGTCTATAAATTATAGGTATTTTTCACTGAAATGCAGTTTTTAAATTTTAGCATTTTAATAACAAAATAAAGAATATTTAATATTTGGGTTTTTTCCTACATCTGTATCAAAAGAATATACTAATAATCATAAATCTTAAAATAATTCCACTTAAGGTTAACACGTTTCTGTGCTTGGAAGCATTACTCGGATCTTCTCTAGTGTCAATTTGAGGTACAAGATCAAATTGAAAACCGCACAAGTAAGGTCAGCGCTATTGTGCATTTTAAAAAGTTTTTATGAAAGTCTAACATTGTAAGCATGGTTTTATTAATTTTATAATTTATTTGTAGAGTTTTATTGTCTCTGAAGGACACAGATATATCTCTCTTAAAATAATTTGCTGGTGCTCTCTCTCCTACTTTATGTTCCTCAAAATTTAAGGCCTCTGTTTTGCTTCAACTTTGTGATCTTCCAAATTAACAATGCAAACCTCTCTCCGGTAAACAAATCCCACTCTTTGCTTTTGATTCTTAACATTTTTTCCCTTTCTGTATCGACTCCTGAGCCCACTTGCTCCTATTTTGAAGAATCATGACCAGAAATCTGAGTTTAAAGTTGGAGCTCTAACTTTTTTGGTATAGATTAGCTAACTGAGGAAAGACAAATTGGAATCCATGACCAGGAGAAAAGGAGGCCAGTTTGTTATATCTGAGCTAAATAGCTATAAACAAGAATATAAATGGGACGTTTTAATAGCTTCTCTGAGTAATCCTTTGTTTTGTTCAAAGCACATGTTGTTCTGTGCTATCAAAATATGCACATCTATTATATAAGTTAGCGTTTGAAATAAATACCATATGCAGCCAGTGACTGCTTATTAAAATGTTTGTAACCTACTTTGTACATACAGCCAGCTTTCTAACAAAGCAGGTGTTAATTAGGCTTGTGGGGGGAAATACAAAAATAAAACAAAGTAGTAATGAAAACCCTTCAAATCAATGACCCTATTTTATTGTCCAAATGGGACAATAAATCAGACAAACCGAGCAAAACATGGTAAATATGAGAGATGAGGAAAGAGAAGGAAAATAAATAGTTCAAGATCTAACCACCTTTTTGGGAACAATTTCCTTTTCTAAATTCTTTATTAAAAAGTATTTTGAATGTACATGTTTGACAGCTCTTGAGTCTTTAACTAACAATGCTTTCTTTAATTTGTTCTTCCAATTGTGCTGCATGTCACATGACTCTAAGAGAAATTTCCTTGGCTTTGGGTCTTGTCACAGCTGGAAACAGTAAGAATGGTCAATAGTGTGGTGTTCTAGAGACTGGGAAACTCTTCTTTGTTGTGCTCTATCTTTCTCCTCCCACCCCTTAAACACACAGACAAACATATACACGCTCTCCCTGAGGAAGCCCTTTTCATGGGATTCGTTGCGTGTCGTCGTGACCCGAGAACGTGAAGTACCCTGAGGAGCCAAAGACTGGTTGGACAACGCCGTAAGCAACCTGTCTCCATGACTCTGGGGCATATATTGAAATATTCCCTGAACGTCTTCAAAAAGATTATTTGATGAAAGAGCAATTTCATTGCATTTATTTTCATATTTCTTAATCTAACTGAAAGAAACACAGTTCTAGTTATCTTACCCTTTATGTGATTGTTAAATAATACAGAAATTTTAAAACACATTTTGGGGTCTGAGGTTCACAATCATGTAGAATATTACACCTTAGGAAGGGAGATACTAGTAAGAGAGGCAGTGGATATATTTTAAGAGTTGCATGAAAAACATTCTGGATGTTAGAAAGCACTTATGGGAGAGCAATGAAGGAGGCTCCAAGAAACGGTTACAAACAGAATGAAAGCTAATAAAACATGAGCCTACAGCTACTGATCTTTAACCGTGGTAACTTAAGCCGTGAGATCTTATATAGCAGCTTATACAGTTGCATGTTCAGGTGAACAAGAGCGCAGAGCAAATCTTTGTCTTTCCTCTTTCTTCTGTAAACAGTGCCTTGTTTAAATGTATCTGGAATCTGTAGATCAGTGCAGGAGTCCAGCTGTGCTTGCTGCTGCCTGAAGATAAACAAATATCAATTAAAAATCTATAATCTTGGGAAACTATACAATAAAAAAAAAAATTATACCTTTGAGAAGAGATGGATGTGGCTGAGGCACATCTAGAGGCAGCTAGATCTGTCAGCAGAGATGCACTGGTGATGATTAAAGAGAGCCCAGGAGTGAGTCTAAATGTGGGGAGTCCTAGTGAGCTTTCTGGCATTTTTGCTAACTCTTTGTAAGGGAAATACTGGGACATTTCAACTTCAAACAGTAAAAGGCCAGGTCACCTGCTTTTGCACATGATTGATATGTATCATCGAAGAGATGGACACTGAGTGCCACTGCAACTGAGAAATACTGTGGTATTTATTTTAAAAGTCTGAATTAAACACTGTATTTTTTTTTTACTCATAGATGAGTAGAACTTTGAAGAAGATAAGAAAGCTTTAGGTTTTGGGATGAAAAATAAATAGGTAAAAACAAGGAAGGAAAATTGGTTGAATTTATTTTATTTTTGATGGCTTACTGTGTAAAGCTGGAAAACAATCAAAGGCAGGTGATGCATGTATATGTTTCAACCTCTTCTATTTGTCTCTCTTATTTGGGGATTTTTGCAACTTTAAAATGGAAGGTTGAAATGTTCCGTCTTGAAAACAGGAATGAAAGATTTTGCATTTTCCAAAAGCAATCAAACCAACCAAAATACATCCAAGGAAAACAGACTATTTGTTGAATTTTGCCCAATTAAAAGTAGGCAATAAAAAAAAGTATTTTCACGAAATAAGCTGTTTCTTAAAGTGTGTAATATTAGATTAGAATGCATCATTTATTCATCGATTGATATCAGGCCTCCGTTATGTCTACCTAGCCACAGTACACTTCTGTACTTATCTTTGTGAATTCTTTGGGATTAAATGTTCAGTAGTCTTAAAGTTCTTCAAATGTTCTGTCATAAACGTGCAATTACCACAATGTGCAATTGTAGGGCAACCTTGTACTAAACAACGAGCACTCTGTAATCTTTTATCATCTGCATGCTGTAAAAACGCCATCAAAATGTGGTATCTGTTTAATACCTGTTAATATCAAATATCACGAAGCAAGAAAGGCCCTGACAATTGCAATTTGGAGGTTTGTTCCAGCTCCTACTGAAGCTAGTAATAGCTTATATCATCACTTAAGTAGGTGATGGATCTGGCGCCAAATAAAAAGAATATGTGAGATTTCTTGCTGGAGATGTGTATAGTGACACCACAAGAATGTATCTTTAAATTTCTGCTCTTTTTTTTTTTCCCTTTGACCATTGCGTTTTACCCACTTGTTTTTTCCATAGGTGCTGCAAAATGTAACAGTGATTGGAACTGCAGCATATCACCTTCCAAATGGTCTCTGCGCAAAGGTATGACAGAAGAAATTGATTTTCACTTTTCATCAATATTTCTAAATTGTAACACATATTTTGCAGTAAAAGAAGATGCATCACCCTGGATTTTTTGTCAGTATTCCTGAAACAAAGTGCATTAAAAGCTACTGGCATGGATGTTTCAGCTTAGTAATTTACAGCCTACAAATGGATTTCTTTCTGAGAGCGATAAGTCAGTCAGTGAACCATGTATTGTACATAGATGATGGGTAATTCACTCACTGGATGTGGTTTTTTTGGCATTTCTCCTCAAAGTTTGAGACATAAAATGAATTTTGACTGAGACTTTCTGGACTTTTCCAAATTTGCATGCATTATTTAGCTGTTACCACATGGGCTCTGGTAAACCCATGATGAACTGAGCGTTCCTTTCATAAGCTCAATATATTATTGCTGGTAGAATTTGAAGTATTGGTTGGGTTGGTTTTGTACACCTAATAATAGCTCATCTCCAAAATTCAGTATACAGAAAAGTTAACTATGACTTTTTCATGTATTCTCCTTCATCATTTTTACCTGGCTGGTAGCAGGTCTCATCAGCTGATCCGCAAAGCTGCTCTGATCCCTCACACCTCCTCCACTTACAGGGTTAGCTCACGTAGGAGGAAGGAGCTTTTGGATCTCCTGGGAGACTGTTATCTAGAAAGTACCGACGCTGTTCTACATCTTTTCTGGATGAATTTATTTGTCTATATTTGTCAAACTTTTTGCTTTGATGTTTACTTTTAGATATCTTTTCCTGGAATTAGAAGTGAAAATTAGCTTCTGGGAGAGGGAAGCCTAAAGTAGCTCATAGCAGCTTAACAAGACAGCTGAACAAGACACGTTTTCAATTCCATTTATCTATTAAAGTCATTTCTTTAGGACCCTGTGGAGGTTTGACTTAAAGGTATATCAGAAGAGCTGTGTTAAAACTTCTAGAAGAATTTAGGTGGTTTTATACTGGAAAACCAAAGTTTAATCATGCTTATCATGCCCTTTTTGGCTGAGGAGCATTACAGTATATATGTATATATGTACGTATCATTCACACAAATAAGTATTAACACAAGTAAGTGGGACTGGAGGGAATCTGACAGAACATATAATCTGTTTGCAAAACGATGTTTGTCTAATGGCTCTTAAGGAGCTCTAATGACAGAGAACTTACCACCTTGCCTCAGTATTTTTAGTTGTTTTTTTTTTAAATTGATACTTATTCAGCTCTTCTTTGTTGCAAATTAAAATAATTTCCAGCTAGTGTTCAATACGTATCTTCAGTTTACTTATCTAAGCAGCAATTGCTTGATGTTCGGATGTATAATGTAAATAATTATTATAGTTATACCTAGCATTGTATATACATTTGTTTACTTTTTCTTGATATTCCACAATAGATGAATGTGCATCCTGAAGGCCCAAATATTCTCCAGATTGACCTGAGAACATATTGTACGACTTTAGACAAATAAATCTGAGTGTATTTTATTTTTATTATAACACAAGAAAACCAAATTTAAGCACAGTGTGAACAGTACTACTTTCATTAGTTGTACCACTTCCTTTTCTTGACGTCTTTTTTAAGTCTTCATGTTGTTTCCAAGAGTGACCACTCTTGAGGTACAATACTTTGGGGTTTTTTTAATTTTACACACTAAGTGAAACATATTTAAGCTGCAAAGGTTAACTTAGAGGAATGAACTTTTCTATACTGGAAACTAATTCTGGGCAATCTTAAAATAAGTTTTCGAGTTACTTGTTTATGGGTTTCAAGGCACAGTTCCCATATAGTCGCTTTTTATTTTTTTGTTAGAATTTTTCCCTAAGTGTATGCCTATTAATAAATCGTGGTAATAAATTCACTCATCATGGGACCTAGGTATTGTGCGAGTGCGGTCTGAAATAAATAGGTCACACTGAGATTACAAACAGTCCGGCTGGCCTGGAAATGAAACTCAGATTCCAAAAGGAGAAGCTGAAAGACTTTGTTTAAGGAACTTAAGCCCCTTCTTTTCTCTAGTTTCACCATATGGAGGTTGGAAAGCCTGCACATGGGCCAGCAGTGATCCAGTGCCTGAGTATGGATACAAGGACTGCACTCGTTCATTTATTTTTAAATTAGATTTAAATAATCCTGACAGGTGGCAGCAATGAAAAAATGTCACAAAGCATTCCCTCATTATCGCCAAATGTAATACTTAACAAATAAGTAGGACCCTAGTTAACAACTGACTACAGGAAACTGTAGGTCTTACAGCCCAATCAAATTAGAAAGCGATATTTGTTTTCCTTACTTTTTTAAAGCAAAGCGTTGAGGAAAAAAAAAAAGAAGAAAAACCAACCCATAGCACTTTAGTCATTTAGCAATGCTAAATTAAATTAATCTCTGTGGGCTAGGTTGCACCTCTAAGCATACCAGCTCTAAGGAGGAATGTGTTTGAAGGAAAGTTTGGAAAGGAAGGGAAAAAGTAGGGGGGAGAGGTGAGATAGCAGAGGTTGGTGGTGGTTAGTTGGTATGCAGACCCATAGGACTGGAGTCAGTCTGCACTGAGGTGTGAACAAAACGCCTCAGAGGAAGCCTCGAACAGGGTAATACCCAGCTCTCATTATTGTTGCTACTGAAACTGAACAAGAGAGTATGCGCATCTCTTGTGGACTGTATAAATGCAAGGAAGGGTTGCCTTTCCCCAAATTATTTGGGTACAGCCACCTTCAAGCACACAGTACATCTTGCCATCCTACCCAGCAACAATCCTTCCCTCTTTTTCTTTTCTGACTCTGCCCCCCGCCACTTTCCTTCCTCCAGTAGGTGGATTTTGGAAGGGTTTTCATTTTACAGGAAATACAAACTATTGATTTTCTTTCTAAATCAGAATGAAAAATAGATTTTTAGATTTCCTAGAGAATGGAAATTCTGCCTTTCATCCAACCTTTATCAAAGACCAGGGAATAAATTCCCGCATGTTCTATTAACCTCAGTAACATTCTGAGTCCTCACACCAGGTAAGGCACGGCTTCCAGCATATTTGCTCCCAGTAGTCATTCCAGTGCTCATTGGGTACCTGAGGATAACTTGCCAATTGATTGAACAGTAATTTCAGAGCAGGTTCTTCTTTCTCTTCTCCTGTTTGTTACTCAGCATTTTCTCCTTTCTCCCTTTTTTCTGTTGCCACTACCCTATGATCAGAGTTCTGATAAACTGGTAACTTGAGACTGCTGAATTAACCTGTTGAAAGAAGGCGGAAAGAACATTTGTGTATGCCTATTTATACTGAACATATAATGGTATGGCACAGTACATATACGCACTGGAACCTCTTGGGGTAAACTGATAGAGTCTACAAATATTTCCAGACCAGACATGCACCTATATGACGTCTGTTCAGAGTATTATTATGCTTTTTGTTGGCAGGACACTATGGGTGGGAAAGCTTTCAAACTCTTATTTCATCATAAAAATTAGTTTTGCTTTTCCTGGTGCATGTACTCTTCAAAACATGTTCATTCCGTATGCACTGAACCTGTGAAAACAAATGTGTGAGTTTGCTTTGCTTAAACATGCTAAACTGCAGGTATAGAAAAAATATAAGAAAGAAATCCATGTGCTGATATATTACAACGGAAATAGTAGTAACTTCTTTATTTAGATAAAATGTGGTTGTCAGTTAATAATAAGGGAGATTAAGTTTAATCATTTGTTGTATACCGTTGTATTAACTTTAATCAGAAACGAAGTCTCTGTAATATGTGATGAAATAATTGTGGGTATGCGAAAGGTGTTTTTACCTGTAAAATAATTTGGCATAATTTCAAGGACGTGAACCAAGAGTGTGCAGCCTACTAGATAAAATGTCTCTTTTATATTGCAGGTACTTTATTCACATCCTTTTTTGCTGAAGATGGTATTGTATTACATTTGCAGAACAATAGGTAAGCTCTTCAGTATCTAATTTAATACCTGTCAATACTTATGGGTACAAATGGGAGAAAATATTCTCATAAACTTACTTGCATTTTAAAGATCAAAATGCATCTAATTTATTTTTTTTGAGCATACAGTGCATCAAGCTCTAATTCTTATTAATGTTTCTCTTCATTTGTTCCGACTAGGGTGATTGTAAATTAATTCTTACCAACTTCTTTGAGCAGAAATAGAAAGTAAATATATCTGAGCTTAAAAGTAATCACAGCAAAGGGAGAGCCAAACAACAAAAGCATAATACAGACATAAAATGAGCGATGACTATAAAACCAGTGTTATCTGTAACAGATAACTTAGTCCCTGGTCTGCTCTTTGTTCGTAATTTGTGTGTGTGTACATATAAACACGTCTTAAACCTGCAGCACTTAGTTTAATATTCATTTTTTCCCTTAGTGCAAGCAAACATCAAAACAGTATTATACTCTTGTCCTTATTTAAATTCTAAAAACAAGTATACCCCAAAGTGATGTTTTTCTTTTTTTGTTGTTGTATCGCTTCGATATTTTATTCATGCAAAGTGGTAGGTAGGTTAGTAGGTATAAAGAACGTACTTAACTCCAAGTATCCATTTTCTTCCCTGTCACAATATTGCCTTTATATTTCAGGTTTGGTAACCATTTTATAAATGAAACACCACTACCTTGTCTGTGGCCAAAAACATCCCACAACAACAACAACAGAATGAAATACCCTTTAACTGATTTTAGCTATGCTGGAATTTTAAACCATGAGGCAAAAGACTGTTCTTGAACTCCCCATCCCTTCCAAGTGTTGCAGAGTCTTGTCAGAAAAAGTGCACGCTGCATAATTACAAAATAACAAATCTACTTCCTCTTTCTGTCCTGCGTTTAAACATAATTTTGAAGTATTACAAAGAAAAAAAGCAGACAGAGGGTATTTTCAGATTCTGTATCTCCCACCCAGTATGCTGCAAATTTTTCTGAAGTTTATAACCGTGTCAGTACATTTCTTTTTGAATTCTTTTTGCTGTGTGAAAACAATATGAATATAAATGTGAAAATTCTCAATGCAAATAATAGAGCATTTTGGCTACAGAGAAACAGTAAAACAGACATTAGATAAATGTGCTATCAAATGAATGAAATTATCCCTGTAATGTACATTGATCCTTCACATTACTGTCTCATTTTTGGGTTTCTTGCTTTTTCTTTCTTCTTGTCACCCCCCCCCAAATGCAACACTTACAGTGCTAAAATTAACCCTTGTCTGATGTGCTGCATAAAAAGGCCATGACAGATCATTTACACAAGGATGCTCAAAGTTGTTCTTATCAAAATTACATTGTTTCATGTTTCTGCTGAGAAGTGACGTTTAACCATATTTCTTGAAATAATCTATAGTCAAGCATCATAATATTATGGTTTGGATGCTGTATATGAAAGTTTATGTTGCCAGGATTGTTGCTAAGTTGTGAATGTCATAGTGAGATTTCAAGATGTGTTTAAAATACAAAATTTAAGAAATCCCAAACAAATATCATAAATACTATTTGTCATATATCTCATTTTATTCAGCAGCTTTGTTTCTTTCCTATGTAACTATATTTAATCACAAGAAAAAAATTTATTTCAAAATATATAGTGAAATGTCCAGCCATTTACTTCACTGAAGTTTTACTAGCTTTCTGTGGAATAGCTGCATATGGAAAACTAAAGTTAATGGCTTTTTTTTTAATGTTGCAAGGACTCCTTCTAGAATAAAAGTAATGGGTGATGCATGATGTATGAATAAGGTTTCCTGATTATTTTTTTTAAGACCTCTAGATTTTGTTTATGCCTGCACTATTTAGGGGAATGTATTAAGTTTAGGCTTGTTTTTTATTTATTTTATTGGGGTACATCAAAAAACCTAAGCATGGCGACTTCCTCTAGTAGCATTCATTCTTCAATACCTGCAGCCTATCCCATATTTCAGCTAATTTGGTGAAGCTGGAAAATCAATTCTGTTTTACAAATACTAATGCTGTGATCATTATCTTTGCTCTAAGGGCTTACATTTGAACACAACATAATTCAGATTAATAATGCATATTTAATAAATGCTAACATAAGTACCAAGGAAGCACTTTGGTTTCCAAATGAATCTCAGCATACGGTTGTAGTATCTAATCAATAATTAATTATAAGCTAGTTGACCCAATAGACTCTTGCTACTTGCACGTATTAAAAAAGAAGAATCTGGTAAGCAGATTGGAAAACTAGAAAATATAATGTATCATCTCTTTTTGTACTTTCTCTTCACTCTTCTTATCAGGCTTGAGATTAAGATTTATTTAGCGTTCAAGAGCCCTTGCAACTACATACATAAAATTAAAAACGAAGATAAATCCTAAGTGTGGGGGCAAGTCCACCCACACAGTGCGATGTGTATGTGACCCATGATCCAGTCACATCCAGTCAGGGACCTGGTATTCTTTCAGTGGACTCAGCTGTGAAACGGCCTTTATACACATGACGGTGGCTAAAGATGCATTAGGGCATCTTATTCCTATGTTGGTTATTGGTGCCATCGTTTGCAAGCAAATTGATGCAAGTCTTTCCAAGATTGTTACAGTCCTTTCTATACATTATATCTGAGGGATGAGTATCTGCCAATAGCCAGTGCTGAATGACTCCAAGTAGCTTGCATGGGCCATACACCAGGAATGACATCCTAGCAACCATGCACTGTAACAAACTACTGTCCTGGTTTCAGCTGGGATGGAGTTAATTTTCTTTCTAGTAGCTGCTGTGTTTTGGATTTAGTATGAGAATAATGCTGATAACGCATTTTGTTTTAGTTGTTGCTAAGTGGTGTTTACAGTAGTCAAGGACTTTTTCAGGTTCCCGTAGGAGCTGAGAGGGAGCATAGACAGGACGAGCTGGCCAAAGGAATATTCCATACCATAGACGTTGTGCTCAGTATAGAAATGGGTGTTGGCTGGGGGGACAGGAATCCACAACCACTGCTCGGGACAGGCTGTGCAACTGATCATCGAGTGTTGAGAACAACTTGTGTTGCATCACTTTATTTTGTGTGTTATTTTACCATTATTATTATTTCCTCTTCTGTTACTGTTCTCTTAAACGGTCTTTATCTCAGCCCACAAGGTGGGTTTTTTTTCCCCTCCTCCTTTCTCCCTCTTCTTCCCGCCCTACTTGGGAAGAGAGCAAGGTGGTTCTAGTTGCTGGCTGTGGTTCTAGTTGCTGGCTGGGGTTAAACCGCGACACCTACTGACCATATAAACCATATAAAAGACCGAAGAGCACCAAGTCCTACCATATCTCCATTGCAAAGCACCTCTACAGGTGCCTCATCATGGCAGATTGCAAAGTGCTGACTCAGTGGAAGTTGAATTGCAGATCCAGAGCTATCCCCATCGTTAGGAAGCATCTGACTTTGAGGAGCACTCAAAAAATTACTTGTGACCCTTAAGAACCTTAAAAGAATATCAAAGACGATTTCTTCTGCTAGTGAAAAAGCAGCTGCCTGCCGATACAGTTGAGTCAAATCAGATGCATTAGCAGTATTAGCAAATGCCTTGAGTTTTACCCAAATAGTTCAATGTCAATGCACAATAATATATCTTAATGTATCTGTCTTTAGCAGCATTGTGTTCTATGTATCCCCACTGATGATGTCAGCTAACTTTGGGTACCAGCCCACGGTGGATTCCACCCCATAGGAAATCCCTGTTCTTTTGCTGGGCTTGTCTGAGGTCTGCCTTTCAGAAATACAGAGCGTGCTTATCTCCTTTGATTTTCTGATTGCAGTCTTTGGCACTTCTTAAATCAATTTGTAGGCAGCTTAGATCAGAGAACTGAGCTTTGAAAAGTAGGTTGCAGACTTCTGGTCAAGATTTAGATTAAAGCTAAGTTTGTGAATTTCTTATGAGCTTAGTTTTAAGGTTCTAGTTTCACAAATAGGAATAGACCTGGTTTGTAGCATTCATGAGAGATGGATTCAAGATCCTGACTTTAAAACAGTTTGTGAAGAAGGAGGCTGGATCTCATGTTCTGTTTTGGGTTCTCCTTTGTTTTGAGAAGCATGTACATTAAAAACCCCAAAACTGACCCACATAGGCATATTCAGGAAAATTACAATAATAATCTCAAAATACATCACTGACAGCTTTCTTGCTAATGCAGTATCTCATGATACTGCCTTTTTGTGTCCATTACAGGGTTATGCTTGTATATTCCTGCAACAATGGACTGTTGTTCTTGCTTTACTAACCAGACAGTAATTGCATGTTAGTAGATGTACTCTGGTATATGGATTGCTCCTTTTTCACTTATCAGCCATGTTTTGGCAACTTTCTACTCATGTAGTAAGAGTGGAACAGTCAAAGAGTTTACTAATTCATTACATTAAGGATGCAGCAAAATGATTGATGTGTGATTTAACAGTTTATTATTCTTCATTAAAAATGTAATAGAACATTAACAGCGTTTTGTTCTCAAAGGTATTACATGTAAAGAAAAGAGACGCTAGAACAGAAAATAAAGCCATACAGGTTTGTATATTTTTAAAGTTGCATGACAAATCATATTTGCTCAACCCAAAGCCTCATTATGCAGTAAAACGGAGTTAATGAGAAATCAACCCGGCTGCTCATCGCAAATCTCAGCTCATTGTCAGTTTGGAGATGCATAAATCTGATGTTTGGTCTCTTCCTCTGTAGCTTCTATGGAAGTCTACTCTACGCAGCTTTCTAATTAGTCACTCCAAAATAGCAAGCAAGTACATCATCCTCATTATCAGTAGTGTTTCTGGCTATCTGTAATAGCTTTACTCCAAAAGTTTTCCATTGTTTTCTTTCCTGCTTCCTAGATCCATCTTATTTTTGTGAAAGGGAACACAGAAAACTAATAAGAAAATAATTAATTTATGTTTTTTCTTTTCTTCTTATAAATTATATATAAATAATTAATGAGCATGTTGCAGGCATGAGGTGTTATAAGAACAGTAACAGACAGTGCAATGGATGTTACAGTCCAGAAAACAGGCGACTCATTACCCCTTTACACTCTGTAGATAAAACAATCAGTCACCCACTTATGAAACGCATAATAATCTTTTATTACATTTTGTTAATTTATTTATAAAGCAGGACCAGATTCCTCATACTTAAAATGGAGAAAGCATATTTCTCAAATGAAAGAATTACTAGAATAAGGTATCCATACTATTTTTCATTTAGAACACTACATGAAAGAATTTTTAACAGCTTGATGGTGATTTAAGATTCTAATCAGGTTTTGTGGTGGCTGAGTAGAATTATTTTTCCGTTAGATGCACTGCATGTGCATGAACAATCCCCATTTATATCAGAAGCCTGAAACAGCTGATTTTGGTTATATTTTGGTATGGTATAGGAGCAAAAACTTTGGTTTTGACTGGAAGCAGAAATTTTCTACAAATTTTTTTCTGTCATAAGATTTCCATTTACAGGTATTTCCTTAAGAACCTGTTCAAATAATACAGCCTTTTGGAAACATATGGAATAATGAAACATTCAAGCTTTGGCTATAGCAATAAGAGAGGGAAAGAAAAGACAACCTCCCCCTTTTGAAGTATTTCTCACATAGTCTGTACAAAATGCTTTCTTCAGGAAGGAAAGCATATTCTGACCCCAGATATTTCTCTTTTTCCCAGCAGACTAATTTCGGTCTCCTATGAGAGACTGTAAACCAGTTTTGCAAAGGTCAGCAAAGAAAAGATTGCATGGCCCTAGGCTTGATATTGTGCATTTGACAATGATCATATTTGATGTGAGGGCAGGAAGAAAAAAAGGTCTCTGGCAGGTAGGATGGGGTAGAGGTACATGATTAAGGAGTCCTTTTGTGTATTTAGCACAGGCAATTTGTCTTTAATTTTCATATTTAGGAATACTCACCTCCTTGCTGTGTCAAAACAATCACTGTAGCTGAGAATCAAAAGTAAATATAACTCTTAAAGGTTAAAAAATGAGTTAGTCTTGTAATAGTCCTGATAGTTTATAAATTCACAAATCAAATTGAGATGAAAACTCTGTTAGAAGACACGAGCCTCGATCCAGTTTATGTAAGCATGTTTTACTTTCACACAGGTTAAAACCAAACAAAAAACACCACTTCAGTGCGTTTTCTACTTCCTGTGCTACACCAGGGCCTTTGTTAGGACTGTTAGAGGCAAAAAAGCAGACATGAATGGGAGTCATTTATAGTGAATGTGTTGCTTATTGTTACTGTCTTTTCTTTGTCCTTCTTTGTCCTGTATGGTTCATTATATTTCATGCTTTTGAATGGTACATATATATGTGTTTTTCACTGCCTTTTTTTTTCAACTAAATGCAAAGGAGAGGAATCTATACTTTTGCTCTCTGTATGTCTAATTTGAAAATACAAGATGTTCAGGAAGTTCTATTGAGCTTGCAACAATCTGTTGAAAATTAGCTCATTTGTATGAGCTGAATCAAGCACCAAAATGTCAGGTGTGTTCCTTTTCCCAGTATCATCGCTAATCTATAGTTTGGGTAACTGAAGAGAAGTGATGTATAATGAAAATGTCTACTGTGCTGTGTATCATTAGCTATTCCTTATTACAGTCAGCCATCTATTCATCCTTTCTGGATGTACTCATGAATAAGATGCATAACAAACTGATGTTCTGTTTTTTCCTCATTAAGAATCTGATATCTTGTTCAGCAACACTGAAGAGGAAACGACTTGCGTTCAGTTCTCAGTGTGCATTTTATAACCCATAGAAAATTAAAAATAAACAACAATATGCACAGTAATTTTGTATACTTTCTTCATATAAATTAGAAGTATTTCCAAAAAGTATGTCAGACAGAACTGGTGAAAGTATGCTAGAAAATACCCTATCAGCGCTATGTGAAGGCTTCTTTTATAAGTGTTTCATGTTATATCTGATGAGACATCATATATCAGATAGATATATTTTGCACTTAATTCTTCAGCATGGCACAATTACTCAGGTTCTCCTCAAATCTCTCTCCTTTAAATGTTGATTTTTCAGTAGGCTTTCCAGTTCAACAGACTTAGAATGTATAGAAATAAACATATTTTTCAGTACGTTCAATGGAAGGTAGGAATGATCAGTGACTAAGAAGGAGGCATAAGATTTAGTTTACTTCTTATCTGATCAGGAAACCCATTTACAGTAGTTTAACTGCAGCTCATTTCTGGTGCTTTTCTTATTCTCTGTGGAATATAAGCTCTTTAGAATAAAGGAAATTTTTTGTTTGGGGGGAATTCCTTTGGTTGTTTTTTTTTTTTTACAGCACCTAACTCCAAGGAACTCCCCGGGTATTCTGTGATACCACTAACAAATACGAAGTTTCTATAAACGTAAGCTTTAGATAACTGAGATTTGCTTGGTAACCAATTGAAATTGCATTACTATTCAAATAAATGTCCAGATCATGACAAGGCCTGCTATCCTCACTTTTTAGGTGCAGATATACTGTTACGTGGAAAATTAAAATTCACTTGTCCACCAGAGAATGATTTGCTACTTGAAGGAAGCAGGGAAAAAAGTTAAAAGAAAATGGACATTATGCACTCTGTTTCTTCAGGGCTTTCTGATTGACAGCATCTTGTGTATTGTGTAGAAAAGCGGCTGGTCTTAATAGTGCTTCACGCACTTGCTGTGAAGCACTTGCAGGGCCAGGTTGTCATTCACTCTACATTAAATCAGTAAAACCTGAGAGTTTCTAGTTCATCCTTAATGTCTTCTGCTTCCAGTCTGAATGTGTTAGCAAGCAGATCTAGCGAAAACTCTCAAGATAAATACAATATTTATACTTTTGCTGATAGTCCATCATCTGGTTCTAGTTCATATATATACACTGTAATGCATAGCTGACAAAACTATAAATTATTGTGAATAATCGCAGTGCAGATATATCAGTCTAGAATTACTTGTTGAAACATAGTCTCTTTGGAGTTGGAGAGTGTTTCTCAGTTAAAAGAAATATGAAAAGATCCGTTATCTCATTTTACACATGAAAACCTAAGTGATAAGTGTTTTTAAAAATAACTCTGTCAATCAGTGTTATTTGTCCAGATGGAATTATGTTTTTCTTTCCATGCTGTCTGTGCCCATATCACTAGTGCAGAATTCAAACCCAACAATTCTGTCTGTGGATGGCTAACACAAGGACATAGGTTTTTAATAACTAGTTGAGAAGGATCAAAGAATGCACAGTAAGTTACATGGAATTGGTATTGATCAACAAGGTTTTCGTGAGGCACAACAGGACTTTCAGCTGCACTGCGTATACCAGGCATCTGATTCTCTTTGTGTGTGTGTTGAGAAGAAAAAAAAAAAAAAAGGAATAGAGAAGAAAAAGCAAATGGATAAATCAAGTTGTGTTAAGTCAAACCTAGAACGCAGCTGCCTATTTTTCAGTTACTTTGTGCAATGCTTTGAAGCACAAATGCTAGGCAAGGAAGGCTTGGCAATTTTGAAAACACCTCACATAAGAGAGTTAAGAAAATAGGACTGTGGTTTAATTAGGCTGCAAATGTGTATTAACTTTACCACCAAATATTTCCTCTCTATATATTACATATATATAAAATACTACTGTATATATTGTACTGCTATACATGTATATATAATACAATGCAGAAAAAGGAGGAAAACTGCCCTCAATATTGTTTTCTAAGCTTTTAATATGCTCCTTGGCCTGGCCTTTCAATGTATGGGGATGAGATGTGGGAACATAGACAAAAGGAACTGATCTCCTGTGATGGTAGAGGACAGGAGCCAAAATTCTTCTTTCTGATAATTTGCTTGCAGATTGTATTTATTCAAAGATTAATCTCTTCATTGAACAAGTAAGACTGACAATCTATTTGCTTAATGTACCCCTTGACTGATTATAGCTAGATTATTAGCATTTCCTTCTTTAATTTTGGCCAGACTCTCCCCTAATTCCAGGATATGATGGAGAGTCATATCCCACTCACGTTTTCCTTCACCTTCTGTGGTTTGTCCACCTAAACTTGGCTTTCTTCCTTATACCCTTACTACATTTCAGTCACATCCAGCTCCTATTCCTGGTTTGTGTATTTCCTTAATTGTTAACTTTATCAGGGTCTCAGATACAGTTTCTACAATTAGTATGGCTTTTGCCTCTCCGGATGTGTCTAGACATATCTCTCCCTTTGTGCCAACTCCAAATCATTTCTTCATTTAAAGGAACACAGGTACTTATATAAAATATTACTGCAATGTAAATCATATAGAGCATTAGTAGCATAAAGATGATATTTTACAAAAAAAGTCTTTTGTCTGGATGTATTTCAATGTAACAACAGTCTGTTCTGATTGTCATAATGGGATGGACAGCTTGAACTACTATAGTGCGTTGTACAATTAGCAGGAGGAGTAAGCAGCAAAGGAGCACACCATCCTCATTTTTAACACATTTACTTGTAATCGAAATAAAAACGCAGGCTTCTCAGCATGCTGAAGACTTAATTTTAATAACTGATGTTTACTTAATGGTTGTAACTGCAGCTTCCTTAGAGATTGGCAGTTTATAATATGCTAGCTTTCCCAGCTGTTATCATTCAAATAAGAAGGAAGGCTAAGAAATTAACACTGAGAAGACTACTTAGCCACATGGTAGCACATAGGGTATAAACTTGACTGTAACAGAGCAGAACAGCGCTTAGAACATAAACGTTTTCCCTGGTATGAAGCACATTTTCAGGTATAGCTGTTTTTTATATTGCGCTTATGAGGCCTTCATGGTAAAATCTTTTCAGCTTACTAATACCCACTTACTAATATTTGTACCTACTTGTAATGTATGTCTATAGTGCATTTTTTTTGGTAGAAAGTCTGTGCAGAATTGATTGATTGGTAGTTATTAGCCTCATTTTGTCAAAGCCAAAATTGACATGATTCTATTCAGATCTTCACAGAAATTACAGTACCAAATGGTATCATCAAATGTAATGTTCTGTAGAAGAATTACATTATGTTTATTATAGTTATTTAGAGGGATGAAGAAATGATATGAAGATCTTATTCAGGAAGGCATTCATCAGACTGCGGCCCTTTGTGCCCAGCTTCACGCTCGAGTTTTTTTGCTCTCAACGTGTACATTTTGCTGTTCCTCTATCGATCTCCAAGCACTTTGAAAAGAAAAGCAAGTTTTGGTTACCTTATCTATTAGATAGGCAAACAAAGGCACAAAGGGATAAAAATGATTCATTTAGTCTTGCACTGCAGGTCAGCTGCAAAATCAGGAGCAGAACTAGGGACACATGGCTGCCAATCAGTATTTTCGTCAAACAACTCTCTATGCCATGTGTAGTGTTACGTTATTCTTCGCAGCTCTAGCTAACAACATTTAAAATAACAGTCAGATTTTTTTTTTTGGGGGGGTAGTTTTTAGGTATAGTTATGGGCATGTGAGTCTCAGTAACACCGTGGAGTATGCAGGCATGCCTGAGATGATGTGCCACATCGACCCAAGTGAGCACTGAGGACTCACAGCATCAATCTAGAGATATTAATTGAGATACCTCTGAGCAGTGGTGGTATCTGAAGCTTTCAGTGAAGGCAGGCTGTGTCCCAGCCACCCAAAAACCAGGTCTCTTTTATCCTAGGTAATGGCATTGCTTTTCAAGGCACTTGATGTGTTTCACACTTTCTTCTTCTGCAGAGAGTGGGTAAGGCCGGCCTGAGAATTTCTGGGAATTAGTTCCCACTGCATTCCTGGTGGGGCACCCAGGAGTCTGTATGGATCTACCACAGATCACTGTAATTACACCAGGATCACCGTGAATAATGTGAAAATCAGCTCAAGTTATCCAAGACACGTATGTGCCATAAAAAAAAATATCCACGCTTAGACTTGGGCAAGTAGGCCAAATAGAATCATAGAATTGTTTAGGTTGGAAAAGAGCTTTAAGATCATCAAGTCCAACCTAGGAGTGCCAAGTCCGCCAATAAACTATGTCCCTAAACACCTAAAATCCATAAGATCTCCATATTAATGGATGACAGTGACCACTCCAAGGAGGATGCAGGCAGAGCCAGCCAAGGATGAGCACAGGGCAGGGCAGAGAGGGGCATGGCTGCTTCTCAACACTGAGCACAGGCACTTCCTGTGCCTGCAGCCCGGAGCTGGGATTTCCCTTGTGGAGGTAGGCACCTGGAAACATTCCTCAGCATATTATTCTGAAATACATCCAGTGGAGGTACTTTCTACCTCCACTTTGTTGAAATTAGGCTTTTATGTACAATGGGAAGAGAAAGGATAGGTATATGGATGAGCGTAGCCCAGTACATGTTAGTCAGGGAGTGGCTGACACCTAGATTTCTGTTCCCTCCCTCAGGACTGTATCTCTCGTTTTTCTTTTTCTTCTCCTTATTGCACTCAAATTGCTGTATGCTATAGCCTCAAGGTGGTGGTAAAGTAAATATGGAAAAAAAAATCACATTATTCATTATGAATTGTCCACACTTCTAATAGTATGGGTATATGGATGCGGTGAGAGTAATTTGCATTAACACTTATAAGCCAACTTTGTTGTTGGTTTCTCATAACAACATAAATAATGAACAGTAATGAACAAAATTTGTTTTGGTTTAGACATTTCACTGGAGCTATAACCATGAAATGAAAATATAGTTTTGTACAGTCTCATTAGTTTTCTTTTTTTTCATAAAATAAAATATAAGCAATAGGCTTTTCTGTTCCAAAGGAATCATTATTTTTCAGTATTTCATTTTCTGCAGTTCTCTCAAAGTGTTCCTGATAATATAGTTAATCTGGGTATTTTCATTCTAGTGGCATTTTATACATTAAGTTAACCTTAAAAATCACTAGGTACATTTTCGGAGTTCCAGCTCAGCACAATTTCTCTTGACTTAACACTTCCTAATTTAAAGTCTTCTTTCTAGCAATAAATTCTAACCTTGGCTTCTGACATCATTTTCTACAAAACCAATATTTGCTATTTGCAAATAAGTCTTTATTTTATCTTCGCAGTTAACGATTTATTTTTCTAGTGGAAAAGCTCTAGTGTATGCTAATTTAAATTTTGAATTAATAGTAAACATAGGTGTTTTCTTCATTTCTACTGTATCATAAAACGCGGTGAGTACTCTTTCTGTTTCTGAACTTCTAAGCTAGTCGTCTTCATATGGATTCTGAAGACAAGGAAAGGGAGATAATAGAAAACTCCTTTTAATCTGTAAATATTGGCCTGTGCCCTGCAATGAGATGTATATGCCCCATGTGTCTCTGACTGCTAAAGGAGATTAACTACCTGTTCAGCTGGGACTAATTACAAGCTGCAGCAGCTAGAGAGAGAAAGATCAGGAGGCCAGATGGCTTGGAGAAGTGCAGGGGATTTTCTTCCAGCAACAGGTTTCAAAGGACTTCCCCAGTGATCTGGGAAAAAGTACCATGGGATGTGAGAACAAAAAACTCTTTGCGAGAGAGACCGTGTATGAAATAGGATGCATTTCAAATGGGTTTTTCCTGTTTTTCTGAAGTAGGAATGATGACATTCAGGCACTCCTACCAGCCAGCTTTGGAAGAGGATTGGGTGGGAGAGTTCCTTGAAGTTGCAGAGGCTTCTGATCTCTCTCCTCACCAAATGTTTTGCTGCTGGGGAGGAGACTGATGGGAGAGCTCCAGCTGGGGCACTGGTAGTTGGTGGTTTGCTAAGTATCTGCATATCATTTTGTATTCTGAATGTGAAGAGAGTGTTGATTAGCAAAGGTTGAGCTCAGATGAACTTCTCTGTTTATTAGCATGTGGAAACCTTTATTGATGTCCGCAGCAAAACTGATATGCTCATTAAAATTAGACTGCTAGTTCACTGATTGCTGGTTTTGTCTTTGTATTTAACTGGTTCTTTCTTTTACCTGTTCCTTCTCTGCTTCATTTCAGCTTCTGCAAGCGTTTATTCAGCTGATTGTTATTAATTTTGCTGGTGTATTGGTTATTCTTGAGTAAGTATAAGAACTAAGTGAGTTCATAGAGATTGCACCAAATCAGCGTGTTGCAAATGGCAGACTACACTGAAGGTAAGTTTCACTAAGTTGGACATTTGTATCTTTGAAAGATTGGATTTGCACATACTGTGAAAATAGGTCTGTAGTCTAATAACATCCACATTGCATATTTCTAAGTGCAACTTAACTTGCAAATGGAAACAAGTGTTTCTATTCGAACAAATCTGACCTTAACTACCTTAAAAAAAGGGTTTGTGTCGAGCTATAGTAAACTACCTCCCAGCTCCCTAGAATATAGGATCTTTTTTTGTGATGTTACGGAGCGTGAATTTGATAAGACTAACTGAAAATAATTTTAGGAATTTGCTGACAGCTCCTACTCATCAGGCAAGCTGTCTGTTGTCTGTGATATCTTTTCTTCATAGCAATGCCCTGTAGTTTGAAAATTGTAAGTAGCTGTGAATTTGTGGGGTTTTTTTCTCTTTTTCTTTATTTTTTTTTTCAAATGTAGCAAAGGGAGTAGTCACAAAACGTGAGTAGTGACAAAACGTAGTCACAGAAGTGTTTAAAAGGTTGAAAATAAATCTGGGATATTTTTAATTGGGTTTTTCTTTGTTCTTATGGGAGTAGAGGTGGGGTGGGGTTTTGTCTTGTATTTCACATCCCTTGTAACGCACAAACCTTCATGTACAATTTAATCAACATTTTAGGTTTGAGAGGGTTATGCTTTTAGTTTTGCATAGTCAGTAAGGTTAGGGCTGGTGGCAGAAGTGGAAAGATACATATGTTTATCTGTACAGTCATTTAGCCAATGATCAATAAATGTCTGATGATAAATCAATATGGATGTAATCTCCAATCTGTGGAGTTCGAAGAACAATCTCCTGAGCGTTCTTACCACAAAATCTATATTCACTCCTGTCTTCATTCTAGCTGATTTATGCTCTGATGCTGTTTGCTTTCAAGGACCTCCATTTCTCTAAGTGCTGCCTGGTAGGTAAGCAACAATCCATCAGCGCACTAACTAATATCAAGGAGGCTTATATTTAATTACAGATAACAGGCCCAGTGGGACTGAGAACAAAGTAACCAATCACTAAGATTTGATATACTAAAATATAAAAAGGGAGGGAAGCCATAAAATGCGAAGGGCCTGTATGAAAGAAGTAGGTATTCTGATGTTATGCTCAAAATATATGGAATATGAGAATGAATTATATGATAGAATGTATTTTCAGTCTGATTTTAATTCTTTTCATGTAAAAAATACTCTTGGTAAAGAAAGGAAGAAATCTATTAAGTAAGCGACCAAATATGCGTGTAGTCTACCTAAATTTGGTGTTAATTATGTGTATGTAGAGAATACATATGGGTTAGTTCTGTTTCTAAATATAAACGTGCATTTTTATTTTATTGTTATAAAAAAAATGTAGCTAATCTTCCTTGATATATAAGATGTTTTAACATCACTTCTTCCTGTACATTAAAAGTGATGTCGTTCCCCCATAACAGAGGTAGTACAATGTATTTCCTAAATATAATTTCTTAAATTTGCTCATGTTTGCATATGTTTGAGCTAGCTCTTTTGTATAGGCTTCCTAAGACTGGCCCTGCTGATATAGCCAATATCATTATTTAAACTAGCACATGAGGAAGCCAGTATGGGCTGACCTTTAGGGTGAGCGATATGCAATAAGTATGAGCAACTTGTGTGCTGCTTTAAACGTAGTTCACGTAATAAATCCAAACATTCTGAATAGCCTGATGTTGTTAGGAAACTAATGTAACAGAAACACAGCTAAACAATGTCACTCCTATTTGAAAATTCATTTTATCTGAACCTCATATTAGTGCATTATTTATTCTGAGCTGATGAAAATAATTTTTAAGAGGCCTGTTTCATGAAATAAATTCTTGACTAGTTCTAGTCCCAAGTCCTCGCATATCAAAGTCAGAATAGGTACAAATAAAAAGAAATTTAAATAAGCATGTACAACTGTCATAGCTGAAGCTTTTGAAATGAAGTGGGGAAATCTTTGTTAGTTAGGTGGAGATAAAAGAGGCAACAGATGGAAGAGGTAGGGAATAAAATGAAACCAAAGGCAGAGAGACTGCAGCCAATATGAAGAAAAGGGAAAATGCCAATGAATATATGTAAGGCACATGATGCAGTAACTATTATTGCAGCTAAAACATGTATATCTCAGCAACTGTATAAATGAAGATAGTTGCTAATCACTGACAGCTGTTTGTCTTTTGTTGAAGAAATCTGAAATACTGACCTTTGGTTTCTTAAAAGACAACCTCAAGTTGAGACTCTTGGAGGTTATATTATGTGTAAAAATGAATCCGCGTGCTGGTGTAAAGGGATTATTGCTAACGTATCTGTGAAACATCAGTGAAAGCACTAATCTCCAGAGAAAGACGGTTCTGTGAGTTTAATTTACTGGTCACTGGATTTGTACCTGTTAAGGTTTCTGTTTTGTTTTATCCTTTTATTTAGAAAGGTAGCCCGAGGTTTGGCGTACTCTGAGGAGTTTCAGGGTGTCTTTTATGGGTGTGAGTTTGCAAGTACAGTTATTCATACATTCAAAAATCTGTCTAAATCTTTGGGGTTTTCTTAACATTTTGTTGTATTTGTAAATGAAAATGAGCTTGGAAAATTAGGAACTTTTATGAATATGCACTCAATAAAAAGCATAGATGTATAAGCAAAGGCTAAGCTGAATGGTTTGTGTAAATGAGGTGTGATTGTGTGAAGATTAAGAGGGAAGAATATAGATTTGTTTTAGACTCTTAAGGTTTGCTACCTACAGTTCTGTAAGTTGGCATAGTACTAACGATGAGTACCACAATTGGAAAATTACACAGATCTCTGTAATAAAATAATTCTTTCTATAAAGTAATGATGGGGTGGGCAAAGAGGCGAGAGCTGAATCTTGTTTAAGGTTGTGTTTTCCTGATGATATATGAAAGGCAGGCAAGGTTCAGCCAGCTTGTGAACTGAGGGCCCTGACTCTGCAAGAAGGAAGAGTTGAGTGATTCTATCCTAGTCAGCTAAAAATGTATTATATTGGGGTTTAGTAACACTGTTAAGGATGTGTATTAAGCACTCTGTGGATTCTTCAGGCTCTTTTGTGCTTCTCGGCTTCTGACTGTGGAGAGAAACCAATGAAGAGTTTCCTTTGTTTGTAGATGATACTACTTTTTATAGCTAGTTTTTCTGTGGAATTTTTCCAGGAATGCCAGGCAAATTTGATACTTCTCACTGAAAATAGTTTATTTCATATTCAGAATGTCTGGCTATTCCTATTAACTAAAGTAAGAGAATGTACAAGCATCTCTGCTAGGTAGACCAGGTACTGTTTGTTAATTCCCACCCCACCCCTTCCTTTAGGTAAATTCCTCATCCTTTTCAGGGCTTGAATATTGATGGTGTGATGGGGAGTAGCATTATGTACTTCTGGATGATTTTTACATTTGTCAGCTGGACCACTGGTATTGCAGGCATCAGAAGAGGAAGAAACGTCTGTAAGTGTGCAGCTGCATATGAGGAAGCAAGCCTGAATACCTGGAGTTCCCAGATAGCCCGTAAAAGAGGATTTAAATTATTGTTTGGTGCATGTCAGTGTATCAGAATCCAGGGCTAGGATAATGATCTTCAGGAAAAGTAACACATGAGATAAAGTGGGGTTGGGAGGACACAGGAGAAGGAGAGGGTGAGAGGCGAAGTCCTTTACAGTCCTTAGTTGGTAAACAGCATATGACAGGTCTCTTTATTTTCAGCTGATAATTAGATTTTACATTTTTTCACGTGTTAGATTCTAGGACAATCTGAGAGAGTAGGATTATCACTCATGCTTGGCCAAGACTTACTGTGGTTTTCAGGGGGGTTGTAGAGAGGAACTGGAATTAAGGGGTTAAAAGTACTGAGGATTCAGAGGCAATACACTGGTAGATCGCTAAAGTCATTCAACTTCTTTATCACAGCAGCACAAATATGCCTGTTTCCCTGCATAAACCTTGTGTTGCTTGCATGATATTCTGGTACAATCCTGGTAGGTAAACATATACTTGCTCCCAGTACTTGGAATTTCTCTTATGCATGCACTTCCCTCAGGTACATCATTTAATGTACACAGGGTGTTTGTTTTCCTTTTACTGGTAAAAACTTTAAAGAGACAGTAATACAAGTGTTTTAGTTCAGCTTTGCAAGGAATACCTGAATTGGTAGCTGCATGAAGTGACTAACTTTAGTAAAACTTTAAAATATATGATAATCAGAAGAACTTTCAAATAAGCTTAAAACAATCCCTGAGATTCTGATGCACAAGTTGACTAATGACATGAAACATTTTAAAAATTAACATGTTTTTAATAAGGGTGTAAATGTGTTTGCCAGAAAAGCGCACATGCTTCTTTTCCTTTGTCCTCTGTAGTAGCCGAGAAATCCATCACTCTCTTCCTGACTTGCCATTCATTTTTCATATGTCGTAGAAATGCTGTAGATTTCCCTACTTTTATGTAGATTGCAGATTTGTGTTAACTGTTTTCTGCTTCAAATCAATATTCTTAGAAACAAGCAAGCAAAAAGCCTCAAAATGAATAATATTTTGGAGAGGGAGTTTCTGTAAAGATATAATAATATGCAAGCAATTTAATCATCTTGGTTGCTTTGAATCTAGAAGATTAAATTATGTCAAATTCTATATTGGCAGGCATACAAACAAACTAAAATAGTTATCTGGATATCCTATTACAGAGAGCAATAAAAACCTCCATTTGGCGTACAGGCAATCAGATCTTGGATAAATTCTAAATGTTGTATTTTAATAATGTGTGCATATACACAAATTCATTTAACTCTGACTAAAAAAAAAGTCACGGGCATAGAGCTGCTGTCGCCAACATACATTAGCAGAATGTACTGTTCTTGCTTGAGTGCCAAATAAATGTCCATATTCTTAGCCTCAGGTAATCTCAAGGGCATAGACACCTGAGCCATGGATACAGGGAAGAAGTGGGGAATGAAAGAGACTAGTTGACTAACAGCAGAAAGTGTGATTTATGAATAATTATTTAAAATTGTCAATGTGTGTAACCAGTGGGTAGATAGAATCTGACAAGACATGGCTTGTAAATATGAAAAATAATGTGACAAATAGAAAGTAAGGAGAAGAGATGCAAAGTGTCACCTTACAATTACGAATACAAATGTGATGAATGGAATTGGTAGAACTCTCATCCAATTCTCATTATGTAGATAATTACAAAATAAGGGGTTCATACAATAGCTTTACTTAAACTCATATGCCCCTCAGCACTCTGAGAATATTCTACTTTGGAGCTAGTGTTGTAGCAAGTAAGGATTCTTGCTCTTGGTTGTGATAATTAAGATAGAATCCCTGTCTGAAATCCTGTTAGTTCTATGGTGTGTTTTCTTCTAGTGCTTGCTTTTGAGGATGATGGTGAGATATAGTCACAGAGTAAATGATGGCACCGTATTGCCAGTTAAATGTTCAGATAATCATATTATATAAACGTAGTCAGACAAATGGTTTATTACATATGCATTTAGAACAGTTATTTAATTTATTTTTTTTCTAGGTATTAAGCTGCTTTCAGTGGAGACATAAAAATATAGTGTACTAGAGGACTTACTTTTGAATGACTTGCATGAATCCTCTTTAGCTTATGGTATACAGTAAAACAGTATTTGATGTCAGATAAATGAAATGAAGGGATATTATCTTATATAGATAAGATATATGATTTATTGCAATACAGTACTAAAGGTAGGAGAAGTTGACTCATTAGCAAATAAAATTCTCATTAGAATGCTTTATTTTATTTTATTTCTTGGGAAATCTTCAAAACAAACCATTTGCATGTGCATGACCCACTTCAGAATTCTAGCGATAATGATCTTTGTTCAAGTTTCAAGACAAATTGCATACAGACTATGCATGAGAATATCTCCAATTTCTAATTTGCTGTTATAAATGTGGAGGGTTATTACTTCAATCAGGCTGTTAAGAACAAGTAAATGAATGAGGCTTCAGAAACTTTAATAGAGAAAAAGCATAGGTGTGAACATGCGTAGTGTTAGCTGTTTCACAGGTAACTGCTCCTGTCCATGCTCTTGCCCCCTAATACCTGGAAAGTCGCTTGCCTTTGGAGGGCAACTGAGAAACTACTCTTGGACGTTTATACAGGAAGCAAATGTGATGTCAGCCTACGTTCAGCAGCTGAGAACAGCTTCATCTGTCACAATATGAGCCCTGTCATCACTGGAGGTGACTGAGAGACCAAGGCTTGGTCAAGTAGAAAATGAATTAACTTGAGGCAGGTCCCGCGAATGAAGGAAATACTAAATCTTAATTCAGACTGTGTGGTACCAACCAATGTTCTTCCAGTACTAACCAATACTCTCTTCTACAGTTTCCTTCCTGCTTTCCAAGGTTTTCTAAGTTTCCTCACGTGCTGGCCTCTGTTATCTAGTATCCGTGTTCACTTGTTACCAGAAACTGAAATACTGATGACTGCCTCTCAACTAAATCCTTAGGAAGTTCTTGTGAAGAAACAAATGTGAAGGCTCTAGTCATTTTAGTTCTATAGAAGATTTTTTCCACTGCAGAAAATGATCTGGGCCATCACGCTTGCCCTTCTAATCTCTGGAGCAACCTCTTTCATCTGGGGAGCAAAGGATTGTGAGGAGGCAGAAATCAGAGCAAATTGAGCTCGGGTGTGCAGGCACACAGTGAGGTTATCCAGGGGAGCCGGGCGGGCTCTTCACCATGCCTCTGTGGAGATGAGGAAATAGATCTTCCTGAACTGATGTGGTCTCTGAGATGCACGTGGACAGGCAGGAAAGAGGTGCTGTTCTCATATGTTTCGGGCAATCCTGTGGTTTCTGATCTTCATCTGCAAGGTGGTCATGGATCCATGGGGGGAACGCAAGCAGCAGTCGCTCCCTTCTCAGCTCTTTTGCCAGACAGTTGAGACTGGAGGGTAGGAGAGGGGGAGGAGGAGATGGGATTCCCTGAGATATCTCAATTCCCAGCATTTGTGACTGGAGCACTATGCATGGCGTATTTGTATTCTCCTTCACTTAACCGACATATGTAGTAGTGTATTCTAAGTGGAAACCCCACTTTTCCTGTCTGAACATTCCCTGTTGCTGCAAGACCTAAGGGAAAGGCTAGAAGGATTACTAAAGCTGAGCTACTCTGGAATCAAAACGAGGTATCTTGAAGTTAAGGCTGATGCAAATAAACAAAGTAGGGAAAGAATGCTTGTGCCTATTCTGTCAAAGGCTTCAACTACTGAGGCTGTCAAATTGGCTCTTCTTCATTGACTTTTTTAGTCTATAGTTTAGACTAAAAGCGAGTCTATTTTAGTTGTCTAAAATAAATAAATAAGTTGGAATGTAACGGGAAGCAAGCAGTGCGCGCAACTAACCAAACCTCAGTATTACAGTCAGCTTAAATCCAATGAACTTCAAAGAGCATAAGAAAACATTTCCATTTTTATTCTTTTTATTTTGGGGAAACAGGTGGGAGGCTAAATATTCTATTTCTTTAGTACTTAGGGAAAAAAAGAAAGATTGCCACCTTTTAATTCAATAAGGCAATAGAATGGTATGTGAAGAAACAAAGATTATTCTTTCCCTTCTATTGTATTAGGAGGCACAGACAAAGAGTGATGCTGTGACTATACTCTTTATTGTGCTGCCTCTGGGTACAGAAGATGATATAGAGAAAGCAAATTTTTCTTTTAAATCTTGGGACCTGGAAAACATTTGCAATCTAAAAGAGCTGTTGTGACTATGCTAGGAGGCCCTAGGGCTTTCAAACCCTAGGATTATTGTTTCCATTTGATTTTGGTAGAGGTGACCTAGTTAGGCAAGGGAGCCCTGGGAACTTAATGCACGAGGAGGAGCTTTCCTGCTGGCTTTTCAGTGTGAGATGAGCATGGGTAGTTCTTTGCATTATGATGCCTTGCTTTCTGCTGACTTTCATCAAACTGGAGGACCAGGGTTTCTGGATTTCGTCTGCTTTCCTGAGTTGGAGGAGTTCTCAAACCATATGAAGATTTGCTGATTGTTCTGTCAGCTGATAGAGATCTCCCAAGTCTGAAGTGGGAACTATGGGCCAGTCTGTGGGTTTGGGGCTTGGTATAATTATTAAGGTGGTTTTAGCATTCTTCATCGTACTAGGTAGTTTCTAAAAGGGACCAAGAAAAAATCCAGCAGAAATACCAGAAAAAAATAACCTCTGTGTGTGGAGGGAGTTACTAAAATATTCTATTCAGAAGCCAAATAAATAAATGGAACAAATGCTGTAAAGAAAGAGGGACCGAATGTAGCGAAGGGAAAAATGTATATGCTTTCCCTGAGTTTCATTACACAGCCTTCCTTAAAAAAAACAATTCAATACCGTGCAGGATGGGGAGAAATCCTTATTTTTTTTTATTCAGAAGATAGTCCTAAACTTAGTTTATGCATTAATTTTATTGAATTATGTTCACTTACATTTAAATCTTGATGACCTGCCAAAGCTTTGTGAAAAATATTTCAATTAACAAACAAGCAGGTTGCACAGCCAAAAACATAATTTTTCTTGAAAAGTGAGTTTTAAATAGTTTCTTTATAGAGTCTTGATGTTTTGGTTTTTTTTTTTTTTATTTTGTACTAGCAGTTTATTAACTTGTTTGAGCAAAGATAAAGGCAAGAATATAGAGGAAAACCAAGCAGTACTAGTTGTTTTTCCTAATGATTTCTCTCTAGAGTAGTGTGCTTTTTGTAGAAGAGAGCACATTTCCTGCTCAGGAAAAAAAAAAAAAAAGAAGTATTTTCTGCTCTTGCATCAGTACAGTGTTCCCTTGCAGCTGTTCCTGCCTCCCTGTGGGGAATGCAATAAGCTGCAATTAAATGCAGGTGCTTGGAAGCAGGAGTGCCCTTGCTCTGTTTAACACTCTGAGGCAACAAACAAAAGAACCAGAGAGACAGGAATCTACCTTCTGTTTAATGGGGCATGAACACTTTTTCTTGGCACCAAGATAAGTGTCTACCTTTTGTTAGAAGTACGTTTCTCTTTTTCCCTTGGTGAAAAGACAGAGGCCTACCTCTTGTTTATTAGTTCACTGCTAGGAGAGAAAGAAACTAAACAAGACCATATGCTGTGAGGGGAAAACAGCAGTCGCTAGGCACAGAAAAAGCTCCTGGCTTTGTAGCGTAACACCGTTTATTTCTGTTTCCTATAAGGAGCCGAGGAAGGGAGAAATAGCCCCCCTTCTTCTTTTCTTCGTCTGTGTGATACAGACATAGTTGAGGGGTGGTAATATGCCGATATCTCTTAAAATAGAATGCTGGTTGCTTTATTTTGGTGTATGAATCTTTGTGTTGGGGAGATACCTGGGTACAAATAACTGGCACAAAATATGGCTGAGGGTGGGGATTGACTCACTCAGGTGTTCCTGGTTGTGAGCAGAAGCTCCTGGAAGAGCTGGGGCTCCCATTATCAGCAGAGAGCCAATCCCTGCTGTTTGGAGTGAGGTGGGTGAAAGGAGTCACACTGACAACTGGTCAGAGATTAATTGCTCTCCCCAACTCTTGATCTCTCAGATGCTCCAGTGAAGTCTCAGTAACAACTCAATAACTTCCCTTGCCCAGGGAGGCTGCTGAGGCCCCATCCGTGGAAGTGTTCCAAGACCAGGTTGTATGGGGCTTTGAGCAACCTGGTCTAGTGGGAGGTGTCCCTGCCCATGGCAGGGGGTTGGAACTAGATGATCTTTAAGGTCCCTTCCAACCTAAACCATTCTATGATTTAGCACAGAAGTTGTGCTGTACCCTGACCAAATAGTTGTTTGCTTTTGTACAGTGCAGGTCCCAGCCCACCATTTATCCCTTGATGCTGGACTTGATTAATAGTATGACAGAGGTATAACATCTCATTGTAAGTTTGAACCTTCTTGATCTGCTTTCACTTAAATAAACTTAATTTCTCAACCAAAATGCTGTTTGTTTGCCCAAGACCACAAGACGCATCCCTGCACTGCCATCGCTGTTGACTCCCCTCACCGGCGCACGTGCAGCACTCCTAGAAGTGTCACATGTGTCTGAACCACAGCCAAGGCGGGTGGCGCTGACTCTGCCCATGGCTGGTGCCAAGCCAAAAAGACGTCTTCTGCCTCAGAGTCCATGCTTTTCCAAATGAGCACTCCTCAGACAAGGGATGTTCCGCCTCTGTTTAAGGGCCAGTCATCATGAAATTTCTAGGAATTTTGTTCTTCTTGATGCTCTTAGGCTTCTGTCAAGCTTAATTGCAATACATCAGTATTTATAGGGGAGCTGGTGTGAGCATATTTACATTTTTATATAATGATTATATATGCCATGATGAAAATACGCTTGAGGAAAAAGCAGAATGTTTGTATCAAGTAGTCTTCTGCAGGGGGGCTCTTCCCTCATCAAGTGTTACGAATGTAGCCTTTTTAGTAAAATGGTATATACTACTGGGAAGCTTGTAAAGCACTGTGGAAACCAATATCATCTATGCATGCAACTGAAAGATTATCTGTAACGAGAGATCCTGATGCAGGTTTGTAGGATAGAATTGCTAAGTAGGATATGAGCTATGCCTCGGTTTCAAAGACAATTCCTTCTAGTGACTAACCAGATTTACATAACAGATTTACTGTAGGTCTTCAAGCAAGCTGTGAAGCAAAATTCTATTTCCTGAAAAACAAAACTGAGAAATGGAGCTTTTAAGGTGTTTCAGACTTAATGGTTTTTTTAGCTTTCAAGGTTCAGGCTTTGGGGATGCTCTCATCCTTTGGAAAAGTATATGATGATAATCTTTTATTGAGATTCTAATTAACGCCTGTATGCTATGGATCAACTGCGCACATCCTAGAGGTTCAGCTGGTAGTTGGTAGATTATGAGCTTGGTGTCATTTGGGATTTGGTTGCCTAAATAGCTAGAAGGCTTAGAGTATGCAAGAAATCACTGCAGAGTTGACAGATGCTCTGAATCCCACACACGATGCCTGAGCCCTGACTCCCTTTTGGGATCCCTCATTTTACATGGAGCGAAGATCATGATGTCTATTCCACCAAGCAGTTTTGCTGATTACCAACAAATTAGGTGGAGGCAGCATGCCAATGGATTACAGTTTGGCAACAGTACAATAAACTTGTAGGGGGTTTGTTTTCTTTCGCTAAATCGCATCTCGTGTTGAAGTTCATTAAATTGCATTGTTCGAAACTAGTTGGGAGAATTTCCCCTGGACAGTTAAAGAAATTTCCATATTGAATTATTAATTGTAGTTGTTTCGGTAGCTGGGAAAAGTTTTAGGTTGATGTTTTAAAATTGATAGCATCATCACTATGGATCTTTGCCTTTTGTTCGAAAAATAAGGATATTGTGGATTTTACCAAGCTGTGTTGTGAAAGTATTCTTACTGGTGTGGTTCAGTCAACTATTTGCTTTATGATGTGCAGTTCAGATTCGAAGTATCTTCTCTTCGCAGCATAACTTGTGTCAAAACTTAGTTTGTGTAATCTGTATTTGAATCACAAGGCAGAATTTTTTCTTTCCTCTGGACAGCTTATAGTGTAGTGAAGGTTTCTTTATGCATGTCATCTCTCTTCACACAACTGTATTTTATCGATAACTTGAACAACTGGGAAAAGTTGTTTATGCTACTAGGGTAATGTAAATTTACAGGAGCATTTGCAAGAGTATTCAGGTTCTGGATAAAACTTAGCAAGCTTCATTTTGTTTTGCAGAGTAATTAATGATGTTATTTGGTGTCTCCTCTTTCTGGATTTATCAACAGTTCAAATATGATGAGAAATAAATAATGCTTCTAGGCAGCAGACTCTGGGCTTGACAATTAACAGGCTCTTCTAAGGGTCAGTGAATCCTTCTGCATAGTTTTCCTAATTAGGAGGAAAACTAAAATCTATCTTTCAAAAGAACTAATGTAGGAGATGGAAGGGCAGATGTGTGCATTGGGAGGACAGGGAATAAGGAAGACACTGAGAAAGCTGCATCTGTGCCAAGTAAGTTGAATTCTCCATGGACTGTTCAGAGTTGGCTAAGTTTTAAGTATCTTGTTTTGGAGAGGGGTGAGGGGGATTTCCTCTATTCTGATACACATCTGGCCAGCATTTCCTCTCTTGCACTCAGACATAGCAGCCAAGAGAATAGGTTTCAGACAGTTTTGAATCCTGTGACTTTTAAGAAGAGTAAATGTCACAATGGTCTCTACATATTTTCTCTGAAAAATACATTTGTGTACCTGTGAAAGTTGGCGGCCATAGTTGCTAAACATCTTTTTGTTCTTTTACAGGAGGTTTTATCTTATCCGCAGGGTATGTAAGGGGGTGTCTTTAACAAGCTAATTAAATAGCAGTATTTTCCTCTAATGGAGATTATCTAATTGTCTAGCTCTTCAACAGCCTACTTTGATATTTAAACTAATCCATACCTATAGCTGTACATACAGTGGAAATAAGAGCTACCCATAATGAGAAATTTGTAAGAGAGGATAGGCAGACATGGATTGTTAGGAGCCTTTTCGCATGCACACATGTGCACGCACACCCTCCACCAAAATAAGGAAGAGAAAGACATGACTACAGCTGGGAGAGGGTGAGGGAGAATTCACTCTTATTTTTTCTTAATAGGTTTGAGGCTAAAACACCTTCACAATATTCAAAGAGAATATTTCAGAAAGTGAATACAATGACATGATGAAATAGAGTCCTTCAGGTAGGTCTAAAGTATGAAGAATTGATTAACTCCATGCCCCTAGCCTTCAGAGGTCAAAGTTATAAGCCAAGATAACATAACTCTTGAACAAGACTGTGGCAGAAAGTGGAAGAGACAAGAATGGCTGAATTAAATCTAGAGGTTATGTTCAGGGTTATGAGGCATTCATCGAGTGTTGTCACCTTTATCATTAACGTTTCCAGGAGGAGGTCAGAGGGGACCTGTGACCAGGAATCAAGGAGCCCTCTCCCTTCAAGCACTGTGAAAAAAAACTCTGTGATGTGTGTCTGCCTTTTTCACTTGCAGACCTCCTTCCCTTCGTACGCTGTAACTGATTTTAGTAATGTGCACTGAAGGACGAGCCCTACTCTGCATGTCTCTTTTCCTCACCTGTCATCAAGTAAAGTTGGTTTGACTTGACTCTAGCTGCAGGCATTTGCTTATTTTTGCTGGGAAGTGGATGAAGAGGATTAAAGCCAGGTCATTAACAACAAAAAAACCCCCTTTTCTGGGGGCTGCAGACAGCTGTCTGGACAGTGAAGCAGCCCAACAGCTGTGGATGCAGATTAAGTAGCACTTGCTGTGCCAGAAAGGGGAGGAAGGGGTGTAAAAACACTGTAGTGGCAACGAAGTTACAGCCCCAGTGATAACTTAGGAAGAGCTCTTCTCCTCAGTGCCATCTTCTTTCATGCAAAAAGTAGAAACTTCTTTTCTAATGAGATATGATATAATTGCACAAAAGGTTTTCTGTTTTTGCTGCACACCATCTCAGTCCCTTACACATCACTAAGCTCATCACAGTGTCAGCTCACTTGGACATGACTGAGATTAAGATCATACCTGAACTTTTTACTGAAGCTTAAAGTCTTTGTTCTGTTCCTCCCTTGCAGTAGTTCTGGTATTGGAGTATTCACTGTGAATCTCTGATGAGTAGGAAGCAAGCAAACAAAAAGGTCTCCAGTTGGTGTTATTAAAATTTTGTTATTTTTCTTAAAGGTTCTGTGAGACCATTTCTTTTTCCTTATGTTAATTTTTTAAGATGAAAGCTTGTGCCAAAGTACCAGGTAAAAAAAATAACCTTCTTCCCTCCCTACCTCTTCGGTCAAACTTTTTAGAAGATTCCCTGCATGCCACTCATGTGATGTGTCAGATATTTTTAAATGCCAAATAACAGTGTGATTAATTAAAAAGTGAGGATATAATTGCATATGAACTACTTTTACAATCAGTATACTGATTTAACTAGTAAATAAAGCTGCATTTCCCAAAACTTTAAGAGACATTATTAAAAAAAAAAAAAAACATAGAGAAACGTAAAGCTCAGTGTGCATGTCCTTCTTGTTAGGTTGCATTTAGAATGGTGATGGTTTTGTTTGTCTTTAAAGTTTGACCATTAACTTCATGTCTTACAGAAGTAACAGGAAATGCTGAAAAGACAGTGTAAAGATGATAAAACCTGAAGTTCTCTGGATCTCTCCAGGATGATTTTTCAGTTTTGATTTTCAGGTTAAAAACTGAAAACGTATCTCCATTGAAGTGTACTGATTTATGCCATAAATAAACCTGACCTCGGGTATCTAACCCTTGGTAGGGAATCAGTAGAACTACTTTCAAAATCATACCGCATAACGCACTGCTTTTGCCTTTAGGTTGGTGATTAAACCCTCAGTTCCTTTTCACCTGTCTGATTCTGGGCTGCTGTGAGATTTCTAATTCAATTCTATAATTAGGTAAGGAGGGGACATATTTGGAAAGAGTGTGTTGTAATTGCACAGCATTTAATGTAAAGGTCATGCAAGATCTGTATCAGGACTTTCCAAGTTGTGCTTCTTGCTGCTGTTACACAAGGTGTTTTTATTGATTTCCAAAAAGCGGTACCCAGTACCACAGGTGGCATCATGCCAGCCTGTCCTGGATAGATTCAGACAGAGGATCCAGACAAACGTGCAGAGATTATCAAAAGTCAAGCTCGTGGTTGCAACTTTGGCCAGTTTTCCTACTTTGATTTCCCTGCTTTGTTATGGTGACTGAGAAAGCTTTGTTGCAGGCTGGTAGCTTTTGGCAAAAGGATTGAGCTGCTGAGAAATGCACCAATGGGAGGATTGAAAGTGATGGAAATCCACATGATAAAATTGTGTTATTAGGGTTTTTTCCCATGGTGAGGTAGTGGATGTTGAACAGTGAGAAGCTGCTGTCGTGGCAGCAACAAAGGCTTCAAAGCATTTGTGCAAAATCAGAAATACAGCTTTTTTTTTGCTGTTCATAAATAGTATGCCTGTTGCTGGGCCACATTAAAATTTTGTCCTTTCCATAAAGGTACTTTTTCATTCAGTAGTCCTGATGTAAATAGAAAGAAAAAAAAAGTATTACTGTCTACTGTAATACGAGATATTAAGAAGTTATACTGTAAATGCCAAATGTTAAATGTGATGATTGTTGTGACCGTTTTTTAATTTGCTATGGTGTAGCATTCTAACTGGCTTCTGGTCTTAACCCTTTGGATTTTTGAGGTAACAAATTTTATAGGCCTGCAGACCAGGCAATGTGCAATAAAAATGCAGAGATCCCAGCCTTCATGCATGAAAGAAGATAGCAACATTTCCACTGAAATTAAATTGGAACAGGCTTCGAGATGGATGCCTGCTTACACATGCAACACAACAAATAAATACCTAATTAGATAACTTATATTTATAGTCTTGTAGACCTCTATGCAATCTTCATAAATGCAACACAAGCTGTATACAACGATAACAGCAATAGAAAAGTAACATAGCAAAGAATCATTTGAGCTATATAAGGTCAACAGTTGAATCAGCAATTTGCTCCAGGCCATTAAATATGTTAGCTGTTGATAGATCGCTATTCAGATAGAGGTTCTTCGTTAGAAATTCTGTCTTCAAGATCTGAACATGAGGCACGCAGCAGCAGCCAAATGGGTTAACTTTGTCCGGTTGCCTTCTGTTGGCTGAAGGTTATGCTGATTTGTAATGATGGCATCATTTCTGTTCTCAGGTTGAGGTGAGGAATTTCTTCAGGCATAGGAATATATTGCCTTATCATCTTTAGTTTTAATGAGTTTGTTACTCAGTGAAAAGTGACAGCGTAGTAGTCGACTAAGTTCTCTGCTTTCTAAGAGGCATATTTTCATTATCTCAGTGCTATGGGCAGGGTAGATGTCACTGTTTTAAGCTGTTTTGATTTGCAAGGGTTTTTGTACTGTGACATTAATGATACTTTATAAAATGGAAATGTATCAGCTGCCACCTCACAAAGACTGTATTTGTTTCTTCCACGGCTACACTGAATTAATAGCTCAGTCAATCAGTCTGAAAAAGAAACCTAAGTCTCTGTATTCCTTTGTCACTTCCAAATAATTCATATCTAAAACTGGAAATGCTTTGTATTGATGGATAAATGATCTTGCACTTCGACTGAATATCATCAGTTTTACTGCTCCCATCACTTCCGTGAGTTATTCACTGTTACATCCAACTTTTTTTTGATGATTTTTCCTGATCAACACATTTTACAAGTCCATTCCATTTTTCTCCCACAAAATTATTAACATTAACCAATTAATATTAGTTTGAGATTTGTCCTTGGAGGAGTACTTGAACATCTCTCTTCCAGTCCAATGCAAATCACTGTTATTTTTCTTTAGTTAATTCTTCATACAATTTACAATTCTTGTACTACAGCCTATCTTTTACAGCTGAACTCATGATTTTTGTTGTAGTGCTGTATTGAACATGGAGTAATTCATTTGAACTTAGTTACAGTTTATCTTGTTTATAAAGCAATTATTGCATTAGTCTGGAACAATCTTATTTTCGATAATATTCAACACAATTTTACCACACTTTCACTAACTTAGATGCCTGTCTTTTATACACAAGTTTTGAGGGGATACAGTTTTGGTCAACTGAGATAAGACTAATGATCTTAAATTGCCTGCCTAATGTTGCTTTTTCCTTTTTCTCTTCCTTCTTAAAGAGAGGTACAAGATCTATAATTTTCCTGTTGTTACATGTTATAGTAATAGTAAGAGCAGAACAATAAGTTCCTATAAGCACATTCCCTGTTCCTTTTTCGATCAACTTTAATTTGGGGATTTTATTCTTATCTCAGGATACAGGTTCACTGTCTGGTATTTCCCCTGGCTGTCTTACCTTTGATCATCAGCAATGTCCTTGCCTCTGTTTTCAATGCAGAAGAGTCTGTATTTGGTTTTGGGAAGATACCTGACATTATCTTTAATCTCTGTGTCATTCTTAGTGAATGCTATCCCTTATATTGCGGTCATTTTTCATTTTACTCTCTAGGCTTCCCAATACCTCCACTACCTTCCTAGGGAAAGTTCTGACACTTCTTTAGCAATTGCTTCCCTGCTTAGACAGAAGAGTGAGTTAGAAGCACACTTTCAGCATTTCTCTTTTACTTTTGTCAAATTATGCTGCCTGCAGAGAAACTGAAGTGTGAAGGAGGGGCAAGGACCAACGGTGGGACTGTGTGAAAGAGAGACCTACTGTCATCACTGTGCTTGCTAGTTGCTACTTACTGAAGCTAAATTAGATGGCTAGTTCTTAAAGAAAGTAGTGTGTTCTCTAATTTACTTATAGCAAGGAATCATTAAAATAACAGCAAGGTATCAGAGAAAAACTTGTCAATGCATGCAAACTCTGCAAGGGAAACTTTAAAAAGTGCAATTTAAAGTCATCAGTAACAGACTAAAAATTTAAACAATTAGTTAGCATGGAAAAATGATGTAGAATCTATGCAAATCTCAAAATCCCACAGAAGTCTCTCAAATGTATGACCGAAAGGAAGGGCTTTTCAGTCTCTGTGAGGGTCAAAAAATACAGATCATTTTGGAGTGTCGTGTAAGATAATGAATTCCAATATTGAAGTTCTGGAATTAATTATTTGGAGACTATATTCCAATGGTAATCTCTCTTATTAATTCTACCAGGTTTCCTTTTTCTGTGTTTTATATGATTTACCTGTTCCCTGAAATATAAATGCCTAAGAAGGGGAAAACTTTGTCCACACCTCAGTAACAGTGCAATTAAAATTATTGATGTAATACAACTATCCTACTGTAACAGTCTCCATGATAAAGTAAATGAGATGACCTCATTAGCATGAAAAACTCTGTTCCTCAGTAAACTTGCATATCATCAGCTGCAAGGGGATTTCTGACATGTGTGTACTTTCTTCCATAGGGTGACTTCGGAGTGATTGTTATTCAATTTCATTTGGTGTTCAGTAAGGAAAAACAAAACCATAGCTACAAAGAACAGGAATGGCATTAAATAGCCCATAGGCATGCCAGTCCATACTAAGTATGTGCAAACTGAAAACCAATGTAAGAATAATTTAAAAAGAGAGACAAATAAAAAATAATCTGCATGTTCTCACTGCATTACCTTATTTCTCAACTAGCCAGGAAGAGCAGGCCCAACTTTATCCTGAACCGATGCAATTTTACAAATCCTTCTGCCAGCTCAAATTACTTTGGGCTCCCTTAATGCTAGACAGAGCTATTTTAAAATCATCTGTTTCCTTACCAGACTGGGAGCCCCGATGGCCTTAAAGGTGTAATATCATCTTCTGGTTGACAGAGCCTGATCTGATCCCAGATATCCCACGACTCTCACTTTTCTGCTATTAAGTTCGCATAGTTGCTACTGCCACTCTACTTACCTTCCCTTTAAATCCAGCCAGCTGTCTGTCAATCTCAACTTTTAATACATCTCTATCTTTCTAGTATTTGGTACATACTACAAAACTGGCTTTCCGGAAAGCTGCCAATGGTTCAGGTTCTGAGAGAGCTGAAAGACGTGCTAAATAATAGCAGTGTAAATGTATTATTCAAACATAACTTACTTTTTCTGGTTGCTGCTTGCTGTCACCTGAAAAAAATTGAAAACACATAGAATAACACTGCTGCAATTAGATATTGTTAAAATATTAATAACAAATAGTTAAAAATGTGTTGTGTAGAGACTTTTAGTTTTTTAAACATTTGGCATGTAATTCAAATTTCTAGAGACTGTAAGAAACCTGGGAATCCTAAAGTAAGAGTGTGCACTTCACCAAGAATATGTTAGTATTGTCTATCCAACCATACTTGAAAAAACGTCAGGATATCGCATCTTAAAAGAATATTATCTGTATCTCAAGACCAATATACCTTGATAGATGGTCCACAGAGGAACAAGTTATTTATACAAGGGACCTGACAGTGCAGGTCTGAGCAAATGTTGTATTGTGGGTGCAATAGTGCTAACTGATACAGGACTCTAACCTGCTTGAAAGGACTACTTCTTAGCAATTGTTTCTAAAGATTTTAATTTTTTTTCCTCCTCTCTGTACGTTTTTTTTTTTCTTTCATTTCCCCCCCTCCCCCTTATCTCCTGTCTTCCAAAAGTGAGTCATGGCTTAGCTGCAAGGATGATAGAGCTCTTCTAATTGAAGAAATGGATCCAAGTAAACACACTGAGTTTGCTGATGGACCAGACACAGGTCTGGGGAGGTATTTCCTAGGCAGGCATGGCTCAGTCTGTGAGTGTTTGTGTGTGTGTGAGAGAGATGGCTGGAGCACAGCAGTATTTCAAGCAAAGACCATTCTGGCAAACCATCTGGGGGGCGGGGGAGGGTTTTTCCCCATATTTAGGAAAAATTTAGAATCCAGGTCTTCTCTTCCCCTTGCTAGGATGTCCCTTGTTATGTCAAGATAGGAGAAGCCACAGATACCTTGCCAGGGCTTATGTCTTTCCACTAAATAACAGCTATCCCTGGATTTTCGTTTGCTAATTAAATTTGCAGGCATCTATCATTTATCTCATGTTTTGAACTCTCCATCACCCTTTCACCTGGCATCACAGCCAGTCACCTGGGAAAAGATAAGATATAAAATTAGTTAATATTGAAAGGCTGGCCTTGTTGCTGATGTGATCTTATCAGGCATTATTGAGTGATCACTTAGAAAGCAAAATTACTGGCAGCTTCTGCACAGTTAACATACTTCTACATGGCAAACTTATTGCAGTGCTGGAATACCCAAGCTATATTTAGAAAAGGTCATTCAGAAAACTTTACAGCAGCATTTTGCTTAAGCAAATTAGTCCTTTGAGTACCTCTGTGATATGGACTGACGGTTTTGCTCTTGACAACTCACAAGATTGTTGCAGCATAATGAAATGGGCATACATCTTTCTGTAAGTATTTTACGCTGAAGTTTGAGTTCACATGCTGGGATAGTGCTCAGACAGAATATTCATCTCTGTGGCACAACAATGTGTTCTGATTTGTTGATATGAAAGATAAAAAACATGATATAAACACAAAATAAGCTAGTTTATTGTGAGGAAGTAGCGTTACAATTTTCCTCTTAAAAACCTCGTAAAGATTTTTTTTGTCTTTGATAATTTAACTGTGTTAGTGTATGGCCAAGATATTACTCGGCAGTAGAGAAAAAAACCTAGGTTACTTTAAATGAATAGGTCACACATGACATTTGTGTAGATGTCCTTTTTCCTGTCTTCAGCAAAAGATAAACATCGTTACACTTCAACCTGTCTTTTCAAGCCAATATTAACATCCCATCTAATCCATCCCATTAATATCCCATCTTCAGTGCTGAGTATATTCTACCTTCAGAGCAAAGGGCAGATAAAGTTGTAGGGGTCAAACCATTAGTAATTGTAGTTATGAATTCTGAAGCATCATTCCAAGTGTTTATACAGGTACATAAAGCAGGGCGAATTGTCCTTGACCAGGCTAAACCATTCCTTTGGCAAAAGTAACATATTATTCAATACTCTGTTATGGGTGACGGTAGTGCTTTGTGATTTGTTTGGGACTGGGGTGCACTTGGGGTTTTTTCTGCCCCCTTGCCAAGTTGAAGGCTGTCAAGGAACACGGTCTCTGTTGGCAATATGGAGAGCTCTGGAGAACGTGCATCCTGATGTGAAATATCAAAAGCCTGCATGCTGTTCTCTGATCTTGACTTCACAAGACAGCTGGGAAAGCACTTTTTTGCACTTTAGTTTTACCCAGTCAGAAAGTATTTGCCAGTATGGCAGCACCGTACAAGAAAAGGACCTTATTAATTCAGGCATCTAGTTTAAAGAGAGGTAGACTCTAATATGTATGTGATATAATGACCACTCACGCTGTTCCTGAAGTGTTACCCTTGAGCAACAGAAATTAAAATTCATCAATGCGGAAGAAACTGTGTCACAATGGATATCAGATATTTGAGTGTGGTGGAATAGCAAGACCAGTTTGGAAAAGACTCCTATTTCGTTATTTCTCTGCCTTCATAATTCTCTTACATCTTTAATGAGCGTTCATGAATGAATTCAGAAATAGGTTTTGAGACGGACAGAGTGTCATTCTCCCTCCACTTCAATCTCAGAAGCCACAAACCATCTGAGAGCTGGACTGCTTTTTACTTCACGAGGAAGAAATTGGTAATATTTAGATCAACCAGAAGAATAAGGAGAGTGTCTTGGGGGGAAAACACCCAAATCCTCAAAGGGCCACTTACTGCCAGCATGAATCCAAGAAATTTTCATATGCTTGGAACAGGCTTGTAATATATTATAGTTCCAAAATACTCGAATAAATAGGAAAGGAATCGATTGTGCAATTCGTACTTCTCTATTAGCTTAAAACAGAGGTGTCAAAGTTCTTCAAAGTGGCTGTTTGTGAACCAGTCAGAACCTTTGACAGGAGCGTCAAAGACTTGAAAGTATCTGTTTGTGAACCACCTATTTGTATACATCAGTGGGTACGTAACAACAATATATTTCAGTTTCAGAAAAGCACCAGAAGGGGACAAATAATGTACTCCACAGCTGAGCTTGGCAAATTTTAAGCCTCCCTTTAGCTCTATTATGGTTTGGACGGTATGTCTGTAGTCAGGATTGTGAAGCAACAGCCGTGCAGCCGCTGCTTTCTGTTAGCACCAGTAGAAAGTTTGTGCCAGGTCTGCTGGGTGGCTGAACCCTTGACTCCAGTGTAATGGGTAAGATAAAGAAATTCCCCAAATTGTCTGTTGTGTTCTGCTGCTTCAATCCTGCTCTGTCTTCTTGAATTTAAGACGTGTCCTTTGTGCCTTACGGGCAACTAAAGGTAAGAGCAAGCGTGAAGCAGCAGCCACGCACCAGGTAGCAGAGTGGCTGCCGTGGTCCTTGTGCTGCTGAGGTCCTGCGGCGCAGCCTCCTCAGCTCTCCTCCCGCAGTGCATGGGGTCAGCTTGCCCCGGAGGGGTGCAGCCAGCAAGCCTTAAACCCCGCTTCGCTCCATCGCTGAATTTCTAGTAGTGACTGGGAGTGCAGGTCAGAGACAAGGGCCGAGCTGCGCTGAAATTTGTGTAACCACAGAAAAGGCCCTCATCCCCAGGGCATCGCTGTCTAAGCAGTGGATCAAATTGCACCGTGGCCTGTATATGGCTGGAGAAAAATACCACCTCATCTTTCTTTTTGCTTTTTGCTGTTGAGTAATGCTACCGTTAACATCGCTGGCTGTTTGTACAGAATTGAATATGAGATCAGTAAAATCTTTGCGTGTTTGTTCTGGAATTATTTTGATTGTAGTGTCACAGTTCCAGGTCAAAACATTAAGTTTTCCTTGAAAGGAAGATGTCTCTGTACCCAAAGTTACCTTCTGTTATAAAGATGGGTTTGGCTGGCTTGTTTCTGTTTATAAGACTTGATATTTCAACTTTCAAATGGGGAAGCAAACATGAAAGATCCCTGGTTACTGGTGTGGCTCATTGAAACTTCTGCTTGCCTGAGAATTTTTTCACTGAAAAAAGGTTTTGATTTAAAAAGAGAAAGAATAAGGCTTCAGGTGCTTATTTTGATGCTACATCTCAGCTTCTGACATGGGATAGCCATTCATTTCACGGCATTTCTCTGGCAGAAGCTACCTTAATGAATCTGTCCTGTGCTTTTGGTAAGTCTCCAGCAGCTGTCAGCAGGGAATGGATACGACTTCCTTGCTCTGGCTGGGAGGGGTGTGTATGTTCTTGGGTGTGTTAAACAGTCTTTACTGGGAATGCCGAGATGTGTTGTCTATAGCCCGTAGCATTCCTATTCATAGCTTCCTTAAAAAATTAGATTTTAGTTTGCGTTCCACAGCCGTTCAGCGGGCAATTGATTATAGTTCCACTGATAGCATGGAAGTCAGTATTTCTTATTTGTGTAATAACTACATATAGGAGAGACCAGCAGATGAGTACATACACATATCGAGGGCAGATAAGAAGTAATACTCTGTTCCAACAATCCAACTTCATATCGATGATGAACGGTGTAACGAGAGCTCTGTACCGCTCTAGGAAAAGGAGAGCAAGGCACTAAAGCTCCCAAGATTTGTGAAGGGAAAAAAGTCACTAATTCTTATTTGCAGTCTAAAGAAATGTGCATTCTGTAGAGGGAGGCAAAAAATCTGTTTGTAATTTTTTTGCAGGGTCAGTTTAGTGCTTCTTTCTGTATTGTACCTGTTTATTAGTTACATTAAAAAATTTGTCTCCAGTGCTACAGATTTATTCTTTGCTTTTGCATAATGTTTGAACTGTTAGAGAAGTTCAGTTTAGTGCTCATGTTCTTACAGCAACTCAGAGATTTTTAGCATGTTACTTAGTGGGTTTTTTATTTTTGTTTAGTTTGGGTTGTGGGGTTTTTTTGTTTTGTTTTTTTTTTTGTTCCCCCTTGCATTCCCAGCGAGGAGGGCAGGCAGGTACAAAATAATTCCTTGTGCCTTCACCTAAAATGATGATCAACACTCACTTTTGGCATCTGTTTTAGCGGTTATTGGTAGGATTTGCGTTTTTCCAGTTCTAGAAAAGGTTTCTTTTGGCATATTAGTGTATAACAATACATTTATTAATGTTAGACTATGCTTAAACTACAACTCAGCTACGCATGCGTATACATACACACATAAATGTTTTTTTATATATATAAAAATCAAAATCCTCACTTTAGTAGAATCAATGATAATCTTGTCCTTTTTTTTTAGTGGAGGACTACATTTCCTCCCAGACCTGTAACATTTCAACTCAGACTATACAAAATGACATAAATACCTAAGTGTAATATACTATTTAGGGCACGTTCACCTACGGAAGTAACGGCACTTATTACTCTGAGTATTTAAAGAAAAAATCTCTTATAGGGAAATGCTTAAATGTATCTCCAAGTTTGTGATGCATTTTATCCATTCCATATTTATTTTCTGCTGTGGTCCTAGTCAGAAGGCAAATTGAAAAGTGCCCCATCAAGTGAGTTATCTCTCCTGCCACTTCCTTATCTTTCAGAAGCAAAATCCTTATCAGCGACAGGATCCGTAGAAGCCAGCCATAGACCATTAGCTCTTCATATGTATATCCTTCAGCTTCACCCCACGCACGCTTTGTAGCTAATGGCATTCTAGATAAGCATCTTTCAGTTCTGTGTTTTAATTAATGATCATTTTTGCCATTATCAACTGTCTACTTCATGAGTGTATGCGAGAGCTTTGTCGCATATCATCAGTCAAATGCTCTGTGTATGTTTTCACTCACGCATACACACTGACAGTATTTAATGCAACCTTTGGTAACTTCCTACCTTGTCTGAATAATTAATGGACCATCACATTTAAGAGTCTGCCTAAACATGAGATTTTGTATGAGTCCTTTTTATGGTCAAAAATACAGTTCTCATCTGGAATAAAAGGCCCCTCTGTCACTCATCACAACAGGGCAAAATGCTTAGCATCTATTAAACTGATCAGCTGTTACATCAGAACTGCTGGTTAAGATCATTTTATGCTGAATATCGCAAGATTTATGATGAAAGTACATAAAAGTCCCTGCGTGTTTGCTTTATTCTTGCACATTGTCAGTTTTCTATCTTTCAGCCTGACTTGCTGACGCTCTCCTGGTCGTAGTCACTGTCTCAAAACATTTTGAATCATGAAATGAGACAGAATACTTACCAGTTCATCCTCTATTGCCTCTTCCCTTTCCTCAGTGATGTACACAGGAAAAAAAAAAAAAAAAGAGTAAATAACTCTGTTACTTGTTTCTTTTTGAAAACAACTTGTCACTATTTTTGTGTGTGACTGGAAGGGGAAAGGAATTTATTATTCTGTGACAAAAATCTTCCTTTTACTGACATTGGAATTAAGTGTAGAAATAGTGCCAGACTAATGAACAAAAATATGAAGAAAAGGATTAAGAAAATGGATTTTCTCCTTTTAAATGAAATGATTTCTCAAGGAATTGTACGAATGCTTTTAATTGCAAAGCAAAAGTATTTTCACAAAAGGTAACGTTAAAGGTTTCTGAAATAAAGCATCCACTCTCCATGTGCTGAAACACAGTAAGAAATTCGAGTTGTAGGGAGGGAAGGACAGTTTGCATTCTGAAGGGCAATTCAGGTAAATGAAAGCTTTTTTTTTACTGAAGTGGGCATTAGATCAAGGCCTGAACACCTGTACTGTCAGGCAGAACTTAAAAGTACAAACCAAAACATAAGCATATTTAGTAATGAAACATAGTCAAGATACTTCAAAGATCGATGAAACATTAGAGCGATTGAGGGGGGTGTACGTCTTCAGAATGGGGTTAGTCTTGCACATAAATGTACGGAGTTAAAAGTGAAACGTACATGGGGATCCATTTTGCGTATAAAAATTAAATACATATATGTAGACACACATAATATCCAAAATGTGTTAATATCTAAATGTGTATGTTTCATATAAAAGCGTATCTTGAATAACAAAATTCTTATAGGAAATGAAATTAATAAATATATTCTGTTTCTGTTACTTAGGTAGAAAGCATTATATGGTAAAACCTGCTAAAATAAGCTCGTTAATGAACATGTGTAGTAATTATGTAACTTCTGCCCTCATTGCAGTTTTGAAGATTTGTCCTTCAAAACAAAATGTGTTTGATTTTATGTGCATTAATAATATTTCTAGTGACAGGTAAGCATGAATGTAAATGTATATTGGGCTTTTTTTTATTTATATTTTTTTAGTTCAAAAGCTACCAGAGGCAATAAACACTTGCTCATCAAATGCAGCTTTGATGTGTTTACACCACTGTCTGAATGAAGTTAGAAATGAAACTGTTAGTGCAAGGAATTAAAGGACATAATACCAAATCCTTTGTTTTCTAGATGCTGGAACTCTCACTTTAAAACTGTTTCCAGTTTGTAAGCAGGCTGTGTAGCTGGGTTTGTGTCTCTTGCTAGGCACATCTTGGTTAGGCCGTTACAATTACTAAAAAGCTCTCTAAACAGTCTAGAAGTGCTTTTAAAAAGAGTAGCGGCAAACTTTATGGTGCAATTTCTTCTGCAACTTAATGGCTTAAGGAAGGTGAAAGAATTTTTTCTGTGGGTAGTGATCCTTAACATTTGCTTAACTATTTTCTTTCCATCCCAGTCCTACAGGACTTGTCAGTAGTAGATTTCTGTTTCCAGTATCTCTGTAATGAAGGGGGAAGGAAATTTGCTGTTCCCAAGGCAATAAACTGCCTTGCTTCATTTTATTGTTTTAGATAATCGAATATCTGTGAAAGACATTCAATAAAGTCATTGGGGATTAGTCTTCTAGCCATAGAAAAGCACAGGGAAAGGTTTTTCTACTGGGCTTGATCTAGAAAATTTAATTTAGTGCCCATTGCTTTGTTGCTGTCACCATCATCATGTATATTGTTTTGCACAGGGCCAGCAAAAAGCAGGCTGTGATATCCAATTAATGTTACCTGGATGAGTGAAGAGCTATCATTTGTGAGAGCTGGCTCAGTTCACAACAGAGAACGGGCTTGCATCTTATTTCTCACACCACGAGGGAACAGGAGCCTAAGTGCTACTTTTCGTATTTCAAAAAAGGAACTGTTTTTGTAATATTATTGTTAACGTGAGTTCTGAACCCACTTCCTACCCTGTACTCATTGGGTTAAAAGAAAACGATTGAAAAATAAATACTGAGGCTTGAAGCTGCAAATAGCACCAGCTTTGGTGATAATGAACAGCGTAAGAATTATTTCATTGTAATATCCAGAAGATGCTAAAATTGTGAATCCATTGAGGTTCACAATTATCATTAATGGATTTTAGTATTTTCAGGATGGTGGAAAATAGCCAGGCTTTAATAAAATATTAACAGGCAGAAACTCTGGATTAAATATTCATCTTGGTGCCTTTGGAGGTTATGTTCTATTGCTACCCTACAGCCCATTAGTAAATAATGATCTAGTGGCAAAACCTTCTGGGACATAGTATAGCTTCGTACAGAATTGCTGTGTAAAGTTAAATCATAGGGTTTACATATTTTCTGTTTTGCAGAGTAGTTACATTGTTTACATGGAGAAAAGTAGAGTCAGTACTGATAGTCATCTAAATCGCATCAGTAGAGGTAAATTACCAAAGTTGAGCTGGAGGCATTTTTAGTGCGTGATTCCACCAATACTAATGAGGGGTGCCTGGCTGCATACTGTGCAGCTCCCTGGCACTCTAGATGCTTGTCTTGCTTAGCCTTACTGGCCAGCATCTCTATCGAACAGAGCTGTGCAACTTAAAGAGAAGGAGGTGATGATGCTTCCGTGCATGCCTTGTCATAGTAATCATAATAGAAACGCTTTAATATTGCTAATTTGTTAGGGGATAACTAAATTTCCCATGAAAATAAAGATGCGAGCATTCCTCTGTCCTGCAGAGCTGATGGAAAGTGTGGTGTTGAAATGGATTAGCAATGGAAAGTCGGGGCTTTGACATACCCATTTTTTAATAAAAAGGATCTTGATTTAAAATCACTCTTTCATTTAATAAGCAAAGATTCATAATGACATTGCAGCATCTCCTGAGAGTTGTACTTGAGCCAAAGAATTTGCAACATGTGGAGAACACGGATAAGTAGCAATCTAAATACAACTTTCAAGATGAACTGTGGCTCAGAGTCGCGTGGTGTGCTGCTTTCTGTCTGCACAAGAGGGAGGGGGGCATAGTGCCTCAGGGAAAATGTATTTCAAGTAGGCAGCCAGTCTGCAACTCACAACTTGCTCTTCATCAGAGTGCTGCCTACCTGTTGTGTTTGAAACAAAATGCTAGCGTGAACACCATGCCAGGACTTTTCTATCTTTGGTGTCAAAGAGGATATGATTCATTTGTATTTAAAAAATAGTGAGAGCATAGTGACGTGGATGACATTGGAAATTGTATCTGCTTTGTTTTTCAACCACAGGTATGGACTAGCATAATTCAAAAATACGTAAAGTTATTTAATGTGCGGTGTGGTTAAATTTCTGCCTTTTATGATTTTTTTGACGGATAGTATCAATTGTAACTGGCTGTGAATGTGATGTGGAAAAGGCAAGATTCCAGCTCCCCCACGCTGATGGTGCTGCATCTGCGCAAGTCATAAGCGTTCATGGAAAGCCAAGTCCTCACAGAGACTTAAGGTATACACGTGGTGTCCCGTATGATTTCTGGAACACCTGAGAAAAGAAAATTGGGCAGATAGGAAACCAAGACACTTTTTTCCTTTGACTTGCAAACATACTAAATCACCATTTTATTTTCTTGCATGGAATTCAATGGAGTGTAAACTGTAAATTACAAATATCTGGGAGAGATATGGATGGACGTCTGCTGTTTGTGGTGTTTGTATTCTGTTTTGGGATTTTATGACAGTGGAGAAGTTTTTTGTTTGAAAATTGTGGTGAGCCTCAAGAGGTTTAACAGAGTTGGAGCTTTATTATGCTAAATGGCTTCTTGTGTATTTCTGTGCTCCACTTAAATGATATTCATGAAATATTCTTATTTCCTAGGAAATTCATTGAATGTCCTCCTACAGGGTTTAGCTTATTTAACAAGTTAAGTAAGGATCTCCCTTATTCGTGTACATTAAACTCAAAAATCAATATAATATACTAGTCAATAAAATCTATAAGTGAGGTGGTTTTTTCCCCCTAGGGAAATATCTTTTGTGTAGTCATCAGTTGTGCATGGTGACACATGGCTGCCATGTCCTAACCCAGAATTTAGCTATTTCGTGTAAATAGTTCAGAAAACATTGCAGAGTTCAGTGCCAGCACAGCTCAGCCAGGGTTTGTTGGACCCAACTCCTTCCACATACAGCTTTTCTCACATATGTGCCTCTCCTTTCCCAGAAGTTAGGAGTCCATGAGGGCTTCGCCAGTCCTGCGGCAGCTCCATAGATTGATATGACAATTTGTCCTGGCTAATAACTTGTCCTCGAGTGCCGAGGAGCAAATTGTAGCAATAGTAATGTGGTTTTCGATAGAAACATCTTGGATTGAGAAGGGACAACAACAGGTTTTGCATTTTAAGATTTTGCTGGACGTGACTGGAGCTGACTTTGTGTCAAGCCATTTCGCATTTTCATATCCAGCGGTTTTGCTTGCTGGAGCCTGGTGCCGAGTGCCATGTTTTACTGAGCTTTTTAGTTTCAGCTCTGTCTTATGTAATCTAGCTATATACTTGTTACACAGTTTCTTCTAATAAGTTCTCATGCTAAATCTGGGTGCTGCCGTAATCTTGCCACTTACCAGGAAGTATACACGGCAAATGATTTTAACGATTTTAATAATACTTGAGCTAAGTATGAAATGTGTATTAACATGATACGTGTAGATAAGTATATATAGATCTGTGTTTTTCAGTTGATTGAATAGGTTCTACGCTTGTGCTTATGAAGGAAATGAACAGTAATGCCATAGCTCTATAGGACTGTTGCAAATGTGAAACTAAATTTATTTAACTAGTCAGGCTTTGTGACTGCTGGAGTAAGAGGAGGTTAATGAAGTTGCTGTACTAACTTATACATTATGTTCAGACTTAGGTAATGAAGAAATGGGTGCTATAATTCATATCTAAAGGTAAAGGTGCCACTAGCAGATGTGTCTGGTACTTTTGTTTCTGCATTGTAAATGTAAAATGGTTGTATAAAGTACTTGAAATGGCTTCATTTCTTTCTAGGTAACTGCCCTGGTTTTAGTTTGCAGCTGATTTTACTCTTGATACAGTGTGAGGTTACATTCAGGAAAATTAGTTGCTCGGTTAAGTAACTGTGAAACATAAATACTTCGAGTTGTCAACTACTTCTTATCTTTATATCTATGTGTGTGCACACGTGTGCATGTATGTATAAATATGACTTAAGAGGAAGATGTAATACTTCTGACTTCTCAGAAAACTATTTCCTTACTGCTTAAAATGATCTCTACTATGGTTGTTTCTGAATCTCATGATAAAATTGCCACTGCAGTTACTTTGCCCAGCGTTGAGAAGATAATCTTTGAAGAATTTGTTAGCCAGCTTTTAGGAAGTTGCAATACTGTGTTATAGTTGCTGTTGACCAAAGGTTATGTAAACAAATGTCTGGGAAGTAAATTTTGAGTAGACTTTTATTTGTCTTTTAACAAAGGACTAATCAGCGTCTGGAATCTTAGTTTACTTCATGGGTTTTGAATTATTTACTCTGAAAGGTAGCATCTTCTGGGCTGTGATTATCTTTTTTTTTTCATAGCAGTTTGTAAGTTGTGCTATCAGTTTAGATGTTGACAAGTTCTAAAGTTTTGGGTAGGTTAAGAAGTCTACCTGATACCATTGACCTCAAGTAGCTGAGAAAGTGTCTATTCATCTTTTCTGAAAAACTGTTTTTACGAAGCAATTATAATTGTTTAGTACCTTTATAGCACTGTAGTGAGAGTGCTCAGCCAAAGCTCTGTTCCCTTGACATTTTTTTAAATTATACTAGCTAAAAAGATCTATCGAGTTCCCAGACAGAATGAAATAATCCACTAACGTAATACATATATTTTATTTATTTATTTACAAATTGTTATTGTATTTTCACATTTCTTATGTTGGCATCCTTCTGCTTGATTTATCTGAAATATCTCTATTTCCTGTAGCTCCTGGATTTTTTCTGTTGTGTACCATCTGAACGGTAAGAAAGCCAAGCCTTTATGTATTCAGCTTTTAAATGGCTGTAATTTTCATTTGCTAACTAGCAGAATAACCTTATCTACAGCTGTATCACAGTTAGTTTCAATCCAATTAATCTTCATCAATATTGCCACCCTTCACATCATCCCCTGGAAAACTTAAAAGGAAAATAGCTTAATTAGGAACAGCAATGGCATTTCACTTTCAGAAAGATGGAATGTTCAACACACTGTGTTGAAACAACATTCTCCCATTAGAATAATTTACATGGCAAACACTAAATAAATATGCATTCGATGGAAGGGCTTTGTGTAAGCAATGTACACAGGGCAATGTTTTCGTGTGCTTAGGAATTACAAAATTATCTTTAGAAACAATTAATATTCTTGTACTGTTACATAAGCAAGTCAGCATCTTGTGGTATGAACTGTACAGGTGATACAACTTTTAAAATAGAATTAAATTTGACTATATGCCTTTTTGTACTTTATATTGATTGCGTTCCCATTTCTATCAATAAATTTTATTTGGCTTTTTAGTGGAAGAGTAAACATTTCATGGTGATCTTGACTCTATGCGCTGTGTGATTATGGATACTGTCCCTATACAGCGTGCAGTAACTCAAAAAAGGAAAAGGCAGCACTTGTTTTGTAATGCTCAAGGAACATATAAGTTCTTTAGAATAGGGAACGCATATTGCAATTAATTGCCTTAGCAAAGAATAAATACAAAAGAAGAATCTTTTATATTTTCAAAAACAGATTTATGGAGCGATATTAGATTAGTGTTCTGAAGAATAATATTTAATTATTGCAAGTGATTAGGGAGCTTGATGTTATATTTTATAAAAGTTACAATTCTGGAGATGGATTGATTACCCACTGCCCTAAAACTAGCAAAAAAGAACATTAGGGGTTGACCATAAAGTCTGTTTCCTTCTACAGATTTGTCCAAATGACTATCAAGGAGACTTCTGACCAGAAAATGACTCTCAAATTCCTGATAATCTGATTTGTTGAACTTTGGAATCCTTTTACAAAACCAGAGATTACGGACAGTGTCCTCCAGTAGTCTCTGTATTCCCTGTAAGTACTGTCTGCATCATCCACATGTGCTTAAAAATACATTGTTAATGCAAATCAGATCTGAGGAAGGTGTCTTGTAAGTTCTCTATTTGTATGTTCTAAATTATTTCATCTGCTAGTTGGATTTACGATGCTTGTGGAGCCTGACGTCCGGGGGGTCTGTTAGCATACCATCTCCCTTATAGAGGGACCGTCGCCTCTTCAGTCATGACTAGCCAAGCATGAAGTGTGCTTTCTCTTCTTGTCCCTGGCTGTAACAAGCTGGATGAATTGATAATTGGTCTAGTAATATGAGTTATGAAACATCATCTGAAAATAAGAATCACATATGTAATATTCTTTTCCCATGTAGTACCTTAGTCTCTTATTTTGAGTAGGAAATCAAATTTCCCGTTTCTGTTATTGTTTCATTTAGGAAAATTGGTTTTCTCCCTTGCAGTTTTGCACAGAGGCAAAGAGCTGCTGTACTTTACTGGCTACTTTTAACAATGCAGGTCTTCAAACTGGGAGGATAAGAAGAGAAGTTTTCAGGACATCAGGAAGCTCTGGCTGAGTTTGTTTTGCAAGAAGAGAAGAAACAGGGCGAGATCATTACTGATGCGCCTCAGCCAGTTAGAGGTGTCAGAGTCATAAGGAGATGGATTCACCCTCTTGAGGAGCTGAAGGAGAGGAATTTCAGAGGTAACTTTTTTTAAACCCAGTACAGCCATATGTCAGTCCCCAAATGGAGATGTGCACTTTTCTTCTGCGCTCTTAAGAAAGCTCCCCAGATATGATTTGAAACTGCATTAGTTTTCCAGTTGCAAGAAAGCTGGAAGCTCAACCTACCTCAAGAAAAAGGAAATGCAGCAATAATAAAGAAATATGCCAGTACCTGGCCCCAGCTTAGTTTTTTAGAGTTGTTGATTCAGAGCAACCAAATAATATTTGATATAGGTAATGTAATAGAAAACACCGCTTTTTTTTGTTATCTTATCACTTGCAACTTCTGAAGTATTTTGTTTGTAAAGCAACACCCGTTTTCTGAGATTGCTCTTTGCTACTTCCAGCACTTTTATGCTGCAAACCACATGGCAAGTAAAGGTCAAATATAATTAGCTGGGGGAAGGGACTGTTTGTTTTCATCCTTACCAGAGCTTTTATTTTTGTAATTATGAATAGAGAATAGGTAATTTTACAGACTGAATCTCCAGTGAAAATTTAATACAGAGTGGAAACAATCTTTCATACAGTAGTAGCAAATTTAAAGTGTTTCTTATACTCCGTCAAAGTTTCATTCGTTACTAGCCTGGAAATATAAACTGACTTCACAATGAGAGAAAACAAACCTCAAGCTTAATTTAAAACCCTACAAAGCAATGCTAAAACAATTGTACGTATAAACTTTACAAGTGAGAAAGGAGCTGGAAAATGTATGGAAAGCTGGAGAGAGAGGGGAAGTGCGCTGTGTCATGACTAATGATACAGAAGCCTTCAAATGCCATGAACTGTCAGGAACGAATAAAGAACTGTCAGGACCATTTATTTAATCTCCCTTCTCCGTCCTCTCTACCTGGAGGTCTTGGATATTATTCCTTCTTCATATTTTGCTGCTGTAAGGTTATTTTATTGGAAGCAGGAGTCCAAGAGATCACCTATCCAAATGTCATCATCACTTTCCAAATTACCTCTCTGGTTCTTGTTCAGTTCACTAGCAAGTACAAATGTGAACTTCTTGAATCTAATGAGAACAGCGGAATTACAGCAAAAAAAGTCAGTTAGAGCAAGTTAATAAATGAGTTTACCATTTCTATTCCTTATTTCATTCATGATGGTTACTAGTGGTTGTGTGCATTTCACAGTACACTAAGAAGAATTGGTATCTGTAAACAAAATTTGCTACCAATGTGCATCTATAATTAGGATGATGGGATGCAAAATAAGTAGGCAACTGTCTGGATTTTAATCTCTCTGTGTTTGAATAGAGAACTGTGAGCGTTCAGTATGGGTATAATAACCTGACAGCTTAACGTGCAGAATTCAAATACTTATTTGCACGTCTAAATACTATTTCAGTGGTGGTTTTTTTTCTTGTTAGGAAATATGGTACAAGACATCAGAAAAAAACCCATGAAATGGCAGCTTCCAAAATAGGAATGTGTGTGAGGATCATGTAAGTATTTGTAGTTCTGGATAAAATGGAATTGCAGAAACGTAAAAATAATCATATATATGTTATCTAATCTCACAGGAGCCAAGTCCAAATGGAACCACCTTCTTAAACTCCGAAACCTTCTTGGTTTCAGCTGAAGTTGATCAAGTGCCTTATATTTTAGTAAGAATTGGGTTTAGTTTCAATATTTAATAAAAAAAAGTGTTCCTTTTTAAACTTAGATTTAAAAAAAAAAAAAAAAACACAAAAAAAACCCCAAACAAAAACACAAAATGAAAAACCAAATGCATGCCAAACAAACATCTCCCTGTTCCCTATCAGTATGTTAAATGATATTCAATTTTTCCTCCCAAACAAGAATGCATGCACATATGTTTTTAAACAGTGGAGCTGCCTCTGACTCTTTTAAAATAATGTCTTAATATAATCATAAGCACATTTTTCACCAAGTGTTTATCAAAGCTACACATTTCACGGCCTCCGATTACAGGTTAGTGCTGCATCCTCGACAGTTGTTTCAGTATATGTTAAAGTGGTGAAGGTGAAATGTAATTAACAGTGTATATCACATAAATGTTTCGATCAATTTAAATTAGTCACTAGGTGGCCATGTATCACAGATGGAAGTGTGTTATTTAACAAGATGAAAATCCTTATTAATAGCATAGTTCTTAGTCTAATAATGGATTAATATACATCATCTTAAATGTATGCATTCTCTGACTTGATTACAGTAATGAGTCTGAAAACGTGAAACTTATTCTTCACCTTCTTAGTAGCTGTATCTACAACACTTAAAAATAAAGTAGGCATTGGGATCATAGGGAAGGCCTGCTTGAAGACAGAAAATTAGATTTCTTTAGAATGAAACATTCTAGTGTGTGTGCGTATATACATACATATATATTATATATAGTGTAGGTCCAGATTCTCAGATTTCAGTGTGCTTTGTTCAGCGTGGGGCTTGAGAAGGCAACTGAGGCGTTGTTGAGTTGTTTTGATAGAAGTTACTTCTACTTTGTTTCCTCATGAGGTGGCTTCAGGAAGGACAGGACTCATTCCCACAGTTGTTCTTATGTGTGCTGCCTGTCCTTTCAATGCTATTAAGTGAGCTAATATTTGCCCCGTTTGTTTTCCTGGTCATGTTTATTCAAGAGTTATTCTTCACCATGTACAGGATGATAAATGTACTGTCCATCTGTAAAATATTTAGTTTATCATCTTTTGTCAAAAAAAAATAATGGTCAGGTATCACGCAGAAAATACCAGCTGTAATTTTTATAGCTTTAGCAGGTTACATACTCTGTATTTGGTTAACTCTCAGAGGGTCTTGGTTTTTGTTTGGTTGGGTTTTTTTATTAAAAAACTAAAGCATAGCATGCACTTCTCATTTGTAAAACATGAATTTCAGCCTGCCAACATCTGCATATTCAGACTTTTCTGAAACGGGAAATGTATCACTTCTGGATGTAACGAAATACATATTTAATGTTAGATAGATCAGATGGAGTTCTTACAGATACTAGAATTGAAAATACATGTTTTCTTAGCTACGAACACCCAAAAAAATATATAGAGTTGGGTTAAAATAAATCATGTCATTACTTTGTTACCTAAGGAAAATTGTCGAGTTCTTCCATGTTAGTATAACAAAAACGGGAGAGACGCACTCTGCTACTTGCCCGCATTTCATCATTTTTTGTTTTAAAGCGGCTGTTTCTTTTTACGATTTATACAAAGTAAATAGAAAAAGTAAATATTTTCTTGAATGTATTTACAGTAGGCTATCTGAGAAAGTAAATAGAATTACCTTGTACAATTTATATGATGTTAGAGGGAAGGAAAAACAAAAGCTAACCAGCAGATCATTTCCAGCAGTGTGTTAGGCTTTCCTGTTTTGGTTAAATATTCCAGCACAACGTCATCAATCAAAAAGTTTCAGATTCCACACAGAGAAATGTTACCTTTTTAAGCATTGCTAAACACTTTGACATGTTTGAAAAATTGAGTCCTAGATCCTAAAGGTTATTTGTCATAGGAGAAAGAGAAAATATGCTCTGTGTATGCCAGAATGGCAAATAAAGACTGTAAAGATGATAAATCTTGAGTTGGATACATAAACTACTCAGATTCATAGTCCCCAACTTCATCACACGCAGTTGTAGTTTAATTTGGCCTTTACTGACATATAACTATATACAGCAGGGAGGTGGTGGTCAGTAGATCATGTCCCAGGATGAAGCCTCACGAAGGAAATAGTGTAGAAGGGAGCAAACGTTATATAGTATTTTGAATGCTCACCAAACTGAATCCTTTTGACAATGAGTTGATTGGGCTTGGGAGGGGTTTTTTTTGGTTGGGGGTTTTTGTTTGTTTATTTATCTTCAAAGGCACACTAGTTCAGGTAAATCAAGCCTTGAATCCATCCTCTCCCATGGTATTTAAATGATGAAATGCGTGACAGGCCTGCAAACTATTTTATACTAAAAGCAGCTGGTCAGAAGAGCACTCAAGGTGACTTGTTGGTATGATTAAAACAATTTCATTCAAAAGAAACTTTATAAAGGCTTATTCTGACAGCTGATAATTTTATACCCTGTAGGTAAAATTATTACTTTATCCTAAATAATTTTGCCAGGTTACTGTGAACACATAAAATCTGGAAGAGCTTCAAGGGAAGAAAAAAAGGAACAGTTAAGTTTCTCTAATTGAGTATTTTGTGCTGTGGTCATAGCATGCAATTTTGGTATGAGAGAAATAATTCAAGTTTTCTTCTAACGTAGCTGCATGACTTGGATAAAGAATTGCTAATTTTACAGTGACAGGTAGTCCACAGTGATGCTTGTAAACCTCTCTAGCATTTGACTGTAAACTAATTTCAGCATTTGGCTTTATGTTTTAGAGTTCTTCCCCTTTCAGCAATACATAATTCTGTCTTTGTTAATGTAGTAACATCAGCAAGTTATTATCTAATGTCTTTTTAATAATTTACAGGTAAATTAGTTCATATTAGTAGGCATATAAGAGAAACCTCCAATATCATAATTTTCAACAACTGAACGCTCTAATGACAGAATAATACAGGTGAAGGAAATAAGGACTGGCAGTCGCTGGTGGTCCCCAGATATGCTGCAGAGCAAAAAGCTCTCACTTGCTCTACTGAATCTTACACAAAAAGATTAAATGAATTTTCTTTCTCTCTACTGTATCCGTAAGGGAAAGGAGTCTCTGCAAGGAGGCAGGTGAGAAGTTTGTATGCTTATGAACCACACTTCCTAGTCCAATTAGTAGTGCGGGAACACGGGCAGGAGGACTGGATGTGCACAGGTTGTGCACTCTGAGCCCCCCCTTAATGTGGAATATTGACCAGCCTCCACCAGCACTGGGCTTCAGTGGAAGACTAGAAACTTCGCTGGTACAAAGCGTTGCCCAATGAATCATGTGCTTAGATGCTAAGGAGTGTTTCCTTCCTCACCCTCTGAGGTTGCAGTCTTTGCATGGTAGTACATGCTTTGTATTGGACACAATATTTACATGTTTTGGATTTTACTTAAATACTTCAGCATGGTAGTAGAAAAATAAACTGAATGAGAAATACTCTAGACCTGGGTGAAACTATAAGGTTCTTCAAGTTTCAGGTACAATGCCAGCTGCGGAGAAATGCTTGCACACTAACCCACTGGTAAATAATAGCTTTTATTTTTGGTTCCCTGGTATGTAAATGTCTTAAGCTCCCTTGTTTGGCGCAATTGCTATATATGCATACTCTTATTCAGAATCAAAAGGATAAAATGTACTTTGTGACAAGGTAATAAATGTACTGTACATCCATAAAATAGTTAGTTTGTAATTTATGGTGAAAAAAAACATTAATGCTCCAATACCATTCAGAAATATCAATTGGATTTTTTATAACTTCAGCTACTTACATGTTCTGTATGAATATTTTCATTGTTAAACTAACTCATAATCTTTGTTCAGTCCCTAAATAGTCTGAGAAATAATTACAGCTCGTTATAGCTCTTGAAAGCGAAGACTGGCACAGAGATATGTAAGGGCAAAAAATGTGTGACCATCAGCTCTGAAGCCTATACCTTTAGACTCTGGACAAAGAAAGCAGTTTGGTTCTGAGTGGTCCCAATTATTTTCATAAGAAAGCGTATGCTCCCTCTAAAGAGAACTGTAAAAGATCAGTTGCTGTTAAGTTATATCACATTTGCAGCATACAGATAGGATGCTAATACAGACCCTTCTCACCATCACACCTGAGCATGTTCCTTCAAAGGATGCGGGGCAGCTGTTATCGTTGACACACCAACTCTTCCATAGAAGATTTTTAAATTAAATTATCTGGCCTACGGATCTGCCCCATGTATTTGTTCTCTATAAAACTACTTAAAGTGGGAGGGAACAAACATTTCCATTAGGAAGTTACTTTCCAAAGTAGAAGTTACTGTGTTAACTGGATGTCCTAGTTTGACAGGGAGCATTTTGATTTACCACTGGTGAGATTAATCTGCCATACTTGATTTGAAATCTACGCTTAAATAGATTTGTTTACAAAATTGATGTAGTGATTGCCAAAAAGAAATAGGTTATGCTAAAGGAAATGTAGACTTTCTTAAAGTCTGGGAAAGACAGAGCTCAATCCTAGCTTATATAGATAAGTTTCTATAAACCAGATAGCATAAGAAGCTATTAATATTCAATGATTATTAGTACAAATCCCTTTATAAAGCAGCCTAACTTTAGCTTTTGAGTGACATTGCAACATTGTTTTTCAATGAGACTGTCCTTGAGAGTCAACAAACTCCATTTCACTAAGAGGGTTAATTAAGGTCAAGTTTATAATGGGGTAGGAAGAAGCACAGACTGAAGTAGCCGTATATCAGATTGAGATTTCAAGGTCTCTGCGATGCATTAATAACTGTGAGGCTGTCTAATGTGGGCGGCATAACATGTTCTGCAGCAAAAAATCCTTGGAACAAGCCTGAAAAACCAAATACGGTTCCTTTCACTGGAGGGTTTTTTTTGACAGTGTTTTTCCGTCAGAAAACTCCTGCTAGTCAGCCTTGTTTCTGAGGGATTGTACCAGGTCAGAGAGCAGAGTGCTGATCCGGCAAGCTTTCCTGCGTTTGTCCAGGATGTGTGAAATGCATGATCTCTGTCTTACCCCAGCTGCAGCAGGGAAGTGGATCTGGTTCTGCTGCATCTCAGGGGTGTGGTGTTCCGTCTATAGTATCTATGTATACGGTGGTTCTCCGTCTCCCCCCAGGCATAAATTTCAAGGGGTCAACCACGCCTTCTTCCATGATGGTGAGCTGCAAACTGGGCAACACCCTGCCTGCAAACAGGAACGAGCAAGGCCGGAGCTGCTGGTGAAGGGGCAGAGGCACTGTCCCCATGGAGCGGGAGCTTCTCTTTCTCCTGGTGGTGGACAACAAACCACATGGCAGTGTGCCTGTCTGGTCCAACTCTGGTGCTGCTGCTTTTCTTGAAGCGCAGGAAGAAAGCCACCCTGGGGTAAAGTTTACATGCTGTGAAACTGCAAGAAGAGGAGAGGATATATTAAAACCCATAGGGGGAGGGAGGCAAAGCAAGGGGTGAGTGTGACTTTTCTGTTTATGTGTGTATATTTTTGCCTATTACAAGTAAGTGCAGGGCAGGTTTTGTTGTTTTTTTCCCTCCAGATAAAGTGCCCACTAGTGATCAACATAACTTCCCCAGCACAACTTCTGTGGTCCCTTCTGTAAAATTACTTGTCTTGAAGGGAGGACTCACCAAATGGATCGCCTAGATTTTTCAAAGCAGTGTTGATGATTTCTGTTGAATTTAAATTTTCAGACTCCATCTCTTCAGTTTCTGGAAATCTACATTGTGGTACTTTTGTCTTTTTGTCATTTTTATGTATATAGTAATAAGGACAGAAACTTTTAAATCCAAGCAAATAAGTGTCATTAAAAAAATACAGCTGTCAAGGACAAATGGAAGAGTACTGTTGTTGAGTGGCTTAGCTTTATAGAGCAACTAGAGCTCTCTCCCTCAGTCAAATAGTAATTTCAAGAAGTTCAGGCTATGACAGCTGCTCTAAGACAAGATGTTTAATTTCTCTTCAGGGGCACATTTGTCACAGGCTAACGTTGTTTTGCATAGTGTAAAGGGAGCTTTTCAGATTCTTTTCAGCCATCTTCATGATACAACTTTGTGTTTCACAGAAGTAAGTTGTGTTGTACAATTTCTTTTTTTGTCATTCCCCATATGGGTGCCTGCTTCATATAGATCTCTATATAGAATAAGCTACTCAAAACTCTTATCACATTTATTTTTAAGTAATCATGTAAAACATTACACAGCTTGATGATATAAATGATTCTTTGCAACAAAGAGAGAGCGATGCAAGTGAAAGAATTATTTTTTAGCAGGCATGCCATGGGAAGACCAGGATCCTTAGGTTTGGCTTGCTTTTTTTATACTCCCTTTCTTCACTCAGTTTTTGAAAATTGAAGTATTCAGCAGAATGATTGTATCTAATCAACATCAAGATGCACAGGATGTGTATCTCTGTCATTAAGGTAGTGAATTGTCAGGAAACAAATGTTTAACATCAAATTTCCCAGTTTCTATTCCAAGCTGTAGAGAAACAAGAATGATGGACTGGAACTCTGTTTCTCCTGCCTTTCCTGCCTGTGCCCTTTGCAGTATGAAATCACAGCATGGCTCCTGCTCATTTTATTTCCTAAGTCTTTCCCCAAAGTCCTAGCTTATTTTTTCAGTATTTTCTTGAGCCTAATTCCTTCTCTCATTCCTTCCCAACTTGGCCCCTTTTTAAATCCTGGCCTTTCCATGCGCTAACCCTTCTGAACCTGTCCAGCTCCTGGTCCTGCCTGTGTGTAAGTTTGGCTGCTTCCGGCTTCCCCCTGTGTGCCTGGCAGACAGTGAGCAGGGAAGGAAAAAGGATCTTTGCTTTCAGTTGCAGTGCTTTGTGCCACAGTGGCATCTAGCTGCCGCAACGACAGATGAAATTCCACACGGTCTGTGCGGACCTGGTTTGGAGCAGGTCAGTGCAGATGGGCTCTTTAGAGAATTCATCTGCCAAAATGCTGAGCATATGCAAAGTGCGATCAAAGTCTTAGGATGGCTTTAGCATTTGCTTTTTCCCACATCCAGCAGAAGATGAGTCCTTGTAACGAGAGACAATCCCAAGTGAGTTTCAGGTCTCTGCTGTGAAACTGGAAGTGCTAAAGCTTTTGAAGGAACTGGCTACAGAATTCTGTGTATATTTTTAAAAGTATTTCACCCTAATTTAGTCTTGGAAATGGTTTGAGAGTTTTTTAATAAAGCATTCTAAAAATATGTTTAAAATAATCAGCACAAGGTAAATTTTCCCAAGTAAAGATTAGAGACTGAGTGGAATGAGCCCTCCCTATAGATATTAGAAAATGTTTAAGCAACTAAAGAAGATCATAAAAAGTAGGATCTTCTAATAGTTATAGGGGGCTGGTGAAAATTCCCTTGGAATGCTTTCTGTTGGTATCATTTCGACGTACGCTTACGTTATTCACAATTATTTTATGCTATGACTTTACAGCTAAATGTTCACCCAAAATATGTTTTGTTTATATCCAGATTTTAGCAACAAAGGAAAATAAGACAATAAGCACAAAACATCGTTTCCACAGGTTTGAACCTGCAAGGGTTTCTTAGCATGTCCAGCGTTTGCTAATCAGCAGCCCTGACACTGCAAAAATCGTATTAGCTTGTGCTTGGTTTTCCTGTCAGGGAGACGTCCATTAAGATCATTCGGGCTTCTCAGCTGCATGAAGCTACTCCAGGTATGTAACAGTTTATAGTGCCAGTTTTCACTGAGCCTTCGGTCTTGCACAAGTTTTCTAGTAATTTTTTAAGTTAACATTTACAACTTCTCTAATGTTTTTCCTTGTGATTCTGTAAAATAGTTCAAAAACTGTAATCACTCTGAGTGCGGAGATTTGTGAAATACTCATGCCAGTGAAGAATTTTACACTTAAAATGATCTTAAGGTTGGGGGGAGTTTTTTTGCATCAGATAGATAAGAATGAAAACTTGACGAATGGACTGTGAGGGGAAAAAGTGTTTTCATTATTCCTGTGGCAGACTGTCCTGGCATTTGTCATTCTGGAGGCTGGTGGAACACCCCGCAGGGCATTATCCTCCCCACAAAAGGCAGCCACAGGGAACCCGCTAAACACAGCACACAGGGTAACGGGGCTTTTTTGTTGAAGTGTATTCTCCAGTGGATTCGGGGACTTTTAGTAGTTTCTAATGGTAATATCCTTAGCCAATTTTAAAAAATAAATTAAAAAAAGATGTTTTGTTCATTTTTAATGTAGTGACAATTTTGTGACATTTATTTGACAAGCTCCTTTGATCATGAACTGAAGCTAGGACTGAGGAAACCTCAAAACACATTTATGTACCGTGCTACATCCACAGAGACAGGGGGACTGACATGGTACCTTGTCAGAACAATCCTTTGGTATTCTTAACACACGATATTTATGTATTTCTAATTTGTTTTGCAAGAGTTTAGTTTTAATTAAAATTTAAAGATTATGAAATCAATGATTTAGTTTCAGGGCTCTGGAGCAGAATGAGAATTTTTTAATAAGCTTTTGCATTTTTTATAGGAGGAAATGAAAGTTACAGTTTACCATACATCGTGCTTTCTTTTCTTAAATTGAAATGACTAAATTAAGATGACATACAGCTCAGGTTCTGAGTCAAGGAAGGAAGCCCTGTCTCTTCACAGTACTAGCCTAACTGTGGCCTACAGGATGGTGGAAGTAAGTCTGTAGGAAACAGAAGGGAAGGGTGGTGTACAGCCTTGCAGTATATATAATTTAGACACCTTTTTCTTCTTTGTGCCTCTTTGTCTTTCTTTCACTTTATTTCTCCTCATAGATAAAGAAGTTGTGGGGCAATTAGCTCCTGCCCTTCTGTTTGCAGGGAAGTCAGTGGCTCACTATTACGCCAACAGTGTCAGAAAGGACTGACAAAGTGATGGAAAATATCAAGGCTCCGTTTCCTCTAGGCTCAAGTTCTCTGTTGCTTTTCTCAGCTACATTGAATAAGGTATATCCTTCTGTGCTCTTCCCATTCCCACCCCTACGATATGTGTTTTACACAACTACTGTGCGATTGTATTTTCACAAGTAATTTCTATTTGCAGTTTATTATTAGCCCAAGATTAAAAAAATAAATAAATCACTGTGGTGCAATAGGAAGTGTCACCAGGTGGAGGAATTAAAACTCCATATTCATGTACAGGCCATTTGCAGATACAGCCGTGAACTATGTGGAGCATCTGCCAATAAGCCGTCTCATGGAGACACAAAGGTATTATTTTATACTCTGTGTTACAAAAGTGAGAGGAATTTTGCAAATCATATGCAAATGGTCAGCCTGACTGAAAAATGATAAAAGGAAGAATTTCCTTCTAGCATCATTACATTTAAAGGATGAAAGTGGTTTTTCTTAGTATTTCAATCTGTTAGGCAGGAATTTCTCCTAGAAGTCATTTTTGGGGGTGTCTCATAACTCTTGTTCATATATAACTCTTGTTCATGTATGTGTAGGTATGGGGGGAAAGGTATGAGGATGACAGGAGGAGGATGTAGGGCTGAGGGGAAAAATATAGAAAGTCCTATCAAAAATACATATTGGCTCCACACGTTGGTTCCATTTGAAAGTTACACTTAAAGAAGCCAAGAAAAAAAGAGACAGGACCCTTTAATCTTCATGGTTACTTATGCCTTTAGAGGTATGGTTGAAGAGAAATTATTGAAGTAGAGAACAGGGTGCAGATCCTTCAATGGTATTATAGCAAACTTGTATAAGCAGAGTCAGTGTTTACCAACTGTGGATTTGATACCCAACCCTGATTCATTATTTCCTTTGCTACCAGTTTTGGTTTTTATGTCGGGGTTGGGGTTTTTTGATGGCTAAAATCTGCATAAAGATCTTAATGGGCCATGCTGAAATATGAATGAATAGAGCTATGTTAGGACTGACAAGTTAGTTTTTAAATCATTAGCATAAAGATTGGGGGCGGGGATCTCATCTATTTCAAAATAGTGGAATTAGAGGAGACCCTTTGAAAAACAGAAGTGGAAGGAAATTAACAATGATTTCATGATGAAGAGGCAGACTAATATGTAGGAGGGAAATCAAGAGAGCAAATCACTGCAAAAATAGCAGGCTTTCAGAATAAAACCTTGATTTATGTATTTCAGTACAGCAGGAAAAAATCACAGAAAAACAGAGGGAGACCCTAAAGCAGGAGGTTGAACATGTTGACCATAGTCACAGTGTGATTTTTGGTAGAATTTTATCCTTCAAAGTATACTAAAGGAATTGCTGGTTTGTATGAGTTCCTAGGGAAACATTATCTGAAATTAAGAAACCAATCATGTTTGCACTTTCACTGCTGGTAGGAAATCTGCTGTTTCCCATTGTTCTTTATTTTCAGATTACCATTCCTTTGCATCTCTCTTGTGGTTTACTACTAGCAAGTTATCAGGATCAAGATGAGAAAGTGTGCTGCAATTACGCAGGGGTTTTAGCTTGGGATCTCTACCTGTTTGTCTTGTAGAAAAGCCTGGTACTAAATGTCAAAGATTTGATGAACGTTCTAAATGAAAAAATAATAATAAACCATGAAATTGGAGTGGGAAATAATTCCTGGGTGGATTCTTCTTGTCTGTGTATTGAGAAGTTTCCCTCAGAGCTTTAGAAATTTCAGGATGAATAATATGGGGCCTCTGTTCCTGAGGTCATTAAGTCATTCTCTTATACCGTATAAGCCCAAGCACGTCTTGATAAACTAGTAGATAAATCTGATTGTTTGTACCAACAAAACCAACCAACCAAGCCGCTAATTAGGTTTCGAAGATGGTATATGTGCTTCAGAGAGCAACACTGCAGTGGCCAAAGCCTTGCTATGCAAATATTGATCAAAGAAATTTGCAAAATGCTTTGAATTTAAAAAAAAAAAAGGAAGAAAATATTATAATTAAAAAAACAAAATGGGGAGGGGGACACGACGACGAGGGATGGGACACCAAATGAAATGGCATCTCTGTTGAAACCAACAGTAAAACTTCATTAACTTCAGTGAAGATTCCTGGTATACCACAGGTTCGTCTGAGGAGATGGCCACTGTTACTACTGTCAGGAAATACTAATCCTTTAATGGCAAGGATGATGGCAAAGGCCCAGGTACAGTACAGTAGTCTGGCATGGGTTCTGCCCTATGAGGTGCTCGGTTCTCAGGCCACAATTCGGCAGAGCCCTGAGACACGGGGAGAGCTGTCGGCACGCCAGGAGTCCCAGCTGTCCTCTAAGTGCTTTACTGGATTGGTGCCAACATGCTCGGTTCTTTGAACAATTGGGCTACGTACAGTAAACATAAATTTTACCCTATGGTTTCATTGTTGATGGCTGCCAAGTTCACCTCTTACTTGTAGACTTGTGACTCCAATGATGTTATCAGCCTGCAGGCAGAAAGAGGAAAAATCTTTAACTTTGGGAGAGCCTCAGAAAGCAATGCAGCCAAATACATCTGTTTTGTCATCTGCCTGTCCTAATTGTTTTTTAGGGGTACAGCATATATGTCCCTTCCCAGGGAACAGCTGGTGAGCACAGTGAATATTTTTCAAAGAACTTTTTTAACTAATGATACTGAATGGTAGTTTAAAATTGTTTCTGGTTTTCACAAGGGAAAAGCGTTGCAGCAGAAAAAGTTGCTTCGCACTGCTGCTCATTGCTGATCCCTGGCCAAGAGAAGTCACTCAGTATTGCATAGATGAGTGACTCCAAAATCTATATCAGCCGAATCATATTTTTAATTTCTTTTTTCAAAGCAGAGGCCACACTGTACTTGTGGGATTGAGCTGGGAACAAGTTCATTAAACTAACAAAATGAGACAGGTGTGTAGCAGAACTGTCAGGAAAAGCCAGCAGTGATCCAACCCAGTGTCTTATTAATGAAGTACTGTATTTATGGGGATAGTACTAAAGGTTTTTAGGGTGATGAACCATTTATGTCATTTTCTGTGATAAGCATTATATTTTGCAAGTTATAACTACTTGTGTTGAGTGTGCCCTTTGGATGCCACGATTCAGGTATGTATGTGAGGCCTCTAAAAGACAGGTTAAACAGTCTCAAAGGTAATGATTTATTTTTTTAAATTGGTTTTGAAAACTAACACAGAAACTGGCCATTGAAGTGATAGAAATATTTTCGTGAATGTTGATTTGTTTGCAGCAGTGTCTGAGAGGTAAAACTCACTCCGGCACCTCTGCGTAGAATTCTCCTTCTTGCTTTGAATCAACATGGTGATGAAATTTCATGTGTTTTTTTTTAAAAAAAAAAAAAAACAAACCTGGCCATTTTATTCGTTTGTTCTTGTATGCATTACAGAATCAAGATCTTCAAGGAAAGGGAGAAAAATCAAAATTTGAATATCAGTAAATAACAATGAAGCATGTAGGTAGTAAATAATAGCTTCAAAGCATGAAGAAGGACTTAAAGAGCAAAATCCTCATTTTTGTGAAACCCAACTTGAGACTGATCACGTAATGGAACTCTTCCTGAGATCATTGGTGCGGATTTGAAAGGTAAAATCTGAACTCTTCCATTTTAATTTATTTTGTTTCATATGTCTGATGGAAGATTTATAGGCAAGTCAGATATATCTGAAGTTTCCACATGTATTTTTTTTTAATTAGAAAAATAAATGTAATGTGATATTTTCATTATTTATGTTTTATAGTGCTGTTCCTCTCCAGCAAACTTATCTATTCCAGGTTATAATGATAGGTAGTGTTTTGAGGTGATCTCAGCTAAGTGTTATGATTAATAGTCTCTGTTCATTTTGCGTCCTTCCCTTTCAAGTGTGGGGACCAGAATAAAAAACTCCAAATATTAAGTAAAGCGTTCCTTGTGAAAATTATGCAAATTGCAATCATCTGCTAAATTAATTAATTGCATTCATCAGAATAGCATATGAAAAATGAAAGATATTTCCAAATGTTAAATAATGGCTGGATCATTCTGAAATTAAAAAAAATTAAACAGATACATGGTCATAGTCTGCTATTCACCCTGTGAAATTGCATTTGACCTCCATTTGGGTAATTGTATTATGCCTGCCTAAATTTCCATGCACAGTGATTTACAATTGAACATATTATTCTACTCCTCCTGTTCTACTGTACTGCATGCTGCTGCCGTTTATTGCTATGTAGGTATATTTATTTAGAGGATGATCGTGTTCTAGTGGCTGACTCCCATGGCTCCTATATAGATTTCCTTGGCAAGTGCATTTTCCATCCAGGTAATTAATACCACCTAGACAAAAGATTATTTATATATCATATGTGTTCTGACGTACTTTAGACTTCTGATGAAAGAGAGAGAGAGAGAGATTCTAGAACAGAAGGAAGACATTTGCCTCTGTTTTTTCATGAAAACTGTTGGGGACTCCTTTCTAAGGATGATTCCTCCCAGAAACATCCCTTAGACTCCTTTGTCCCCTTTATCAGCAACTGAGACAATTTTCATGATGCTGGCCTATGGCTCCATGCAGTACCTAGTGAATAGAAAGGTAGTGCTCACTGCCTGAACAGAAGCTCAGCAGTTATCTGACATCAGTCTTCAAACATAATTGCAAGTTTAAACTCATTGAAGAGAGAGGTATTTTGTCATAGAGAAAGTAGCGTATGCTCATTTTTTATTTTTAATCAGGCTTTGGCTCTGTAGCTTCACAGTCTAAGAAGAATTTATATCAGATGGGAATAATAGGCTAATTTCAGCGTAATAATTTGAATCCTAAATTTACCTCTGGTTAAGCGTGTTGGAAAATGGATTGCTTTGTAATAGCTGAAGCACAACGCTGTGGAGTTGTTACAAACAGACCTTTTCCCCCTCCGTGGACAGAGCATTGTATTTTGCAAAAGGGTAAGAACTTTGGTGTAAAAGTGTGGTTAACTTAGACACCCAAGCTCTGAACTGTACGTAATTCCTGTTCTAGCTGTACCTGGGTTGAACTGTAAAGTCCTAAATAATGCATATTCCAAGTAAATGTTAGAGCTGAGTGGCATTGGAACTCTGGAGACCCGTGAAAACAAACAGGATCTTACTTCTTTTATTAGTAAATGTTTGGACATTAGTGAGAGAGAAGAGTACTTCTGTTCTTGCGATACCTGTGAAACCTGCCTAATGTCAGCCTGTTAAGTAACCTGAAAGTATCTATACAAGGGGCAGTTTAGATAAAGTACGAACTAGTCTGAGTCTGTCCCTGAAATACAATTCAGGCATGAACACGTTCTGATATTTGAAGATGTCCGGAATCCTGATGTTTTCTGTTTGTCTCCACCTCCTGCATTAGTATTCTCTGCTTTCAGAAAGATTGATGCAAAATATCAGATTCTTGTTCCACTTACTAAAGGGACCTCAACCCTGGACTCAAACCCAGTCTTTTTTTCAATGCAGGAATTGCATCATTCCCAAAATTTTGAACAGTTCCCAAGAAACATGTCCAACTCTTCTTTGATTCCACTGTTTTCAAACACAGATACTGGTTAGGCTGAAGGCCCACCTGAAAATGCAAACTTCCGTAATTCAAAACTTGAAATGTGTCACTGAGAATTACAAAAATGCTTAATGACATCAGATTTTGAACTAGAACTATTGTTTTAGCTAGAACATATAATGTACATCCTAAATTCCTTAATTTATTTAATTATCTCCTAATTACAGTCTAATTAATTACTAATTTATCTTAATTTCCTCTGGTAATTTCCTTATTAATCCCTACTTTAATCTGTTACATTTTTGTCCTTCCTCCTTTAATTGGGAAGCAGACTTTACGGTCTTTGCTGTGAGGTATGTTTCTTACCTGCTGTAAAACAGCTAAATGTGACTTTGCAGTTAGCGTATTTTCACTAGAAATTTGAATGACCATGCAATTGTCAGTCTCCCTGAGAACACAGCAAAACTTACGCTATACATTTCTCACAACTTAAAAAAAAAAAAAAAAAAAAAGGTAGGTTTTGTGTGGAGACCAAAGCGGCCTGAAATTTCTTCATGAAATATAATCATTTCAGTGTTTAGGACCTCGGTTCCTACTTAGCTAGTTATCATTCCTTCTGTGTCTCAATTAAGCAGATCTTTAGTGAAACACTAATTTTTCTTTCAATTTCAGAAAGTACTGCTGTGTATCCACTGCTGTGGGTTTTCCATCTTGCGCTTTTTCCAGGCATTCTTTGAGACGTGTTGGTTAATTATCTCATTGTTAAAGAAACCAACCAACATACATATATAGACAATAGGAAAAGCCTATTCCAGAGCTTAAGATTCTTCTTGCTTGAAAAACTGTACATTAATTAAAAGATCTATTTTTACCCTCATTGAAATACCTCAGGCTGGAGGTGTAACTCTCAAATGCTTATATCTTGCATCCAAATTGGGGAAAAATATTTCTAAGTGAAGCAAGAGCTCAGTTCAAGTGAGCTTTCACGATACAACACAGCAACATTTTAATCAAAAAGGATTCTGTTGTTAGCACAGATGGAGGCAAAGCAGTGGGAACAGAAGCTGTCCAGCAGTAGCAGAGCCAGGAAAAGAGAGGTCCTCAATTTAACAGTGTTGGCAGAGTGTAGTTGCCTGTAATTGTGCAGCAAGTTTGATGTTGCATACGGGGTTAAGTTGGAATCATTTTATTTTTGTTGAAATTGTTTTTAGGAATAGCTTTTGGAGTCCATACCACACCATTGAAAAATAAGTAGATTCATTATGCTGCTCAACCAGTCAGCAATGAAGACACAGAAATGTTCCTTCTCTATATTAACAGCCATCACTGATTTTGACCATACAGATATAAGCTTGGAGAAGAAAGAAAGGAAGAGTTAAGAGACAAGAGCAGCGAGGGCCGCAGACAGGTATTACATCTCTTTATGGTTTATGATGGTGTAACTTAAGGATGGTAATGAAGCCTACCAGAGCTGTAGGTTGCTGAGAGGCTTTTGCCTAGGTAGCGTCTATGGTGAACTAAAAGCTGTTGTTATTGCCCGGGGCACTGCCGTTTCCGCCAGGGTCAGGGCATTGCCTTGAAGGCAAAGTCTGCAAACTCAACTCAAGCGGCCATGACAATGGCTTTTAACTTAAGTGCTCGACTATAAAGCAGCTCTGAAACATTCTCCTGAGAAGATGATAACCTCTGGCAGAGGGGCAGTAACAAACAAGTCAGGCTGTGGCATCTCTAACAGCCACAGCTGTTTGCTAATTAAATGTGTATCAGGCCTGACAATATGGCCTGAGGTGAACTAAAAAGGGAGCAGGGGACCATGGCCCTGATCCGTGCCTTCTCCAGAGGGTGGCGAGAGAGCAGGGCTGGGGCATCTGCAAGCCTAAAGCTTCCAGTGGCATTCTTCATAAAATATATTTCTGCAGGCACCTAAACCCGGGCTAGATTTTGTTTCCAGAGGCATAATTTAGAATAAAAATCTAAATACACAAAAGCTTGCAAAAGTGGCTGTGAGTTACCCATTACTCCTGGGACTTGTTTTGGTTCACTGATCCTGTGCTCTTAGTATCTTCCCTATTCCTTCTGGCCTTCAAGTGTAATTTTATTAGAAAAATGATTTGAAAATTACCGTTTGCATTTGATTTCTCAGTTACCTTTACATCAGAGGTTCAAGGTTGTTTGGGCAAGGCATTCTTTGTTTACTTCATGAATAAGATTATCTGCTGCACCTATTAAGATGAAAATCTTTCTAAAATCTGTAAATACGGCGTTGATCTTTCTTGGTCTTCTCATCTAAGCTAGACGGAAATCATAGTTGTTTTCTTGCCTCATATTGTTTTGTAATATAAACAAAGCGGTAGTGTATGACTAAAGAATTCAGAGAGTGAAGAAGTGCTTGACTTTCTTTTCTTTTCTGGTGGTGGGGGTTTTTTTAGCATTAAGAGTGGTGTGCTTGTCTCCACAAAGCCAGCAGCAAGCAGCCACATTGCTGTGAAATCCAATCAAGTCCTTTTTACTCAGTGACTTCTGCTTTTGGGGATTGATTCTTGCTAACTCCCAAGCCTGAGTCCAGTTCAAGGGAGGAAGACCGGTGAGTAGAGCAGAGGCTAATAAGCCACCTTCTTAATCATCAACGAGCATTTAAACTTTTTGTTGCTGTGAGTATTGAAGGTCACGGGGCTGTAGGAGTCTGCCTTGTGTTTTACTACTCAACAACTCAATCTTCAAAAAATTCTAATCCCTTAGCTCACAGACCGATTAACTTGTAGCACAGAGCAGCCTGCAACAGAAAGTAGACGCATATATTTAGGCAACAAACTCAAAGGAAGCCAAAAGAAGATCTTTGTAGATAAATGTGTATTGAGGTGCTTGCTGTTTCTAGCTATGTTGTATGTAGGATTAAAAAAAACCTGAAACTATTCCCTTCCCTAAGACAATCAAGTATATCCACATACAAATTTTTGAAAGAAAACGAAAAATTGAATTCTCTTCTAGAATGTAAGTATTCCCTCTTATTTATCTTATTGGTGGAGGAAGAGAAACATCAGTTAGCATATTAGTTAAGGGTTTCCCCCCATTCGAAGAGTACAGTGCTTTAAAGGCACTTTGTTTTGTGTTTTACCTAAAGGCAGGAGACTTTTGGTGTCAGTAAAGGTTCTCAAGACCTTGAATTATCCCCCTGGGCTATCTTTTAATCTAATCTTACCCAAGCACTTACTAGTTATATGATAAAGTCAGAGATTACGGGCCAAATTCTCTTTTCAGTTATTCCACTGAAACCCATTGAAATCAATGTTGAGATTGGACTCGTGTAACAGGAAAGAATTTGGGCTACTGTCTTCAAGAGATAAGAACAGGGCCAATACTATAACAGCCTTTTTCAACAGAAACAGATTCAGACAAACTTAGGGTCATGTGCTGTCCTTGATGTGCATATAGAGCTTCAAGGGTTTATGTTGGGCACGTATTTAGAAAAATACTTTTTTTTCTTGTTGTTAGGTACAGAAGGAGTTTGGGTGGAAAGCATCTCAAATTTAAATAATTTTATGGTTAAGCTTATGAAGCCCTACATTTATTTCATAGGTGAACAGCATTTTCAAAGTCATAGTGTGGCACAGTGCAAGTGACCCTTGCAAGTGACCTAACTGATGTTGTAGGTGTAGGTGATGAGGGGCATAGACAAAGTAGGCTTTGCCGCATAGCGTTTCAATATCTTTTGTGGAAATAATGCGATCCCATCTCTTCTCCCTTCCTTTTTAAGCCTTCACTACAGCACTTATGAGAAATAGTAGTACTTGGTGCTGTCATGGAGTTTCAATCTCCAAATCAAAGCACTCCAAAAAGGGATGAATCTGGTAAATGAACAACCTTACTGTAAACCATTTCGTTAGTTTAGCCATGGAGGTGAGTAGAGCACAAGTTCTCATAGTGTCAGGGCCTTCTTTCAGTTGTGAGCTAGAGAGACAAGAAGAGTGGTTTTAGTTTGCATTTATGCTAAGCAGCTCACCTGCTTCTTCCATGGATCTTTAAATTCAAGCTCTGTGCATTTCTTGTTTGAGGGTTTAGGTGTTTGGATATAATCATGATTAAAAATGCACCTTAGCAGCTTAGACACTGCTCTCTTTATTGTTGAGTCCCTTTCATCCATTTTTACAAGCAGTGCCTCAGACTTCCCCTTAAATCTACTTTTTTTGGGCCAGCAGACCTGTGGCCCTGTCTTCTTGGTAGCAGTGACCATGGGAGCAGCAAATTGGTCCGTACTGATAGCTTCTAACGTTGCCCAGCTGTGCTTCTGTGCTGGGATGCTTGTGATACCGTCTTCTGTAGCTGATGTAGTCCTAAAGGCATGTACAAAATGGTGCAGTGCTGCTTTGTGCCGTTAAGCAGATATGTTGCATGTTAAAAGGAGCTGTTTTTTCAGTGGCAGGTCAACAATCCATAGCATTATATCCAAGGAAGAAAATTTTCATGGAGTATTTTAAGACTCGTGGATGAAAGGGGATTTATATAAACGTAAGGTAGTATTATTATAGTCATTTTATTAAATAACAATAGTAGGTGTCTTTCTTTAGGCATAAAATCTATGCACATGAAAAACAATAGTTGGCAGCCTGCAGTAACAGCACAGTATGCTGAAATGATGACAATAATGAATAGCTCGGGAACACCAAGAGAAACCACTGTATTGCATGTGTAATGCACAGGATTTGAACATGAACAGACTGCAACAGCTTTATCAAGGATTGTAAGGAAGTGTGTAAAACCAAGCTGCAACAGCGTAAGAAAAATACAAAATAAAGTGAGCAGGCAAACTACAGCTGGGGCTCTTCTTAGAGCAATAAATTGGATAGATAGTAAAGCAGAACTTGTGTTGATTGGCAGCTGACACTAACTCTTCTTTAAATTGGAAATTTATTTGGGATTTTACTGTAGCGCTGAACACAGGGAAGAGACCCATACGAGTTTGTCGGTGTGAATCAGAGGTGACAAACCTTTGGGAAGGACCTGCCACACTGGAGGGTTTGTTTATTCCCATTTGTACGGATTTTGTTCTCTGAGATGTACCTACAAATCCTCATGATAGCTTGACCCCTTTTGTTTATTTCTGCCTATTCTCTTTTTTTTTTTCATTCTCCAACGAATGCCTGGATTTCTTTAGGGTATTGCTGAGTGTGAAAACATTGTCTTGTTTTCTTAAAGTGAAGCAAGAGTATTTCTTAAGAGAAGTAAAGATTTTGCTAGCAACTGCAAAGCAAATGTTGATAGATTTGGCTGGAAAAGAAGGATTCCACATATAATACAATATTGCGTTTTCCACATTTATTTTTGTTCTTTATTGGAGAGAGCACTGCAACACTAAGTTCCAAATTATCATGAAAACCCAGAAATAGAGCCCTAATTACATAGCCTGCTGATCAAGGCAATCATCTGGGTTTTGGGACCCTTGTATACACGTTCCTTTCCAATTAGTACATTCCAGATGAGGTCCCAGTAGCTGGCCTGAAATCAGCTTGTCATAGATTCAGTAAATATTTTTCTGTACAAAGGGGAAAACCTCAGGTTGTCATGGAATAAACAAGCAATACCTTTGCCTGTGCTGTTAGTTATTACCCCCTTGCTTAAGATGTACAGCATGCAAGTGTTTAATCTGAATCTGAGATCAAAGGTGGCAATTTTTTTTTTCTTCAGCTTTCTATTGTTGAGTCTAAATACAGAGATTTGACTGACGTAATGCTGTAATTTAAACTGTTATCAAGTTGTCATAAGATTGAGTTTCTTGATAGTGCTCTAATTCAGGTTTAATTTTACTTTTTCAACTTTTTGTAGTAGCTTTGTTCTGCATTAAAGATTCGAACAAAATCTTTTAATGAGCGTATGTAATTCTCTGTTTGGCTTAAACCAGCAACTTTCCTGCTAAGTATAGGAATAGACTTTTTTGTTGCAAAAGCAGGGCTATATTAACCTTCTCTTTCTATGAGAAAAGCACACGTCAAAACATGCTAGTTCCATAAATTAGAAGTGTAATCAGATTAATAAAGTAAGAAAATCAGTATCACGAGAAGAACTTGCATTCCTGCGGCCTGATTTCAGGAAAGCCTGAAATTCACAGAAGCAAAAGGCTTGCAGCTATGCCATGAGAGCTAGCTGGAAGGTTATACCCTGCTATAGAAGAATTCAGAGAGAAGAGGGAAAAAGCCGTTCGTATTTAAGGAGTATGCTAACAGAATTCCCATTTATCTGGAATAGCACATTTATTGGACAAGTCAGAGAAGTGCCTACATATTTTATTGCTGTGATTTAATTTTTCCTTTTCTTGGTTTTCATCTCGCTGCATAGGGTACATAAACCAGCTTTTCAAGAACAAAGGCAAATGAAAACTATGATTTTCCTGTTTCAGTCTGCCCCAAGTGTTCTTAAGCCAACAAATAAAAATATGACTAGGCATAATTTTAAAATACAACTCCAGGTAAAACTTAAAACTAAGAAGAGTCATTTTTCAATCCACAAAGCCTTTGGGGAGGGAAAATGAGTGAAGATAAAAATATATATATATGTGTATGTCGATATATACTTTTTTCTGTGATGACAGCTTCTGCCAGAAAGAGTCCAAGTTAGATTTGCCTGTCTTACTAAAATTCTGCTTTTCTGTTTTCCTGCATGTTTCTAGTCTGCTGCTTCTACCAGTCCATTAGTCTTTGTTTCATGGTAGTAATTATATGCCCAAGCTTTTCAAGAACGAGTGTGCATCAAACACAGTGGTGCTCATGCTGTGGGTGAATTAATTAAACCACCAAGAAATTCATGCTCAGCAACGAGAACAATTGGCTTGATGCACTGTAATGTAGATTTACTCGCAAAGACCTAAGGGCATGTGAAGTAACTGCTGTGAGCATCTACCACATATTGGAGCGTACTGTAATTTCTGTGTCTCTGTTCTGAACTTAAGCTACTAGTCATACAGCAAGTGGCTCTTTCGCCCACATCTGTTCATCCTGTCTCATTAATAGTGAAGACAGCTGTCCCCATTATGCTTCAGTAGGGTGAAGTATAGCGAGAACAAAAGTCTGGAGAAGACATTATGTGTAGGAAAGAAGGGCAGGAAGGTGTCCAGGAGCCTGGAATGGAGGTAATTCAGATGAAGCTCCTATCTGACAGCAGGACCTGGAGGAGTGTTACTGCCAAGCCATCTGGGATGAAAATTCGGTAATGAGATGACAGTACTACACCATTCCATCATCTGTGAAGATTTCCTGGAAATTGCAAGCCTTGATACAAGAGGAAGTCCAGAACCATAGAATAAGAGAGTGAGGACTGGATTGACAGCCTTCGTAAGAATTAAGCTCAGTAAGAAATACTCGCTTGCCCTAATGCAATTAGATTTTAACAGCCTAATTGAGTTACAGATGAAATTTCAGAGGTTTCGCTGTGAATAAACACAAGGTGGGTGTGTGTCACAGTTCATACATTATTTAGCCAGTTATTCTTAGAAACCAGGTTCCCATTAGGTTACTGGGAGCCTGCCTGTGGACATGTATAGGCAGAAGCAATCAATAGCAAGGGCCTACTGCTGTCCTTATCAATGTCAATGAGTTTTGCAAAATTAGTTCAAAGAACAGGGATAGCATTTAGGTCCTCTACCACATATCCAAAAATAGAACAGATTGAATGCAAACTGATCAAATAAGTCTCCGTCTATACAGTGTCTGTTATTGCTGTTCATCAGCATGCGATCTTATCACTCACTTTCACATGAGGTGCATTGCTTCTCTTAATACCATTTTTAGAGTTTGCTTAAAACTATGCAACTTCCTGTATGAGCACTTTTATTAATTTAGTTCAAAATGCCATTGATTTTGTTTTATATGAGGAAGAAATAACTTCAAATTGATATGAATTGGATTTAAATTGGATTATGATAGATTGCCCGTAGACACTGGTGAGTCCCAAACTTTGGCAACCTAATAATAACTTCGAGCTTTCCTTCATTTTCCCTCTTTAAAGCTCTGTAATAAGTCAATTGTTTCTCACCCCACTCATCTTTTAGCAAGACTTCCCACAGTGAATCAGAATTAAGTTCAGCATCCTTTTATGCCTAACCTTGTAAAACCATAGACAAATATTGCCTAAAAGCCAGAAGCACTGAACATATAAGATAATATGATATAATAGAATTTCAAACAGTTAAAATCTATTGGTTGCATTTAGTCTTCTAATACAGCTGGGGGGGTGTCTGTTTTGTTTATACCGAGGAATATTTTTTTCCTATCTACTGTGTCTTCATAGGAAATTTTAAGAGAATTGATTCACTTTTATAACTTCAGACCAAGGCTTCTGATTTAGCACAGTGCAGGTTTAGCACAGCACAATGTACTGTGCTGGAGTCAGCTGGCTTTGAGCTACTGTCACACTCCTCTTGTTCTAAAATTGGCCATTGGCCAGTCTGATTTGCTTCATGAATTAGAGAAAATTAAAGCTTATTGCCCTAGTGGTGCTTATTGGCAAATAGGAGTTACTGGAACTTAGGGACATCACGGATCTGTCCTTTTTTCCCCGATTATGTTCTTTGCAGTAGAGGCCCAGAAGAACAGGACGTGGCATCACACCAATATTCCTGCTCATCGGTGACAATCCTTTCCCTAGGGAAACTGTGCTATTGGGCATGTCCATTGATTGGCTTCAAAGCAGCTAAAATGGTGCTATGGCTGTGGTATTTAGGGGATTATTGCATAGCAGTGCTGCTGGTTGTATCCAGAAAGTTTCTCAGACCTGAAATACATTCCTTTATAAATATGTGAAAGATGAGATATTGGAAGAGAGATAATTGTTACCTTGTACAAGGTGGGCTGTAACTTGTTACTACAGAAGCAAGAGCGAGGATATTTTACAGGCTTTTGGTTTTGCCTTTTTGTTGCTGTTGGCCTGAGGGGAAACAAAACTACACTTGCAAGCAGAAACTGCCAGTTTAGAGGAAAAGGTACAGGGGAATGAAAGTGGTAGGAGGAAAGCAGTGAGGCTTGTGGCAATGAGAAGACAAAACCAGATGCAGTTGCAAACAAAAATCTCTGTCTCACCAGTAGCAATTCACATGTATCTTCTTTTTCTTATGGTTAGGCATCCCATTCCTGGAGAATGTGTAAGGCTAATGTCTAAAATATGATGACAGTGAAATTGCATCAGATTTGAAAAAGGCTATTTGTTCGTAGAAGCAGTCTGCAAATGGTGCAAAGATAGAAAGCTAAATAATATGAAGTTGTTATCATGTAACATTGGACATCAAGATGTGGCATTGTCAGACTGAGGGGCCTGAATGAGAGCCGTAAATACGTTATGAACTAAATTATTTTAGGAGCACTCAAGTAGTAGATTTTCATTTTAGAAGGTAGTTTCCCTGTCAGATGCAGTATGAAAGAATTTGCAGGAATTATGATGTCTAGAAACATTTGAAAGAATTTGTAGTATTTTTTTTTGTCTGCACAACTGATATATCTGTAGCCTGTGACAGAAAAGCAGACAAAATTGCCAGAATTTGATCTTGCAGGATTTCTATCCAAGACAAGAAATAGTAATGCCAGTATCTCCTAGAAATTATATTCCTTTTGAAAATTTTAGGCACATTTTTCAGACTTAGGAATTCAAAATAGTTAACATTTACATTTCTAAAGGCATGTCTGAATACCAGCTGGTTGAATCAGAAAAAGGATCTGTATGCAGAACATGCCTTGTGTTAGTTACACAACAGGTCAGATTAGATGGTCTTTTCTTGCTTCAAAAATCCTATGAACCAAATCCAGTTTCTGAACTTTGGAAGCATCTCAGATTTTTCTTTTCATATGCAAATTATGTCTAATTTTTTCCCAGAGTAGTTACAAATCATCTACAGTCAATGTCACTTGGATGGGATCAGGTTAAATTCAGTTCACTGAATTAAACCATTTCATTGGCTTTAGTTTCTTTGAAGACTACAGGAACCATTCAAGTAAAATAATCAAAAGTATTAATTACTGCTGTAAAATATACACCTAAACACAGTGTAGACTATATTACCATGGGCAATGGAAATGTGAACTCACTCAAGGGTTAGATCATGACAGTTGTATCTCAAATTGGGTTGCCACTTGTCCTATAGAAAATTATACTTCTCACAATACATTCTCAAATCCCACATCCTGTTTTGGAGGTGCAGACTATCGCTTATCTTGTGTTTGCCAGTTCTATATGAAAAAAAGAGTGAAAGCTGGCAACAGTACTGTTACAAAAATCTTTCGTTTGTCCCTAAGGTATTGCTGCTGCTTTCCTTGATGGATGGGAACAGCTGCTGTAGCCAGCGTCACCCCAACAGAACTGTGAACAATGGGATTTTCTCCTCTTTGCAAGAAGCGCCCAAATGAAGATCTTGTGATTTGTTTACTGGATACCTCCATTTTCTTCTGCATCTGTCAAGGTGAGCTACTACAGCAGTCTCTCTCTAATCCTGGTCTAGCACATCTGGCTGATCCAGGAAAATTCAGCATTGTTCAGGGCTGGTCATTAAGTGATCGTTACACCTAAGTGCATTTAAAAAATAAATAAAAAAAGGAAAGATAGACACGGTTCTGGGAGAGGCCACCCCTGATCCACGTGCTGCTTCCCCAGCTGTTGCCAAGGCTCCATAAAGCTTTGGCAATGTGTCTTGGAGAACGTAGATAGTGCATTGGCACTGTGGCAATGGTATTTATTTTCTTTATGCTTAGCAACTTCTTTGTTGTCCCTCCGTGAGAGAAAGGGATGATTGTGTCCAGTATGTTTTTAAATGTCTTTTCTGGCACTGTAATCCCGATTGCTTAGCAAATGCAGAGAATGTGGGTCCCAACGTCTGTATGACCCACCTGAATGACCCTTTAGCTTCACCTAGATAATTGCTGGGGCTACTGTGCTGGTGAAGCTTTAGAAGTAGGTAAGTAAAGATGCATCCTCTTCAGATAATGTTTTCAAAAAGAAAAGACCATAAGAGGAGGTTTAAACCCTAAGGATAGTATGCTTCATGCAGTACTCATGCATTATAGTTGAATAGGAGGGAACTGAAGAGGCAGAAATGAGTCCTGAAGGCTGTTACTTTACAACGTAATGAGGCAGCTTAGTGTCCCAGCTTATATGAACAGTTAACTGAAATAGTTTGATCCTACAACTTCATGGTGATATATCAAATACAATATTATTTTACATAACTTCAAGTAGTAAACTTTATTATAATTATAAATGATAGACATTAATGGATCATTAATCCACATAATAATGCTGCATTTTCATAAAACAATTTCATTTAAAATTCTCCCAGAGAACTTTTCTGACACCCTCTACCAGAAAATGACTTTATTTTATTTATCCCTAATCGTTACACACTTCCTTGCTTCCACTAATTACTGCTTCGATTCTCAACTGTTTGTTCAGATCACCTTTAACCATAATTCCCATAAATTAAAATACAGCACCAGCTTGTCAGGCTTCAGATGAATGTCTGTGAATGTGAAGTATATTCTATAAGATAATGCCCAGGAAGACTCCATGCATGAATCATATGATGATACTCTATAGAATAGGGTTACATTTATTGCTACACTAGGTATAATTACTCAGGCAGGTGTTTACTCTCTTAAATAATCAGTCGATTAATTCAAGTCTCGAGATAGCCTGAGATCGGCAGTTAATGATTATCCTCTTACTGAATTTTCGTAACTTGATTTTTCTAAGCATGACCTCATCAAATGCTGATCGTTAAAGTTCTGAAGTCATAAATTGGCACAAAAGTCATTGGCTAAAAAGATAATAAATGAGGTTGTATAATCTGATCCACTACTTTTGAAAGCAGTGGCCTGGTCTTAAGGGAAAGAAAAAGCCCTAAACCCCAAGTGCTCATTGTTTACCTTTGTGTACTACGCAAGTTTTGATTGAAGTCCATGGTTTGTGGTTGATACCAGTTGTCCAGGTTCCACAAAAGTCAGGAAATTGAGCTCAACCTAATGCAATAAAACTGCTCCAGAATAAAACAAGTAAATAAGCATAGAGACAAATCTCGAAGATCAAGATCCTGAAATATGTTGCATTTGCTTGTAAACTAGATTAGCATATTGGATCTAGAGTGGTATAATAAGGGCTCGAAACTATCACATGAATTTGGAAAAAGTCTAACTGTTTCCGTCTTTTAAGCTCAGGTCTTTTTTCGTGGTTGATTGCAGTCTGAAAATGTGTTCCATGTGTGTTTTGTTTATTAAGTCAGGATAAAAAACACAGTGGAATAAATTATGAACTTGCGCAGTCATGGCTGGGAAGTTATATTTAATAAGTATAAACCAACTTTTTCATTGTTCAGATTCTCTTTGCCTTTCTGTAAACCTATTCCTAAATGCACTTAAGCAGAGATATATCATTTATAGCTGCCTCCACTACATTCCAACCTCCCAATCCAGTTGTATTTCTGGGTTCGTCTTCGTCACTCGGAGAGTTACAGTTGGTAAAGATTCAGTATATTACTTGCCTTACCTCTATTCACGTACGTTGCTAAAGTTGGACTAGTACCGGGAGCAGTGTGCCCCACCAAGTACTGCTCATGCTCCTACTTGTCTCTAGCTCCCACTTGCGAAACAATGACCGCCTACTTACAGAGTAAAGCCCTTTGTGTCTGTCATACTGAAATTCTGTTCATAAAGCTCTCTGGAGTTTTATTCTGACCACTTCTGTAGCATTTCTATCCTTATTGAACTACAGTGGTCGTCACCCACATAAATAGGCATACACAGAACCGTATAAATAGGCATCAGCAAACTCCCAGTAAGTTAACAAATGCTGTATATGGAACAATATATAAGCAATTTTATGATTTCTGTAAGTGAAGCTGTCAAGAAATGGGTTTTCCTCTTTTAAGCTAGAGGATCAGACTTGTAATGCTTCTGGATCCAAAAAGTTTGTCAAACTCGGTGTAATTTCATAGCCAGGTTAGGGGAGATCTGAATTAAACATACCAAGATTCTCTTGTCCTTTCATTTTAGTAGAACAAATGCATTCTTGCAAAGCGCATCTTACTTTAACTTTGAAAATTAATTAGTAAATTAACCTAATATCTCAGGACAAACTGCCAGCTCATCAAATAGCAATGAATAAGAGTAATCTGAACAAGTGTATTCGAATCGTTTGATCTTAAATTATGATCCAGTGTTCTGAAAGCAGCTATGTGAGGAACCATGTGAGTTTGCTTAGTTGAGTTATTTTTAAGAATTACTGTGGAGGTCTCATTCTATGAGATTTTAATTGTACTTTTCATCAAGCTTCTGTTCACTTTTGAACTTCTTATTGGGCTTTTTTCTTTCAGAATTTTCTTTGAATAGTCCAAGTTTACTTCAATATTTTCCAGCCAGATATTCTGTAGCATTCACTTTGGAGCCTCTTTGCTGTAAGCTGATTCTTGACAATACAGAAAGTATTTCAAATATATATGGAAATGCTTCAGTATTTTCCTGCTGTTTCCCAAAAAGATTTCTGCTTTTGGAGGGATGTTTTTCCCTTGATCTTCATGTTCTGATTGGCACCATTTTTTTCAAATATGTGGGGTTTTTCCTTACTGTATAAAATTAATTTGAATAATTATCATATTTCTTCACGGAAGTATTGCTGCGCTTTGAAAAATGCTTTTTCAAAGAATATCTGCAGTGACTGTTTTTTGTTTTTCTGAAGAAAGATGATCATGAATCAGTTACTGGATTTCCCAAGGCTTGGATGTCTTGGAATTAAGGCACCATATGCTTCTAAACTTTATCCAAGATCCAAGGACAAAAGCACTTGAAAGAAATCTCTTTAAGGAATCAGTTCAAAATTCATATGAATCCAAAACTAATGCTGCTTTGAATTCAGCCTGTGTCTGCAAACTTTCCACTTCCTTGGATCTGGACATGTTTAGAAGAGATGGTCATAAAGAAGTCTGCGACCAGTTTCTTTATTGGTCCAGTTCATGTATGAATCATCTTCACAGAAATAGGAGAAACCTCATTAGGTATTTGCGATGTCTTTGCTTTTCCACATTCGGAGAGAGAGACTCTCTTTTCAGGCATCTGTCTCGCACAGCACGAGAAAGGGTGGCATGCAGAGGCCATGTGCATACATTTATTGTACGTAGTACAAAAGATTTAGGCTCTGTCCCTATGAATGATTATCTGTAATGTTCCAAAATTACTAGTTATGGACTATGTACTTAATTTTGCTACTTTTTAGCTCCTGGTGTGTAAAGAATGTAGTATGCAAGGTGGGTAATGCTCCTCTACCTAAAAATAAAGATTTGTAAAAGTATTTATGGGAATGTCATTGTTCAATGATAAAGCTCTAATTGCAGAATTCAGTGAATGTTTTGCAGTGATTAATTTATCTACTATATCTACTTTCTTGTTCTGCAAGCAGAACAAGAATAATTTGTCATTACAATGACAATTTATTGTATACTAAACCACAGTCTTTACAATTGAAAGGCTAAATGATAGAATTACTCTAAAACACATAAGGAAGTCTAGAAATAAGGATTTGTTTGTGGGGGTTTTTTTCTGCCTTCCTTTTAAAATTCTAATGTATGTGCTTTGCATGAGCACTGTAAAATAAGCTGGTTTTAGGACATTTCTGAATGGGAGAGAAGTCATTTGATATAATAGCAAATACCTTTGTAAGTCTTAAAGCTGTTCTGTTCAATAAGTGTTATAATTTTGCCACATAGGGCGCGCAAGGAAATGATAAAAAAAAAAAAGCTGAATTACGATGTGGTGATACTGTAAATGGACTGTTATTTTACAATGGTTATGTTTTTCTGAATCTGAAAAGAATGGAAATTATATGTAGTCTGTTTGGGGTTTTTTGCAAACCATCATATTAAAATTTTATTATACATTAGAAGAAAAATAGTGAGAGTACTGGAGGAGGCTGGCAAAGAACATCTACCTAAAGTTATCCAGACACTGTATTTTACATTTGTATTCTTTAAAGACTCATCTGTGCCTATTTCTTCTTGTCTTCTGCAGCTACAGAAGTAATTTCAGTAGTTGTATTTTAAAATCAATTGAAAATAAGCCTGTAAAGATCAATAAAAAGCTAAATTATTCAGTACCGTGCAGAAGAAAACTTTTTGTTTCACCTTTTTTGTTATTAAATATTGAAATAAACCCTCTGAGTATTTCTTGAGGAGTGTTTTAGCATCTTCATAAAAAAAACCAACTCCGATTCTAAAATCCATCTAGAGTTGAATGAGAGTGTATTTTTTTAAATTCTGTTCTTTCTTTAAATTGTAGAGAATTCAAGACTAAACTTCTAATGCTAAACTTAGAAGTTTCGCATTATGTTCCACTTCTCATGTAATACAAGGGGTAGATGTTTGTTATGAATTCATTTTTTTGCTGTTATCCAGTCTCCACTTCCTCTTAATTTTTACCAGCCACAAGATCTTATGAGGAACTAAAAAAATTGTGTTTTCATTGAGGAAGGGCTGTTTTGGTTTGTGTGTTTTTTCTTTTTTTTTTTTTTTAATCAAAGCAAGCCTACTTAAAATACATTTGATTGGAGAATATTCACATTTGCAAAGCAAGTCAAAAAACATTGGCTTTCTGCCTATAATGCATTTTGTTTTGCCTCTGTAAATAACATTTTCATATAGCATTAACAATCCATTTTCCTTCCCCTATGATGATAAATATTTTTCATGTCTGTATTTGGTCTTTAAAAAACAAACAAATAAAAAAACAACAAAACCCCCCCAAAACTAAAGTACTGCAGTGACATAAGACTTATACATGCTAGGTCTTTCAAGACAGATTTCGCTGAAGTCTAGAAGATTTCTTAGGTCTTAATAGTTTTTTTTAGTTGGCTCATTGGAATTCAGACCTCTGACGTGCTTTGCCTTTGCAAAGTGCACCACAACGCCACAAGTTTCTTGGGTTAGAAGACTGTTCCAGTCTTCATAAACTGTAGCATTTTTTGTTGTTTCAGTTAATTCTCTTCTGTTGTTTTTTCTTTCTTTTTTTTTCCCCATTGATATAGAGAAGTGAAAAATGGAGAATTTGCAGTTTTCTGTTCATGTGATCATTGAGTGCTTTATGTGAGGCCTCATATAAAATTAACAGAATTTAGAGAGGAAAGTAGAGAACATGAATATTCCAGTGGTTGGAAGAGAGATACTGAGATAGAAAGCAGCCCGTTTTTAATTTTTTAATAAGCCTTTAAAATATACTGAGTCTTGCACCATGTAATGCAGTATAGTACATCATAGCACATCCCCCAGTGTATGGCCAATGGCTAGAGTGGAGATATCCTTGTATTTCTTTTCTTTTCACTTCTGATGGCCAGTTTACAAGTAAAAATCAGACTGGATCAGACTGACGTACTGCAAGATGACATCAGTCAGTAGCCCACACCAGGTAGCAAACTTCTCTTTCACAACTGATATGTCAGCAGAGGTGTAATCTTGAGATTTCTGTTGATTTTTCTCTGGTGAACAGCACAGTGTGACACTGCCGGCTCTCGGGGAGAAGACAGCTTGCCATTGATGACAGTGAATTATATAGCAAGGTGATGGATACCACCGCATGGAGGACAAACCAACAGTCAGGTAAAAGGCACAAAAGCAACCTGGGCCGCACAGGGAGAAACAGGCAGTAAGGCACACGCTGTTTAAGGACGTGGATTAACATGCCCTGTTCAGGGCTGTGGGGTTTTGAGAAGAAGTTTGGTGGAAGAAAGCATCATCAGAGGCTGAGGAAAGCATGCGTGCTCTGACCACTGGGGAACAAGTAGGTGATGGCAATGGAGAGGCAAGTTGTTTGATAATAGCTGTTGTGATGATGGTGGAGGCAGCCACGTGGTTAAAGACCCTAAGGCCCCTAAGGAGAGAGTTGGGTGCATCTCTCCATACATTACGTGCTGCCAGCATGCAATTAGGCTGCAGTGAAGCAGTCATTAATTGGCTAATTGTGTAACACGCAGCATTATGGGGGGCACAACCCCAATCTTTTTCTTGCTCACTGTTCAGCCAGCGGGAGTCTTCCTCCTCCCTCTGCTTGTGAAGCAGTTACGTTAATACAATGCAGCTTTCAACACAACAAAGATGACTTTGGTTGAATGAAATGACTTTTCATGAAGTAGATGTTGAAAACAGTTATACTGTTCTGCCCTGGTCACTGGGTGAGCTAGCACACATGATGAGTTAGGAGCTGCATTGGATGCTTGCATAACCATGTGTACTACACCATTTAGGTGGAAAGGTTTAACTTCCAGCAGCTTGCAGCAAACTCACGTCATGTGTGCTGTTTTTCCAGTTGTTAAAACGCAGTCATTTTGGTCAATGCTTTCTTTCACATAGCCAGGCCACACCACGTGCTGAAATAAACTATAATTTATTTTGATCAAGAAAGGTAACTGCTGAAATTTGCAATGCTTGGTGCTTGTTCATTTTCCCTTTCTAGCAATGGATAGGGGTATACAAGTTCAGAAGTTTCTAGCCTTGGAGAAAGAAGGAAATCGTGACCATTTCTCAAACTGGAAGAAGGTAGATTTAGATCAGCTATCAGGAAGAAATTTTTCACTATGAGGGTGGTGAGGCGCTGGAACAGGTTGCCCAGGGAGGCTGTTCAGGCCCCATCCCTGGAGGTGTCCAAGGCCAGGCTGGATGGGGCTTTGAGCAGCCTGGTCTAGTGGGAGGTGTCCCTGCCCAGGGCAGGGGGGTTGGAACTAGATGGTCTTTAAGGTCCCTTCCAACCCGGACTGTTCTATGATTCTATGATTTCTACTGAAGTTTAGTTTAGTATTTCTATCACAAGATGTAAGAAGGAAAAAATGGATTGTGGAAGTAACACAAGTGACTTAGAACAGAAATGCAGAAGGCAATTTAAAAGATTAATTTGAGCCTTAAATATATTATACATCTCAGCACTGCAATGGTGTCACTTCAAGTGTCCCTATCGCAGCTAATACCAGTTTGAAAATGTGGCTTTCGTCGCATTAATTTCTTGTTCGACTAGTTTACCATGACTTCATGCTTTCTGTACAGAGGGGTGTAGCGTTGCATATGTTGATCTGAACGCTAGTACCAGTTTGTCACTGACACCACCTAAATAGCCGCTGGTTCTTTCAATATTATGCTTTTGCAAAAGTGCAGGGCTTTTTATTTTATTTTATTTTTCTTCTCATTTCTTAGCCTTGTGATTCTTGCTTCTTGGCTTAAGCCTTGTCAAGTATATTCATAAGGTGTTTCTGACCTCCTGCAATTCAAGAAGGAAAAAGAAAGAACCTTACAGTGCGTGTAAATATCAACGGATACATTTATCCACACGGAAAGTTCTGGCATGGTAAAGACAGCTCTGAACAGGTTTTACTAACAGCTTTAGTAGGCCTCCTCTTTTTCTATGATTATGGAGATTTTCGATTTTTTTTTTGTTGGGTTTTTTTGTTGTTGTTTAGTCTAGAAGTACTAACTGATGGATAAAATAGGTTTATGTTGTATTATTTATTTGGAAAAACTGCTGCCAGTTTCTATGGCAGCTCAGAGATCTAAAAAGGTGAATGAATTTTAAATATTTAAAATCCAGTGCCACCACAAATAGCATATATTGGAAACTCCAGAGATACTGAGGAGAATCACCTTGTGGACATTTGTTAAGTCTAATGCTTAGAGGAAAGGAAGAAGATACTATCTGTATGTGCAAGGAGGGAGGGAGTAATTCAGTTAGTATGTGGACGTTGAGAGCAACACAGTATGTATAGGCATAAGAGAGCCAAGGGAGTATATTAGCTTAATGTGGACCCTGATACAGTATACCTGCCTTTTCTCATATGAGAAGATATATTTGCAGATGTAACCAATATTTCTTAAACGCCAAACTTTGCTGGCTTGCAAATTGCAAGATGTTTGTCATCTATCATACCTTTTAGACCACTCTTGTGGCCTGTCACTATAGCAACTCTATTGGCTTCTACAGCAACACCTGGTCCTATCAGTAGCTTTACCCTGTTGAAGTTTCTTCATAAATAATCCATGTGAAAGTGAATGTAGCTGTCATGTTAATTTGTGGCTAACCTGGTTCTGGCAAGTTTATAATTATATTTATGAAGCAAATAAAGCAGATTGTTTGGTTTTTCTTCAGCGATGATTTAACACAAACTGACAGAAACAAATAAAAAAAGCTTTACTAATCACAGTCAAAGTAAAAAAAAAAAAAAGTCACAAGGATGTTCTAGTTACTATCTCACAAATACATTCCTAAATCTGGCCTACTGTCTGTCTGACCTCTAGTTAATAGACATAGTGGTACTATTTACAAAGTGTGTTTACCTTCACATTATATACAACCTTTGGTTGCTTGATTCCCTTTCTCCTCCACTTTCCCCCTTCAACTCTTTTCTAATTTTGTCCCCACCCCTTAAGTTGGGGTAGCATTCGTGGATGGCAAAATAACAGTTATGCTTAAAAATACTACCTTAAATCTAGGAGGACATAGTTGAGCTAAGCTTCTCTTCACCACCCAAACTAAATGTGGGTAATAGTAGGCTCAGGGTTCGCATCTTCCTTGAGTTCCAGTGTCTCCTCTCCAGGTTTGATATTAATTCTGTGGCAGACCTTTTCATACGTAGGTCAAAGAATCACTAGCTTTAGAAAGAGTCAAAAAATTGTAAATTGTGCTAATGCTTTTTCATTGCGTTTGATACCTGAATATATGGATGGGAGGTAGCTGGAGCAGTCTGCAGTTCTACCCTTCTGTTGCTTCAGCAGACAGCCCGACTGGAGAATGCAATATTGCTGGTATAAAGTAGTAGCAAATAATCTGGGACTGAAAATAAACTATTTGAGAAACTGTAAGGGAAAAGTGTGCCCACAGGACATAATATCCTCCGGAATTACTCCTTATACATCACTGTTCAAGTCTGATGAAAACTTTCTGATTGCTTTCAGAGGACTAGATTGTTATCTCTTCAGCCAAGATAAACAGCTAAGTTCACAAAATACCGATTGTCATCAGTGGGCACTGCAGCCTGGCCCTGAAAAAGATACGCAGATGACATAATTATCATTCCTTGTCTCTTTTCTTGTTTGACAAAATGACTGTTTAAACTGCTAGTAAATTTTATGGATTATATGTCTGTTTATACAGATATTGTGCACTATATTTATCTCTCTGGCAACTGAAATAAACTTATTTTATCTGTTATGGGATTGCTAAGGCATGTTTAATTTATTTGAGATTCTATTTTTACTATTTCCTGTATTACAGGAGACCTTCGTTAATTTAGAGCAATGCGGCACTTTTTTTAGTTCACATCATACAGAACAATTTCTCAGTTCATAATTATACCATCCTGCCAATTATTACTTCTGCCATTCTCTGAAAAGAATTCTTTAAATACAGTATATATGACCTGACTTACAAAACCAAAGTAACCAAATCTGCTGAAATCAAAGTAAACCTTTTTTTGGGAGTTAAATGAAGTCGGTCTGTACAAGACAGATACAACTCATATTGTAGGATTTTTGCTGTAGAAAATTAGCTTCTTCAGTTTGCTGCCTCTTCTTTTACAAATGCCAGTTCGGTTAAGAGTGTCTGCAAGTTTCTGTGTATATAATTCATAGAGGAATTACATCTGGAGATGCTGCCTACTGAAATAGCTGACCTGCTTTTATCCCCTGAAGGATATTCGTTCAACGCATCCCCTGAAAAAAAGGATTTGCTACTTCATCATAGTGTAATACTTAACAACAACGAAACACATGCATAAAAATCTTGTTGAACTGAACAAGGCCATTAATGCAGGAGCAGTGAGTGAGAATGTAGTAGAAAATGAGAGACAGAGAAAAGAACCTCCTTGACAGCTTCCTCTCCACGGTGTGTGGGCGAGTCAGAGAGGACGGCCTGCCTCTGTCACAAGAATGCAAAGTCCAGCTGGTGACTCTGACCTTACTACTTCCAGGGTGTACAAAGAGAGGACAATCCTTACTAACTGTGTATACCATTAGCATTTTGAAAGAACTCCTTTCTGAAAGGTGACGGCAGTTATGAATACGGCTGATAGAGTGCAATTCTAGATATCGATACATATGCAGGTGCAGAGAGTTCTTGTCTGAGCATCCTATTGTGTGAAAATAAAGAAATTAGACCAGACCTTGATATATCCGATTGAATAATCTCACTTGTATTGGGTATCAATTCAATGACTCCCTGGCCAAAAATTTAATTACCACTGCATGTATGTCTTTAAGATCGGGTTATCATATGATCATGAAACAGTATTCAAAACAGAATCCAAAAGGTATTGCATGGAAAGGCTTTGCTATCTACATGGGACAGGGTCCCAAGTAGAGCCAGCATAAAGATTTTCTCTTGGCCAAACCGGTAACACCACTTATTTCAGAAAAGAAACGTCATGCAGTTCTCTGCTCTTCCCAGGCTCAATACCCAGAGGGGAACCAGAAGCCACATGCCCGCTCCTTTGCCTGTGCGCAGTTTCTGCTTGACCTGTCTTGGGTTTTTCCTTCAGGAGACTGACTTGTGGGGTGTAGAGGGGCTGAGAATTCAGAAGTCATCTACAAAAGGAAGAAATAAGGTAATTACGCCTGTACTTTCATCTTTACAGTGTACTGTAAATCTGTAACATTTGGCAGTGAAAGAGGCTGAAGTGTGTCAGTAACGTCTTCCATAACAAGCTAAATTATTATGGAATGTTTTTCAGGGCAAATGAAGGTCAAGAAATGGATGGGGGGAGGGAGGGGAGATGCACCTCCAGAGTCTCTATTAAGAGCAACTGGGTTTGAATTTTACTTACATTCCTCACACATGTGTCTGTGCGAAGACGGTAACACTTCTCGTGATAATTCTTAAAAAGATTGCAACGTTTTAAAATGTTACATAGATTTTTCTGGTATAACTTACCCCATTGTCTACAGCAGGACTGCTTATGTGAAAAGGTGAATGAGATTATTTGGTTATCTTTTGACTTCTTGCTTAGTCTGTCTACTCTGATTCTAGTATCATCTGTCTTTATGAATCAGCATTTCTGCAGTCTTTCCAGTTTCTTCTTGATTTTTCTTAGTAATTTTTAGATTCAGATTTGGAAAACATCATATACAGTCCTGTTCTTTCCTGGTTTTTTTTTCTTACAAAGGTAGGAAAAGTACACAATGCCACAGTTGTTATATGAGAGAAAAGGGATGGCTTTAAAAATTAGGGAAGAGTTTGGCTAAGTCTGCTTTTTGAGTACAAATATGACTCAGCAATTAAATTTGATGATGAAAAAAACATCAGGAACAAAAGCCAACTAAATTATCTACTACATTAGGGATAAACCCTCCCCGCCAATTCTATCTCAACAGCACAACCTAACAGGCAGCTTTTGAAACTTCAAGACTTTCAAGAACTAGCTGCAAATAAGCGAGCCATCACAAATAAATGTTACTATTACTTTGTGAAATTCCTACAAATCTCTTAATTTATTGCTACTTAATTGGGATGGGAAAAAAATGCAATTTAAAATAATTATTTTCAAAATTTTTAAAATTTATTAACTTGGTATTCTGGTATTCTTGGTATAGTGTCAGTAGTAGTTGTACATTGATATGGAGCTGAGCAACGGCATGCTTATATTTTGCTGGAACAGCAGAAACTTATTCTAATTGTTATTGATTACTCTAACCTAATCAGTTTCACAAATATTTCTGAGCTTGTAAAAATACTAAGTTTCTATTTGTATCGCTTTGAATTTGCAGGATACATTGTACTTGTTTTTCTTCAAATGTTTGCCTCTATCTAAAGTTACTTTATAATCATTATTTATTTTTGCTCCTTGCTTTAGTTAGGAGGAAAATGTTGCACAGTGACCAAGTGATCTCAAAAATCAAAGCTTTTCCCACCAATCGATCAAAATAGATCTTAGGTGGAGAGCTGCTATTTGAGGTTATGATTCCTAGGTGTTTGGTAAGCCGATTTAAGGTAGCTAATACTATTCATCACTGAAATAAGAAAAGCCTATGGGACTGGAGAACCGGATAACTTTAAATCTCAGTTTAAGTAGGAAAGTTCAAGTGTACATCTGAAATAATAGCAAATGCTCCACCCCAAATATTCTCAGCATAAAGCACAACATATTTTGATCAGAGAGTATCTAAATGTGATGCTTGCAAGCTTCATAAAATATACATATCCTTCCCTGTCTGATCTTAAAACATTTAGGCTTTAAAGAAATTATTATGAAGTGTCTCATGTTTATGTGTTTTTGCTCTTTTTATTGCATTTTTGGGTAGAGAGGAAAGATAATAAAATAAAAGGACCTTGTAAAGAGAGAAAGCAAATTCTTGTTTATAAAATGGAAGTGAATACTTCATTCCAAAAGAAAAAAAGTATAAAGGAGCTTCTGTAGGTATGATTGTATCTACAGTACACCTCAAACTAGGTATTTTAAAGGTAGGTGTGAATAGGGTCCAATTCAGAAGATTTATTGAACAGCCTGCAGTTTGCTTGTATACACACCTGGGTTTCCTTTCCATGGAAATCGAGGAGCGTCAAGCCACGTCTTGACCCACTGTGTGCAGGGTGCAGGAAACCCAGCATGCACTTGGGCCTAGCAATGGTGAGGTGACCCCACTTCAGATGTGTCCAGTGCCTGCTAATTTATGCTCCTTCTCTGCAAGGTAGATTGCCCACAGGACTCTCTGTTAATTAGGCAGCATGGCTACTGCTAGCATCCAACAATTGTGTCCTAAACTGGATGTGATGCTACATTGAAAGGGATATCCACAGCAAAGAGAGGATGGAAGCAGTATTGTGTGAAATATCTGTGTTAAAAATACAGCACTCTGAATGTGTCACCCTTCGTAAAGCCGGTAGTGCAGCGCTGTGCCTTCTGCTGGAGGGAGGGTGATGAAAACAGGAGGGAGGAACCAGGAGCAGTCTGTCTGGGAAGAGGCGGCACTAAGAGGTGAACAACAACCATTGGCATCACTCTGCAGGTGCAGCAAACTGTAGGAAGAGAAAAGAGATGTTCAGCTAATCTGAGCGGAGCAGGGAATGCTTGCTTTGGGATGGGGTACTTGCCTTCTCTGTTTGCTCTGCTTGTGGCTACTTGCTGGCCCTCAAAATACGTGGTTTTGGCGTCTTTTCTCCCATTGTAGTACCTGGCATACTGTGGCTTATTACCAGTAGTTGCTGGGTCCTAATGTATCCTCTTTGAGATCTGGTTATGGAATCAAGTCCCACTTCAACGGAGCCCGCAAGCTCCCCTGTGACTTTCCCTTTCTACGCTGGCTCCTTACACCATTGCGCTGCAGCGGCACTGGTGCTGTGGCATAGTACAGGGCTATCTCTGGAAATTGTAGGATGTTTTGGAAGAAAGATGTCTGCAAAAAGGTGAAAAGATGTCAACCTGAGTAACAAATTCAGGAATTATGGGAATAAGTATAATTTTTTTTTTAGGAAGGGCCTTCATCTGTGCTTCAAAATTATTCTAATAACCAGATTTCTTGGCTTCCTACATTTATTTAGGCTCATTTATCCTGGTCATCTGGTTTTATTTATTCTGCAAACACCTTCTAGGTAATTTTTCAACCTATTAAGCAGTTTGATTTTGAGAGAAAAAGGTTTTTCAAACCACTTACTACAGTTTTCAGTGGCTGTCTTGAGGGAGGACACTATGTCACTGATGAGAATTAGAGTCAGAAATTAAGGGGAGTTTGAGTTGATCTGTTTTATTGATGTGCTAGATGAGTTACTCAAAATATTTGTGGTTCAAAATCAGTCATGGCTGTTTCTTCTCTCTTAATAGGTTTTGGGGGAAGCTGAGCGAAGGATGGGAGAGCAGTGGGAGTTTAGAGCATCTGGAGGAAGGACTTAATATTGCAAAAGTGAGAAAGAAATTGGAATGCATAGGGAAGAACTGGAGTTACTATAGAGAGGGACAGGGAATAAAAGGATGTAAGTCATAAATCTATAGGAAGAACTTTGATTAGCCATACTCCTTATGAGAGAAGTAATTTAAATGCAGAAATTTTCTGAAGTCTCAGATCTTTTCATTAATCTCCAGGTTAGGACTTTAAAAAGGTTTGCTATAAATTCAGCACTTGATAGTCTCCTCCCATTGGTGCAAGACTTCCCTGTATTAGGTTTTACACCTCCCCCTTTTTTTTTTTTTCCCTTTCAGAATTAGCACCAAGCAGCTATATGCCACATGCACGTTGCTCTATTATAGGCAAACCCCAGGAAGCTCATTAAGTTTTCTTTATGGCTCCTATGCACTGCTGGAACCATACCTAAGTGGAGTGTTTGACTGTCAGTGATTAGATAGCACAAGGGTATATGCTTTAGAGAATATCATAGTTGGCATACAGAAATAGACAAGTGTAACAGCACTGCAGAGGACCATTTATTCAACAGGCATTTCAGTTGCATAAACAGTAACACTTACCGAGTTCCTGACATTGGCTTCCAGCTTCAATAGTAAAATTGCTTCTGAAAGAGCTTCTGTTTAACCATACAGTATGGCAGAAATACATAGATCCTAAATTCAAGAAAACTCGGGATGTCAGAGATGAACAGATTCCTACTAGTTTAAAATTTTACTTTTTTTTACTGTTTATAATTCTTTTTTGAGTGGTTTGATGTAAAATACTTCTTTGAAGGGAAATACCTGTGTGAGAAATGTGACATTGGTGGAATATTTCATAGGGTTTTGAGGGGAAAATAGTCTTGTTACTCAGATATTTTGGTTTAACATGATACTTATTGTAAAGATGTTAAGTGACAGACTGGAATAATACCAACAGGAAGGCTACTGCAGGAGCAAAACAGGCCAGGTCTGTAACTCATAGTAAGAGTTTTAACTAGTTCTTGTGTTGGTGATCATGAGGAACTGGTGCTGTTATCAAGCTAATCTTTGATAGTACTCTAGTAAAAGCACTACACAGAAATCTTTTCCTTCTTCCTTTATTCCTTCTCCCTTTATTCCTTCTCCTTTTCCCAAAATTTCTGATTATCTGTTAATGTTCTTGAACTGGTTTTTTTTTTTTCATAACCAGCCATGTTTTCTATTTTAGATCTTCCTGCTTTCTTCTGCAGACACACTGCTCTAGATTCATTGCACAGTTTTTGTTATATTTGAGTGGATGGGCTGATCTTTCATACTAAAATTAGTTTCCAACACTTAAAAGAAGACAGTAATAAAATGACAGAGAAGATTGTACGGAGACCATGCCCTACAGTGTGTGTACTTTACAAAGTTACCAGGTAGGGCCCACAAAGGTGCTTGTATCACGCGTGTTTGAAACTGTCTTGTAAAAAGTTAGCCAATACATTGCAGCTTAGTATTGAGTCTAGCAATTATTATTAGTATAGTAGTATTATAATTTATTATTATAATTATTAGTATTGAGTGTAGCAATGCCATTAGTCAGTGTGTGCTATCTGTATCAATCTCACTTAGAAATGAAAGTGTATTTGAAACATCTGTCCCCTTCTTTAAATTGTTTGATACAGTCTGAGTGGCCCTAAATAAGTCATATTCTCTGTTTCACAGAGCAGCCCTCCTGTTTTTATGTGAAACAACTAACAGTGCTCAGTAACTTTTAATACAGTCTTATGCAATGAGGTGTAAATTGTACCAAAACCATAAAAAAATCGATTAGCACAATAATTTTCTGAAGTTTTGCCACTTGCATCGTTTTATTAGGGGCGTTGCAGTAATTGCAGGGACCAGTGGGATGCACTCACAGGAGGACAGAACTGGGCAGCTTCTGCCGTGGCTCCTCCGCGCAGCCCACCCGAGCAGCGGCAGAGTGCAGGTCGTAGTCGGCACCTTTCCAACCCCTCAGCCCCGGGCACGGCTCAGTTTGCCCCATACGTTAGAATAGCCATGAGCTGCTCTGATTTCTCTTGTCAGAAAGAGCTCCCTGGAGGCATTCCTCTGTTTCCGAATGCTTTGTGTTAGTCAGAGACGCTGCTTAAGATACTCTCTGTCTCTGTGTCAAGGACAGGGAATACGTTGCATAAAGCACTTTGCTCAGAGGCCTGTAAAGGCACCTTTATGTCTCTAATGGACTAGAGCAGTGCATGAGGGATTATTCAGAGGGCAGGAATTATCTTCCCCTTGTTTCAAGAAATATTAGTATCTCACAGACCACATTTTCATTTTCTTACAGCACTTCACAAGCCAAGTGAACGCTTCAGGACAAGTCTGTTATTACTCAGGGACAGTAAAGGATGGGAGGCAATATATTTACTTCTAGGAAGAGTATCTTCTGTCAATTCTCATTTTCTCCTTGTTTTTGAGCTTGCCTCGGAGCAATTCTAGCGAGATCTGAAGGGAATTGCCACGGGAGGTCGCTGTGACAGGAGTCCCTAAGAAGGTCTCAGAGGCCCTCCACTAGGAGAATGGGGGACATTTTTTACTTTCTCTAATAGCTTCTACAAAACTTCACCACCCCCCAATAATAACCCACATACTTGTGTGAGATAGTATAGTTTTTCTGTACCTGAAATAAAATTAGAGACGATACAGTAATGGGTTCACAGCATGGATTATTTCCATGGCAATATATCTTATACTTTGGAAACTACTTGGTCTAGATGATGTTAACCCTTTGTTTTCTAACTAGATGCAAAGAAAGATGCCTGAATTACTATAATCAGCTAATTTGGTACTGTAACTCTTTTTTTTCTTTTTCTTTTTTTAATATCCCCCTTTTCTGTATCCTCCCTGTATCTTTCCTACTCTATTAAGCTGGCATAATTAATTTTCACTCCATTGTGTATTACTTTCTTGCCATCAACTGCAGGTAAAATCACAGTTCTCCAGCATCTATATGAGACAAAAGAAGCACTCTTAGACTTTCATATTAAGTACCAAATACCTTAGAGGTGTAGAAGGTGGAAGCTCTGAGCATGTCTCCCCTTGGGCTATCTTTCAGTGACTTCTGTGCTGTTCCAGTTGGCCCTGGCCTGCTAATACCTAATTAGAAACCAAAAGAATAAATGAACTGATGATGGTTAAATATTTACTACCCCAATTCCATGGTTTCTATATTCTTTGTTTTGTAACCCTGTTGCCAGTGTTGGTTTCCAAAAAAAATCCATAGCAAAGCATGTTACCTGTTGCATTTCGACTACAAGGAAAGGGCAAAGAGCCTTTTCTTAAGAGACAGTTTCATCATCAAAGTAATGCACAAAAAATTAAAGAAAACATTGGAGGAGAATGCTAGAAACGTTGGTTGAAAAGGAGGTCACCCTGTGGAGCATTCCTCTCAAGCTAGGACTGTCACCAACCTTAGATCAGGCCAGCCAGGGCATGGACTGCTGGAGCCTGGAGAACTTCCAAGGATGGAGTTTACACTGCCTCTCGGGCTAACGCCTTCCAGCCCTGCCCTCCCCTCCCAATGAGGAAATCTTTCCACCAGGATGTTACAGTATCCACCAGCAGAGCTGGGCTGTGTTATGTTTCTAAGTGCCCTCCAAGTAGCTGCAGGCTGCATAGCCACCTACTCCCTGAACTATACAAACCCAGCTTCCTCAGTCTCTCCTCACAAGTCATGTGCTGTAGGGCCATTATTATCTTAGTAGTCTTCTGCTGGATTTTCTCCAAATTCTCAACATCCTTCTTGAGCTGGAGAGTCCAAAAACCGGTCACGGTATTTCAGGTGAGCCTCAACAAGCGCTGAGTTAGATGGGTATAATAATTTGTCTTGCTCTGCTGGTGGTTCTTGTGATGTACATGTGGAGTTTGCCTTGTTCTAATGAGAGCACACCCTTTAGCTCATTTTCAACGAGGCATCCACAGTAACCGCCAGACCTTTTCTAGGATAGCTGGTACTCTGTAGGTTGGCTTCCAGCCTGTACTGACACACAAGGTTATTCTGCCCTAGGTGCACAACTTTTTGCTTTTTCTTGTTGAACTCGAGTTGGCCTGATTCTGAAGCTTTTCAAGGTCCTTCTGGACTGACTGGGTAAATCTCCCTGCTCAGAGATTGAATCTCTGAAATGTGGTAAAAGTTCAGACTTAGCCAATTTAACCACATTGAATTAAGTTTATTAGAAGGGCAAGTCTGTTGTTATTAGAGACACATCATGCAGTTAATTTCTTTCCCCTTGCTATAAAACATTTTGAACAAGAGTGTTCTGCTGAAATAGAAGATCTGTGCCTGATCTTGACCTGTGGGCTCTAACTTGCATTATCATCTATTCTGTAAACTCTCTAAGGCCTGAGTTTTATCTTCGTTATTTGTTGTACTGCAGTCAATCCAGATCAGACTAAACCAAAAAGTTTCACCTAGTCCAGTTCAAAACAGGCATTCTGGATTCTGGCTGGCCCATTTCAAGTATTATGAGTCTTGTAGGTATAGTTAGTTCACAAGCTAATTTATTTCAGAATTGTCTTAAGCATCAGCAGTTTTTAAAAGGCTACGGTACTAAATTCTGCCAGGACCAAATGCAGCAAATTCTGCTAGTAATTATTGCATTTTATTTCACTGATCAACATAAAGCTATTCCTCATTTTAAAACACAAAAAATAAAAACAGTATTAAGATCAGTTGGGTTTTTTTCCTATTTTTATTGACTTAAAAGGTCTATTTCTTGCTTTGCTTCACCACTGAATCATTTCAAAATCATTGAAGGCAAAGGTGTTACACTAGTATAAAATCAATAAGAAGGGAGCTAAAAGGGCCATGCTTTCTACATGCAGAGAATGAGAAATGAAAGAGAGGTTTATAATATCATAAACCTTGGAACTCCGTCTGGTAATTACCCCCGATATGGCCTGCCAAGGAAATGACCGCCATCTGCTGCTGCCCACCAGTGCTCTGGAAATACAGTCAGGCTGCTGGTATTCGCTGGAACTAGCAGAAAACTAATCCTCTCCATTTCGGCTCTTAGGATTACATGTAATTGTGTGTAAGATGCAGGCTCAGTCCACACAGATTTTTCAGGCTCTGAAGTTGTGAAGATTGAAGTAGATCACATTTGTCCTAAACTTGCTGTTCAGCTTCCCCCTCTGTATTTGTATTTCATTGCAGCTTTTGTTTTTAAATTGCTGGCAAAAAATAGCTACTTGCTGAGGTTTCAGTGTATTCTCTCTGGTTCATGCATTTACAAGTGCGACTTTTTGTCATAGAGCGGTTTTGAGCTAAAGTTAATCTTTTTCTTTATGAAACTGAGATAGGACTGCTTTTAAAATACAGATGTTTCAAGGTTCTGAGGGAGTTTCGGTAATATACACACATCTCTACAAGGAATATACAGAAACTAGTCTGTGGTAAGACAAAGTGTGATAGAGAAATCTGCTGAAATGAAAGAACTTAGAGTAGGAAGAAATGGCACAGAAAAGTTAGATTACAAGAAGGAGGAGGTGAAATAGAAAAGGAGAGAATTTGTAAAGAATACAGGGGAACCCTGATTCTAGTTTGACTGTTCCTACGTGCCTCCGACGTTCAATGCAATAATAAAAGGGTACCTACAATGAAGATTTTCGTAGTAAAATATAAAACAATAGGACTTAGAACAATAATAGAAAAAATACTGTGCAAGTTCCCTAGTTCAAAGTACAGCAAAGAAGTACTAATATATTCAACCGCTAGCTCCTAAAGCTAGAGAATATGGAATTTAGGAAAAAAAATGGGAATATGAATAAGGCAGAAAGGAGAGATGCTGCGGAGGGATTCTGTTTTGTTTGCTCTCCCTCCCCCGTTTCAGATGGATTAAAGAATTATTAAAAATTAAAATGCAAAATCACTCTCAGACAAACCAAGTGAGAATGGCTTCAGCTGAACTGGGTAATATCGGGATCCCAGGGGGACCCAGTTCTTCTTCATCTGTTTTTGGCTATGATATAAAGGGTGTCTCTGAATCATTTGGAGGGGCCTGCAGCAGTAATAATGTATTCCTTAGAGCTGCGCCGCTCGTTGACAGAATGCAGGACAAAAGAGGCAAAAACCACTGGAGAGGCTTTTTGTCAGGGTGAAATGAAGCACTTTGGCTTCTGTGAATGAAAACAAGACTATGGTGGCATTAGATACAAATTAAGGATGAAAATCGGTTCTGCCGTAAGAGGTATTTCCCAAGGGATAGCAATCTCAGTTTTTGGTCAGTGTTAGGAGGTAAAAAGGGTGTAGGGCTCCAGCTGAACTCGACTAAATCGTGGCACGTGTTTGCAAAATTAGGGTTGTGAATATTTTAGAAAAATGTTGTAAAGTTTTGTTCATTTAATTGTGAAAGTATCATTAGTGATTCAGGTGGAAAATGTTACATTGATAGACAGTAGTGGCACAAGGAAAAATAAATCCACGGGCCTTTCAGGCAGTAATGGCCACTGAAGACATAATTTCCATTCCATGACACAGAAAACCCTGTTCCATACACAAATAGGGAGGAAAATAAGGGTTTATGTAGCATGCTAAAACAACCCAGTAATCTATATTAGGGACTCCCATGTGTGAGCTTATGAGAGTGGAAGAGTGGAAACTCCTGTTGCGTACCTGGTGGCTGTTAGTCACGCTGCCTTGTGCAAACCCTTCCGCTCCCAGTGCGGAACATGCAGCCGGCCCTACAGAAGGGAAGGCGGCACAGCGGTTGCCTCTAGCAGCGGGAGGCAGAGGGCATGGCAGAAGGTACTCTCTTTGGTATTGGTCTTCTGGGACAACTGCTGCAGCTCTTTGCTGCTTTTTCCCCCCTCCGTCTTGACTTTCAAGTCCATGCTTTCCTTCTAATTATAAAATAATAAAGGAACCTCACAGTGGTTCTGTGCAATCATCTCAAGGTTTTAGTCCCAATTCTCAACTCGCAATATTTTTATTTCAGCTTAATTTCCTTCTCTCCAGCGATATTACTCCCTGGTTACGTTGAAACACGACTTTCTGAACTATCTTTATGGATAACGTAGAGATGCAAATTCAGCTAAAAGTATATTAAGCAATTTATTGCAAGCGCTGCAGTACAAGGAGGAAGATGGAACCTAACGTGGAAAAAAGATCGTTGTAACATAATTCTATTTCTACCTTTGCCTGTAGTGAGTGAAAGATGGCACAATGCATAACTGTGAAGACAAAGGTACAGTATAATACATTTATCCTTATACCACTCAAGTGAAACAACTGTGAGAAAGATAAGGGTCCTAACCTCACAAGGTATATAAATGATAAATGTGCTATAATATTTCCTATCCTGTTTTTCTCCTTTGATAATGCTGTTATCTCAAGATCTCTGCGACAATATTATAGAATACATTTTATTGTTTTATAAGTTGGTGTGCTATCTTTATAAATAAATACGTTCAACCTATCAATATATTAAATGAAAATGCTAACATTTCTCTTAGCATGCCAACAAAATGAATAGCATCTTTACAGTGCTGTTTGATACACTGAAGCCTAATGATATTTCTTGTTCAGAGTCTGTAGCCATTAAACTTGAAAACAAATAATTAAAATAAATTATACCCTTAGCGTCTACAAACTAAGGAGGCGAATAAAAATAGCTGTGCAGGAGGGAGGTTAACACAGGGATATCTGTTGACAGTGTTATGAAGACCTCAAAGGGATTCATACGTTCACTGCCTGCAGTGATGTGTGTGAGGAATCCCCTGTCAGACTGTTAAGTTTAGCAAACAGGATTTCCAGTAATAGATTTTCAGAAAAATGTGGTTACCCAGGGGTATTGTGTACTTCCCAATTACTCGAACGTTCAGAGAGACTTTGGCCGTTTTCTTCTCTGCTCATCTATGCGTGTGTGTATATGCATGTAATTGGTGGGTTTGCTTGTTTTCTGTGGTTTTCTGCTTATGTGGTGTTGCGCTCGGTGCAGTGAGAGAGATTTCGTGACCTTTAACACAGCTGCCAGTCACTTTCTATAGGTGCCAGCGCAGATACATGCCAGTTTTTCTGATGGTGATGAGTGACTCTTGCCGCCGTTGTCGTTTCGCCTCACAGCTCCTTTTAGTTTTCTTCCTCTGTTATCCTTTGCAATGCTCAGAGGAAAGTTCCCGTGTTTGGGAAACTTTAGGTCCTGAATATTATTAATGCTGAAGGCTCTGAGATGCAGGCTCCTCCGCCGTGTTGAATAGCTAATGACCATGAAGTTTCTACTGTGAGAAAATCATCATTAACAAACCAAAACTCTCAGCTTGGGGCAGGCCATCCTCTTTAGTCTTTTCCGTGTGTTCCGATATCTGTTTATTGGCGCTCATCGTTTCAGAGGAAGGAGCCAACTGAGGTGATATATGAGTAGAAACAAGGAGAGAATTTTAATAAGGAAAGCAGCATGGGCCAAGTGGCCGTCTCTGTACTTTAATATGCCTTGTGGTCTTGTTGTCTCCAAACACATCAGACTATAAATAGCTTCGTTTTCACCAATCTGCTACTCTTGCAGAAGAGAAAAGAGGCACTAGGCAGGGCTACACCATCTTGCTGGGCAAGAGCAACCCACGTCAGCTTCCTTGGTGCATGAGCCGGCATCTGTCCCGCCCACCAAGCATCTCTTTGGGGTGTTTGTAGGCACAACATATGCCCCAAAGGGCTTATGTCACCCCCAAAAAGGCTGGATCCATTTGCAGCTGTGTGCATACTCAAAAAAAAAATCAGTCTTTGACAGCTGATGTGACTTACCACCAACCTAAAAGGGAAAAAACGGAGGGACCAGGACAAATGGGTTTGCGGTGGACTGCAAAGGAGGTCCTGTCCCCCTCCACCCCAAAGGATGTCACTAGCTGTGCCAGAGCAAGCAGCCCAGCCTGTTCCCAGTCTCTCGTTACCTGGGTGCCTGAACAGAAGATGAGAACCCACACAACGACTGGAATCCAGCCTAATTTGAGATGTGAAAGTTAATTTGCTGTTGGCCTGTAATCTTTAGATGATCTAGGCTTCTCTGAATAAGGCTGGTAACGAGATGTCTCTTTTTCTACCCTGTTCTTCTTTTGTCCCAGCTGCTTTCTCAGGAGATCCTAGTCCATAAACAAAAAGTAGAATAATAAAAAGCCAGAGGGAAATGAAGGAAAGTTTTCACAGAAAAAAATAAAAATTCAGATTCAAAAGATGGGAAGAATTCTGGCTGACTTCTGATTGGTTTAAAAATCACTTACTTTTCCTAAACTAATGTCTGGAAATAATTTTTTTGCGTTTAAAAAGGAGGTGGTATTTTAGATTTAGTTCTCCTTAGGGAGAACTATTGTTAGCTTGAACTTGTATCAGACTTCTTTTTTTGATATAAGTTTCATAATTTTGGGCATATCAATGAACAGTGTCACACGTACCTGTCTGCCTCTTTGGATTTGAAAAAGAGTAAGAATACTTCAGTGATTCAGTTACAAGACCAGAAGTCAGAAGATCTGGGGACAGATTTAAGACTTGTCTGAATTCATCTTAGCTATTTATGGCTTCAGAGTAAGTAGCCTAATTTACATCAGCTCAAGACCTGCGCTTTACAACCTGTTCCCATCTATTTCCAACTCTGACCAAAAAAACTACTTACGTAAGAAGTCCAGCAAATGACTTAACCCCTGTACCCCGGTTTTCTCTTTTGTAAAATAGGATGATGATGATAATTACATACGTTACTCGGACAGTGATAGCAAACAATGGAATTTGAGATGTTCAGAATGAAACGTTTGTGGAAATATGAAACTGTATGGGAATGATATCTAGGAATATCTTACAAGGAAATGGCAGTTTGATTTTAGAAACCAAGCCTGTTTCATCCATGTTTTCAACCAACTTAAATCACGACTCTTTAAAGGTGGATACCTTCCCCTCCTCACACTGGTTTCGGTACAGCGCCGGACACACTGATAATAAATACAACTAAAAATGCTGAGTTGCTTATGCCATGGGAATGTGCCTAAAGCACACTTCTTGCATTCATTGCCTTTGCCGTTTCTTGGCCTATATGTGTCTTTGTAGAAATCAAAGGTTATTTCAGCCCTGAAAATGGTGTTGCTGTTATTTCATTGTGTTGAGCCTTTCATGCAGTGCGGTAGGTAAAAGAGGTGAGAGAGCTGTCCATTTTGGAAAGAAAAAGCTGAGACCATCCATTTAATGCCACTTAGGACCTATTACAGCAGAATAATTTGGTCATTTAGAATTTTAGATCAAAGTATAAATAGGCTAAAGCTACACTGCATCCCAGAGGTGAGAAGATGGAGACCATTTGCAGTCATAATACCAGATGTTTAGCCATTGCTATAAATTCAACAACAAAAAGTGAAAATAAAAAGCGAGCTGTTAATTGGGGATATTTGGAGTCATGTCACAGGTGAAAGATGATCTAAAATGCTGCTTCATAGCACAATGCAATAGTGAAATTAGCACATGTCTATTATCACTGCTTGCAACTCTGCAGGAAACTAATGGAAAGAGTTTAATCTTTTCAAGCTCCTCTAAAAGGAGAAATACAGGATTTCACCTGTGTTACTGAGTTTTCCTTCCTCTCTTATTCCTTGCCAAATTCTTACGGCATAGCAGATTTTTATTATTTAATAGTAATAAATTGCCTTGACTGTAGATTGAATAAATAGCTGTAGAGATCAGGGCCCTGATCGTTCATTTTTGGAGGCAGCTGTAGTGATCCATTGTGGTAATGGTTAGAAAGGGAAAGGGTGTAGTTCTAAAATTCCCCCTCTTGAACCAGTTTCAGTGAGTTCTCTTTCCAAAGCAGTAAAAGCAAAGGCATTAATTATACATTTCCATTATGACAGAGCCAACATCAGCAGTGACTAAAACATAATTTGTTTAGGTGGCAGTGCAGGCTGTTCTCTGATCAAGTTTTGTTTCCCACAGGGAGGCATCAGTCTTAAATTACACAGCAAGCAGGCAGGAGAAAGGAAGCAAACAATAAAACACTTCCCAGAGGAAGAAAAGAGGAAAATTTGTCTCTCAACGTCCTATTAAATAAATAAATCTACATTTTTTTTGTCACTTGGCAAAAAATCAGCAATGGGGTTCAACTTTAATTAAAGGAAGTATGTTTTTTGTGGGGCTTCATGGGATTCTATTTTAGATTTCCAGTGATAAGTTGCTTTTAATGCAAAGGAACTTTCCCACTGGAAGGAAGGAAAAGATGATAGAAAGAAAAATCCTTGGGCAGTGCTGACAACAGGGAAATATGGGATATCTTACTTGTCCTACTGTAATCCATAAAGATAGAGTAAGGTAAGTCTTTAGTAAGGTATGCACAAAACCAGGACCAGTCTCTATCAGCATATTTAACAGCAACACTATATCTATATCTGTATATTTACATACAATTGTATGTAATTGTACATACAAAAGTTAGACATGCATCTTTCTGAGGAAATATGTTTTAAGCTAGAATTCAGTTTAATGCTGTTAAGCAAGGGCGTAGTTTTACTTTATCTTCCAGTGGATCTATTATTTTGCATAAATATATGAACATATTTTAGTACCTTACCGAATCAAAGACCCCAAAGGAATGCTTTTGTTATTTGCTTTTAATTTTTGACTGCTATAAAGAACCGTTGGTTGTGATTTTCTATTGTAATTTGACTTTTAATATCATATCCCCTGACTGCTTCAGCCTCTCTTTATTTGGCGTGCATAAAGGAAAAGCAAATATAAGCTGATTTCTTATTATCTCCAACACTTTCAGGAGAAACAATAAAAAACTAGGATGAGCTATGTGCCATTTAACAGGAGCATCTTCCTGTTCAACATACCATTCCCCCTCCAGTGGAGTTTGCTGGCAATTTCAAATGAATGAATAAACAAATCCAAAAATGCACGTCATTTACCCCATGTGCAGCAAATAGTCCTTTGGAACTGCTATTGTGCAAAATTAGATTCTCTCTAATACAAGTGAAAACCTTACATGTCATGAAAATGATTATGGAGAATGTTGTGTGAGCTTAGCAGGTTTGATTTAATTGAAGTAGTTAATAATTTCTGGTTTTAAAAAAATAAGAAAAGATCCTTCTGACCACTTAAACATTCTAAAGCGATTAGATACTAAAGAGAGTCACTGCCAAATATTACTTTGAAAGGGAGTGAAAGCAGCATTGTCTCCTTATTGCAGGCTTAAACTGCTGTGGTTTATTTTATAATTGAAACATTTAGTCATGCTTTAATTATAAAATTAACTATACTATGCTAGTTATTTGGAACCTTAAAATACAGTGGTCTGAGAGCATGTATTTTGATACATCTGTCATTCATAGACGGCCAAGTTACATCATTGATTCCCCAAAAGGAATGATGAAAACACAGATAAAATGCTATATAAAGCCATAAAAAAATGCTAAGAAAGTGGTCTGGGAACAGAAAATCTCAATCTTTTACATGCATGAACTGCCTGCCTGCCACCAGTAATTTTCTCCTGAACATTTCAGGACAGCTAAGACAAAACCAGGGTGTCTCGCAGGCATGTTGGTTCGCTCTTCCTGTGGTGGAGGGCGACTGCAGGAGCGAGGCAGTTCTGCACTGCTGATATGCGTTTGCCCGTCTTTAATCAACATGGTCAGACAATAAGAGGGATCCTACGAAACTGCGGCAAAGAAGTAAAAGATGTGACTCAGAATGAAACATGAGAAAGATATTCAGCCAAAAATGTGCTCAAAGGATCCAACTTTTAATAGGCGGGATTCATTCCAGTTGGTTTGGTTACACTCCTGAAACGCAGAATGGCAGAGAGACCAGTGAAGTTGGAACCATGAGGTTCAGTCCATCAGACCAAGAGGGAGACTTTACAGCCTGACACATCCAACCCATCTGTGAAAGCCTTTTGCGAAGGCAGGAAATCAAATGAGTAGATGTTGGAAAGGTTTGCTGATAAGTTTTCATCTGTACTGACTCTCTCTTGAGTGTCTAGCTATGGTAGTATAGCTAGTGGGAAGAAGATTCATTGGGAAGAAGAATTAGCATTGGGAAGAAGATTGGGAGGAAGATAAGGCCATAGGAAAAGAATGGCTGCTCTTTCCTTGTGTTTTGGTGCACCTGCTGTAAATGAGGTGGTGAGAAGAGGGAACACTTCACTGTCCTGGCAGTGCTCAAGGGCAGGAATACTGCCTGTTCCTGGGAAGACTATCTTGTCTCCTGCCCTAAACATGCCAGTTCATTAAAAGAAGAACTTTTCCTATCTAATACGTACAGTTAAACCTTCCCAGCTGGTCCAAACTTTCACTTCCATCCTTGTTACAGCAGAAATTAAAACCTATGAGTGGAATAAGCTTGAATAATTGGTTCCTACGTTGCTCATAGCAACGACGTTTGCACCATGGAGCACTGGATATGATGTTCTACATCCAGGTCACCATAGCTAATCTTTTCACTTAGTGAAAAGCACTTTTTTTTTGTCTCTTTGCCACAGCCTTTTCAATGGATAAGACAGAGTTGCCCTGATTTATGTTACTGATTTTACTTCAAAGACAGAAAATGATTAAATGACTGGATGGAGGTTTGTAGGTGTATCTTTACAGGGGTATGTACATGCAATCTTATCTGTTGAAAATGGATAATAATATGACAATGAAGTATGTAAATGGGACAAATAAAATGAACGATGCTAATTAGAGCTGAAGAATAATAATCCTGGTCCTGCTAAAGTCAATCGGAAAAACTCCCACTGACTTGGTAAGGTCAGGATTTCAACCAAAACATCAACACTGAACTATAACCGAATTGTGGACTGGGAAATCTTGTTCTGTACTTTACTCTTGCTGAAGGAAATTGTAAAGAAGATTCCAAAATCAAAGCCCTGAATGGAAGTACTTCAAAACATGATGAAAATTCAAATCAAAAATTCAATGTAGTAATTCAGGACCAACCCTACATATCTGTACCTCAGTACCATCTTTGGTCCTTTATAAAGTGTTCATGTTACTAGAAAATTGCTGTTGAGAAATCATTCCAAACTGCGTGACAGTTAAGTGCAATGCCCAAATGGTCTTGCTCTGATTGTCCCTTGATTTGGTTGGGGCAGGAGATTGCGGTGCTGTAGGAGGCAAGAAACTGTTCAAAACAGGAGAGCAGGGGGCGAGTGCAAAAACACAATTGCAATGATAGACGCCAGCCTGCTGGAGTAGCTACAAAGTGAATTCCTGTGTCATTTGGATAGTTTTTGTTTAGTTTATTTTAAAAAACCAGTAAAAACCCCTCTTATCTCGCTTTTCTGTATGCCTAATTCTTCATAGTCTTGCCATGTTTTGATAGTTTAGAGCCAAACCAAAAAGAACCAAGTAACTTCAAGAAGTACGTTCATATTATTTTTTTTTTTATGCTGGAAACTGTGAAATTAATTGGGCTTTGAATTGTTTTCTGTATTTTCAGATTTTGTTTGTGAGAAGTTAATATTCCTAGAGAGAATTTTGCATCTTTGGTTTTGCTTTCCCTCAAAAACCAGTTATTTAATGATAATATATTATGTGACATTTTACATTCTGTTTGAAAAGCCATCTTTTATTTAACAGTGTTCTGACAGTGTTTTAAAGATAATTTACCTACAGTCATTGTCATTTATTCACACTGTTAAAATATCATGCAGTCTTCATGAATAGGGACACTAAGATCATCTTTGAAAGTTCAAAAATGCATTTTCTGCAACAGCAGCTGTAATAGAGTTGCACTTGGGGAACATTTTTCCTCTGAAGCCTTGTGTTTATGCAGCTTTTATGACCTTAAGGAAAGATCTCAAGCTGATCCATAGTTGTAAGATTATTTTCCTCCTCATAAATATGGCACATAAGGCTGACTACCCTGATTTACTGAAATCGCTGAAAACATCTTCGGTTTCTTCATGTTGCAGATGAAAGCTGGGCAGCAGGAAGAGCTTTCCCCCTGCGTAAATGTTCTAGTTTTCATCTGTAGACATCAGGGCTTCCTGGAAGATGCCAGACTGAAATGGTTTGGATGTGAAAAGTGCCATTTGGTTATTATCCAGACGTAGCGAGCCATTATCTAAATTGTTCTTTTTTGGGGGTACAATGAATGCTGGAATCTCAGTAATTTCCTTTCCAAGCCCATTGAAGTGGACGAAGTTTTGGACTAAACACTGTTGTGAGCAGATTGGAGACCCAGATAAAAGGAATTAAGAAGAGAGGTTGCTCTGGCTGTTCATCTCTCTAATGTGTGTATTTGAAATTTGGAAGTCTGCTGCTGCAGATTGGCTGCTTGTTTCCCCGGCACAGGCGTTCTTAAGTCCCCTTTTAACTTGCTCTCCTCAGCAGGATTTCTTCTACTTGCTAATTGCCAGCAGTGAAAAATCTACAGAGGCAAATTGATGAGGAAGAAAAGGTTTCCAAACCAAAGTGGCTGAAAGAATTCCAGCCGTTGGCTGGGGCGGGGGAGGGGCAAAAAGAAAGGCAAAAAGCTTTTGGCGTTTTACTTTTTCTCTTTTTTTTTTTTGGTTACAATAAGGAAAAGATCTTTTCCTACTAATTCTATTGACAATGATTTGGCACATTGGGAAGTATTTCTGCAGAGTCTCATGCTCCCAGCTCCATAAATAGGCAAGAGATCAGTAGTTGAAAATAAACATGGTAACTACAACTTCTAGATACACGTTAAAGATTATGTATTTGCTATTTTTTTCAGCTCCGAATCACAGCATAGCTTGAGCAGAGAGGCGTACAGCCCTTTGGTATGGATCAGCAAGGACGTATGTTTTACAGTTTCAAGTAAGTGCATTTCTTTTTCCCTCCTAATCATGCTAAATAGCAGATATTTGTAATACAGAGTGATAGACCTTAAAAAGTAATTGTACATAGGAAATCATCTGCTGGGAGAATTTCTGACAGTTTCTGCAGTTATCTGTTCTTGGCCCAGTACTAGCCAATATCTATATCTGTTAACTGAAGTCATAGCCAAATTGGTTTTGTTCTAAATGAAAACAGCATTTGGCTGTGCTGGGCTGGCAGGCTTACTCGGGGCCACAGCGTTAAAGCGAAGTAGTAAATTTTACAGAGAACTGTAGTTTCACAGAGGTAAACTGAAGAGATGGGTAGTTTTTACAGAATTGTCTAGGTCATCAAATATTCTGTATTTCCAATGTGGTGTTGTATCTATATAGATCAATTTTTCTCTTGAAAGAAGAATATAAGCCACACTTATTGAGGAGACTTGTAGCATCACAGGTTTAAACCAGGCTCCTTATTTAAAATTTTAAGATAGGATTCCTGGATGGAAACTCAGGAGAACATGGAGTAAAAGTAGGTATTTACTGTTCTACTGTTTGTAACGTTCATGAGAGCATTGTCAATTGTTGGGTAAAGTTTCACTGTAGTTTTAAAATGAGCTCAAGAAAGAGCTGCAGGAGGGATTTGAAGTTAAAAATACCTGCTTTTCAGCAGGAAAGTAAAGAAATACTAGGAAGCATACTCCTTTAGTACTCACTCAAGAAGGTGGGTTTTGATGATTTTTCAATTGGCGTGCTAACTCACAAGAAATTCTAGGGACAGAAAGCTGAATCTAGTTTCAGATGAAAAATAAAGTATGTTTATAACATAAGATGTAATTAATTACTGAAACAACTCTATCAGGAATATTTTGGTTGAGGTCTTCAAATGAACTTTTAGCTAAACCAGAAATGCTAGATTCTTTGCAAGGCTCACAGGAAGTCAGTTTCTAACGTTCAGAGCTTTCTGTGCTTTTCTCAGAAAAGTTGGGAAGCTTTTTCCATACATTGTCCCTATTCTAATCTCAAACATTTTTCCATGACTCTGTAACAAAGGATGATGGCTTCCTTTTCTGCCAGACAAAAAAGCTGAGTCGCTTTAACTCTTGCACTAGAATGAGAATGAGATCTGGAGATCTGGATGTTTTTTTTTTTCTTTGCTGGATTCTTTTCCACACTCATTTTGAACTGTTTGTATCGTTCAAAACAAGACAGAGATGCTAGGTGTTTAATACAGATCTTATCAGCATTGTGTGCATGTTCTTTGGTGTTAAATTCTCCTTTTTTTATATATATTCAAAGACTTCCTCAGACCTTTACCAATGGCAAGCTGTATGTACTGATGTGCTTATAGTTGACGACTCATACATCCTGTTTTCTTAGAAAGGGTCTTTTGTCATAGCTTGAATGTTTTCTTCACATGTATCTTACACTGAATTTTTCTGTATTAAAACTTACTTATTGGCATCCAGGCAATCTGATAATTCTTCAGTGGTTCTCTTAATTGCTTATTATCCTTAAAAACTTTTGTAGATGTGGCAGAGATGCTGGTAATTAGATTGTAGTCCAAATTACTGATGAAAATACAGAAAAGCGTTTGTCAAAATACGGACCTCATAAGGGTTGTTTGTTCTCTATCAGGAAATTAACTTGAAATCTATTTTATTGCATGATCTGTTCATTCCATTTAGAAGTTTTCTTTAGTTAAGTAAAATGACCTGGAGAGTGGAAAATTAACAGAGGTGGCTTTATCAATCAAACCTGCGATTTTCAAAAAAAAACCCAACAAACCCCCCCAAGTTTGCTAGAAAAGATTTAAAGCTGAGAGAACTGTATGAAAAGCCTATAATTATCATTACGAAGGTTACTTCTCTTAGGGGCATAAGTAGATAGTCCCTATTGAAGATTTATCAGGACTTCCACTTACTGGTTCCCCGGGGCAATTATCTTACTTATCCCATTCTTTTTGGGTACCAAAAGGGATGGATGTTATTCCCACTTAATGCAGAATCACACTGCAAGGTGAACATCTCAGAAATACTTCAAGCCGTAGAGTATTTCCACTTTCACCAAGAGACTGAAACACCCTCCAGGCCAGGACAGTTCCCCAAAAGAAAGCTGAAGAGCCTGGCAATCACCTGACACACGCCTTGGGATGGAAGCAGCTTTGCTAAGGAACGCTTCCCAGAGAATCAGCGATTCCTGTCATCTCTCTGTAGTTCAGAAAACAGAAGAAATCAGGAAGGTACAAATATCTGAGGGGGAAAAAAAAGACGTTTAACCAGCCACTGTGTCTTAGGAGGTCACTCCGTGGACTTTTTCTCCAGAGGCTGCCAGAGCCTTGTAGAGCTCAGGTCAAATGCAATAGCAGGCGTGAGGGCACGAAGTGGCCTTCCTGAGCTGCCTCCCCTTCCTTTAGAGTAATACGTGGTCTCTTAAAAGAGCTATATGGGAAAAGCACTGCTGCTCTCTCTGCACGCCCTACAGCAGTGCCAGTAGAGGTGAATGGGCGTGCAAGGAAATCGTTCCGTAACTTATTTTTCTCTGAGCCAAGGCAGAGAGCATGGAAGGGGGAAGTAACCCATTCCCTAGGCTCTCCCGTTGTGATGGCGACTGGTAATTTGCCAACTCACTCAAAATGCTGAGAGGAAACTCAGACTATCTCAAATAAGAAAAGGGGGATGCTGGTCATTTCTCCAAGATCTCAGTGTGAGAATTCCAAATTTGATTTAAAATGCAACATCTGTTCCATCATCCAAACGTACTAGACTATTTTAATGCCAAGTAAGTTTTAATTCTTGTACATATAGGTTTCCAAAGTGAAGACAAAGAAAAGCCATAATAAGAGGTGAGAAGCATTCTTGCTGTATCTTCAGAAATGAACTAGAAATAACACCCAAGTAAGGGAATTATTTATAGATAGCAGAATCTGAAGAGAAATGCCAAGAGATGTCAAAACTGATTGAAACATGCAGCCTTGACAGCTCTGAAATTCATAGGCTGACTGTCTGCCAGAATTTGTGCATGATGCTTTATTTTCTTCAGTCGCTAGGTTTGCCTATCAGCGTGGTATAAATGGGTGAAGGAAAACAAGAAACGAGGGAGCATTTGTTGGCTCTACTTCCCTCCCCCAGTCTTGCGCGATGTATACTGTTAACCACTCTGATGCAGTTGAAATGACAGAACTAATGCGGCCCACTGAAATACCGCTCTTTTCATTTAGTGCAAAAAAGCAGTTTAAAGTAGAGTTCAAAAAGATTAAATTAGACAAGCTTCCTATGCAAAGTTGATTCTTGATTATGATGCTGAATAATGACTGCATTCTGATCGTTTTAATGCTTCGCCCAACAAACAAAATTATATAGAGAAGCAGCACCAGGTGGGAATGATGTACCACAAGCTCTATTCTCCTGTCAGGGCACATGAGTACTATGCCTTTGCACTGAAATCTTTGAAGTTACACTATTATGAAAAATGTATAATAAAAAGAGAACGAGGTATGGTAGTTTTTTCACTGTAGACGTAAATTAATCATAGTTCTATAAGAGTGGCTACATGACATCAGTGTAACTGAGGCAAATTATATAAACAAGCCTCGCAACACCACTGAAAATATAAATATTATTACCCTGTATTATTAGGTCTTTATCTACCTTATTTTCCTTTCACAAAAAGGCAAACTGAACTGTACAATAGTTAACTGACCTATTTAAAGTTCCACAGTATCTTCACAGGTACATCTGAAACTAGATCTCAGATCATCTAACCCCAATTCTGCATAAAGACCAATAAAATGGCTTTCTTTTCTACAAAAAGAAAAATAAATAGGCTTTGAACAATGATATCTTACATAGAAAGGCTTTGTCAGATGTAACACTGTAGGGATTCTCTCTTATTCAGGACCCATTATAATCCAAATCATCCCAGAGACACATATGAAAGCAAGATACATGCCTTGTTCTTCTTGTCCTGTAAACTTTAGAGGTAAACTATCTTAAATAAAAATAGCTATTATAATTATTCTACAGTTTTAATTTACATGTAAAGCTCTTACAGAGATACAGTAAAATAAGCTCAGAAATATTTTAGGAAGTATTCATCAGATTTCATTACTATACATTTCAAACTGGTATTTTCAAAGAACATCAGTTATCTATTCATAACCACTTCTTAGAGTGGAAAAGTACCTTCTTATAATAAAAGCAAATTTAGGAGTAATACATTAAAATTGCAAAAGAGATTTTTCTACTGATTCGGTGCAAACAGAAGATAAATTAAACACTTCAATATTTCAATAATCACCAGAAATACCTTTCCAGTTTCAAGACGTAGATATGTAATCAATTTTATCTCTCTTTAATTATGTTTCATAGCATAACCTTCTGCTGACAGACTACTCAAGGCTTATGTCAACCAGAATAATAGGTTGCACTTGTTATTGATTTAACTATCACTTCTAGGAACTGATCTTGTGGTTTTATTAGACTGTTTTTAACAGTTCCTTTTGGACAAGCTAATTCTACAGTTCTAAACAAATATAGATCATGTTCTCTCGAGATGTGCGATCGTTATACCTTCCTTTTAATCATCTATGATAATCAATTAAAATTATGGAGCATTCAAGCAGATGTTCAGATGCGTTATGTTGCACACAGTAAAGATAGAAAGATGAAGTTAAGAAAGAGCATGTATACAAGACAGGTTTACACAGAATTATTTTATCTGAGAATTGATCCCTTAAAGCTTGTCTGTAGAGTTTTTGACTACAAATCATAAGGATTTTTTTTCCCCGTTTCAGTTTCAATATATACCCAGGAATTAAGGAACTCCACCAGGTCCTTCAGGGTAGGAACACCTCCTGACCTTCCATAAAATAACATTCTTTTAAATTTGCTTGAAACTGCCTTAGTTCATGTTTCAAAGTCCTTTCTTTTATATTCAAATCCTAATTCAGTGCTCAGTAAATTAGAAATAGCGAGGCTTTTCTTTCACTGTTGATGCATACCTGTGTTTTCTCTCTTCCCTCTGCTTTTAAACTTTCCCGGCTGTGTGCTTCTGAATAGGCATTTAGATTTCTCCTTTCTGGGTTTGTGATCCTTACCTCTAGGTTCATGTGCGCGCATTTACATTCGTACACCACTTGCTATGTGCCCACAACATCTTTCTGCCATACACAGGCGGTCACTACAATCTCAGGAACAGTACTTTGTAAACACACCTTGCTCCACTGAGGTGCACAAGAAGGCTGCTGAATTATGCGAGCTGAAGGTGCCGTTTACGCTGCAAGCCTGAAGCCTCAGCCTGCAGCGCTGGGCTGTTCAGTACAGTAAAACCCAGGAAAGTTTCTGGGGTCCTTAAAGCTCAGTTACGTGAATGGCCAGATTTATACCTGTATTTACGATAGTACGTAGGCTTGTTTTGAACCATACTTTCCATAAAGGACACACACGCCTGCCTGGTTCTGTTGGGAACCAACGTCCTCGCATACAAGAGACCAAGAATCTGCAGGAATGGCACCAGGCTTTTAAATACTTTCTTTCTCTGAATTTAGGAGTTTTTCTTCCAGAAGGCTCAGCTCACCTGTTTTTCTCATTTGAAACTTCTGGGGTTTTTTGACAGGTGAGGAAAAGGTGAATATTTTTCTTTTCATTTCCATGTTTCCTATGTTTAATTTTCTTCATTGTCTTTCTTTTCCTTAATAGAGTTGAATAATTAATGGAGTTTCTGCCTCCTAACTTTGTAGTACAAACTGGTGAATCATCAGAGATCTTTTCAGTGTTACCTTTAGGGAAACAGGGAACTACCTTCAAAAATCTCCTATTATAGGTAAGTAATTTGATTTCTCTTCTCCATAAATCATTCTTTTTTAGAATATAAAATTAAAGAGATTTCTTGACATTTACCTACCCTTACCTAGGAAGAAAACAAAACTGAAAGACACTTCTTTTATGTTCGCTGTACTAGAACTTTGCATGTCTTTTCAAAGTTAGATGTGTATAAGCTTTACCTTAGTTTAAAATAAAAATAGTAAAAATAAGATAAAATACAAAGCTTTCCTGTGAAACACTCTGGGACTGAATTTCCTTCTTTGCACTTAGGCTGGGATGCTGATGAAATGTCAAGTAGATCATATCTGCCTCATCTTCTGAATATAAAGCTCTTGACAATCCGAATCTTCTCATGCGATAGTACGTAGGCTTGTTTTGAACCATACTTTCCATAAAGTTCAGAAAGAGCTGAACTTACTTTACTTCTGGAACTCAGCAGGAATCATATGGAAGTATTTGAATTACCTTCCAACTTACTATTGCAACATTTTGGTGAAGTGGGTCAGCAAAATTATTGACAAAACTCCATTGATGTAAAAACCCTTTACAACTTTACATTGCGTTATTTGTTTATACTTACTGCTGTTCCTGTTGTACAGTAGTATTAGTGTTACAGGAAAGAGGCTGACGATAGTCAAATCATAGCAGAATTTTTCTTGCTTTTCCACCTTGTTAGCTTCAGCAGAATAACTACAAATGTGTTGGGAACAGATACGTATAGCTGGCAGATTTGCTCAATATGCTTCCATCTTCTGACTCATGCTGTTGTATTTCTGCATATTATTCAAATCCACTGATGTTATTAGGTAGACAAATAATAGTAATGATTGTATTCAACCCGCTGTAACATGTCCTATCTCTTCGAAAGTTCTTAAAGTTCATTAGAGTATCTTACTGTTTGATCCTTGTAGCAGACTTTGTTTGAGGTATGTTCATTGGTTCAGATGAAAACCTACGTGTATGTATGTACTCTCCTTAGTTATCAGATCTACTGTGCACATATATTATATACTGTTACGTTTATATACATTGATTCAATTTCAGTTGCTTTATCAAAACGTACTTGCTTTTCATTAGAGTCAAATACAGGCAGCCTTTCTGATGTTTTGCTTCCCTGTTTTAAAGAAGTGTTTTGAAAATACCTTTCCGTATGGTATTGCAAGCTTTCTAAATAGCTCCATTTTCTTAGCTATTTTGTTAAAAAGAAATCAAAACTAATACTGAATTTTGGAGCACCAAAATAGGTCCATGTATTTGACAACCGAAAGGATAGCAAAGACCTGTGAAACGTATCGGTGGTAGTCATTGCTATTTAAATTATTGTGCTTCTTGCTAGTTAGCGGAGGGTCTCCTACAACTGTAAAACTGTTATGATAACTTCACTATGTAAAAGTTGTACTAAGAATGTGCTCTTTTCTTTTTCTCTAGTTATTTCATTGGTGTAATACATTTTAAAGAACAGGCAGAACATTTTGTTTATATAATTATGCTTATTTTAATTACATGCATTGCTATTTTAGGCCTTTTCGGTAGAAAATCAGACTTGTAAAATATAGATTTATTTTTTTTAAAACTCAAAAATAGACAAGTTACAGCTTGCAGGATCAATGCATTGCTGTGAAGAAAACTAAGGGATGAAAAATTGGAGGGCAAGACTGGTGAAAGCAAAAGCGAGATCGTCAGGTAACGTGCTTTTGGAATATCTTAATTACTGAGTGTGTGCTAGTACATAGAGCATCAACAGGGTGTAAAAATAAAATGGTTATTCATAGTTACTTATTTCTGTTGTGCTGCTTTTTCTATTGAACAGAATTTTTAATTAGCTTTGCAGGTTTTGCATGGTTTCTAGTGACTATACAATGCTTCTTTCAAGATATCTAGGTCACTATTTTATACTTACTTTATATTTTATCAACCTTTTTTACGGTAAAGTATCACGGAACATCTTCTACATAAGTACTAGTTTTTCAATTTGAAAGCTTCATGAATCCCAAGCACAGCTGGAACATAAGAAGAACTTTGAGCTACTTTTTGTTAAGAACACTGTAAGTAATATTAAAACTGAATATGTGGTTAGAGTTAAGAACAAACAAGGTCCGCAAGGATTGAGGCTGGTATTTAAAACTTATATTTGAGGTAGGCAGAGTGGCAAGTTAGTGCTTTCTATTCTTTTTAGGTACTCGATGAGTCAAAGATGAACCGCACTAGGTATACAGTAAACAAGATTTAATTATTTTTTTTACCTCAGCAAAGCGTGTGCATAATATTGTATTTCATTTTTACATAGTATGTCTTAGATTATGTTTTTTGCTGGGTTCAAGAAAAAGATTCAAAGTAAAGGAATATGCCTTAAAGAAATAACTGGATATCCATATCTTTAGAACGTGATACTGCAGGAGTTCATTTAAATACAATCGAAAGACACATTGGAGAGTGCAAGAACTGAGCAGGTTCCAAACCCACGTGGTTACCTGGGATGCCGTTACAGTTCACTACTGGAGCTGCACCTTTCCCTTCCAGCAAGAAGGCAGCGTAGTTGTGTGTTTCTGCAAAGCTTTAAACTGCCTTCTCGCACCTGGTAACAGTAGTTGGAGTCAAAAAACTTGCACTATCCAGAAAACTTGCAGTGATCCTAAGATACTTAGTGCAAGGGTTGTCTCTTAAGGTCCTGAATACACTGTACGTGATCGATATTTGAACTATATTCCTTTGAGAAGTCAATAATTTCGTTGTACTGAGTCGCATTGCATTTTTATGTTACCTTCTGCCCTTCTAGCGCACAGTGTTGCTACTGGGTTGATTCTGAACTCTCTGTATCTTCCAGTTACTAGTAAATCTGGCAAATTCTTCTTCCTTTTATTAAATAAAAAATTGTACTTAGAGCAATCTATGATTAATCGCATGTGTGATGTTTAGCTCTTCTGTGTCTTTCAAAACTGGGGGATTTTTATGGAAAATTTTCCCTATTTTGATTTCAACTAAATATATTTTGTTTTGCCACTCAAGAGATTATGACAGCCCATTTAAAATGTTCATTGTTTCAGCGAACTGAGTTAAAACTGCCTTAAATCTTGCCTGAGAGAAGGACCTCTGTGGGCGCACAAACCTGATGCAGAAACCTGAAGAAGAGGAACATGGATGGCGAATTTCCATTGCTTTTACTGTGTATCCCAGACTGATCTTTTGGTACGCATCAAAGTGTCACAGTGAATTAGATGTCGTGATGCCAAGCAACGCGCAGGTTAAATATGGGACTAGAAAAATCAGGCTGTGGTCTACCTTTGCCCGGGTCTCCCATTCCTGGACGAGGTGAGGTTCTCACTCGGCACAGCTGCAAACACGGGGTTTGCTTTCTTGGTCTTCCACTCCCCCCGGCTGCGCCTGGGGCATCGCCGCCCTCCAGGGCACCTCTGGGCCCAGGTGAGTCACTTTTCCTTCAGCTCAGCTCCGCCGCTGGCACAGTGTGACACAGCTCTGTGGTGAGGGGACGGGAGGAGCGGGGGGTCCCACCGCGGGGGGACACACTGAGCATTTCACCTTTATTTCTGTCACCTGAAAATTTCAGCTTGTTGCAGACCGCCCTGCGCTTTCCTGACTAACAGTTCTCCTGATTTCAAATAAACCAGTGACCAAACAGAAGCAGGTCCTAATTACCTAGATCCCATTTTTTTTCTCTGATAGATTTTAATGAGTATGAATTGTTACTATTGATTTCCATGGGAACAGGAAAGGGCTTGTGTTATCCAATGCATACCAAAAATTCTATGACAGTTACTGGAAGGCAAAAAGACACACTGACTCTCCTTTAAATTGCAGGATGAAAATTGTGTATTAGAACAATTATGCCTCAGGGTGAATGTGTAAGTATAATGATACTGAAACTTGGCTTCTTTTCAAAATATACAGGTCTGTGACAGTTCTGTGTTGAAAAGCTAGTGATTCACATATGTAAAAAATAGAAGCTGAGCAAAAATGTCAAGGTGTGACAGAGGGCAAACCTAAATTACTTCCAATAAGAAAAAAAACCCCAACGTTCGTTTTGAAGAGAATAATTGCTGAGTTTCCTTCTAGGAATATGTTTATAGCATTAAAATATCATTTATGTATTAGACATAATTGTAAGTTAGATGGAATAAATTTTTTAAAAGGTGCAAGTATGTAAAAACAAGCCTCCCACTCTGCACATTTACCACGCACGGCAACAGGAGAGTAGGAGTTAATGGTCAGTTTTCTTGCTGGAAGAAGATCACCATGGAGTCCCACGGGGATGTATTCATCAGTGATCTGAAAAAGAGAACGCGCACTGAAGTGACACGGTTTGCTAAGTTATTCAGGGTAATGAAGGCAAGGGTAATGATGAAAAAGATGCAGAAGGTGCTCTCAGGGAATGGGTGGTAAAACAGCAGCTCAAGATCCACGTTGATATATGTGGCGTGGTAAACATAGGAAGAAAACCAATTACAATTTAACATGCATAATGGTAGGTAGTGAATTAAGTCTTACACTGGGAATCTTGTTACTGAGTATTGTAAGAAAAGAGTTTCATGAAATTCATCTTAAATTTCCTTTGCAGTCAAAAACCCCGAGTATTTTTAGAAAGAAGAGAGTAAAGCAGAGAGCTTTGTGAGCCATTGTACATACACCTCTGCCATGTCACCTCAGTTTGAACACTGGGTGCTGACCCACTCTGCCCTCTCAAAACACTACAGTAAAATGTGATGCTGTAGGGACAGCACAGTAAAACAAGATACAAAGGAAGGTGACCGGGATAAGGAAAGGTTGGGACAGATTCTGGGCAAGCATTTGGGAAAATTCAGCCATGAAAAATGGGGCAAAGGAGGTGGGAATAAAGTATATACTCAATAAATTGCCTGCACTCCTGTGCTCTTCCAGGGATATCTAGAATTGACCAGTCACACCCACACTGGTTTCTAGACCACACTAAATGCTTCCTTTTTAGCTTACGCCAGTATCGCTGTACTTAGGAAAAGTACGTACCTGCATACTACGCTGTTGAAACATTCTGTTTCTTTTCATAAGGGAAAATGGCCTTTTTATTTGCACAAACATCATCTTTAGATACACTTGCATAGCTGCTACTGAAGTTACTGGCTGACCTCCAAATTCCAGAGAGATAATAAACAACTGGGCACTGGACTGAGTAACAAAGGAATTCATATAAATCCGTAAGTCATGAGTAAATAGCTCAGCCCCCCTTCGGGCCTCAAATCTTGCATCTCGGGCAGTCAGTCATCTATAATAGTTATATTTACTACTTCTACTGTTATCCAATTTACAAATGAACTATACCACTCTGTCACATCCATTTATTTCCTATTTAATTCCTTTCCTTTGGCATTTTCAAACCATTCTGTTCTTTTATTATAGTTTAGTCTAGGAAAAACTGAAGAAAAGAGAGTAAATTACAAATTATTTTTTTTTTACTCTATCTCCATTTTTAAGCGTCTCTTTATCTTTCCCCCCCCACCACCAGATTACTAATACCAGCTGTTACATTTTGTGGAAAATGCGTTTTAAAACAACATGGAATGTGTGCAAGCCGTGGAAATACATGGGTGTGTCTGCTCTCAGGCTTAAAGTGAGCATCCTCTTTATCGCCAGTCAAAGAAAGGTTCAATTATGAAGGGCCAAGATTGATTTTCAGGCCTGGCTGAAACGGTGCTGGTTCAGAAATGTACAGCACTGCTTTGCTTTTCAGCGCGCCTGGTTTGAGGAATGTCTGAAGTAGGTGTGGTAAAAACTAGCCTAAAAAGATAAGCTGAGCTTGTGTTGGCAGTTACTGCTTTTGAAAATCTCTCTCTAAGTCCATGTCAGTATTTTGTTTTGCCATAATGAAGATTTTGTTCAATGTATTGTGCTTATATCTCATGCAATTAACACTGTATTACTTTTTGCTTTTGATTGCATGGGATAATTTCTAAAGGGACACCGTGCTTTGTACTTACGGGTAACCCTTAGGTAATATTTTATTAAACCATCGTACCTGTTTACTGCAAAACAGAGTGTTAGAGTTAATATTACACTTTGTGACCGGATGGTTATGGTTCGTACAGCGGTGATCTGGCCAGAAATTCTGTTCTGCTCCAGCAGAAAATGAGATCTGGGGGAGTTCGCTGTTCTCTGATCTTTTCCACATATGAAAGGAGTATTTAAAAGTATAATGTCTTCCATGGTCTTATTTCATCAATTTGAGGGGAAAAATAATAACAGCGTTAAATGAATTCCTATGCAGAAAATTGCCTAAGGACTCAGGCCCCAAATGGTTTAATTTCAATATAAAATGAGAAATAGCTGCTTTTCACCTATCACAGCAATTTTTCCCTTCAGCTTTTCAATTCTGCCTCTGCATGTTGTGTAGCTTCAAATGTAGTGATATTCTGAGCATGAAAACAAGCTCTCACAGATATTTTGAATCCAAATTTTTATGAATACTCCACTGAAGTTGCCTATTTACACACCAGCCTTTTTCGAGCTTTGCGTTCAAGTCAGCCACTCTCAATCGAGCAAGTGGGGAAATTGGTGTTGATTCATAGTAGATCTATTAATATTGCTTTTATTCAGCTACATTGCCTGCTTAAGCATACATTTATTAGCATGAAACCTTCGAATGAATAAGATATTAATCAGCTGAGCGGTAGGGGGGGGACACCTAAGAAGCATAAGTGTGTAAAAAATACAGGTGCTTGTGTCGCTATTAATTAATAAACCCAGTATAACCCAATCTGACTATTTCTTAAAAAAAATCTTCTGCAGCATCTTAAAGCCAGGTCAGGAACACTAGGAACTTCTTCCACTTGCAATGAAAAACTTCTAAACCAGCCACATTAGATGTTCTAGCAAGCCTGGTTTGAGCTGCAGGTCCTCAGTGGTTTTGGTTTTCCTTGAAAAAGTTTTAAAAAGTCAAAATAGGAAGAATTTAGTCTACTTCATATTGATAAATCACTGCATTATGAACCCTTGCTTTATTTATCAGGATTTGCTACCTCTTTAGCTCACACTTTATTCTCCAGTCTTCTTTTTAATCATTTGTAGTTTGAATCCTACTTAGTATGAAATAATTGCGTGTTATGCCAAAAAGCACTTTGAAGCACTCTCCCAATCACGTATAATTTCCCATATATTTTTTTTTAAAGCTTCTGCATATTCAAACCAGCTGTTTCCAACTCGATATGATATTTAGCAATACAGGCTTTATTAAGTATTTCAATTTAATTCCAGGCTAGCTACTAGAAGGATCCTGGATTTATTTTCCTTTTAAGTCTTCCTTCGGAAACAGCCTTCATGCTCTTCTGACTTTGCAGATAAGAATAGGCCAAGTCGTTCAAATCTGGTAGCAAATATTCAAGACCAAGGACATACGTAAAATATAACACAACAGGCCCCTCTCCTGTAAGCACAGGATCAGCTACAACTACTACAGCTTGGATAGATTCCAAGGATCATGTATTACTTAAAATAAACAGCTGCCCTTACGCAGCACAACTGACCCACCGACAGACAAAAATAACATCCGCACGATGCCAGAACTTGAACTCTGGAAGCATCACACATGAGGTGAAATGGTACTGCTTTATTTTTGATTCCAAAGTTGCATGCTCTTTTAAATAAGATTAAAACATGACATTCAAAGCATAAGGGCTAAATAATTTCAACCGATGTGCAGTTACTAAGAACTAGAGAATATTACCTTCCAATCTTGCATGAGAAAGCAAGGAGAGTCCTTTCAGAATAGCAGAAAAAAGTATTTGTATACTCAAAGGGGACCCGTGTGCTTCCCCAGCTGATGAAAGGGAGAGGAAGGTCACTCCTTATGCAAGGTGTTGACTCTCGAAGACAATAGCGGTAGCTTATTACGAGTGAAAAACATTCTGATTTGACCAAGGTCATGCAGAACAGCTCATTTTGTTTTTTCCAGAAAAAAAGATTTTACTTATTATGCTACATATCACATGATTTAGATCTTTTCAACTTTGTGCCAAGCGTGCTGATGATCTTTAAGGTCCCTTCCAACCCAAACCATTCGATGTTTCTTAGGCTGTATTTTCTACTGCAATACACTTATTTGTAGAAATTTCTTTAAGAAAGAAATGTCCTTGTCTTTTTCACAGCAGGATCATCTTCACTGAAAAAAAGCCCTTGGACGTATTAAAGACGACTTTCTTCTCCGTAAGACTAAGGTAAACATTCCACTCCTCTGCTTTCACATCGTTAATAATAATTGGTTAGGGGGAATATATGAAGAACTTCATTTTGTAGTTCTGTAGCTCTTGGATTATGCTTTGTGGAGTCCCGAATGCCTAATGACCTCTTCTTTTTCGTCAACAGACTGAGTTTGCGTACGTTGTATTGGTTCATGAGCTTACATAAATTGCACTGCATTGTGGAACGACACGAGAGCATGCTTTTTTAGGAACTCTGAAATAACAGAAGCAAATGTGGACCTTTAACCGTAGAGCAAACACTTAAACAAAGAAACTATGCAGTCTTCAGTTTACTGAGTCAGCACTACGTGAATTCTAGTTTCTTGTTTCTTATACAAGTCTTTAACTTACTTCTATGTTATGTGTGTAGCTCATCAAACTAAATTACGGTAAGATGTGATTAGAACTCATTTGCTCATCCCTACACACAGATTTGCCAAATGTGAGGACTAGGCAATGCCAAATCAGTGTCGTGTCTGTGGTAAGAAGTGGCGACGGTAGGAACCGGGTGTGAAATCATGGCGTTCGTCCAAGCTATGCCTGAGGATGCCACCCGACTTTCCACACCCTGCTTTGAGGTAGGCACAAAGGGTCCCCTCCATGAGCAACTTCAGACCATCTCTCCAGAGATTATTGTATGTTGTTGTCACTTCTCTGCACGGTGGCAGCACCAGCACTGTTGCAGAGCTTGTGCTGGAAGAGTGGCCACGGGGGTCTCCTGGTTCCCGCTTCTCCTTCACTCCAGCTTCCCAGATGACTGAAATCCCTGAGGACACTGCTGACTCCTGGTAATTGTCACCTTTGCATTATGAACAAAGAGTTGCGACTTTGATGATAACGATATTTTCTTTGGGATCTCATTAAAGACCGTGTAAGCTGGGAGTTAGCCCGAAATAAGATCCCAAACATATTATCTGTGGTGAAAATCACCTTATTTTCTTGAGTTTTTCCTGTGCTGGAATGCTTTTCGTATCATAACTGAAACTTTGTCACAGATTCCTTTTACAAGACGTTTAACAATACCATACGCTTCAGCTGAGCCCTTTTATGGCAGATATAAGGTGTTATACATAATCTTCTTAGGAGCTTTGCATGCACTGCCTTATACAGGCAGAATAATAATAAAGTTACGTTGACTTGCTCGCCAAGAAAGAAAAAGTTACTGCAGCAAATTAAATATTCTCCTAAACAAGCATTTAATTAACAAAACAAGATACAGTAGTTATTGTTGGTCAATTAGAGATGTAATAATTACTCCTGATTAGCTGACGAGAACAGGATAAGTAGGCACTTACCATAAAAAACTAAAGTGCAAGTAAAAGCAACTAAAGCATATATTATGTTGAAACAAGTAAGTGGTAACTGAAGTACACCATCAAGTCTTGTGTTCATCCTTTCAAGTACACATTAATTTTTTTTTTAAAAGTCAGTATAGAATGGTAATGTAGAGCTATTATTATAATATGTGTTACATGTAATCAGTATATATAAAACTGTAATGCTATGTTCTTAGTATAGAATAGGAAAGAGCCTCTCTCTCACTCTTCACTTTCAGTTGCCCCAATTTCTGTAAAAACAAGAAAAAATTGGGCTTCCAGATTGTGTCAGATTCTTCTCAGAGAGAAATTCAGGCTCAAATGGGGATATATTTTCTAAAGAATTTTATTTTTAAAATTCATTAGAACTGGGGAAACAACTTACAAAAATTACCATATTCAAGAATGTCTGTCCTTATTCTGTTCATAAATTATTTCCAAACAGACTGAAATTAAGGAATTCATTCTTACTCAAAATTACTCAAAAATAGATTGTGCAAAGATAGACTAGCTGTTCGCTAGCTCTTTTTATAACACTTACCTAAATCATATTCCATTGTTCCTTACTTTGATTAGATCACTAAAATATTTATAAATCTGTACAAGGATAATCAAAGACTTTCTAGTGCTGAGTTCTTGAGGCTATCACTGAGACGCAGGGACTAACAAATCCATCCATTAATGAAAAATAAATTTGATTAGCAAATATTTAATCACATGTCATTGACAGTAACTTAACCTCTCCCTTTTGACAGGAAAGGGTGCCTCTATTAGGCACAAAGTAATTTTTATAATATTTCAAATAATTTAAAGGGAGACACTGACTCTGGACTGCACTGCAGTATATTATTTTTTTTTGTCGCTCAGCTGCTGTAAAGAGATTACAAAATAAACTCCATCTGCTCCAAGGGATAGCTTTAAAGCATGTTCAGAAGCGAATAAGTACTTTACACTTCTTCTAAGGCTTGGTTTCCAGGGATCAGATTAGGGGTGAAAGTGCTCATAGCCAGAGTGCTTTTATAGCTTTGGGGTCACGGTGCAGCCTACGCACAGGAGGTTTTTTAGCAGCCGTACAACTTAGATGAGGAGCATGGACCCTTCCCAGGGACCAGTTTCTCCCACTGAAGAAGGGTGCCACCTGCGTTTCTTTGAAGGCATTAAACGTCCTTATCTCTATAACCACTGCTCCCCGCCCCTCTTGCTGCTGTGCTGGGACCCATCTTTCCATAGTTTAGTCCTGAACTGCACAGGGGAACCGATGCCTTAAAAAAACAATACCAAAAAGTGGTGGTCTGCTTTTTGGTTGTGGGGTTTGTTTTTTTTTTGGTGTGTTTCCCCCCCCGCCTCCAGGGGGGATCACTTACCACCTTTAAACCAAGTATTTCTTTATTCTCTGCCATAATGTCTAAAATTAAAATATTTAAAAATAACAGATGCGTGTATTAGATTTCTGTTTTTAGAACAAGTTATGTACTTTTTAGAAGTAATCATATTTCCACTGTCATACATGTTAAGATAGACACGCAAAAATATTTTCTAACCGTAGCCAAGTCGTCTTTTTAAATGAGGTTCAGATCATTTTCTTATTTAATTATTCTTAGTTTAATTGAAATGTTCAGTATAATTATGTAGATCAAATAATGACCGTGAACCTGTGAAGTGATGGATTCTGAATCCTAACATCAGGTCCATCTATTGTTTTACTATTTTCCATTTATCACGGGCAACTTAAGAGGGAAGCCATTGATTATACAGCTCTTCCAGTTCTCCAAGTCCTCTAAAGATGCTCATCCCTTTTTCCTTTCTGAAGCTGCAACTTAAGAGCCAATGTTCAATTTATGCAGTTGTTGTAGTCCCACCATGGGAATACAGAGCACCACAAGTTCTTTATAATGATTATCATTTCATTGGTATGGAAAATGATGCGTTTAGACCTCATTGATTAGATACTGTCCTTATTTATCACCTTCTTTAAGTAATTGTACTGAAAGGCTCCAGGGAAGTTAAGCTAGTGAAAGGTCACTATTGCGTACAACTAATTTTATTTTCCTACCAGGAAACGAAAGGCTCCTGCTTTCTCCTGATGGTGGTAGGATGCAAAAAAAATCATTCCATTATACATTCGTTACCTGCGTAACAATCACCTTGGGTAAATACGCACAAATTATTTTTTCTTTTTTTTCTTTTTCTCTTTTTTTTTTTTTTTTAACTTAAGCATCTTTAGTCCTTAAATTCATAGGAGTCCAAAGCACAGACTCAAACGTCTGACTCTTTTTGAGTGTTATTTTGCAGCACTTGGTTACATCTTGGCAAGAAATGTTACAATGCTAGCTTATTTTCCATTGTTTTTTTAACTTTATTTCTTAATCATGTCTAGACCACAAATTTGATGAAAGCAGAAATGTGAAATGGGCAACTATGAATGGAGAGTTTAGGTCTACATTCTGCTGCACTCTAGGACTGGACAGAAGTCAGGAATCCCTTCAATGATTGCTTCATGTTACGGGCAGTAAAATCTTACCCTGGGAATTTGGAAGCTCAAGAGAATAATATGATCTCAGAATATGTTCTTTAGCATGGTTTAGAAAATGAAACCTTTTGTATTTATTATGTAGATTGGCTCCAGCTGGTTTTCCCCATAAACTGCATTTTGAACATGAGAACCAGAAGGTTGCTGAACCTTCCAGTATCCCTGTTTCTTTATTGCATCTTTTGAAATTGTTTTCAGAAATACCTGGGGTGCAGTTTTTGCTAATTAATTTTTTAACCTTAGAGATATAGATTATCTTGCCTACAGATCCATTCAGTTTTAATTCCAAATAAAAGGTATGCATACAAATGTTTGTAGAAGTGAAGTGTAGTTATTTCAACAGACTTGGAGACAACTCTTAAAAATATGGAACACCCTTTTACTGCAGAAGTCGGTGGATCCAATAGTGACTTACACCGGCGCTGCTTAATCCCCCTCACAACAAAGGCACTTTCAGCACAACTGCTCTGCAGCAAAAATATCTTTGGCAAAAGTCTGATGGCATAGAACTTTCATAACTCTTAAAAAAGAAAAACCTTTCTCCATAAAGCCGATAGGGCTACCTGGACAATCTCAACCTGCTGTTGGCGACTAAAATGAGTAGGATCAACTTTTGTGTTTCTCTGGCCTTTAATTGTTGGATCAGCCGGCATTGAGCATCGCCAGAATCCAAGGTCACTTTCTCGCTGCGCTTTTCATCTGAGCAAACTTGGCTACGATGGGCAAGAGCCTGGACCAATATATACTGATATGAGAAATCAATCCTTAATTCAGCAATAATAGCTAATTAAACATTGGTCATTTAAATAGATAGTCAGAAGGAACATTTTCCTAATTAATGTCCTGGCAAGAAAACTCTCTCAAGGAATGCCAGATTTATGTATTTTGAATGCGTGTTATATGTATGTAATTTGTTAATGTGACTCTGGAGAAACTTGACATCAGAAACTCTAGAAAAGTGGTCTGTGCTTTAAAATGTTTAGCCTAATGGAAGTTGGAGCGCTTAAAAAAACAGATGGGAGAAAACTGAAGGGAAACCATGAAGAAAAGTACATTCAATTTCTAAGGTTCCAGCACTTTAGAAATACTGGAACACACATTGAAATCTTCATAGTTTTAAAATCATATCCAACAATCCCAATATAACTGCTTGTTGAAACGCAAATTTAAGTTAACCTTATATTTACTAAAAAGCAAAGAAAACCAACCCCAACGTTTATATATTACCATGGCCGTAGAAAGGTTAGTATGTCAGAAGAGAGACACCAAGTCTAATGATCTTCTAAGTGTTATAAAGCACAGTCATTTTGCATTTTTTGATTAATTCAATAAGTGTATTACTATGTAAGCAATTTTCTTGACATAAATCCAATATTTTCTTGTGTAACCTGGATTTTCCACAGTGAAGGTGTCCAAACCATAGAGCGTATCTAGTGCAATGGTAGGATATAACGGTATTTGAGTATTCATTATCATCAATATTATTATTACTATTAGCAGTAGATTAAAAACCCCATATGCTCAATTTCTGTCATTATTGATAGCTATTAAATAAATAACAGCAAGGGTCTGCTGTGTTGGCTTTTTTTTTAACAGTGCCTGTTCTTTAACTCTGTCTTCCTGAAAAAAATGTATGGATGTATTGCAGCAGTCTGGTCATTCATATAAAATTGGAAGCAACTTTCTTTCCAAATTCAGAGTGATGACACAAAAATAAATTCTGCTTGTGTGCTCTTCCACAGGAAGGTGGACGTTTTGGCTAATGTTGCTGTTATTCTGTGATTCCCAAAGGATTTTTCTTTAGAAGTCGGGCTTTTGGAGTGATAGTTAGCCATGACAGCTACAGAGTGTTCTTGGATAACTCAGGTTTTTGTAGGAAGACCTGTCAGAAGCCAGACAGGCTGAAGTATTTCACAAGCTGTCCATGTTTAGTAGAGAATTCGGGTAGTAGTCATAAAATTTATAGTTGAGAATAAGCAACCTGCTGCATAGTCTCGTGTTATTTTAGTTTTAGTTCACAGAAGAAAGACATTATTTTCAGTTGTATTTTGAAGAGATCAGAAACCAATAAAAAAAGACAATAACATCCTTTTATACATTATAAATTCCCTTTTTTGTTTTTTTGAGGGGGATAGAAGAGGGAGAATGTGTGACTCCTTTGTGCACTTACAGATTTTGAGCACCGCTGTAGCTCTTTCAGGTACCACGCTGGACGAAACTGCGCTGAGACAGAGACACAGAATATGTTTTTTTCAGCAGGAACGATGAGGCGATGTCTCATCTGGTACGTGACTCAAAGCAACTTCAACCCTGAAGTCAGATTCCCCTCCGGAGTTGAATGAGGTTGCTCAGGGCCTGGCCCAGTTGCAATCTCGGATGCGTGTTCCAGCCTCTGTACACAACTCAATGGCTTTCCACCTCATCAGCAACCGGTCTGCACAGGTGCGTGGGGATACTACCGCATCCCACGCGCAAGGCTCTGTGTTTTCCTTTATTGAGCTTCATGAGGTTTTTCCATCTTGTCAAGTTCCCTTTGAATGGCAGCTTTACCCTGCAGCTTCTCAGCCTTTCTCCTGATTTAAATAATTTTATATTTCACCTTTTATTTAAAGTCTTCATAGACTATTTTGTGAAGAAGGGTATCCTAAGAAGTATTCAGGAAACAAGGAAACTGTAGCACGGAGATGCAGCATGAAATGTCCAAGGTGACTGAACTTTGGTGATTGTACTGCGCAGTCAAAATGGAAATGAATAATAGTTTTTATATGCCTTTTCTGGTCAAAAAATGTACTAAAAATCAGTATGTGAAGTCTGAACTTACGGCTTTTAGGCAAAAACTCCATTCAAATACCATTGTAGAACAGTCAATGACAAAAATGTGATAGCGAGGTAAAAGAAACGCAGAACACAGATCTGGAATGGAAACCTGGGGAGGAACATCATGACCGAGTCACAAACTGTGTATTTATTACCTTCTTAGATATTATTCTCTTAGTGACTTATTAATATGTAACGTGTGTATGTCAGTATCAGTAGAGATTCCACAAATAAAAACTTTTAGATAATAGAAAATATTTTTAAATGTAGCTCCTTTTTTCTTTTAGGTGCCTGAGTTTGAGTGCCTGAACTGCAGCAACTTCAAAGGAGCTAATTTTCAGTGGGTAAGTTGGCAGGTTTTTTTCTGTATATCAGACCTTTTGACACTTCCCCTTAGGCCAAGTAAAGCAAACAAAATTTATTAATAAAAATCTAACTTTGTATTTAGTCAAGTACATGTATTTATCAACATAATTCTACTTCTACATAGACCTATGAGAAAGTCCGTTCTTTTTAGATTTGCTTTTTAAGCAACTGTAAAGTCTTCTATTTAGATCCTCTTTCACACAGGAATATTGGAAAGTTTACTTATAATCCAGTTAAACACCAATTAAAAAACAGTAATTAACAAGCAACAGTAATAACAGGCTAATAATGAACTAGTTATATTCGTGATGAAAAAATGAGAAGAGCAATGCTGCCAATTTGAGTACCGGATATTGAATAACTTTAGATAAAATCCTCCAGTGACAGGTTTGAAAGAAATGCACTGAACACTTAAACCTACAATTTAAGGTGAAAACCACAGCAATCAAAATTGTCATTAAGTGTAACTTTTATGGAACCTGAAGTTCTCTTTTATTCTCTATAGACTCATATATAAATAAATTCTGCAAATCTGTACTGATGAGAGAAGGCGATGTACTATGTTCTATAGTTAAAGCGCTTATGCAAATACATGTTACATCTAGGAGACATGATACTGCTGCAGTACTTGCAATATATCACACTAACGCATATGGACATACACAAAACGTAGGATAAATGAGTCATTGAAACATAAAAATGGTGCTAGCTGTAAATGATGCATTAGTGTGCTCTTCAAACATAAGAATGTGTGGCTTCATCGACATTAAAGGGAGAAGGGAGCATTACATAATTTAGCTTCAACTCTTCTTTACCAAAGGTGTTACATTTCACCTACTGCCAGGTATCCTGCCCAAAGGAACAGAGAATCTCTATTTTCATCTGTCTCATAGTTAATCATTTTCACTGCTTACAAATGTATATATACATGAGTATATCCTTATAGTCTCCAACAAGCCAGTCTGAAGTCATTAGATCAAAATCATCTCAGCTAGTTCAGCCGTATGAGGCAATCATACTTTTGTTTGTGTGGTACGCCGGTGTTCAATGCACCTTTCTCCAAGAGATAAAAAAGAACCTTTCAGAATTCAGTATTTTCCTGTTCCTCACATGTAATTCTACAATCAGGTTTTCCCCAATGCTTCTTCTGGAAAGACAAAGAGACTGAGATCTTTTTCCTAACTATAAAAAATTTGTTTAGTGATTGTGACTTCTCATTTTCATAGTTTCATAATTTTCATAATGGCTCCCGTCCGTTATTTCTGAGTTTAGAAGACAGTAAAATAGCTTTATTTTAATGTCATTTTTCCATACCTAAGTTTGTTTATCCAATATAATCCCCACGATAGACTTCTGTCCTTGGAAACCACAGCTCTGTCCCCTGTGCTGTAGGTAGGACTCAGATTTCTTTCCATTAGATGAAAACCATTGCACTTTCTTCTTTTAAAGCTCATTTTGCTGGAATAAGCCCATCAAGGTTTGAAGGGATTTTTAAGGAAGACACAAATGCTTTCTACTAATACTCCAAACCCAGAGAGCAGCAAAACGGAAGCTGTGCAGGTCTGCTCAATAAGCTAATGAACGCTGCTGAGAGTTCAAACACACTTGTTAGGCTGACTGCATCTGCACGCCTTTGGAATCAGAGCTAGCGCGTGTCTGGCTGCCTCAGAGCAGAGCCAAACCCAACAGAAGTCAAATAAATCTAACTGTTGTAATCCAGATCATTCCAGATAAATGCGAGGCCTGATTATAATTATCTACCACTCAACCAATCTTTGCATCAGCCACAAACTTTATCAGCAGTGATTTTGTGCTTACTTCCAAATCATTGCTCAAAATATTGAGCAGAATTTATCCTAGAGTCCTGTAGCGGAGGCCTGTATCACTCCACTACAGACAGCACCATATGTTTAAAGTGCTTGACTCAAATTACTTAAGAAACATGCACCTATAGATGTATACAGGTTAGAAGCATATATACGTATATATGGTTGGAAGCATTCTCTAATAGCAAGAGATGCTCCTAGACAACTAATTATAATTCACCTATAATTTAGACAAATCACATCTAGTAACTGTATACAAAGCTTACCAAAAACGTGCCACAGGTTTTACCATTAAAAGGCTGTGAAAACAGCTTGCCACACGTGGGAGTCGCACAGGACAAAGAGACACACTCATACTACAGAGTTAAAATTCTTGTCCTGAAAGTAAGGAAGTCTGCATACCTGGTTATTTAAAACTAGTAGCCTGGATTCTGGCATCCATGTGAAAGTCTGAAATGGACAACATGAGTGATTTTATATTCTTTAGGATCACTCCAATTTATAAGTCTCGAGCAACGACTGGATCCTTAGAAGACTGCCGAAATACCATGTACTCTGGTCACTCCTCCCCCCTCCCCCTGGACACTCTTTTCTTTGAGATAATTAAAATACTTGTTTATCACTCGGGTCTTCAATTATGCAGTGAGTATCCCCAGCTGGCCACTTAATCCAGTTTTGGGTTTGTTTTCACCAGTAGTACAGCATAAAAGTACCTTTTATGCAGCTGTATCTTGACTATACTTTTCAGAAAATCAATTAAGTATTATTTGCTAATTTCATTACTACTGTCTAACTGATGACTTCACAGTTTTTATAGTGTATTAAGAATATGCACCAAAATCAAATCTCTGCATAAAAAAAAAGTCCTGGTCCAAAATGCAGCTGGAAGAGTAATGGGAAATAATGGCTGTTTTGTTTATTTTTGGCTCTAGACATTTCTGGCTTTAAATATCTATCTAAGAACTGTCTTTTGTCTTCAGATGTAGCACCAATAGAGAAATATGGAGTGTTCCAAGGGTAGCTCCTCCGACTTAAGTTTTCTTGCACCGGTTTAAATTTTCAATGGCAGTGCCTAGAGGACGTGGAGGGATAAGAATATCATTAGCTCAGTAAATCAGATCACATTAGAGTGACCCGGCTGTCCTAATTTTAAAGGTTATTTTAATTTTATGTAAATCTGTAGCTGCCATTCAGAAAAAAATCTGCATAATATGCCTTGCATTTTAGTTTTACTTGTCATCCACTTTTGTACATGAACATGAGTTAACTTATTTTTTTGCGTCTTCTGGTACACCAGTGTCTTCTCAAGTGAAACTTGAAGAACTTAATTAAAACTGAAGAGGCTTGTCTCTCCCCTCCTTATGAGACGCAAACTTGTAACTTTCCATTCTTTCTTCTTTTTCTTCACCAAACAACTTTCAGAATTATGTGCAGCTAGAACAGAAAAAGCTGACTGCTTCTTATCTACGGGAAGAATAATCTGAACCAAGGAAAATATTCAAATGCTTAGGCTAGACTCTGACCCCAATACTCCTCATATTAGCGAAGGGTTATTCACCTTATTAAAATTAATCCCATGTTCATGTCACTACCTGCCCCAGAAGGCATTTCTTTATTTTAATATTTATTATATTTCATATTCTGTACTTTTAATTAAATTTTATCTTTAATAAATCCCTTTTTGCTTTGTTTCACCCCCTTCTGTGATTCACTAGAGAAGGTGCACGATAGGGACTCTAATTTCCTGATTGGTTAAGCCTACTTCCAGAACAAATCTCTAAAACGGAATGACCACATTTTATATGCTACCCGAAAGTCAAAGAGAAGAGAATCAACGTAAGAAAATGCTCCCTCCTCAACACCAGCAGATGATATCCTCTGTTTGTACTTCCAAGTTATTTTTTACTGTTTAAGGCTGGCACTGGCCCTGGCTGAAAAAAATACCAGAACACGTTCTTTGAAAATCATCTACTGGTCCTTTCCCTGTTTGGTAAAATAACGATTTTTCATGGGAAGACATGAACATATGCAAAAGAAGCATATGCTTTTTTGTTTTAAACAGAGGACAAGAATTTAAGGAGGCACGAATTTTCACAGATATTGCCACATGGTAGCATGTATGAAATTCATTACATCCAGCCTCAGCTGTGTAAGAACTAGACATCTCCTCTCAGTGGGTCCCCTCAGCCTTCTAATCAATGCATAGAGGGTACAAAAGGGTAATAAAATAAGGCTGGAAGCCTCTATAAGACAGTTTACCTTTTGTAAAACTCTGACTACCTTCAGTAATGCTAAATATCCAAAATATTTTCCATATAATAGAATTATTTCAGTTAGTTCTGAAGTATTTGAATAATATGGATTTTAATCGTTACTGGATTTTAAATGTCCTGAGTATCTCATTTATTTTCACATCACGCTCTTAAATTGTTAAACCTTCCTGTCCTTTCACACCTTTGTTTTGACTAGGAACATGGTGATAATGAAGTCCTCACAACAGCAGCATCACGTTAATCTTTTATCTGTTGCTGTTGATTCTGGACTTTACCATTTTATAGTCCTTTTTAGTTTAACTCTCACAATGACTTTGTTCATTGTTCTCGTTTTATGTTCAGCAAGACTCGTCAGGAGATGAAAAAAACCTTGAAGCGTCAGAAACATCACAGAGACTGTCAATTAATATCTCCTTAATAAAGAAAACAACAACAAAATGAACAAACAAACAAGGAAAATAGGCTAAGTGGAAAGGTGTTAATTGAGGAAGATCTGAAAGGCTTGAAAGAGATGAACATAAAGTATTAAGAAAGAGTGAGTTTCTCCTGTGAATTCATCTGCTTGGAGGTTTGAGGAATTGGTCCTGCGCAGCTGGGATGCTGGGAAACAACATGAAGAATGCGGGCACAAGCAAAATCAGCAGAACTGGGAAAGAGAGCAGATGGACAGTCGGGATTCTGGGTTAGTGTAGATGGAACAGACACTCAGTTGAAAACTTCTCCTTTTCAGATATTGTTGGAAAAAAATATTGCAGTCATTTCTACTAGCTGAACACCAAGCCAGTGACCTGAAGTGAAGAAAAAAATAATCAACATTCAAGACTCCTGCTTTTCTTGAAGGGTTTGGTGTGAGGGATGTACAGCACGTCTCAGGTTCTTGGAACCCACTCTCCCATATTGGTCACTAAAAATTTTACATTGTTCCCTTGACCTAGCTATCTTAAATGACAAAATGGATGAACAAAATCTGAAGACTAATTTAGTTTGCATTTTTTTTGGTTAGGGTTTTTTTGGTTTGGTTTGGGTTTGGTTTTTTTTTTGAGAATGACCAGGAGAGTTGGGAAAATTGGAAAAGGAGGAGGGAGGAAAAAAAAAAGAGGGAGAGACAGAATCCTTCACATGTAAGTCACATCTATTTAAAATCCAGTTAGGACAACCAGTGATAAAAATGAATTGCTGTGTGGTGACTTTCAAGAAACGATGTGTCCGACGGAGATTACAGGTGAAAGAAAAATAGTCAAACTAGACCTGTGACTGCTGCATTACTGGCCCTCGTAGAGTGTTCTAATTAATTAAAGGAATTCATTTTGTTAAGGAACTTCTTTCACACTGTTGTGTAGGTCTAGCTATGATTAAGTAATAAAACGTATCAACAAAATATGATGGTAATGTTGATGCACTATGTTTAAGAGAAATTTTAGTTTCAGTCTCCTGTATGATTGCCATTATTAGCATAATCATCTAGTATTGTCTGTTATTTTTCCTCTTAGTTTCACTAAAGCAAAAAAAGTGTAATGATCTTGGGATATTAGTATTTTTAAAGCTTTTTTTTTTTAGTCTTAAAGATTTTTATAAGATGGAAAAGACTAGCTGAAATTGGCATGGGGAAAAAAAAAAGCATGATTTATTTTTATTTAGAGCTGGCCTCTTGGGCTGGGTATGGGCATTTCAGCTGAATGGAGAAAATCTTGCAGTTCCAGTCTCGTGCTTTCTCTGTCTTTGCGTATTTTAATTTCTATTGCTGTCAGGTTAAAGCATTTTATCAAAAGTGAATTGCCTGAACTAAAAAAATAAAAACAAAAACAAAAACAACAGCAAAACCTAGACCTTCTTCATTAACCATAGTGGATAAGGTGTACAGTATTTTTTGCCCAAGACCAATTTATTCTGTGAACCATGCGTGCAAGCTATCAAAAGCTGTAAATTAGTGGTCACCTCAGGCATTAGAAATAAGAGCTTTTTACAGGAGCTCCCATTGAGTCAGTCTTTTTCATCTTTGCTAATTAACACTTTTTTACCATTGCCTTATAATAAATAATTGAAACTATCATGTAGGACATGATTCAGAAAAGAGAGAGCAAAAACTTTAAACTAGATCATTTTCAAAGAAATCTTTCTCTGATTGGCTTCTTCAGTAAAACCCCGAATAATTAGAAAATAAACTGTTTTCTGGCTTTAAAAAGTCTTTGAAACTCTCCACTACCTGAACAACTTTAATTTATGTGCATATAGAAAGTCTTACTGGTGCTGAAAACCTAACATTTCATTCCCTGAAAAATCCAGGTAAGCCATAAAATACTTGACAGCAGCCCAAGGACGACAGCAGTGTACTCTGTGCTATGGACGAATGCTGCAGTATCACAAGATCTTCTAAAACGAGGAAGCAACTTTTAGTTTGAAAAGCAGAGAGTTAATCTTAAAGCTTTTGGATTGCGTGTTTTTGAGCCCGACTATAGGATTTCCAGCTAACTAGAACTTCTTCAGAGTGTGTGAACATGGTCTCCCAGTAATCTCTTAGGCTCCTCTCAGCTCCCATCCTGTGTTCAGGCGCAGCATCCTGTAGTGCCGTTAGCACAGTGAATATGTCGGTAGCTTAAGATCTAGGCAACAAGCAGAACGCCCAGGACACCACGCATGCAAGGCTTTGCCCATATCTCTGAGCAGCTTTTAAAGCATCCCAACTTTGTACTAATTCTGAGCTGGTATTAGGTCTTGAATCCCGCAAAATTTATGTATTTTGAGCTACCTGGTCACAAAAGAACGTTTTTATGGTCCCAGCTCTCACCCGTACTTTCGTGTGCTCCAAGCAGTTCTGCAATAATTAGACACACCTGCATAGCCCTCATTTGCAAGGAAGAAGTTTCTGCCGTACTGTGGTTGTCAATACGAAGACTGGTTTGATTAAGCTGTGTTAAGCAAACGTTGAGCGTGCCTTTTTCAGGATTGGTCCACAGAGCTTCACTGCAAGGAAATGCTGTATGAATAAATATAATTACGGAGAAGGAAAACCTAAAGGTAATTTGATAACCCTCTGCAGAATTTAGCAAGGTGTCTAAGAATGAAATGTTGACATTTCTACGGTTACTTTACATATAAAAGAGGTACCTTTCATAAAAAGCAAAGCACTTACTTAACATTCCTCAAAGGTGGATCTAGTATTCTTCATTAGCTAAGTTTCAATTGCCTTTGTCAAGCTCGTCTTCCCAGCAAAGGTCTCTGTCAACTGTGAAATCCACTTAAGGTAATTAGTATTCTGTTAGATTTAACAGAGTCTGTGAATTAGAACTGTAACAAAAGAGAACGTCTACTTGTTTCTTCATTATCAAACAAGTGGAGCTTCCAGCTCCTGTGGCAGCTGAATCTGACTCTCTTTCATGTCATAAAGGCCACGCTTAGTGTAGGGATTAATAGCCCTGCTCAAAAATTTGATTTTCCATTTTACCAGAAAAGATGACATTTCAAAATGTTTCCATTTTGATTCATAACAAGAGTAAATCTCACCCTCTTCAAAGTCAGGCTTCAGTTTCCCCCAGATTAGTGTAGCGTTTTATTTCAAAATTTTCTACAGATGTTCAAATTTTGTTTTAAGAGTGTTGATATTTTCCTTGAGTTTTATTTGTAATCTATAGTCATACTGTAAATTTATATTTGATCATGTCACAGAGCAGTGGCCGTGTACAAACGTACAACAGTTACAGACCTCTGAAAATCTGACATAATGTTTGAATTATTGTAACGCATACTTTATTTTTAGTATCTGCCACTGAATGTTTGCCACTTGTTAACTGGAATATTTTCTCTTTTCTAAGCCAAAGAGAGTTTTTTTGATCCAAAAAAAGCACGATGGAATAAAATGGAAAGCTTCGCTAGCATCAAGCCTGCACAGACTTAAGAAATAAAAGGTCCCATGCAATCATAAGCAGATATAAAGTCTGGACAAGGCTTTAAAACTGGGAAAAGACTGGGTTATTCATTGTAATGTAAAAGAAGAGGCAAGAAGGAAGACAGCGGATCAATTGGCTGAAAACCTTAGTGTCTGTATACTACTGCCAGAAATACGGTGAATAAACAAGAGAAAGAAGGAAATCTTAATAGTTTATGAAAACATACATTTTAGTCTAAATTTATTCTTTCAACAGCGTAGCAGAATTTGATAGGGTAAGCATTCTGACTGGAATGTATTAATATTAAAACTCGATATATTATCAATAAAAAATTACATAACATGAAATGAAAATGTGTGGCCCTGCACTAACACTACATGTGCACCCTCCGGACTGCAGACTCTAAAACAAGAGGGTTCTGTTAGTAATTTGTTAGCCACAAAGAACGGCCCCTTTTTATTCCTTAGCAGCCCAAGGGAGCATCCCCATCAGGTTTCTGCTGGTTTCTCCTTAGACATGCAGGCTCTTAACGTTACCCACGCTCGTTAAATTCAAACTAGAATGGATGTCTGTACTGCCATCACACCTTCACTACGTTGTGTAGACATACTTTGAGATCAAAACGTTTTCTGTTTGTCTTACAGTGACACAGTTTGACACTTTGAAGTATGAAACCTCTTCATTACAACACAAATGGGAGACATCTTTGACGCAGAAAATCTGTTTCAGTCACTAGGAAGAGTTTGTCTACATGAAGACACTAGTGAGAAATTGTGTGAATTGCAAAGCAGTAGCTGTTGCAGACTCGCTCTCTGTGTGGGCAGTCTTTGTAGGTGCTTGCAGCCTTTCCACGATTTAGCTTAAACCATTTAGAAAATGTTTTTAATAAGAAATAGTAACAGCCACACCAGGGATTAGAATACATTAATGACCCAGCTCGTTTCAGAAAACAGGGTTTAAGTAGAAAATTCTTTTCTTGCCATGAATGAAACTGACAAAAAACATGAAAGCACGACAGAGGTCTGTACTTTTGAGTTTGAAATTCTGAATTTTTGAGGTTTTCTTAAAATTTCACATATGATTTAATACTCCAGGACCAGGGGGGAATCTTATCAAAATAGCAGCCAGTGCTCCTCCAGGCAGAGCCTTCACATTCCCAGTCGTCCTGTGTACATCCTTTGGATCGCCAAGTCCTGCTCTCTCAGGGAAGGAATTAATTTGGTCCATCCCATTTGGGTGTTCAGGCAGTTGCCCTGTGACACGCTTACCACTCACAGAATTCTTTAAACACCTTTCCTATCTCTGCTGATGTATGGATATAGCTTGCCTTACTGTCTTATTTATGTATATATTTTCATTTTAAATGTACCGATACTTTTTCCTAAGTGCCTGCTATCGTTATGAATTGTCCGGGTGGCTTTTCAGAGCTCTGCTAATGCATAAACATGCAGTGGGAGAGCAAGAAAGAGGGCATCCAGCTCGCCATCTTACTTATGTATTTATTTTCTTTTAAACATACCTATATTTTTCCCTAAGTGCCTGGAACAATATATGCAATAAACAATATTAATCAATAACCATGCTCAAATCATTCACTTCCTTCAGTTCAGCGCTGTGAAACAAACGTGAGAAACTAAATAGACCTTGTAGAGTGCCCTGTAGTTCAATAAATCCAAGGCCTGCCTGATCACGGAGACAAGGTAATTTTAGCAATTGACATCTCATCTACAGTGCTCTCCCTCTGTTTAACTTCCACTGGAGAATTATGAACCTTTTTTTTTTTCTGCTTTTCAATTTATTTTAACTGTTATGATATGAGATAGGAGGAGAAATAGTTAAAAAGTAGTAAATGGGAAAGACTCAAACTGTTTCAAGACTGATAACTATAAATAGCTTAATTTTTACTCAGGAAAAGAATCTTGGACAAAGAAGAGAAGAAAAAAAAAACCAAAAACCTCTTAGTGGTAATACCAAGAAAATACGGAAATCCAGAAGCAAACTGGAATAGAAGAGAGAGGAAAAAAGAGGAAGAAAGTGCCAGGCAATAAGTAAGTACAGCTGCATGTCTAAAGTCTTAGTTGTATTTCTACGTGTGTTTTCAGTTCTTCTGTACACTTTGCACAGTTAATACTGTATTCAATATTACTCCATAGTAACTTTTATTCCCATCAATCTGCGAAATAATACAAAAGCAGTTTCTTCTCATCAAAAGCCGAGAAGAAAAAACAAATAATTTTGTTTTTCAAAACCATGATCATACCAAGCACTAGTTATTATAAATATAGATTATGCTCAGAGTTTTCACCTTTGTATGTTATAAACTTTTCAGTTGCTGAAGTTTCAGACTATTAAATGGAAAAATGCAAATGTCAAGAGATTCTTGTTGTAGGAAAATTAAGACATTTGCACAGCTATTGTATAGTTAGCATATAAATGCACTAATAGAATAGGCCTGATACAATGGAGAAAATTCATCAAGTCTACATAATAAAAACTGTAAAAAGTGACAGCTAACAAGAGTTTATCAAGTTTTAATTTTTATGACTCAATATTATTTTTTTATATAAACTCTATGATATCTTTGAAGAGTTAGAAATTGAAATTACGTGAACCCTCATAGCCCTTGAAATACAGTTCCTTTGACAGTGGTCTTTAATTGAATTATGGAAAGTGAAGACAACCTCTTCCCCTCCCTCAGAACACGTATCTATGCCAGCAGGGTGTCTGTGAATTTATGTAAGAAAGAGAACAGGCATGTGTCTTTCTGTTGTACTTGAATTTATTTTCACTCTGAACATACCTGTATATTTCCCTGTGTGTCAACTACGGATATGAATTGTTCACATTGGTTTTAAGCCTATGCTAATAACTATTTTCTTCATGTGCTTGTACTGCAGTAATGCTCAGGAGACTCAATCATGGATGAGGTCTCTTTGGGCTGTGGAGGGTGTACAAACCCAGAACAAATTACTGGTGATCCACATAATCTGATTTTGTACACATTTTCTTCTGTCCTTTAATAAGAATATATTTAAAAACTGCTTTTCATCATTAGGTTTGGAGTTAGAATAATCCTTTTCTTTGCTGTGGCCTGATGATTTATTTAGCTTATGTAGATTTTGCAATTTCAAAGTATATATATTATTATATTCTTTTTTAAACTGCAAGACACATTTGTTTGCAGAGGTTTTACTGGTAACTGAGTAATTACACCAGAGACAATATGTTGCAGTGGCAAATCCATCTACAATTTGTATGCACACAGCTTGATATTCTTCTACAAGGTTGGTATTTTTGAGCAGCGCAGTCTAGATGTTCAGGTTGATATCAGTCAAACAAAAGGAAAAACTGAGAACCAAAATGCCTGCTTATCCTCAGGGATGCCACGACAAATTAGTAAAACAATCTCATGGTATAACAATGCTTTCTGTTGTTCTGACAGTTGTCATATTTTAATTCTTTTATGAGCACTATCATACGTTTGGGCACCATCATCAAAATTCTTTGTGCTAGCTAATTTGCTTTTGAGGTAAACCTCCCTTCTTTCCCGGTTCTTTGGAGTATATGCCAGGCTGGTCCCCTGTGAATTGGAGCATCCTGAGAACCACTCCATTTTCTGAGAGACTCTCTGTGTTCCCGAGGCATTGTTTTGGCAGCAGCTGACGATGGAGACGCCGCAGCCATCCCCGCTTGTCCCTGGCTGTGGTAGCGGTGCTGCAGAGAATAAAGCAACTCTGCGCCACTTACGGATTAGGCAGAAAATTTGTCTGAAAGCTATTTCAGTTGGGTTACAGCTGTTCTACGCTTCCAGCATGGCGCAAAACGTCTATAAAACAACATTTGGGGCACGGGGCAGGGGGATTGTGACCGTCCTTTTGTACCGTATTCTAAGCTGTTAAGTGATGCTTCTGTTAATATTTGTCACCAACCTGACGAGCTTCAGACTGAAAATCAGGAGATAAAATGATACAACTGTCATTCCTAATCCCTGAGTCACTTCGTCACTCAACTCTTTGAAAATACTGTGGGTTGGTACGTTGGGCTTTTGGCAAGAGGTTCCTCAGATTTCTACTGCATTCCTTCATTTAATTTGGAAAAAAAAATGAACCCATAGTGAAAAGTCCATTCTTAAGATATGAAGTGACTATTTATCAGCAGCCTTCAGACAGTGTAAATGACACTGTCCTGTACAGCTGCATCGTGGAGCTCCCTCCTCTAAAATAAATCTAAATAAACAAATAAAGCAGCAACCCCGATCTTGCTCTGAGATCATGCACTGAGTGACTAATCCATTCTCGCTAGACAGTGGAAGCCTCTGTAGACTGAGAAAAGGTGTCATTAGCTGATTTTCATTCCAGGACCAAAAACAAATAAAGCCAGAGCTGAAAACAAACAAAAATGTATTAAGCTGACAAAAAAGTCTCCAGTGGGAAATGGAAGACAACTAGAAACAATGATAATAACATTTTCATGTGCTTTCATTACATGAGCAATTTGGGGATGTGCTGAACAATTCAGAAATATTTCAAATTGCTGGGTATATGCCATAATTGCTGGTTTACAAATATGTCAGCTCCTTTACCATGCAGGCTTGTTTTATCTATTGCAAACAATTCTAGATCAGATGTTTTCCATTTAAACTGTTAGAAGAAAATAGCGCAATCCAGAAAGAGTATTAATTTTCATGGCTGCACTGATGAGGATTACTGAAGCACAATATCATCCTGGCATTTATCAATATGTAATCTTAATTTCCACAGTGATCTCAATTAGTTTCACTCTATACTAACTCAGTATAGCACAGAATATACATACTAACAAAACTTAATCTAAAGCTGAGTAGCCAAGGACAATAGTTAAAATGGACGCTTGAAAAGATGCTAGAATTAAATAGCAATTACTTTTCTTTTAGATTATCTGGTTTAACATTAATGTAAACAACTGATTTAGAACATTTATCGGTGTTTGTATATATTGTAGCTGTAGTCACCCAATCTGAGGGTTTAGCATAATACTAAATCTCTTTAATTGCTTATTAAATTTAGAACATTTTAAATATCATTGTGGCTTTCAAACTTTGGCATGGTAAATCTTATATTTAAAAAGGAACAGAATTGTCCCCTGACCCCGATAAGTGGTTACTTAGAGACTACAATATCTTTTCTTTATCTGATTTTACTGGTTGAGGAGAGAGAGAGGCAGGCAAAGGAAACCTTTTGCAGTGAGCTGCCACCGCAGGCCTGGAGGAAATGCCACCACTGATCAGAAGTGTTTGACAATCAATGTGCATTGAGCAGTTCTCGCTGTTCACAATCCCACTGAAGATCAAGACGGGTGATGTGTTGTTTAGGAAACACCCTGCCTAGAACAAGTTATTCTCATGTGTTCCTTAATACATTTTTCCAGATTCTCATCTCCGTCAAAAACAAATGCTGTTCCAGCGTGGTGAAAACTCCAGTTTCTGTCTGCTATCTCTGCACAGCGTTGGTGGGCTATGCAGGCATTGGGCAGTTGCTTTGCAAAACATCTACACAAAATTAAATCTCCTGACCCATCTCTATTCAGAGAATGTTGGTTCACGTTGTGGAACAGCCTCAGAGCCTGAGAAGCACCTCTTTTTGCGCAAAACAAAACTGGAAGATACATGCTCCAAGAGCTTGCTTTCTGCACTGCAACCATCAAAGAATGCTCAGTCCACAGGGTGACTACGAAGTAGCCCCTGCAAAACACATACTGTGTCAATATTGAATTCTTGGCACCAACTGTTTTGTTTTACTTGTGTGCTTCCACAATGTTGTAGAGTTTGCCCTGGTAGCCATTGCTTTTGGCTGGTGGAATGGTGCTGGCACCAAGAGTTAGGTGAACAGGCGGTCTTGGGATTTCTTGTATTGCTGTGTAAAAATTTGGGAATTCTCTAATTTCCTTCACCTTGTCACAATCCTAAAGTAAAAGGAATCTGGGAAAAATCTTGCCAATTTTTAGTCTGCTTACATCACCAAACAGTGTCATAAAATATACTGGTCCCCCTGTCTTCATATGATAAATTAACAGATACGTGTCTGTGAATTGTTACTAGAAATGAGCTTTAAATAAGTTACTGGAAATTTTCATTTCCTTGCAATGCCAAAGCCGTAGGTTGCAGTAAACACAATGTCTGAGTAAACGTTTTCTATGAAACGTGCATAAAGAATCATATTTTAATTGGAAAGCCTAACCCAGTAGGTGTTTTAGAAATGGAGTAGATTATGAAAACAAAGATTTGTTTGGTCTGGATTGTTTGCAGAAGATTTAAAAAACAAAGAGGTTAGAAAGAATAGGAATGTATTTATATTACTTTACTTCTCTCTTGCGTTCTCTGTAAATAGTCTGGAAGCAGTATCCTGTTAACATATCCATTTGGTGTAATACAATTACTATATTAAAATTTATGTTGTTGATTTAAGGATGTCTGCTAAAACTGCCAAAGCCTCCCACTTGAACCTTCTGTCACCTTATGCTACTTAATGTGACATGATTATCGTAACTGATTTTGAAATTCATATATATATGGATACACAACGCATTTGAATGGCTTCTTTCTTATATAAACAATTTGCATGAGATGGCATTGATATAACTTAATTACAAGATGACTGTAAGCAAAATGCTAAACATGGATATAACTGTCCAGTACTGGAGAACTGCCAACCAGAAACCCCATACTTAAAAGAAGCTTAGATTTCCCATTTATAGCTTAGGCTTGACTCTTGCTGTAATGACATTTTCCTGTTTATCCTATCATATCACTTTCGAATCTTCCCATATGGATTTGAGGGCGCCACCAGACTAAGTGAGTAAATTCAGAAGAGATTATCTAGGTCTGTGTCTATAAGTATTGTAAAGGATCACGATGACGCAGCGAAATTAAGCTTATCATCATGATACCTACTGGCCACCTAAATAATGACCAATGTTTTGTAGGCCAAAAGTATGTCTTAAGCTTATTAATTAATAATATCAATCCAAAAATAGATAACTAAGCATACAGGTCAGTAATCGTCTTGTAGTATTTTCCATTATGGTAAATAAGCAGTTGCCGTGTGTTTGGGGAGTGAAACTAGAGAGAAGCTTGATGAAAATAAGCAAGCAAGGGTTCTTGTGAAGGTGCAAACTGCAAGCGATAGATTCCTCATCACTGATTCTGTGCTGGCAGTAACAGTCACAATCAAGATCAAAGTCTGAGCTTTGTTTAAATTTTGAAGCATTTCAGACTTAGGTCCTTGTATTTCATTCACTCCCAGACCTACTTGTGAGGGAGAACTGGTGGTGCATATACATATCTCTCTATATATATCTCTGTGTGTGCATACATGTACATATATACCAACATATAAATCTTAATTAGAAAATGGTAATCCCAAAACGTCTAAGTAAAGGAAGTATTTAATTTGTCCATTATTACATTCCATTGTATGTGCTTCCCTATGGTATGTCACGCAATGACTCCCTGCAATGAGTTCATGTTTGACTGGGCAATAAGAAGGTTAAAGCAATCCTGTGTTCGGATTATGTTACAGTGATCTGTCAAAAAACAAATATTGTATGATAGAAAGAATATGCCACGGTAGAAAACTATAGGGAACACAGCAGTGAACAACTGCAACGACAATTTCAACCTCACCCCGAATAACATTGGTAGGGCCCTGTTCAAGAAATATTTAGGGTTCTTTCAACCGTGGTCATTCCTAACATTGCTCGTAAAGTTAGAACCAATCAACGAAACAAAGGCAAATTTTATTTGTTTTGTGACTCAGTACTTCAGCAATAATTGCATATTTCTTATTATCAATATGATAACATTTGTGTGCATAAAAAAATCTGAGTTCAAAAATCAAATTGTATTTTAAATGTAGGAAATACACTGAGAAGCATCAAGTCAGCGTAACCTTCAATACCATGACCAAAACTCAGAATATTAAACTTTGTAGTTTTGTTTACTTTTAACATTCAGTGATGTGCTTGTGTGCAATACTGTACTGCTCTTATCAATGGATATATGGTGGAAATACATCAATAGTAACAATGCACATATTCTTATATATCTGACACATTTCAAGAATCATTAATTAAAATATAAGTAAATATATAAACTATATCAGATTGTGGATCAGTTTCTTTAAAAATTAAAACTTCCTTTCTTCTTCTTGCAATCATGAGGAAAATACTATTCTCCATTTAATCTCTAATTGGAAAAGCTTTCTTTTGTAGGCTTTTAGAAAAAGGGGGAATACATTGGCAAATTATACATAGAGAGAGATCCAGAGTCTTCTCTATTATTTCAAACTTTAGATAATGGCTTCTTAAGTAATATATGGTAAATGTGCTGAAGTAGTATCATTTTTAAAAATCAAATTGAATATAAAATGCAAATATAATTATTCAGTCTTCAATAATGACTAATGCATTTTAGTGTCTACCTTAACACATGAAAAAGTACAGGTTTTTCAGTTTGTCTTCTGTATTTTCTTTGAAATCCTGGCCTTACAGTTATTGCAGTTATTATACTAATTAGAAGAAAGTACAGTGAAACTGTTTATAATTATATGTAACTAACTTAAGTACAGTGAAAATTTGGAGGACAAGAAAAATGTCTGAATAGTTTCCATACCCTGCTTTGTGAAAATTTCCATTCCAAAATCATCTTGAGCAGATATGCTCTATAAGGAAGTCTGTCTAAAAAATAAGACCTTTCTATGAGAGCATTATTTTTTATCAGCTGACTAACCAGTACAGCTGTTAGTTTGGTCATGTTTTAAGAAACGTGATACACAGTGGGCCAGTTCACAAAAATGAGCATTCTTTAGTGAATGGGAAGTCTTTATAAATAAAGAATTATAAATATTCTTATAATTTTTATATATGCATATATAATTTTTAATTAAAATTATAAAGAATGAGAATTCTTTAGTATCCTTTTACTGTGTTTTCTTCCTTATAGACAAAGAAAATGTTCTTTTTCTTAACAACAGTGGCTGCACTGTGGAAATGAGGTGTCGGGTGTTTTTTTGTTAGGGAAATTTGAAAAATTTGAGCATGTTTTCTTGGAAATTAAAAAATTTAGTTAACAAATGTTGAAAAGCGCTGCTGTTTTGAGTAAAGCCCACGTCCACGGGAGAGCTTTTCTTGGAGGACAGAAGATGAGGCACATGGGACTGATGCTGTCAGTCTTTGTGGCAGCCGCACCATGGGACGTTTAACACTGTCTGTGCTCTTCCTCTGGTGAGTGCCAATGGTAAGAAGCCATGAGGAATTTTATTAGGAGAGACAGACTCTACACAAATATTCTGGCAACCTTGACTTTTAAGAGGAATCCTGGTATGCTTTGGTTAAGAGTTTTATTTAAAATGTTGATCTTTGATAATTGACATAGTCCTAGGGAACTACTAGTTTTGTTGTGGATTTGCACTAAAAGTAGAATATTGTGCCGATTCCTAAACTGCTGTGTCCTTACTTGGTTTTAATTGCTCCCGGTTCTTATGTTGCACTAAGACTCTGTAGCCCGGACATTTTCCGCAACGCCATTCTCAACATCCATGTTTTAGATAGTGTTGTGAAGAACAGTTTAGCAGCTACCCAGGATTGAGGACTGTTGCCTCATTTGTCTCAGCTCTTCAGCACAAGCAGAAGGCAGCAAGTAATGTTCAAGCTCCGCTCTGTATCCTGAAGTGCAGCTCAATATAATCAGAGAGATTGGTAGCCAGCATTTTCCCCCTAACGCTGTGGCAAGGAAAAGCCTGGAGCTGAGAAAGAACCGAAATGGACACAGAATGGGGATGGATAAGCAAGAGAAGGGATTCACTATCTGAAATAGAATATATAGAAAAAGATTGTACTGTATGGAGGGAGGATTCAGAGATATGGAAAGTATGCGGATGAAGACTGAAGATTAGGAAAAAAAACAGAATTCAGAAGAAAAAGACAAAAAAAAAAAGAAGAGCAGAAATCTCAAAGTGCAGAATCTCTTTTAGGTGATGCCCTAAACCTCATCAGTTCATCAAGGAAAGAGAAAAGCTTTATATCCCCCCAAGAAAAAGAAATACTGCAGACAAGAAAAGTATTTATCTTTCTCCTAGAGAGCAGGTTGTCTTCTGCAAGAGAGAATACCAAAAAAAAAAAAGAAACAGAGAAATGCCTGTTCCGAGGTATATACTCGCCAAGTATACATCACCTACTCCAGGAAACATGAAGAAGGAAAATAAGAAAAGGCCTCCTTCAGCCATAGCAGCATTCAAATTTATAAATGTTTAAGCATTCCTTCAACTTTCACAGGTTCTATATTTAAACCTGCATTTTTAATTGACCCCAGAAATAATTTCAGTTTATATATAAGCCTGGGGCCTACCTGTCCTCAGCCTATTTGAAGACTTATCTACAGAAATCTTTTATGAAAGGAGGAGGGAAGATTTCATTTCCAAAGGCCTAAATCCAAAAGCGTGTTCTGGAATTTGGCTTAATTATTGATGTGCTGTTACACAGGGATTTCCCACACAACCTCCCAGCAGCATCAGATTACCGTGAAGTTACAGTAACCACTGTAATCTGAAGAGGTCTCCTGTAAAGAGCAGAAATATAAGTCTGGATATGAAAAAAATCTTTAATGCATTGCACACTGCCAGCCTGGGACCACACTAAAGGTGTTCTTAAATGATGCAGGTAGTGCCCTTTGCTACTTCAGATCCTTTCTTAGCTATTTCTTCAAGGAAGAGAATCTCACAGGTTTAACAACAGGAGAGAGAAATGGATTTGCTTGGTAAAGCAAAATTCTGTGCAACCAGATAGTTTCAGGCTGAGGTCATAGTATATGGGGAAAGTCTTTTAAAGATATTTGGGGTTGTATTTCCTTTTAAAAGCCCTAGCAGGGTTTCCAAAAGCATATGGGGAAGAGTCCTCCACAGTGTGCCTGACATAGATACTGGCTTCCTTTCTGAGGCTTTGAGTGCCTAAGTATCTATAAAATCTAGCCTACAGTTCTTTTATCTCTTTGGTGGGGTCATTCCTATACCCATGTGGCAACGCGCCTACAATTTGAGGGCACTATTCTTGATGATAGTCCCTGGAAATGCTCTGAACATGTAGGGAAGACAAGTCCTCCTGTTTTTTCTAGAGCACTGTGAATGGGACACTGTGGGAAAGGTTTCATTATCGTTACCCTTAGAATGAGCGTAAACACGGGCATTCAAAAATAATACTTAGCCATCATAAAACTTATATTTACCAACTTCCATCCAGCAACAATTCAGTTTGTTTTAGATATTGTGTTTTGTATATAGGGATCAGTTCAGTCACCTCTGGGGCAAAATTCAGCAGCTGTTTAATGGTGGCAGCAATGCTGCAGAACAGTTTTAGGACATAAAGAGTAGAAGAATAACTTATCTAATTGAAACTGTGTGGGGAATTTAAGTAGGCAGAATGTAATTACTCAAGCTGGAATTTGGCCATTCAAATATTGAAGCCTTTAAAGAAATGCTAATAACTATTCACAGCTTTAGGAATATATCTTCAAATCGCAATTTTAATAAGAATAAAAAAGAGGAAAATACATTTAACAGCTTATGTTAGGGAAATATTGTATTAACTGTAAAGGACAAAAATGAAGGTAAATATTTAAATACATCTGTTATCATGGGATAAGACTTTGATGTATCAATCCCATCTCCACTAAAGCCTCCTACTATAAAAATAAAACTCCCACATTGAAGTATGTTTCTGTTTTGCTTTTGCTATGATAAATAGCTATCACAAAAAAGGAAATTTGGCATAAAACACGGATAATAAAAGAAGTGATTTAAGAAAATAACTTAAGGCGGTGGTTTTCATTACAAAAAGGTACAAAAGATGGAGCAGAGCAGCGATTTGTTTTGCATAAACACTTTAAAAAAATATTGTCTTTGTGATAGATGGCTTGTATACTTGCTGTTCTATTGTATTAGAGATTGCTAGCTGGCGTGGTTATTCCTGAAGATCAAAAAAATTGGCAGAGTTGAAAACATGGCCTATAATTATATCAGAAGATAACTGTAGTGTCTATTAGGTAGAATTAATTCACACTGACAATTTCTAGACAACCTAGTCTTCTTCAAAGTTTCACTCTGGAAGCTTATATAGCAACATTTATATACGTTATCGGGTTACTGACTGTGATTAGAATTTTAGCAAGACTCTGTATTAATTCTATTTCATTAAAAAAAAATTCCAAGTAATATTTAAAATGCAAGTTGAAATTTGTTTCAGTTTGGCTGGTTAGCCAAAGTTTAGCCAGACTGCACAAGAATCTGCGAGCTGGCTCAAAGGCCTCCACTGGCAATGGTGGTACTTATATCTTCTTCAGAGCATGCCCTGAAGTGTCGAAACGTCTAGATTTGACACTTCAGGGCATGCTCTAGTGGCAGAGATTGTAGGTTGGTTGGTTGTACTCGATGATCTCAAAGGTCCTTTCCAACCATGAAGACTCTATTATTCTATGATTCTGCTAGTCAAAGTGATACCTGTTGTTACCAATCTCGTCACTGATGGTGCTGAGTAAGGTAAGTTTGTGAAATCCTCCTAGAAATGCAAGGTTATGCAAACTAGTATGAATATCTTCCACATGGTGCAGTGCAGCGCATTCCTGTGCAATAGCGACTGTTTGTCTTGAACGCATCAGAGCTCTATTAGTGCAGTACTTTGTCTCAGCTTATTATGGCTGAGCTGATGAGCTTTATTGCCACTGGTTTCGTCACGATGGGTTTAGAGATTGCTGCCTGGTGCTCCAAAACACACTGTACACAGGCATCAAATTTATCTTAGGCTTAGCTACAATTAAAAAACAATAACAACAAAAAACACAAAAGGAAACCTACAGTGCAGAGGGACAGTTAAGCATTTCTGTTGGAGATTCAAAACAGTCAGCATACTGAGTGAGGCTGGCTGCAGGATATAAAACTAATAGGCTTTTTACGCATTAGCTGAGCAGTTAAGGACCAGAGTGCTGTTCCCTCCTCATGACAAAGATTTCAAATCTCATCTTTCCCGAGTCTGCCCAAGGCTCGCTTACCTCTTCCTGTTGAGACGGGGACTACTTACTGTACAAGAGTTGTGGAGACCAGGGAAAAGGGCAGGCTTGCATTCGATACTGCAGTAATGTGGCGAGTCTGGGTTTGTCCCTTGGGCCAAACTCTCCTTCCCATCGTTCCGCCAGGTGAGAGCTACATGCATTCCTCTACATAATCATGCTCATGCTGGTTTTCAGTCTGAAATGAAAATAAGTGAGAGAGGAAACACTCAGGACAGTAAAAATATAGGGAAGGTTGAATGTCAGTACCTTTTTCAGCCTCGTTCCCCACAGTTGTCATCAGACTGTAATTATGTACCTTTCCAAAGGCATCTCTGTGCCCGTCTGTGTGCCTCCCACATCCCCCAATAACTGCTGATAATTCCTGCACGGTTCATTGCAGCCAGATTTGGTGGAAGGTAGAGTCTCAGAAATAATTACATGGGTTTGAGTTTTGTAGCCATAGACAACCTACAGAGGGAAGCTGCATGATCTTGCATAAATGCAATACTGGACACCAAAGAATCCTCCCTGGAGAAGGCTCCTATAAACACCTTTATGGCAGGAAAAGCTTTAATGAAGATTTAATTTTTCTATCACTCTAAACCAGACAACAAAAAAAAGCATCCAAAACATGGGAAACTTAGTTTCCTTTGTTCTGTTGGTCGTGGAACTGCCTTTTTTTTTCTTTAAATATGGCTTAATCATCCGTAATTGTTGTAACAAGCCTCCCAAAAGGTAATAATGATATGCTATGACAAATTTTATACATTATGATACATGTCCTTTAGGCTTTATAAAGGCTCCTTGTGATGGGTTTGACAAGCTTCCCTGAGGCAACTAAGGCTCCTTTACATAGTTCATTAGTTGAAAAGAGAAATGGGCTTCAAGGTGCTTTAAAAAGATTAATATTTTTTCAGTTCACTCTTCATGGGGAAAAGTGCACGTAGAATAATTCAGGGCCAAATTTGGCTTTAATCAGAAAAATATGTATTTTGGGGAAAACACAGATTTATAGCAGTTGCATAGATTGATAGATGACTGTTCACGAGAACAGAATGTGCCTCTAACAAGACAATTCCTGTCCTTAATTTTAAAACAGAAGTAGTTTGTCCTCTTTGTGCCAGATGCTAACTTCACACTTTCTTCTCCAAGATCACCGTTTGCAACATTTATATCAGAGAACATTTATAATAAGCTAAGAGCATTTATAATAGGATAACCTAGGACAGGATAATGAGTGTTTCTCAGTCACTCAGGGAGAGAGAAGTACAAAAACCTGACTCTCATCTACAGCTACACTGCCTTGTCTATAGCTCAGCCATTAGTAAAGGCCTGTGCCGTAACATATTAGCATAACCTTTCCTTGTATTGTAGGTCAGAGAAAACTCCCATTTAAAATCTCCCTCATTTGTCAAGACAATTTCTCTTTTGACATCATCCAGAAGGTAGTTGCTCTTATTGCCGTATCTCTACTACTTTTGCTGGAAACAGATGATGGGAGCAGCATCCGTGGTCTTCCACGTAATTGCTCCCCTTTTGCCTTGCCACCAATCTTGATTCTTTGAGTGTGTCGTTTAAAATGAACCACCGGCTTTTCCCTCATGTAAATCCCACACAGGAGTCTCCCCAGTGGCAACCATTACAATATATCAGACAACAGTAATAAAACAGGTAATTAATGTTTTTATACTCCTTCCTATCTCTCTTGCAAGTCTTATATTTACATCTATCCTTAATTAGGGTTTTATGTTAATGCTGTAGAGCTTCAAAGGTAATATGGCTGCATTATTGACTAACGTCAGCTGTTGCTGGTAATCAATCTTCAGCAAGTTCATGGAGATTTATTCCAAACAAGCTTTAGTGTATCCACTAACGTGTGCGTAACTCTGAAATGAACTAGTAGCAACTATTAATGTCAGAAAACATCCCAAGGAACTTATGTCTACATGCGATTTATGAAAATATTCTATAGCTATTAAAAGACCATATGTTAATATTCCCCATCAGGAAAAATTTAGAAATTTATGTGCTAAATAACTGGCAATCTTTTGACATCTGTTTTTTTAAATTTAAGTCATAATTAAAATGGCCTCAATAAATTCTGACTTTTGGTTATCAGATAAATTGTAATCCACTTCCTTTCCTTCAGCCGTTTTGTCAGAGTACATTTTGTCAGAGTTACAGTTACAATACTGTAAAAAAAATTTAAAAAATTAGAAAGCTTATAAGTTAAATTGTTATTTAAAGAAATATCTCCAATTTATACAGCTTACATTTTTTATTATATTTAGAACATTAATGAACTGTGTTTGTTATCGTATGCATGTTTAGTTATTGCTGATAAAATCAGCACACACAGGCGTAACAAATCTGTGAGGGAAAAATCTGTAAAGCTGGTCACGCAAAGGATTGTTACCTCTGTCTCTACCAATATTGCTAAGTAGTCAAGCCTGGTTAAAAAAAATGAATACACGCATCTTATGATACAGACTAATGCAGCCATAGGCTTTTGCATTCAGTGGGACTACCACGGACCACCACTCAGATTATACAATGCTACATATATCGGAGTGTTACTGGTTTATAGAGATCCCTGTGTTGCAGTTACGAGTATTTGCATTTCAACCAAGTTTTCTATCAAAATAAAACTTTCAGTAGCTTGCTAAAGATCAGTGGCTAGAATAAAAAAGGTCCCGATGTTCATTTTTTCCCCAACGGCAGTTTCACATGACTTAGTTTTAAGAACTGACAGAGCTAAAAATTCCTCCTTATTCAGTATTTGAAAATGTCTACATACTGTTTGTTTCGGTCCCAAATGTAATATTCTTTTAAGCACATCTGTACTACCATCTACTGGAAAGGTGAGTAACTATGTATCAGCAATCGCCGTTTCCATCTCTTACTGAACCCAGACTAAAAATAAAAAAATAAAAGATGAACCTTACATTTTTCCCACAAAAATTGCATCTTTGTGTGCACTTTAAGTTGCACTGGCACTAGAAATCTCTCACTGGTAATCTTTTGCAGAGATTAGGTTGAACTAAGGCTGAATAGTTTTCATGAGGATATATTTCAGCCAAAAGTGAGATTTCTTTATCATTTTCTTATGATAAGGTATTGCACATTAACAGTTCTCTTTCAGCTTCCGAGATAAACAGAGGGAGGACAGTGTGTGTGTGTGTGTGTACAATTACAGTTCTCAGGCAAATAAGGGAGTCATCAGAGGCAGGTACTGTACATGCTATTTTATACGCTTCTGGACTCTGGATCTGGGTTACATTTTCTCATGATTCCGGTATGCCGTTCTAGGATAGCTTGAAACAGCTCTGCCAAGACTGGTGAATTGTTTTCTTGTTTAGCGAGATGAAGAAACATCTTCTGAACTGAGATTAGATTACTCTTTTTTTACATATGCGTAACAGTCTGCGCTCTTTGCTAACCAGCTGTGCACACACACACACACTCACACACCAACACAAACGCAAACACAACAGGAGTTTTGCAAATAGTACAGCTGGATGCCATTCAGGGAATATGAAAGCAGTCTCTAGCTGCCTTGCATGTTATCAGCCTCCTAGACAATTACATCATTTCTGCAACTGGCCACACAGACACACTGTTACCTGCTTCTAGGCAATTAAATAATATTTGATACTGATTACAGCCTTTTCCATTTTCATTCTTCAAAACCATGCACAGGCAGACACAGGAGAGATGTGTAGGAGTGCAAGATGAGTGTACATAAATGAAAAGCAGAGGATGGCAGCAGTGTTATTAGTTTCTGGATATGAGGAAATGGCTATTCTCCATACCTCTATTTAAAACTGTATTTAGAATACTGCATAGAATTATTTTAAAGAAGGTCACTGTGTTGTTCTTAGGCACATCAAGGACAGCTAAAATAATCATCATTTCTTCAAACAACATTTAGATGAGGAACTATTAACAATGTATACTGTTATTAACATAACATTATTTCAGCACATGTAAAGCAACGAAAAGTGTTGCAAAGAAAACTTTGGAAGATATATTTGACACGTTAGACCAAGCCTGTAACAACCAGGCTATAGTTTACCTTTGTTCTTTTGCCATCTACCAGTGAGTGGAAGAAGGAGCCCTGCCTTTCATTAGGAAGCCCTGTAAGACGCAGACCCATTGTGCATCATCAGAAATCAGTCTAGCAGCTCATTCTGTGCCTCTGAAAGCAGTGGTAACTTATTTCCAATAACACAGCATGCAGCCCTTCTAAGAGGATATACAGTGAAATGTCTTCCACAAAGGTACCTTCATGACATCAGGACAGATAGTGAATAATTTCCCTCAGTCTCAAAAAAAAAAAAAGAAAAAAAAAAGAAAAGGAAAAGGGAAGGGAGAAATGAAACAGGCTAACCAAACACACTCCTATCTTTCACACATTTGGAGTAATCTTTGCTGGATTTTCACCTATTCTGCAGTGCCCTGCCATACAGGGAGAGCACAACACTTCGTGGTGATTAATATACTTTACGATTGCATAGCCTTCCTTCAGCTTTAAACCTCATGTTTTCATGTTTCTGTTCAGACTTCATTAGTACAAGTTCCTCCTGTCCCTAACCCAAGACTGAAGAACCTTCTCTGATGATAAAGAAAACGTAGGTGGCCATTGCGATGGGACAAGGGGTAATGGTTTTAAACTAAAAGAGAGTAGATTTAGACTAGATACAGGGAAGAAATTTTTTACGAGGGTGGTGAAACACTGGAACAGGTTGCCCAGAACAGGTGAGGATGCCCCATCCCTGGAGACATTCAAAGTCAGGTTGGACGGGGCTCTCAGTGTCCCTGCTCATTGCAGGGTGGTTGGACTAGATGACCTTTGGAGGTTCCTTCCAGACCAAACTATTCTGTGATTCAGTCTCTATTCTCCTTTTACCTTTTCAGCTGTGACATCTGCCCTGCCTTGTCTTGAGTTTGTCCTTCATGCTTTCCTTTCTCCAAACTGGATTTTACCTTTCTCACTTCAGTGGATGCTTTCTGATAGAGTTACATGTTCTCTCCTCCTTTAATATACTTAAAATTAACTTCTTTATAATTTTTAATCCTGTAAGCTATTTTTTTTGTACAATCATCTTGCTTGATTGGCTTTCTTTGTTCCCAGGCTAGTCATCTTAAAAAGTGTTGTAACGTAATCTTTACTTGCACCTGCTAAATTCAGCTGCCTTTACCTTTCCTTACCAGGTTTTATCCTAAATATCCTGTATTCCCTAAGGTTGCAGATACCAAATTTACTGGCAACAGTATTCACAGATGTAATACTGTTCCAACTGATAAATATCTCTAATACTGTCATTTTTCTTTGACTGTATTATCTGTGCAGGATATGACTTAAAAGTGTGAATTTTTTTCCTGATGTGATCTATAAAAATGATATCTCTTTCAAATACTTCCTCAAGACTCAACTCTGCCCTAAGGCCTACAAAATTCGAGCTGTTAATCATGTTGAGGGAAGTGATGGACTGTAACAGTAATTGCCTTCCTTTTCTTATTTCTTTTTTCTAATTAAACTCTCCATTACCCTCTCTCTAAGTGAAAAAAAAAAAGCCCAACAACATATAATTAATAGTTATATCAGTTCTTCCCTTTCTTTATTTACTTCAACATTGTAGCTATATTTCTTACCTCTCCATCTTCTGCACCTTTTAAGACTCTAAGTCTGCTAGAGACCAAGGTTTGCTTTCTCCCTGTTTGTACAGCTAGCACCACCGTTCCCTAAACCTGAGGGAGGCTGTTGAATACTGCTATCAAATAAAGGCAACATCTTTTCACTAGCTCACTGCTGTCAATTAGGCTAGAAACTACTCTACTTTTCCCCTTTTTTTAATGTTATGATAGAAGAAGAGAAGACGGAAGGGAAGAGAAGGGAAGGGGAAGAACCTATCAGTTTTATTTCAGGCTAAAATACATGTCTAGTCATACTTGGGCTGGTTGTATCCGTTTAATCTGAATCATTTGACAAGACAAATTGTTTGGCTGATCTGCACAAGAGTTTGTAGAGGAATGAACTGAACTGCTGTCTGAGAACGGGATTAATTTCTCTGAGAAATTCCAATATAAATGTAAATTTCAACATACTCATTTCCACCATGTAAATGGAAACATGTACATAGAAACATGCAGTTCCCAATCTTCTGACAGCAATTTCGGGCTATCCTTCAAACTGCTCACAGATTTTTGACACTAACTTCCAGACCCATATATATCAGATGTAGTTTTGACCTAATACGGGAAGGTGTTAATGTAGCAATGCAAGAATCGGTAAAACCCTATGGCATTCAGAACATTTCTTCCTTCAGGCGTAAGTACAAAGTACACCACCACCACAACCAGCATGTTCCACCCACAAAAAAAAACACCACACAAAAAACCTCCAACAACAACAAAAACTAACCCCAACCTCCCCCAATTTAAAGCCCGTTAAATTCTAAAATGTGATTATAGTTTCCAGTTGAGCAGGGGGCCCAGCAGGAGAAACAGTAGCGAAACAACACCCTACACCCACTCCTGGGCTGCTGCTGAATTCATGAATATTGCAGAAACATTTTCGCTTGATGAAAAGGAGAGTGAAAAGATCAAATAAAAGCACTGAGTAGGAAAAACAGTTCTCTAAGCCATTCACAGTGGGAGGAGAAAAATATAGAGAAAGTGAAGAGAGGTCCTTTTAGACTAGAGAACGTTTGAGATTGGAATGACATGATTTTGCTGTCATTATTAAAATTCATTGTTTTTTTAAAATAGCATATTTATACAGCTGTTTTTTGATCCAGGCATGTAAAAAATGGGGGCAGCTGTTCTTTAAATTACCTATTTCTGAACGTTAAATCAATCCTATTTATTGTTCTTTATGTGGCAGGTGTGAGTGTGTGGATCCAAGAGTGAAGAGTGCCACCATCAGGACGACTGGCCAAATGGAAGCAATTTTTGCGAAGGTTGGTTACTCCCTCCTTTTCCAGCTTAAAGATTCACTTGTGAAAATACTCTTCAAAGTTCTCTTATCTCATCTTACCTAAGCAATCAAAGTTGATTGATTTGGTAATTTACAGGAGGTGGAGATTTGTCTGAAACCTCACACACTTTTTATCATTCACCCTGTATCACAGCACATGTGTTTTTTTGAGGTTTCACATTTTTCCACTTGTCGTCTATGTTGTCTTTCGACTCTTTCACACAACGGCAACTAAATCCATCCTGGTCTTTTTCCATTTTTTTCTTTTTGTTTAGTCTTGGGACAACAGTTTCTTTGGTTTCATTTATTGATAATCAAGAGAGTACTAATTGTTCCTTCATTTAGTCTTGATGGAGATCAGAGAAAAGCATGTCGAGAGCCACCTTAACCTCTTAATTAACAATATTTTGCAAGATCTCAACAAACATGGCAGTCTCAGTCCACACGTTTCGTTCACAGTGGGACTTCTTGAACTCAGAGGCATACAAACATGTTTTTGTTCTTTCACAGAATAAAAAAAAATAGTCAATCAAATAAGTGGATTTCATTAAAAAGTTCATTAAAAGTGAAGCATACTGCAACAAGCTGCGTAACAAACTCAATCTTGCCTTGGGCAACAAGCAGAATTTATTTACTTTTTGTCCCTTTATCTTCTAACCCTCTCATGTCAGACTGTGACAGATGAAAAGAGTTTCCACACCAAAATCTGAATTCTCAGCAAATTGCTGACAGCTGGTGTCATTCCAAATTAGAGATAGGCTATTACTAGTGATCAGTTTATTCCAGGAATTTTGTCTTTTTGACTGCTTGCAAATTATTTGTGAATTGTTTTTGATTTTTCATGTGGATTTGTTTGTAATTGATTTTTGTTTGAGATGATAGTGTTTGCGTGGAAAAACGTTAATAGTGTGGGAAACTTGTTTATCCCTGTATGAGCTTTGTAGAAATTTTGTGATAACTCATCTTACTATTTTCATTCTAAACAAAAGAGGTTATTTTCTACTTAGCATTTATTCATTAACGTATTTTTTGAGAATTTGTTTTATGAAAAATTCAAATTATGACCAAGAGATCTGCAATATGAACCATTCCACATGTCTTTTTGAGCAAGTATGCTCAGCTTGGCCTCTGTGAGAACATTCCTGCAAATGAAACCTGTCTATCAAATGCTTTATAACTGGACAGTAGAGAAAGGTCACTGGTCACAGGAAAAGCACATTTTCTTTGCAAGAACATATAAAAATAACCTTATGCTTAATTTGTGTAATTCTAATTTTGTGATCTCTTTTGCTTTATCACTTTCTTTCAGGTTTGTCAGCTCACTAGACACTACCTGGCAGTATCGGCAAAAGAAAGAAATTAAAGGACATGTAAAAACAAAATAGCACACCTGTTTCTTGTTTATATCATTCCTTCCTGATGTGAAGTATATTGTGTCTTTCCCCCTTTTTTCTTCCCAACAGACAGAGATCATTTAAAGAAGCATATAAGCAGCAAAAATCTTCACATTATGTTTTTCTAACTCACTTATTATTCACTCCCTGTCTCCTCTTGGCTCTTCTTCTAAGGAGCAGGGTTCCCTCACATTTGACTTTATATTCTAAATCTCATGCTTCTCATTTCTGACCAAAAAATATAAGAGGGTAAGAAAGACTGAACCAAATTGTGTTGTTCTATGCTGTTTAGATGATTATATACTCAAAAGGAACCCTGCTGCAGTGCCAGGAAATTGATCTTGATCATCTGAAATATTTTGGCAGGGAGGAGAGACTTCCTTCTACTTTCTGCATGTTGCTTGAACCAGTTCTTTTCCTTACTTATCGTTAAAAGTTTTGTTCAAAAGGGTCTTTAAATGTTTGTATACTGTCTTTACTGCATATTTTTCACAGCACAGCATTCATAGTCATCATTCCTAATCATGTTCATCAGGAGGAACACTCCCAAGACAAATCTTTACTCTCCTACCTTTATTTTTTAGTAGATGATAAAGTTTTGAACATTTTTTTTCTTCTCTCCTTTCCCCCTTCAGTTAGATCTAAAATCAAAAATGCCATTCTCTCTATCTAGTTCACCAATGCTAAAAGATGTCAGAAATCTCAGGAGAGTTTTGTCTCATGGGAAGAGACCAGTCTGTATCAAAAGTGAATTCTATTTAAAATGGACTTTAGTTAGTGGAGCTCTCATAAGCACATCTCTAATCAAAATGGAGTAATTGCTGCACCAAAGCAGCATTCATACGGCATATACATTTCAATGCAGCTGAGCTTGAGAGGGAAGATTAAAATGATTTCAGGAAGGGATATGCATGATTCAACACTGAGTAAAGGAATAATCTTTAGAGAACACAGAAAAGTGGCTCTTCTCAGAAGTATAATTTCTGCTGTGTGCAAAATGCATTAGCATGAGAAAAGAGGGTTGTGATAAGGTTCCATAATACTGAAGCTACATTTGTTTGTTCCGATGCTCTTTGTGTGACATCAGTATTTACTGCCTTACTGATTTGCATTATACGTCAATATGCATGCATCATTCTGGGGCTTCCATGAATCACATTGCTCCTTTCATTTTTCAGGTGCCACAATGTCAGCTGGACTCGTGCTGCCTCCATTCAAGGCTGAAAAATTCAGCAATGATAAAGTCACCCTCCTTTTTCAGTATATATGCAGAATGTCTTTGCTAATTAAAAATGATCTATTATTCTAAAGGCACTTATGCCACTGCTGTAGTTTTCACCCCTGTGAAAACTGCACCCCTTAAAACCCCCCACTGAAAGGGAAACACTACTATTATTTTCATTTTACAGATGCAGAATTGCAACAGACAGAAGACATGACTTCTCCAAGGTTATACAGTAAGTCTACAGCAAAGCGTGGAATTATCTGAGATTTCAAAGCTTCAGGCTAGCACCGTTACTATTGGACCAAACATATGTCTTCTTTTCAAGAACATACTGTATCCTAAATAGAGAAGTGACAGAGATCCTTAGAGGAAAGAGAATTAATCCTAAAGCACACATTTCAAATCTGTATATAACATTATGCCTACCATACAATTTTTCCCAGTATATTTCTGAACCTTTAAGAATATTGAGTATCAGACAAGCTTAGATTCAGGTGCTAGTCTTTTCCTTCCCCCCCCCAAGAAAACCCCACATCAAGTCTCCAGCAAAGTAGAGAATTACCTGAGTTTTCAAAGCTTCAGGCTAGCATTACAGCTATTGGACTAAATATTCATCTCCTTTTCAAGAACTTTGAGAATCCTGAACAAAGAAGTGATAATAAGCTACTGCAAATTTGAAAGCAAGTAGGACTGTTGTTTGATTACTTCACTGCACAGTAAGTAGAAACATTAAAGCATGAAATTTTCATATATTTTAAACAGTGGTTGATCAGAGTTCGAAGTAGGTGATATTCAGGCAGGAAAATGAGAAAGAAGAAGGGGAAAGACTCTAACATAATGCTTATTTTTATTAATTCTCTGTTTTGGTCATCTCTGTTTAAAAGAGAAAAAAGACAGAACTTCAGGTTATTGTTACTATATCAAGGCGATAGAAGTTATTAAATTATAATCCCATTAATTTAATACATTAGCTTCTCTTTTTTTTTAACTTCAGGAATATTTCAGTTGGTCAAAGGAGACTGGTTCTTAAAAATGTGGTTGAAATCTCTTTCCATCAATCTAAAATATAGGGAATAAAAAACTTTTTTCCAACAGCTTTTTAAGTGGAACGGGAACCAAACAAGCAAGAGGCAATATGTGCTTTAAAGCAGGTTGGGTACCACTTGCAAAAGTCACATAACACACCCTGTAACAGCCCGGTTTTATTTCTTCTTCAATTTAGTGGGAGAACTTGGGTCCCTCCTTTTAGCATGAGTGGTATTATTGAAGTAATGAAAGATTGGTAAGCTGGAAACAAGAAAAAGAGGGTGGATAAAATGCACAGTTCTCTTTCAAACTCTAGGATGGCTGTAACATAAGTGGTAGAAAAAGAAGAAATAAAAAAAGAGAATTATGATACAGATGTTTACAGACCAATTCTAGAGTCAGTCTAGTTTTGGGCCCCCTTCTTTCTCAGATCTTTGATAGTCACAGTTTTTAATGTGCCAATCACATTTGCAGATCAAGGTAAAATGTTTGCTTTACTCATTTAGTTCACTACTACATTTTGTTGATGTTTACGTTTTAGCGAAATTCTTAACATTAACATAGATCTATATAAGAGTCCATCCTTTAAAAGAAAGAAGTGAAGAGATGTGCGTAGGATAGTTTTCTAGGATATTTATACTGGCTGTTTCTGTCAAAAAGAATCATACAAAACCACCTTGGTATTCTTAGAAAACAAAAATGTTGACTTAAAAAAATGGGCAGTCGTCTTTGTTGCTAAACTGCCCTACAGACTGCTCTCTAGATTGGCCCTCCCCACACACTTACTCAATGAACATATAATTATTTACATCAGAATGAGATTTGCTTTACTGTCTTCTGCTGAAATTATCTATCAGGTAACTTCCCTAAAGAGTATTGCATAGGAAGTCAGTCTCCATGGTCAACATAGAGATATAACATAGAGATTATAAAGCCATGTCTGGCTTTATAATCAATTAATCAAACTTGATTTTAAAAATGACAGAGAACCCCTCCAGGACAGCCACTGCGCTACAAAGCACTCCTTAGGGATATCGGAAAACAATGTTCAAGTCCCTGCTACACATCAGTCAGGTAGATTGCTTTGAAATGGTATCTCCCGTTTCAACGGGAAACTCCCGAAAGTGTTTTCGCTACTGATATTTGAGTGTTCTTTTCAGTCTACACAAGGAAAGTGGCATGTAGGAGGAGATGAATGGTTGTCAGCCTCATGCAGAAGGAGACAGCTCGCTGTCCAGAACTGCTGCCTGTGATACACAGACTGACCATGGACAAATTGCTCAAGTGCCATGGAAAGCATCATGATTCTTTTTTTCTTTCTTTTCTGTCTTAAAGGATTCTTTCTACAGACCTCTAATTCACATTGTATGCAAACCAAACTTCCTAACACAGAACTGGATAGCAACCAAAACTCACGCATTGGAATAGTGAGAAATCTTTGGAGCTTCTTTCTTACAGGACTACCATCAAGAAGAATAAAATACATGCCTTTTTCTTTTTTTCCTCATCCATTCCATTCACTTCTAAATAGGTTAAGGAAGCTAAGTGGTATGGATAACTGCATCTGTACAAAACATCTTTTCTGAATGCTTTCTTTGCTACCAAATTTCATGTTGTCACAGATAAAAGTTGTAGACCTCAAAGTTACCATCACCTGAGTAAGCAACAGAAGTTCATTTAATTTTGTTGTCTCTCTTGTTGTGCTGTGTTGTTAATAAATTAAGAAAAAAGCAAACAAGGTTATTTTTCAAGTGTGACTTCAGATAACTTAAAATCAAAGCATGAGGTTCACATTGTAGCAGCGTATCAGAAAGATTTGAAGTAGGTTTTTCTGATACTCTAAATAGAGTGTTTCAACCGCATCTCAGTTAGTTAAAGCCTTGATCATTGCTTCAGGTGAGATGATTCCTTCAACAAGTTCAGTTTCGAAGCCTGCTGTAATGCGTTGTACGTCTCCAGAGTCTCTTATTGAAAAAGCTATTTTCACTGAGGTGAAATGGGTTTTGCTAATAGCAAACTTTGCAAAACTGAACTCAGCTGGGTTATGCTATATATAATTGAAACTATATTCTTGTTTCAGTTTTCCTCATGGCAGCAGAGACATACCTCATCACTGTAATTAAGTCATTATAAATATACATTGATTATTCTGAAACCTGTGGTCTAATATAAAATCCCAGCATTACTCTGCTTGAAAACATCACTTTGACATATTACTTGCTATTACAGTATTGTACTCCAGCAAGATAGTAAACTATTCAGTATAGTACCCTCAAGGGAGTGGGGGAGGGAAGAGATATAAAAACAAAAACTTGGTATTGTATCCTCTAGTATTGATTTTAGTAAAATGGTTTAGTGCTTTCTGTAAAGGGCTAAAATATTCCCCTGCTTTGTTTTGGCTGTGAGAGTCAGACTTTTCATCTATCTAAGCTATTGACGTTAAATCCACAACACTATTTAAATAGAGTTCGCAATTCAGCACTTTTTAAAAAAGTTCTTCTATGGATTGACAGAAGCTGGGAGATGTAAAATGCAGAGATGTGGACAGAATCGTAGAATAGTTTGGGTTGGAAGGGACCTTTAAAGGTCATCTAGTCCAACCCCCCTGCAATGAGCAGGGACATCTTCAACTAGATTAGGTTGCTCAGAGTCCTGTCCAACCTGACCTTGAGTGTTTCCAGGGACTGGGCACCTACCACCTCTCTGGGCAACTTGTTCCAGTGTTTCACCAGCCTCATTGCAAAAAAAAATTCTTCCTTATATATATAGTCTGAATCTACCCTCTTTTAATTTAAAACTGTTACCTCTTGTCCTATTGCAACAGGCCCTAATAAAAAGTTTGTCCCCCATCTTTCCTGTAGGCCCAGTTTAAGTACTGAAAGGCTGCAATAAGGTCTCCTGGAGCCTTCTCCAGGCTGAACAACCCCAACTCTCTCAGCCTGTCTTCACAGGAGAGGTGCTCCAGCCCTCTGATCAGCTTTGTCACCCTCCTCTGGACCCACTCCAACAGGTCCGTGTCTTTCCTGTGCTGAGGGCTTCAGAGCTGGATGGAGCACTCCAGGTGGGGTCTCACCAGAGCAGAGCAGAGGGGCAGAATCACCTCCCTCAACCTGCTGGCCGCACTTCTTTTGATGCAGCCCAGGATATGGTTGGCTTTCTGGGCTGTGAGTGCACGTTGTTGGCTCATCTCCAGCTTTTCATCCACCAGTACCTCCCCCCAAAGTCTTTCTCCTCAGGGCTGCTCTCAACCCCTTCATCCCCCAGCCTGCATTAATACGTGGGTTGCCCCAACCCAGGTCCAGGACATTGCGCTTGGCCTTGTTGAACCTCATGAGGTTCACGTGGGCAGAGCCACATGTGTTAGGATCACAGGAAGGATGTGGCCTGCTAAAGCAGGCATCGGAGGATGGTCAGTCCTATGTAGATTTCAGAAAAGGATAGAGGTGTCAGAAGGGACAGCTGTACCTTTGTCTAGCTCAGCCTTGGAAAACTCCAAGGATAGGAAGTCCACAACTGTTTGGGGCAGCATTGTGGTGTCTATAGCTTTTTTTTTTTTTTTTTTTTTTGGGGAGGGGGGTGGGGTGGGGGGAGGAAGGGGGGGGTGGGACTGTATCACTTTCCTAGTGAAGAAGGTTTTCCTAATATCCAGTCTAAACATTCCAAACCAAAACTTGTGGCTGTTGTCTCTCACTTTACCATCTGCCGCTACTAGGACGCATTTATCACCTGCACTTCCTATGAGTTAGATATTTGGGGCGAATCTGTGCTCTCTGCAGACTTTTTTTCATGTTTTTCAGTGGTTTCACCAGCTTCTGATCAAGCCTATCTATAAATTTTACTATATCTATTTTGGTAATCTGGACTCAGCAAATTTGAATAACAACATCAAAGGTAATTCATTGAACCATGTCTGGTTATAATGCTGGCTTTGGTTTGCAGCAGAGGAGAAGTGCAATGCTGGATTCTAAAATGAGTATTTCAAACCATACATTTTGCAGATCAGTAGAGGATGACTGATCTTTTTTAAGCCTCTAAACATTTTCATTTTTTCACTTGTAATATACAATTCTATGGTGAGGGGTGTTTTTTTTTTTTAAAAAAAAAAAGGTAAATTAATTGCTAACCAGGTAATTCCACAAAAGTAGTATAATTATATGCTTTTAAAGCTGTGCATTATTGTGCCTAAATGCTAGGACAAAGATTGCTTAAAATGTTCTTTATAAAGAAATAGCGTTATTTTCTGGCTTTAGCTAGGGACAGGCAAAGATATACTTCAACACCAAAAGATTTGAGTCTAATGTAGCAAAACAGTTGTGTGACCTTAATTCTAATGATGAATTTAATTCACAGCAATATCCAAAGGATACCTAAATTTAGCCCTTTGATCCAGAGTACTACTTTTATTTTCCTTTTTTTTTCGTACTTGATGTCTATTTAAAAGTGCTATTCTAGTGTAAACTTTGAATTTCTGACCTTCTAACTCACAGATCTCACTATTTAGCATTCACTTAATATCTGCGGTAATAATATCAGCAATATAATGCTAACTTAAAAGTTGAACAATACTGGACAATTCTATTATGTACAGCTGCTTTCTGAATTAGGATATAGCATCCTTAACCAGATCATTCACAATTTTGGTACTACTCCACTGAACTGAAGATGGTGACCATCTTTGTAGTGGACAATAAAAAGAGTAGGAACAAGAGTCATCAGAGAACTAAACAGTAGCTTAAAACAACTGGGATTCAAAATATTTTAAGAATGATACTGACATTGTTCTTACATTAGTATGAATATTGCGAGAAGTTAATTTAATACAGTAGAATTGCATCCATACAACTGAATGCTACATCTTATCTCCAGACTTTCTGGAACTCTGGATCCTCGTTCAGAGAAACCTGACTGTCGCTTTCATCCTTCAAAGGTAAATTAATTGAATACCATATAAATAACTTGGAGTTCTTACGGGAAGAAATAATAAACTTGTTTCTTTAGCCTGGATAGGAAAACTTCTACTATATTTTTTGTAGAAGTGCAGTAAAAACTTCGCAAAAACTTTGTAAAAAATGTTTCATCTAAATAAACCACTACTATCATCCCCATATATGACCAAGCAAGCTGTTGGCTAGTGTTTTGCATGCTCCTGAGCTGTTACAAACCATCCCAGTGGTGACTTATATTTTAAGTCTGCTAAAGGCACGTAGTTTCTGAAACTTATTGAAATGCTTTAGGTTAAAGGGTGTTATATAAATCCAGAATGCTTTAAAATATTTTTCCCTGTCAATGAAAGCACACATATTTTCAGACATCAAGCAGAGATTGCACTGGGAATTTTGCAATACTGGTGGGATATTGCCACTAGCATCACGGTGGTTATTGAATAATACGCATATTAAAGAACATAACTGAGACCAAAGGTGACCTCAAAGTGAAATTCCAATCAGTTCATTGCAGCTTTTTCTGGGAACAGGAGAGATCCCATTATTTTGATCTGTACTGTCATTTGCAATACAAGCATACCCTTTAGTGAACCTTTCTAAAGCTGTTTATACTTACAGATTAAGATTCACAGTCTGCTTTCCTTTGCAGCCCATTTAGGGAGTATCTGCTGCATGTGCAAGTCTTTATGCTTTTTATTGAACTACATGCATTTCCATTTCTTTTTTTCTTTGGCTAAACTAATCATGTGTTGATAGGAGCTCCTACTGCAGTAGAAGAAACAGCCATGCTCTTTGTAAAGTTCAGCCATAGAAGGATGAAGAGGAAAGGAATGATAAAAAAACGTTTTGCTAAATATTTTCTAATCATTTCTATGCTTTATGAAAATTTTGCTCTTCTTGAAAACCAAAGAAATGTCAATATATTCATTCCTGGTTTTATGTTTGTGAAGAAAATGCTAAACTTCACTCAACAAAACTATTTTCTGTCTCTTCTTTCCCCCATGAAAATAAAATACATCATCTGTTCACCTTAAATAAGATGTGTCTATTCTCTTAGAAAGATGCCTAAGGAAATCTTCAGTTCCTAATCTAATTTTTCCCTTTCTTCCACGGCAGATAGGCACCTTCAAAAGTTATGAGAAAGTGCTTTAAACTCATATTTTAAAAGACACATATTCAGCCATTGTGGGGATGTGTGCAGGTAGCTGCAAGATTCGGCTTCCTGGAAACCCTTCGACACTGCTGCCAGAGCTTTGATCTGACCTGAAGATCTCAGTTTACCATGGGTTCTCGGACCATAACCACAACAGCTATCCTTCTGTTAACTCGTCACTGACTGGAGTTGCTTTTTATATAGTATCTTAATACTGAAACCGGCTCCAAATACAAGCGCTGGATTCACATTCTTCCTCTGCCTGAGGCCTCTTAATCCTGTTTATCCTAACTGTCCAGAGAATCCTAATTATGCTGAGCTATAGCACAGAGGGAAGCATCGTGCCTTTATTTTTGAAGTTATTCCATTTTACTTAACAGAATTCAAGACTTGTCACGGAAAGATTACCAGCATCAGCTTGGCTGTGTAACCAGTAAGAGTTGTCTTGATACCTAGTCCTTGTTTGAATGATACCTTATCTAGTTACATAATGTCTCCTTCATGCAAAAAACTACATGAAGTTATTGAACTTAGGTCTCTCTCAAGTGAAAACTTTAACATGAGGCAGGAGTTACACCTGAAAGCAACACCATCTAATTAGTGCAGATTACACAGGTGCCAATCAGGCATTCTGGAATTCAGGATTACGCACCAGGTTATCCTCTCCTTGAAGTGTTAATTCACTTACATTATCTTTCTAGGTATCGATTCATGATTTCCCTGTTAGGCTGTGATTTTTTTTATGAAGATACAAAGAAAAAAAGTCCTGATGTAATCCTATACTAAGCCTTAAGAGGAATGGCGCCGGACTTGCCTTATCATACTCCCTTAAAGTTCTTGGGAAACAGCCTAGCCATTTTTTTGTTGTTGTTATTGTTTGGTTTTTTTTTGTCATGGGAGCTGCCATTATTCTAGATCACAGTACTAGATCTGTAGAGAGTCCCTTGTGGTTACGAATTGGGAGTAAAAAATCTATAGTCATACACTGACTGCATATTTTTAGGCAGGAATAGATAAAACCAACTGTTTCCTATATAAACCTCTAAATTTATTTAACACAAAATAAGCTTTTACAGCTTTAACCACGTAAGTTCTCTTTAATTTGATTTAAGGTTTTATATTTCATTTGATAGTCACTGAAATGTACTGCGTTGTCTCAAAGTGGTACTAAATTCTGAGCTGCCATCACCAACAGGGCAGTCTTAATTTTATCCATCAGTAATATAAGAGGAGAGACAAACATTTAAAAAAAAAGGAGGAAGAATACTTTGCAGAGTTAAGGCTTCAAGAAGACAAAGGCAATTAGTTTTTTACTCTCACTGCTCGGTCAACAATTTGCAACCTGGAGGAGTGATGAGTCAGTCATTGAATAGTGTGTCAACACATGTATCTTATTTTTTTATTGTGGCATTATCCTGCTGTTTTTACATTCTCATAAGTGGACCTGCTACTGAAACTTATCATTACATGAAAATTAGGATGATTGAATAACAATAGTTTGATTCCAAGGTTTTCCATGTACTTGGTTATTTTTTCTGCAAATCGTTATGCAATGCCAAATTGGCAGTACTCAGTTTTCACTTGTAGCAAGGGGGTTTGGGGTTTTTTTTGGGTGCCTTTATTTTTCCTGAAAATAATGTGTTCCCAACAGTTGTATCTTAGCTTTTGGAATTAGAGGGCTCACTAAACACAGATAACACAAAGGCAGATCCCTTCCCACCTACTGATATAAATTATGGATTATTTAGAAACTTTTCTTTGTTTGTTTTTTAACTTTTGTACAGAGTGCTAACAAGATTAAACAGAACTGACTTCCTGGGTCTCTCTGAAGCCTATAAGAGCGTTTATACCGCCTCCAATGGGCCACGGTCCCCTCCCCTAAAGTCTACCTTGGAATAAGAGCCCACCTTATGAGCTAAGCTGAACACTTCCCTACTGAGGCTAATCGTGGCACCTTTATGAGGTCCCCAGAAGCACTGTCAGAGAAAAAATATTTTGCCCATTGAAGAAATTGGGCCTTCAGGCAGCAGTGACACCATAGTCACTGGCATAGAAGTTGAATGCAGTGAATTCAGGCAAGTGCTTAAACTTTAAATCAAATGGGTGTAAAAATCTCACCAAGTATGCTAGTTTTGTAGAATGCAGACCCAACAGAGTATTTTTCATTTTCTTAATGCAGGTGGGCTCTCTGCACAGACAGCACAGTCGGAAACTCCCAGATTTTAATCCCAGTTTACACTCAAATTGTGTCTGTGATCATCACAGGCTACTTATATTGCTTACTGTACTTAAATTCTCATTTGCTAAAAGGGGCATGTCAGAAGGTTATTTAATGAAGAGAATTTTACATCTGAATCAGTTGCCTCTGGAGCAACATATTGAGGTAAGACACATTGAGAGATTATCATGTCGCACAGCAACAGTGCACGTCTTAAATTCACTTGGACTAGATGATCTCAAACATCCCTTCCAACCTAGGCAATTCTATGATTAGCACTCCAGGCAGTGCCTGGTGGCCCCTGGCTCCCCACATTGCCCAAGACAGTGTCCAACAGCCCCCCCCCTCCCTGTGAACTCTGGTTTCTCTCTAACACTGGGACTGTCCAGTCAGTCCGTGCAGCAGTAGGAAGGAGGGCAGAGGCAGCACATTTGGAGAATGCAAGTAACTTTGACCAGTACCCGCTTTTCTCCCTGACAATATTGCCTCTGCTGTGAGGGATTAGCTTCCTCAGACAGTCCTATCAGGACCGCAAGGTTCTTGAGCCTGAAATGGAGTGTTCAGCCTTGCCTGGACTCAGACTATTGTTTTGTAATAAAAGTTATAAATTGAACTTCAGCAAACAGTGAATAAATGGTGCAGCTGATGCTACAGTCTTTGAGTAGAAGAGGCCTTATAGTTCCTGTCTCGAGAACGTCAGCTAACACGTAACCTGAGGTCTGCACCATTGACATCCTGCACCTTTATTCTTATTTTGCCTGCTCTTTTCATCTGCTGACTGTTGTTCCCGTTCGTGTTGGCCTATGCCTAGGAAGTCATTTTCATTACTGAATAGGGGAGGCATGGGAATTCAGATGCCTTCTTCAGAGCATAACAAGATTATAAGAGGAGTCATGAGACTGTTACCTCTGTTCATTGTTTGCATTAATTTAGACTTAGTAACGATGAAAATCCCTTTTCCCTGTTCAGTTACTGGATTCTTAAAGCTGTCAGCTTGTCCTGGTTGGAAACAGAATTTCAGTAAAACCCTCCTCGAAAGACTGCAAGAAATGTTGCTAAGCCAACTATTGTCATTAAACATTTAGTAAGAAGATTCAGTTTAAAACACCGTGAGTTGGCCACCACTTCTTTTAATTAACATTGATTCTGAAAGCACAATATAAATGTTAGTGCTTTTTTTAATCACTCTTTCTTCATATTCCAGTTGCAATGATTCTAAAGCTTATATGATTATAATCATCATGCTCAAAGTAAAAGGATTTTTCCCATGCCTTCCATTCCTTAAATTGTTTTTAGATTTCCCAAGGGGCCCATATTGTGTAAGATTATGATGATAAAGATTTTAAGGCAATTATGTTTCTTTAGTTGGAAGCTGAAGTTAATGTTTTTGAAGGTTGCATTCCCAAGAGCCTCCATACAAGCAGAAGCCATAATGCCCCTCCTTTACATCTAAGTCGACCAACTGTCAAAAACAAGGCAGAAAGGCTAGCCTACCTTTGTGAACCACAAGTCGATTTTTCACTTAATATATCTGCTTTTGGTTGACTAGAAGATGTCTTTAACAGAACATTAACAAACACTGTAATTTGCTGGGGTCAGCCAGGTCTGTAGCTTTGTGACTCTGAGCCCTCTTAAATTATGCTATCAGCTTTCAAAACCTTATTAGGTTTAACCCATTTCGGCGCCACTGGCTTCTCGGAATCACCAATACACCTCTAATCAGAAAACCGCAGAGAAGCCAATCTGCTGCTATCAGAAACCTCAGTACAATTTTGTGTATTAATATTTCAGAAAGCATGTAGGAACACGTGCTCCCTGCTGAGCATTACAACCAGGAAAGCTACAGTAACAGCCGAGACGGATCGCCAGTAAACCTGGCCAGAGAAACTTGCTGCTGTCTCTTGTCTGGCTGTGGATTTGGTAACCAAAGAAAGGAAAATGAAATGGGTTATTTGGCTTGCGATTAATAGATTCCCATAACCGTCCAGTGAGACAACACACTGAAGCTGCATCTCTCACAGGAACAGAAAATACCTAAAACAGCGTCTAAGGATGAAATTTTTTGTGCCATTACCCTGTGGCTGATGTTACAGACCTTTTGTTTTCCCTTTCTCTCCCCACCTCTGGTGAAGACACTGTTGCAGCCTTTCTGAAGCGCTTCTCGGCCATAGTTAGCTGTGCATCCTCAGCGGGGATCCGGCTCTTACTGGGCTGAATGTTCCAGCCACTGGAAAGGGAAAAAAAGAGAACGGTTTTCCAGCGGCGAGTAACCAGACATCTCACTTCCCTGGTGGATCAGGGCCTGGGCCGGGGACCTCGGGGCAGGGCCGGGGTGGGGCGGTGGGGCCTCAGCCCACCCTTCAACTTTGCCAAGGGCGGCAACCACAAACCTGAGGTGGCGGCTGTAGCCCCGGCGCTTCTCTTCTCCCTCGGGCGGTAAAGGGTGAGGGGGCCCGGGCGCCGCTTTGGCGCCGAGTGGGGCCGGCCAAGGGCGAAGTCGGGTACGGCTCGGCGCTTCGCCGCGCTTCGGAGGAGACGGAAAGACCGCCGGGTCCGGGCATGCAGGTGGTGTGCGTTTTTTAATTATTTTTTTTTCCTCACTTTGGACCCGTTTTGCCTCACGGCGGTGCGGACAGAGCCGCCTCTCCCTTCCTTCCTCTTTGCTTTGCCTTGTCCGCCGCGGGCGGGAAGACCCCTCGTCCCAGCCCTCCTTCGGGCAGCCATGCCGGCATTAAATCCAGCTATTCCAAGCTTTCTGCTCTGTTAAAGTAAAATGAGAGCTACTTGGAAAGATTAAGTCTTACCTATATTAAAAAAAAAAACAGAAACACACCACCATAAGATACTTATCATCTTTTCACTGACGCTTGTGGTATTTGGTGAGGTATTGTTCTTGTGGAGCAGGCGATTGAAAGTATCAGTTTATGTTTGTCTCAGCTTTAACTTGCTTGGAAATCATCTCTCTGAAAGCTTCCAAAATAAGAAGTAAATTTAAAAAATACAAAAATAGTCTTTCAGTGGAAAAAAAAATACATATGTACATGCATAAGTTGGAGGGCCTATATAATGCTTCGGTGTTGAGCTGTCATCTCGCCCGCTTTTTTTTTTTGCACTAGTCTGTAGAAGTTAACAATAATTTGGGTTGCTGTTTGGAAATTGGCTTAAGGGGCCCTTCAGGACTGTCTCATCTCTTCAGGCTTTAATTTTATTTTTTTTTTTTTAACTTCCTTCAGGCTAGTGCACAGAACGTGTTTTTTTTCTTTGGGACTTCTGTAGATAAACTATGAAATGAAAATAACTGAGTTTTAGACAGAAGAATAGCTGTTGGACTTCATAGGTTATGGAGACGTAGAGAACCCAAAAAATTAGTAAAGCTACTATTTGCATTATAATCTAAAAATTTAGCAGGTTATACCAGGAGTTGTCCTGACTCCAGGGAATTCAAATTTGAGATGTTGCCAAAAGTCGCTAAAACTTATGAAGCCAACAAAATTATACTCTTTTTTTTGTAACTTATTTTCCCTATGTTAATGTTAACTATATTCTAAAGGTATTGTCATGGGCAGATCAGAAATACATACGGTATTGTAATAGCAAAGCTTGATGGTGCTTGGTACTTTATAGTCTTAAACTATTTGCTGGAGCAGGTGATGCTCTACCTTATCATAACCTAAATATATATTTATTTTTTTTAGTACTCTTCGAGATCTGTAAGTTTTTCAGGCACACTCTTCTCACCAGCGACAACTTCCTCCGTGCTTTCATATCCTGTTTTAGCACTGTCTTTGCACCAAGAGATTGTGGTGTGCTTACTCTTTGGCTTAAATCTTTTCTACCTTGTATGACGTATTAGTAATATTAGCAAGAGAGACAAATTTACCCTGCTCTAGTAAGGTAGCTGAGAAGGTGAACTGTTCATGCAGAATGTGAGAGATCTCTAGTTCTCAGTCATATCTCGCAGTAGGGTTCCCTAACACGTTTTAAGCTATTACATAAAAGGTAGTATTTGCACTTCCCTGTTTTTAAAAACAAGCGCATAAAACCATTGAGTGATCTCAGCAGACAAAAAACCCTTCAGAACTAAATTAAGTTCATCCATTTTGATAATTTAATAATCTTCTGGGTATTTTTAGACCCCTTTTTACTTTCTGATCAGTATTTTAATCAGAAAAGATATTTCATTTCACTTCTTAAACACTGTCTTTGACCTTAGCTAGTCATTTCATAGCTCATGCATATTCTGTATGCGCTCAAAGCATAACCAACAACTTTTTGAGTTTGTGTCAACCAACTCGTTGCATATCCTAGACTGACATCCCAGATCAGATTATTTGAAAATATGTTCTTCCTGTCTAATTTCCTTTGTAGTTGTCAGAGTGATCGACAATTTTAATGACCCTGGAAATTTACTAATGTCTAAGAAAAACTAGGCTAGTCCATCTCTGCTTAAAGACTAAAGGATACAAAGAGTAAATCGTTGCATATGTAGCAAACTTATACCAAGTTTTGTTTTGTACTACGCAGGATTCAATTTTTATATTACAACTCTTCTTCATCTGAGAAAAGGAAGTTAAAAGAATTAAATCTTTTGCAAAGAATTTTGAAGATGAGTGCTAAGATTTAATATTTATTGTATTTTTATTGATCCATTCAGTACTTAGTTTGATAGTGGATAAAGGAGGAAGCTTTTAGGCACTAGTTTATAATGTCAAAATGAAAAAGTAATGCAAAACTTCTCATAAAGAGTGGTAGCACCAGGAAGAAAAGAGCAACTGTATCTATTAGTAGCTAGCTTGACATTCTTCCTGTTTCGTCAGTTAAAAGAAAAAAAAGTTATATATAAACACAGAAAAGGAGCTTACCCAAATAGATATCCTAATTTCAGGGTAACAACCTGTCTCTGGTGGTGCATTTTTTCTTTGGATGACAAAAATACTTAATAAAACGTTTTTTTAGAAACATTTGCTAAACAAGTCAAGTAACTTTCTGGGAATACAAGGAGAAAGCTGAACAAAAGAAACCTACTTTAATATTTAGTAATTTGGAGTTGTTTTTCTTATTGCTTATAGCACATTTAAAATGTAGAGTTGTATCTACTAGTGCCATCCTTCTGATGAGTTGGAAAAGTCAGATCCTGTAAAGGATAAGAGAAAGTTAATCTTTAATTCCACAATTATTCCATAGCATTATGAAGATAGCCATCTTAATGCCACTATGACAAGAGAAAGAGATAAAGCTGTCTTATGGTATTGTGATTTTTTTATTTTGTTCTCTAGAATGATGCTGGGGCAGAGGTAGTGGACTACAGCTTATCGCTGAACAAAGCTGAACCACCTTCTAATCTCTTATGCATAGATTCTTATGACAAGATTATGGAAATCCCCAGCTCATCCAGTTGTCCAAGGCTAGATCATAGAAATTCTCAAGCACATGAGAAACATTACTAGCTATGACTATAATCGTGGAACTCATTTCTTGTGTGAGTAATTGTAATACAAGCAAGTAAACCATTTTTTAATTTTATTTTTTTTTTTACCTACCTAAGCACCCTGATCCCATTTTCTGTAGTGGCACTGTTGGCATGAATGTGGATTAAAAGATCAGAGAAATGATGAAATGTTTGAAGTCTCTCATACCTGTTTTCTGGATAAGGCTCTACAAGTCAAATTAATATCTTTGGAGAAATCCATGTCTATTTCTAATCTGATCAGTGTCACTAAAATAATCTTTTTTATGGTGTAGACTCTTGGGGGGCCCTCCAGGAAAGGTCCTCCAGACACCCCTCTCCTTTTGTGCAACTTAAAAGGCTTTGAAGTAGGAAATATAAATGTAGTTAAGGAGAAAAAAAATTAAATATAAGAAAGATGAGTATACATACACACACTTGTTTACAGAAGCGTTGAGGAAATACGTTCTCCAGATTGGGGGTAGGAGGCAAGGGGTGGGGTACAGATGTCACTGGTGCTTATAGTAATTTCGTATTTTCAAACACAAAAATTATCCTCATTTAATAGCAAGCTAGAAATTAAACCACTTCTTGAAATAGTCTTGAAGCAGAAATCTTCATGCCATGTAATAAAATACATTTTTCTCAATTAAGGAAAACATTTCCATTGCTCTTTTTCCCAGCCAAAGAAGACTGGCTAGGAGAAACACAGTTTTATTGCGCTTCCAAGAGGATTCAGGCAAAATCTTCTTTTGCTGAATTAAAAACCTAGGCAAGCTTGCCTTTTGTTACAAGAGGTAAAGGCCTTCTTCCAGACCTTGTTGAATCCTTTGAGGTCAGCATATCTAGATGATGCGATCTACGTGGGGGCCTTACGTTTTTGCTTTGTCCACAGTCTCCTCTAGGAACCCTGGTTCACTTTGAATGGGGTTCTCTTGATCTGTTGCTTGTCTTCATCTTCCCAGAACCAGAGCTCAGAGAATATTGCCTCTTCCATCAAAGTTTCTAAGCCATGTTTTTTAATGCACATTTCAATTAATTCAGTTTTTTTTTCTTGCCCTCCGCTTCTTGTGGTTTAATTTTGACTCCGTTTGCTTCCCCAAATATCCTGGGAACTGTACTGTTAAAGAATGACAGAGATTGCTTTCCCTAATGATTAGATACCTCCACTGTCTCACTACCTTGCTTCCAGCAATGCAAAACTGATGAAAATCAATGAAGGTCTTGCACAGTTTTACATAACATTGTTTTTCTGTCACATTTCTGGAAGCCACATCTTACCTTTACAGTTTCATCATAATATATAGCAAGTTCAGAACGAGTCTGTATTTGACTGGAAGAATGCAGAGAAATGTGTCAGTGAACTAATGTTTTGCTGTGGCTTTGTGTAATGCAGTTATTACTTAAAACATAAAAGCTCATGTGGTGGTTGCCTGTTTCCTTCTGAGTTATTAACATCTCATGCACTTTTTACAAGTTGAGTTGTAATTCATGGGAAAAACTGATATACTGTAAAGCACTCCACATGTGCAGGCAGTACAGGTGTACACATACAGTCTAATGAAATACGTGCTTTCTCATTGCACATTACTTGTCCAGTCTTTCTGACAATTGTCAGCATAAATAAGCAATTCTTGCAAATTTGCTTTAAATTCATCAATATGACTGCAGGCTTTTAGGCCTCTAACTGACTTTTCTGCACCTCATTCGCACATCTCTTATCACAAGGCTGTAAAGTTAACCCGTGTTTACAGAAGTGTCTTGACAACTGTTGTTCACAAATCATTCCTGATAACCTGTGTAGTGAAGAATCATCCAGATAGAGTGTGTTTGTTAAGAAGCTTCAGAAACACTTGATTGTTGTTAACTATACTTTGAAATTACTCTTGTCAAAATTATGTTGGTTTCTAACTATTGGGACAGAAATTGGGAGATTAAAGGATTAGTTAGCTGTAAACCTGCCTTTGTAGATTTATTAGAATGAAAAGAGCTGAAAAATAGTCAGGAGTAGCCTAGAGTTTTCGATTCTTACAAACTTTAATAGCTAATAATCTGATTGTGCATTGCCGCAGTCTTCGTGTCAACAGGTTCATCAACAGTTTCTGTATATTTGGGAGGATGGAAGCATTTATGCATACATACAAATTAGTACATATACCCCCAATTTAATGTGTGTTACAAAAATAACGTGTGTGGAAACAGACCATCAGTTGCTTTTCATGAAGGCTAAAAAGATTTGTGGGTTGTACCAGTTCTTTCATTAAACCCATTTCTGAAGAAGGGATGTTTGTTTCCTTTCTTTAAAAGAAAGCAATTGGTTTGACATAATGCATTCAGGACTGCACGTAGCTGTGATGTGATTTGTTATTGTATCTATAAACAGGTTTAGTTGCTCTTCAAAAATTGTCTTTTCCATGGTCTTGAAGTCAGGAGTATTCCATACAGTTATCTAATTTTTGTTAATTTCTGTAAAACCAGGATATTTTTGTACAACCGATAAGTAGAAGCAATTTCAGGTAACATAGAAGCATTCTTTTTTTCAGAATTTTCAAGAAGCTGTCAAGAAAATTATTTTGGGTGTTACAGGTTTAGAATTGAGAAAAATTTCTAAGCCTTCTTTTTATACTGCGTACCTCAGTGCCTAAAGCACTTGTGTGGCTATTTTTTGATCCTGCATTGCACTTCTAAACAATAGTCATTTTAAGTTTTTTTAAAAATATGTGAATACTTAGAGGCAGTTTGGGCCTTTTGAAAGTCATTATATTTAAATATGTAGGTAGGTATTTACAGGCTGTTTCTATTGTTACAACCTAACCCTAGAAGGATGCCAAAAGTTAAACAGACCATTTTTGTATTTTTTTTCTTTTTTTTTTTTCCCAGAAGTCTCCCACCCTTTTTCTCATGTAACTGGAAAGCCTTCTGACAGCATAGAGATTAAGATTCTTGCTTTGTCATTTTACTGATTGAAATAGTTCCTTTATGATATAATGCATATGGTAACAATTAATTTGCACTTGCAATGCATATGACACAACAGTACTGTGCCTGGGAGGATGCTTTTGCATAAGTGATTACATGACTGAATTTTTTTCTGATTGTCAATTTTTTTCAATTGGATATGCTGCTTAAGAGAGCTTGAACCCTCCACCCCCCTGCAAAATCAACAAAACAAAATATTTATGGATGTCTTTGTTAGTGTAGATTCTCTTAGTTGCTTCGATAACACAGGCAGCTGTTAATTATTATTTTTAAACTGATTTTTCCTGTTTCAATATTCTTGCTTCAGAACAAGAGCTTTATGTCTTGTTGAGGTTTCTTGCACATTGTTGACTTCCATTCACATCAGAGGAAATTGAGTTGCATGCAATACTCCAACAAAATTGTTCGGTATTATTCAGTATTACCTTAAAAGATAATATAATGAAATTTAGTGTCCAGCCAAAGTCTGAATAACTGCTAATGGTATCCTGTCAGAGTGAATCAGAAACTCAATACTGGACAGAGCAGTAAGTGTTACTCATTTCTAACATTGCCAGCAGAAATAACAGAACAAATGGGAAGGTACAACACTGTGAGTTATCTATCTGTGTAATTGGCACCACCTAAAGCTGACCTTTACGTTTCCAAAGCATAATGTATATCTTGGGTACACAGCAAGAGGAGAAATAATGAAATTGACAGGCTGGACTCATCATTGAAAAAAAAATATATAATCCATTTTATATTGACACATAATTCTTTGAGATTCTGGAAGCCATCCAAAATCCATTTTAGTATTTTCAGACAAATGGCTGACACATTAATGATCAGCTATTTAAGGCCAGCAGTTTAAAACAGAGCGGTCTACTTGTTCGAAATGAGATTTAATGTTTGAAAAGGAGTTTAGTGTTCAGCTGTATGTGCAGCATCTAAAAACATAAATTGACCTCCTAGAAGGAACATATCTGCACACATATCTGTTTACATGCACATCTCATGGTGTTAATAGTGTCATAGAAGTTGATCAGTTTGATTAAATGCCTTTAACGTTCTCTAGTAATGTACACAGTGGTATGTGCATAAACTTATTAAAGTTTTACTTATGAAAGGCAAGCTGGTTATAAAATGTTCTGTCTGCTGTGACATATTGAAAGACACATGGTGTGTATACCCAAATCACATATCAGATCTCACTTTTCTAATTAATAAACATTGTGGCAAAATTTTGCTCTAGGCATATTTTGACTTTTGCTGCATATGTTTTTAAAAGTATGTTCCAAATGCTGGCCTGTCGTGTTGTATCATTCTTTATTTCGTAACTTAGTAATCACAACAGATTTTTGTATGTGTACTACCTACTGACAAACAGCATCTTGGTCAATACAATTTATTCAAACGCAAAGAAAGCATTAGCTATGTTTAATATCATTCTCAGCATTACACATAACTGAACCAGTGCTTTATTATGCTCCAGTGGTGATATACAAAATAATACCTACAGCAGGATGAGGTGTAGTTCACAGAATTTCACAGTTCTTTTTAACAAGAATAAAGCTAAAGCTTAAGAGAATTAATTGCAACATTGGATGTAGAGCACTCTGGATTATCTTTCTTGATCATTTGATTGAAAAAACATTTCTGACACATGCTTTCTCAATACAAGATCAGAATAATTACAGCTGAGTAAATGCCTCAAAAAAACTCTTCTGTTTACACTGATGCTAAATTGCCCTTGCCTGTGCTTATACCTTCTCCCTGCTTGCCCCAGCTGTTTTAATGAATAGCTTAATATGAAAAATGTGTGCAGAAAGGGCTTTCTCTTAAGACTTTTTGGTGATTGTTTTTGGAGTTATGAATCTCAAAAGGCAGTAACTGCTCAAGAAATATCATTATAAAAAGTATTTGGACCAGTCATACTACAGATCACATAGCACGTGTCTGGTCCTAATTAAAGACATAATTAAAGATGGTTGGACACTAGTTTAGATGATTTGATAAATATTACTCAAGTATGCTAGCTAAAATTTCTGGACAATGCAAAATGGGGAAAAGGTGAGCAGTTCTTTAACCTGCCTTTCTCAGAGACCATGACATGGTGCCAGATTTTCACTTAGAGCCTGGAGAAAAGTTTCGGCATGGGCTTGGGATCTCTAGCTCTCACTCAGCTTCAAATGAGGGTGCTTTGAGCAGGGGACTGAACCAGGGAACATCCAGAATTCCTTTCCAAACTAGATGATTCTCTTGATTTTTATCATGACCAGCTCCCACCCCCATCAAGTGAAGTCATATCAGTGAATTTGCTTCATTCTTCTGAACCTGCCTTTTTTCCTCACTTGCTCTCCCATGAACTCAGCTTGCAAGTCAGTGCTCCTGCTCAGCTGTTCTGCTGGTGGGACTCGCAGAGGCAGCTGAGCTGGGTTAGGCTTTATGGAAGCTGTTTCCTTGAGCCGTGGTGATTATCAGCCTTCTGTTTTCAGCTGTGGAACAGCACATTAGTTGTCTTCGTATTTGATGTACTTAATTTTCATCCTGTTGCTGCACGCTGAGAGGAGTAAACATATCCTTTTAACTGAAGACATTTAGTTTAATCACCCATGTCAGGGTCTTGATTTTACCCTGGGGCTGATGGTGTATCAGGACCCTCGCTCCTGCCTGTGCTGGAAAGGGGGTGCATAGACCTGGCAATCTGAAGGTCCCACAAATGCATAGTGATCTTGTGCGGTATCTTCTGGTGGTAACTGAGCTATCTGGAAGTAAGAGAAGCTTTGCAAATGTGTCCTTCCCAAAAGACTAAAATAGCTTGGTCAAAATGCAAATAATATGCTTCAGTAGGCAAACCCATTTGTTCAGGCCTAGTTCTGCATGACCCCTGTTTTACATGGAGTTATTCTCAAAGACCTTGTCCAGATTAGGAGGGTCCTGCTCTCGAATGGTACTGTACTGGTGCAATGAAGCCGTTTAATTCATTAATTGCTCAGCTGGTATGAGGTAGTAAGCAGTTGTGTGTGGAAGTGTGAGGGAGAAGGACTTGGTGCAGCACAGGGCAGGAGGTACAACACTCCCTGAAAGAACCTTCCTGCGGCTGCCAGAAGGATGACTGGCTGCTGCTTCGGAGTTCTTTCAACAAGGGGGGGGCGGGTCTGCAGTAAGGTAAAGAGTGCTAACAAAAGCTTAACTAGCCCTGTTCAAAACAGTAAACTTAAGCAACTTTCTGTGCCTTGGTGAAGCAAAGAAATGAACAGGAGAATATGATTTGGTTTTGTGGTACAGAATGGATGAGTCACCAGGTAAAACATTTGAAAAAAGTGAGAACACCAGGGTTTGATTGAGTTGTGTTACTATCTTCATTGTTCTTAGAACATTATTAATGAAATAAATAAAATCCCTATAGGTAAATATACAAAGGTGATGATAACACAAAAAAAATATCTTCCTTTGGCATTTTTACAATAGATCTTGATGTTACATACGGTGTTTTTTGCATGATAATATGCAGTTTGTTTAACCTCTCAATACTCAAAGGACTAAGGACTTGTGTAAAAAAAAAAAAAGAAGTTATTCACTGTATTTCCCATAACCTCATATCTTCTTCAGTTATTTACAGCTATTCACAGTGGATGCCAAACAGTGTTAGATTGTAATTATCTCCTTGTGTGAAACAGTACTAGCTTTTTATCATTTACACTTTTCCTGGATGTAAATTACACGGTCAGTTCCAGAACATTTTCTCAGGAGGGAATTACATGAAGAAAACTTGAGAATGAGGTCATCAAAGTAGTAAACTCTTAATTTGTAATGTGAGTATCAGTGTCCCGCTTTTGTTGAAAACAGTGTTTGGGGTTTTTTTTCTACTGTCAGTGGGGAAAAATTGAAAATGAGGGTCTTACTTAACTGCCTGAAGGGGATTATAAAGAAAGGACCAAAGAAGTTATTCAGTGTTTCTTGGTTTGCATCGGGTACGGTAGTTGGCTCTGCAGTTATGCCCCAGTCGTGCTTTACAATTACTATTGCTTCACTTTCTGCATATGGAGCTACCTGAGTGTTCCACTGTCAACACTACTGGAAGCTGTAGCGAGGTCCTATGTGTCATAGGAGGTAATGTGTTAGTCTCACTGAATACATCAAGCAGATCACGGGCTGAAGAGCAAGGTAGTACTTAATTACTTAATTATCACCTTTTTTTTGTTCACGCAGACCCTGTTATAGTTCCACATTGCTAAAGGACTGCTTAGGGACAGACTGTACTAAGAAAACTGCAGATGCCGTCTTATGTCAGTGCTGTAATTTCTGTTTTCTTTTCTCACCTTAGGTTGTATGAAATAATCATCTTTATTCCTGGAAGTACTTTTGGTTCTCTTGGATTTTGATTTGAACAGCTCTGTTTTTTAAAAAAGGGGCTGGGACAGCCCCTTTGTTGTTATTTTTGGTGTTGATAAAAGTATGTGAAGAATTTTGCAATATATGTTCAATGGGGTGGCTTGGTCGTCGATACATAAACTTTGTTGCTGTTGCAACCTCTCTGAATACACAAAAAGGACTTCAGTCTCAGAGAGTTAAGCAACGTGCCTAAGAAGGATGTGAGTGGTTCTGCTTTTGGGAATAACACTGGGGACGAAGCTATTTTAGACTTACTTCTGAGGAACTAGTTGAAATTGAACAGGTTAGTAGTTAGGATGAAAGTGATTGTGAAAGCCAAGATAGCGTAACCACAGAAAGAAAATCTTTAGAACAGTAGAAATTTGGATTAAAGAAACTGTGAAGTTAGTATTATTAGTTGAAGTTAGTATCTATTAGTTGTATATGAAGAATTCCCTGAGGAAAACATCTTAATGAGAGTAGAAGAACATAGGGTAGTGAGATGGCAGTTTTGAAAAGGGAACATCCTACAGGCACATCATATAGGCTCTGTTTGGTGTTGAAAAGGAGAGCAAGATACCGAACATGTACTTACCAGAGTTTTTCAGTGATATGGGAATCAAAACAGAATTGTGCAAGAACATGGAATAAGATATTGTTAGGAATGGATATAAAATAATAACATAAGACTGTTTGGACAAGTTAAGGACTATTAAGGATTCTAGAAATACTCTGAAATCACATCTGAAAACAGGGAAAGCTAAAAGAAAGTATGGCTCCAGTGCCTAACCAAGTGAATAAGGAAATAATGGGTAAAATAAATGAGGCTGAAATGTTTAATGCCTTTGCTTTCTAATTTTTAAATTATTGGTGATCATGTAGTCACCAACATGATCACAAAGCAATTTCTATTAACTATTAGGGCAATGAAAATAATAGGTCTAGAATTTTTAAATAAACTACACATCTAAATCGGGATAATGTGATGAAATTTATAGTAGGCTAGCTGTGGAGTTATCTGAAAAACTTTCCGAATTCTTAGTATTTGAAAATGATCATAGGGTCCATAGCACTCCACATGAATGGAAGTCATCTGGCACACTTACGGAAGAGGAAGGAAGGTCTAAAATTCTGTACGAGTTAGATTAATGTTGATAACAAGGAAAACTTTTAAATAACTTGCTGAGCAGTTTAAAAGCCTCCAAAGGTGAGAAGAAACAGCCCGAGCTGTTCTGCCAGAACTGTTATGTCAAAGGCATTCTAATTTCTGTCTTGACAGAATATTAATTCTAATGGGCCTATTAGGGAGAAAAAGTTATGAATTACTGTGATTAGACTATAACATTCTTATAAGCAAGAAGGGGAAATAGTATCTGTGTTAAATTTAAATGCACAATGGTGCATTCCTAGAGTAGCTCCTAAAGTATAAATAGGCAAACATAAGTGGAGCATATCAAGTATTATTTTTTACTTCTGTTACAGAATGGGGAAAATAATATTCTAGTAGAAACTGAGCCCAAGTACTTCTATAGTTTTTGTTAGCATCAGAGAACCTGGGGACTCCAAGTGCGTAGTAACACTTGTACAATTTAGGATATGTCCGACAGAAGCTTTAATTGACTATGATCACAGGGAGGGAACGCAGGGGACAGCTCTTCCCCCTCTGCTCCCCTGTTCCCTGCCAAGGGAGTGCAGACACCCCGCCTATCTACTGTTTCAGGAAAAAAAGAAAGGTTATAAAACCCAGCCATTTTGATGTTAAAAAAGCCAGGTGTCCATCCCTGGGAGGGATGGACTCCTTAAGCAGGTTGCTAGCTGCCACAGTCCAAAGGAGGCGTCAAACAGAAGGTAGCATGACAATACGGAGTGGCACACCGAGTCTTATCTTAGCTCAGAAGTGGGGAGTTACAATCACAGACTGTTGGCTTTTAGTCAAAAGGAAAGTTGTTTTAGTAAAGATAACTTCCTAGTTAGGCTTCTCAATCTTAAATATTAATACTTTTACCATCACATTAGTTAAAGCAAAATTTGAGACCTTCTATGAGTGCAAATGTTTGCCCTTGGAGATCTTGCCAACGTAGAATACCATTGCGATCCATAACTGGGGAATTATCTTCTAATATAAGAATATGTAGGTTTTCTGTAGTGCTTTTGGCAAAATGACATAAAGCTCTTTCTTTGCATTTCTTTATCTATAATGTAGGACAGTAGAGAAATCTGCTTTATTAAATTTAATTTGGTTTTCTCACACGGGGAGCACTCCAAAATGCAAAGAACAATAGGATTACATGCCAGCAAAACATGAAAAACTTGTTCAGACTTTTGTTTTCCCCTCCTTCCATGCTAGTTTGAACTTGTTTACATCTGATCCATATTTAAATTCCTAAAAAGTAGGTAGGAAATCTGAGTCCTCTACTGGAGGCCTGAGATGGGTAGTGAATCCATTTTTGCTTTCACTGCACATTTATCTTAGAATACATAGGATAGCTTAGGTCACTCCTCAGTAGCCCAGCAGGTATGCGAAATGATCTTCATGTTATAAGCTCTTGTAGCCTTAGCATGCTGTTGATACAAGAAGTGTCCTCTTTCCTAAATTACTGGTCTGGAGCTTTAAAATGCAGAGGTTTTGCAGAAGCTACCGCTTAATACTAGTACGTCTAGTATCTCGGCAAATGTGAGAGATTGCATTGAGCAATAGAGAACATGTTTTTTCATGACGTGTAAAAATGAAACCCTATTTTCCTTGATCCCTGGACTGCAGTAATTCCAGCTCTTCCTTTACTCCCTTTGAGGTTTATAATTCTGTAGTGCTTTCAGTTGCCCAACTGTCCCTTGTCAGCCGGTAGTCTCAGCTTGTCCTTGTGTCCCTTAATTAAGAGTACATCTTTTGCCTGATTAACAAGTATATGCATACATGTTGGCCACGCAGAAGACACAGACAACTATTGATGCCATGCTTGCCTTTTCATGTTGGGAACATTTAACGTAGGTGTTTTCCCTATGTCAGTTTTTCAGACTCCTACCGATTTTTCACAGAGCTTTTAGAAACTTTGTCTTTTTGATATCTCCATCCTTCTCCCAAACTGGGTTAAAATTGGCCAATAAATCATAGCTTCTTAAGGAAAATAAGCACAGAATGCAATTCCAAAAAAGTTTTGGAAACTGGCTTTAAAACCATAGCAAGCATCAATCCTGCAGCTCTATTTTAAAAGTGGCGGCAGAAAATTCAGAGAAGAAGTAGCATCATTTCAGTTTACTGGTTGGAGGTTGATAGATGACAAAATTTTGCAAGTCTACGGCTAAAAGTCTAAGTCAGAGCTGAGACTGAAACCATGTGAAGATGTGCGATTGATAAATAGAGTGTATGCAAAAGAGTAGCAGATAAATTACTGGTTTTCCTGGTAGTAGGTTGTTTGTGCTTGAGAAGCAGACGATTCAGTTCTTTGAAACAAAATCTGATGTCATTTGTGTAAGCTTAAAAAAATATGTTTGATTAGTTATTTAAATCATGAAGGCTAAAGCAGCATATTCAAAACCAGAAAAGGGTTTCTGACCTGCCTCCCCTTTCTATGGGGCTTGTCCCAGTCATAATCAAGTGAAGCAACAGAAAAGGCAAGAGGTTCAAGCAGAAAAACACACATATCTCATTATAGCATAGGATAGAATCCCTTGAAATACTGTAAAGATTAAAAGTTATGATGAAAAGCAGGAAGGAAGGAAATGAGAGAGGAAAGGAAACTTCTGACATTTTAAAGAGAGCTTGAGAGGGTACTTAAAAAGCGACATGGAGCTGGGGAAGTCTTATCAGTGCATTTAAGATGGAGAGGTAATATAGAAGAGATGTGCAGGAGGAACATTAAATGTACTCATTAGATGCTATAATTTCTGTTTATACTGAGCAACTTGTATGTTTTGTTAACATCAAATGGCATGAAGACAGTGTGATCTATAAGAGCTTGTGGATCTTGAGATTATTTGAAGAGGCAAACAAAACACGTATCTTGTCAAACTATCTAAGTCACCGGGCTGTTCTGTGGTTCCCTTAAAGAAGATCCAAAGGATGTAAGAATTATTTTTATGCAGATTAAGTAGTGATGCTTTGTCACAACTATATGTCCTACAGCAGTGCTTTTATTTATCACTCCAGAGTTCAAATCCTCACAGGGATTTTTATATGTATGTAAATATACCACTCATTCAGGATCAGGAATCAGGGACTCCCTGGTGTTGCAGTGTGCCATTTCTGGTCACTGGAGCTTGTTTCACTTCCCAGACTAGTCCTTACAGCCAGAGAGCTACACCATCAGTATTTACTGTTGTTATTTGTATATACTCAGTGTGTAAAGGTCCTGGTTTCTGTGAAAGTCAGTTCTGAACTTGGGTTCATGTTCAGGAACAGACTGTGATTTCTGTGCATGCATAAGGCAATTAAATTCTTTTAAGGAACAATAAACACGAGGGGAACAATAAACACAATTGTTGCTTTTAAGGAACAATAAATACGAGGGGAAGGCGTATTTGTTGTTTCTTTCAAAAATTCAAACTTAGGCACCAGTATTTATCAATAATTTAGAGGCAAGGATACAATATTTTTTCTATGTTTGCAATGCGTTTTACAAAGAAGTCTTGAACCAGATTTAAATTACAGAAGCAGAGACTTGAGACACTCAACCTTAACTCAGCCCTGTAGTGACACCAGGAGGAAAAAGTAAATCTTTATCTTCTAAAATCACTTTTCTTCAAGCTGGCGTCTTGGTCACTAAAAGGCTTTTATCATGTCTTCATGATTAATGCATAGAATCAGTAACAGGAGCAAGCCGATGCCTCTCATGACTGTTCCTACATGTTTAGAAATCTTTTACATTAATCTTAACTGTTTTTTCATATTCATATACTGCTTAATTTTGGCCAAATTTTCGTATTGTTTTAATAGCTTACCTTTTGAATTATTGGTAATTGTAATTACACCTTAAGTCTAGAAATACCTTTACATTGTGTGCAACACACAGATATACTTTCTGATAGATGCCTTATATATCCTAGATACCCACTTTCGTAATTTTTGCAGGAAAATAGAATACTTTTTATATGTTGGGCATGATCTTGCTTTACTTGCTTTACTTTCATCACGAGAAATAGATTACTATTGGATTACAGTATTGTAATTAAGTATGGCCACAAACAAATATGAACATCTTGAATAGAGGATGAGTAGTGGTTTCGTTGTATGCAGCAGGTTTTGACAAGTCTAATAGACTGAACTCATGCATGGGCTTGAATCTTACTCCGTGCTGCAGTCATGCTTCCAAACTTGAATACCTCCACTGTAAAAAAGTCAAATGTATGAACACTGTATGTTGATATTCAAGTGACTTGGGGATTTCGAAGGATATGATGTTGCTCAGGTGACATTAGTGTATAATTTCCCAAGAAACAAGAGTAGCCTAATGGTGTTCCTCTGGCTGTCTTTATCTGAATGCCAGTATTGTTCAAGGAGCATCAAAAATGTCTTCCTCTTACAGACTGCGAGCTTTCATATTAGCAGCTTCATACTTTCCCTTTCAGTTTTCCTCCTATAAAATTGGGAATCCTATAAAATAGGGAAGAGCAGGGAAGCACACTCTTCTGTCTCTTTTTCTGAGCAGGTAGAAGATTTGAGTCCTAAAAGTATTCTCTTGACTTCCATTCTCTGGTTTTTAAATTGTTGCTACCAAAGGATTTAACCTAATACTTGAATTAGGTTAAAATCTAGCAGGAGGAGCTCACAGTGAAGGAGATGGACAGTTGGAGAGTAGGAGAGGTTGGGCACTTTCCGCGCTGTCCTGCAGTCATGAGGGTCCAGAAACCCTTTGTTGTGTTTTACCTCCTCCTCCATTATCCTGTGTCTCTGCCCTTACTTTCTCCAGGATCCTTTGGTACTTCGTAGCCACTCATAACTTAGCCCTTCTTCAAGGAGGAGCAGGGCAGAAAGGGCTTTGGGGGAGAAGTGAGAGTATTGGGTCAAATAAAATAATGCATAAATGAATTAATGTGATCTAGTGTGTGGGTGAAACACCAAACAGGCAAATGTTGGGTCTTGTGCACAGTCTAAGAATCTATTTCTACTAAATATATTCTTTTTATAGTGATAGTTGTTTTGAGGCATGCTATCTAATGATCTGCAGTGTGCTTGCTCATTATTTTGAAAACAGTTTTTGCACTGTAGATTGTATTTATGTAAAGCACTGCTTCTGGGTGCTCCAATTTCAATATGAAATTTCTGTAAATGTTGAGACCGTTAAGTTTAAACACTGCTTAGCTCCTAACATGACATGTATAGAATGCTTCTACAAAAGAAATGGGGAAATTTCATTGGATAGCCGTAACTTGGATATTGCCGCTTTTCTCCCATGCGCTTTATGAGGTGATGCAAAGGTATTTCCAAGTTCTGTGAAGAAAGTCTAAAGGATTGGTAACAGTAATAGCTTTATTTGAGCAGAGTGGTCAGTGAACAACCAGGTGTATTTTTTGTTTCAGCAATGAACTATTGATAACCTAACCTAAAATAACTGAATAATTGCCTGCACTTCTCATAATCATTTAGTATCTTTTTTACTAGCAAATAATCACTGGCAGTTCTGCTTTTCCAGCACTGTTCTAATGCTTTGTTTAATACCTCATAAGCAGCTTCAAGTATGAAACTCCTGTTTTGCGAACTCAAGATATGTGTATATCAACAAAAAAGCCAACATATACTATTACTTTGACCCCAATATAGTACATATATTTTAGAATTGTATGAAAAGTCTAGTAATAGGATAAATAGTGAAATTCACATGTTCAGGATTGAAGTATTCCTTGTGGACTAAAAAATTGTTTTAATTTCTCCTTCTTTCAAACAGTATAATTAGCAGCGCTCTTACTCTTTTGCGAGCAGCTTTTCTATATAACTGAGCCGAGTAATTCTTTTGAACTTTAAACCTGCATCTGTGACTTACCAGATTCCAACCCAACCTCACCTTCTGCTTTCCCACACTCACTAATAGCTTTCTTAAAAATAAGTAAGTTGTGCAAGTAGAACTTAAGCCAGTCTCCCTGCCCCAATCTCCAAACTAATCAAGTGCTGGGAGATGGGTCAACTTGACCATCTGCATCACATAAAAAAAGCACAATGAACAAAGGTAAATGTCACATGCATTTTGATGAAATGACAGCCCCAACCAGTCTTGCTCTGTCCCTGGGAAGCTTCACGTAAACATTGAACAAGAAAGGCAACAGAGTGGAATGATGAAAAACCTGGTCGCGAGAGCCCTCCGGGCAGATGAGCAATTGTCCAACATCACCCTCTGAGACCTCCCGGAGAGGAGAGACCAGAGTCACTACACTGATTTTTGGCCATCCTTGCCAGTGTCTCCAGATGAGTCAACAAAACTTAATGGTTCGTGTTAACAAAGGTTGCTGACAAATCTACAATAATCAGCATGGAAACTTGACCTCTGTATTTTGCCAAGAGGAGATCATAGACCAATTAAGCCAATGTAGTCTTTGTACCATACCTAGGCTGAAAGCCAGATTGAAAAGGGTCGTGGAAGTCAAAGATGCCAGATGGCATAACAGCTGTTTAACATAAACGTCTCAGTCACCTTCTTCGCTACATGCAGTTTAGACAGGGGATGACAATTGATAAAATTACCAATACTAATATGACATCTCAAATGCAGGTGTGTAGCTGATTATTAGAAGAGTGCTGGCATTTAGCTTTTCATGTACTGATGAGAACAGTAGAGTTGATAACACTACTGGTTATTTGGTTTTGTATCTGAAGAACAGTTTCATCCTTCCTCATTTTACCATGCCTATCAGGATCTGGTTAAAATGTCCAGAGTTCTTGGAATTGATCCATGTATTTCTTAGCACTACAAATGTTTTTGGTTTATTTATTTATTTATTTACTGTTGACACTCTAATCTCGAATTAGAAATCTGCAGCTTTCTTTAAGGCCTGGATAATTTTATTAATCTGAAGGATATCTGCTGGATACTGCTTTAACCTTTGCAGTTCAGCTGGATAAACCAAATCCATGTCTCTTTCTGCCAAGGTGGAAAACAAGATGGTGGATCATACCAATGATATGTATGTTACTATTTTATCAAATCCGTTAATCCATAAAATTATGGATAAATTATGGGTAAAATTGTCTTTGAGATTATTTTTTAAAAATACTTATCCATCACCAATTTTCAAACACAGAGATACTTACATTTGAAGAAAGAAATAGTATAATTTATTCTTCCATTACTGTGGAAAGTGAACTTCTTGCAAATAGATTCTGATGTAAGAGTGTTTCTTCTGATAGCTGCTGTGATAAATAATGAAGAATTATGTGAGATCGAGATGTCTAGGTTCAATTCAGCCTACTGCAGTCTAAGGTGTTCTGGTCTGGAAATGTCTGTTTATAGTTGGTAAATAAAGCTATATTGCTGCACATGCTCCAAAAATGTACAGCTCTATCTGATAGATGCTTAAGGTCATATAAGAAATAGGCACTTAAACTGTAATTTCTAAAGATCTCTTTAAATCTGCTGAAAGAGCAAATCCATTAGGCCTTGTGATCCTCAAGCCAAAATGAACACTGACAAATAGCACTGAGTTCAACCTGAAACGTAACAAGGGAAGAGTTTTACGTTTTCCCAGCACTTACAAAACAGCCTATTGATTAGAAAACTTGCCCAAGAAGCAGAAAGCTGGACTACAGAATGTCCCCAATGTGAGAGAGAAGGGACCCACCATATACCTTAGATATGAAGGTGTCCTAACTGCACAGCCTACGGGGCTGCAGGTTGGACCATCCTCCCTGCTTCTTCTCCTAACAGGCCACCGAGTAGAACAAATGCAAACTGGGATTTGAGGAGTAACAATAAACTAGAGGAAGCCTGGTTCTGTAAGCGTCAGCTCATTGAAGGCAGTCACAGCAGCAGGGATTACCTGCGAATTTTACAGTTAAACGAATACCTAAAATGCCCAATTAGGATTACTAGCGTGGACCCGGAGGACCTAATCCAATCTGAAGCCTGACTGATGGCCTACTAAGGTGTTTAACTTACTGAATAATAAAGGCCAATGAGGTTCTTTGAATTAAGTTTGGTTTCCTTACAGTTACTGTAGTGAGAGGATATCTTTTGGAAAACATCAGATGTACTCTAAAGTGAGGAGCATGCATAGAAATGGAGACACTGTCAGATGGTCTGCGTACACTTCCCTATTTGGGTGAAAATGGACATAGGTGATACTTAGATACAGTTATCAGTAAAGAAAGTTCTACCCGCTCAACCACATGTTTTAACGTGTTCTGCTTGTTTCTAGGCATGAATTTACAGAACTCATCATCATCAAAAAAACAGAGATATTCTTAGATGCGAAAAGAAGCAGCCTGAAAGACATTTGCTTTCCTGTGTGGAGTGGTATAGAAAGGCAGGAAAAAGTAGCGACTTACACTCACTAGTAAGTGGATTTTTTTGCCCCTTTAGACTTCCTTCTAGATTTTACATTAAACTAACAATTTGAAGAACTACAGGTATGTTTTTCCTTTTCTCTGGTTATCAGTGGCATCCTTGCAATAATAAAAGTGAAAAGAGTGATTCACCCTGATGATGCAGAAAGCTTTAATATGCTCCTTTCTTTTACTTTCCCGTGGAGCTAATAGGTATCAGAAAGGGGCAAGAGATGAGAGCTTTTGGACATGTACATTTATGTTTTCAGCATTGCCTGTGTGTTCAAAAGAAAAACCACTGTGGGACTCTTTTTTTATGTGATGATCTTTTGTTGCGTCAATTGAGAAAGAAGTAATCACTTGGGAATAGCTACTTTATACAAGTTCAAAAGACTCCCAAAAGAGAAAAAAGTCATGCTTCTCTTTACAATACAGCAAATGCCAGAAAAGGTGGGTCATTCTCACTGCGAGCCGTAGGACACATGAGGCCAAATTTAACCCTTGTGTAAATTCCACTTGAAGGGAATGGAATTACCAGAGCATGAAACTAGACAATCATCAATGGAAAAAAAAATAAAAATATTAACAGAGCTCTTTTGAGCATGCATCTACTCCATAATGAAGCTTTCTCTCTCCCTAGTTTGCTCACTGCATACACAGATCAGAATAGAAATCTAGGGACAGGTATGGGAGGAGAGCACAGATACGGATCTATGGCAATACTGTGTCCTCAGTATTACATACAACTGAGGCCCTGGGCCTTTTGTTTTAGACCCTGTTTTATTATAGGTTTTTCAAAGCATGTAGTAGTTGCTTAATTCACATTTTGATTGGAAGCACCAGCATTTTTATCATTGTTTTTGAAGTAAGCAGAGCTTGCATAACACAAAGTGCAAGGTAGCATACAAATACTGAAGAAAGCATATTTTTAAATACAGAAAGCATTTAAAACAGAACATCTGTGTCTAAATTTCTGATTGTGTTCAGTCAAAGAATTATTCTGCTATGAAGTCTTTGATTAAAAGTGATTCAAACCACAAGTAAAATTGCTCAGTAGTTACTTCCAGTATCTTCTCACTAGTCTTGTATGTGATCTCAGATAATGCTACATTTCACAAAGTCTTATTCCAGGAGGTCCCCGCCACCACTCTTTGTGTTGGCAGGAAAAAAGATAAGAATGTATTTAGCAGTAGGTCTTATGATTCTGCCTTCAGACCTGTCAGATACCTGAGTGTTTTTATGTCTGTTGCTTCTGACACCACCTTTCCTCCTTTTGCTTCAGCTTTGGCACCCAAATGGACTCATAAGTGCTACCAGCCTCACACCGGTCAAAGGATTGTAGGGGAAGGATTATTTGTATTGCATTTTCTCCCTACTTTTTCTAGAGAAGAAGTGCATTTTCTAGTTCTTTTCATGAGTCTTTTAGGAGTTTTGTCTTTTTCCTGCAAAAAGAAAGCACTCTTTTTAGAATGCCTTTCATAAACAGAACAATGGCTGGCTTATAAAACAAGCATGTTCAAAACGCTGGAACCTCTTGTTAAGTGTATTTTCCTAGCTGACAGTTTTGTGGCATTCAGCTGCACTATACAAGCTTTTGAAGAATTTTGCCGGGATTCACATATGTAGTTCTGAATCTTCTCTCCAGTAATTAGTTTTAAATTACTCTATCACTTTAAATGTCTAGTTTGTTAAGTCTACCTGCTGTAGTTTTCTTTAATGTGCAGTGTTAGTAGTCACAAATCTGATGCTGCTGAATGAGCATTAATTGTAGTATATCGCATTCTTTTTTATTAGAGTTTTTAGAAGGCTCTCCAAATTTATGCTTGACTCGATTTAAGCAATATTTACACTAGTTACCATTTATTTGTGTGTATTTTACTCTTTTGAAGAAACAAAGGTGTTCATGGAAAAAATGGTAAGCAAGGAAAGTTTGCTCAAGCAAAAGGTTTTTAAGTATTCAATTTAAATAATAGATACAAGATTCTGTTGCCTATTTTATTTGTTTTTTTCTCCTGCAGTATTTGCTCCAACGGCTTCATTAATGTCTTAATGTAAAGATATAATGTATATTGTACCCTCCTCTCATTGTGTTCTCATTACTAGCTTGCAGTAAATTTGGCAAGTTAGTTTGATAAAATCTTCAGCAGTTAATTTTCATTTTTGCTATTGTTGCTCTACAGTTTTTGTCAGCTACAGAAATGTTAACATATTCCCCAGGGTTTCCAGAAAACCGTTAGCCCTATACTTCTGTATATGTATTCTAGGAAAGGGTCTCCAACAGTAATTTTGAGTGTTTGCAATTCTCAACCCAGCTGGTTGCAGAGCATCCACAGTGAGAGGAATAAAGCCAGTACTACAATTTACAATAAGAACGTTCCAAACTCCTTGAGGATTAAATGTAGTCTTCCTTAATCCCTGGCTTTTCCTCTGAAGTGTGCAGTACTGTTTTCATTAGGCAAATGCACTATAAATTCATCCTAAAAAGTGGTATAATGAGGGTTGGTTTTATTTGGTTGTTTTGGCAGCTCGACCTTTACATACTGTCTTCATTCTTCAAATGAAAGCATCGTTATATTTCTTGTATGATTTTGGAAAGTTACTTCCTGATTTTGGACAGACTTACTATAATTGATATGTTACCACCTGTGGCTCTGTGGTTATCTGCAATACGAGCTATAGCGTCAGTTGTGCCCTAGTGATGAGGCAGTAAACTGGCATATTGCTAATCCTTTATTTGTACTGCATATTCTCCTACCTCGGTGATTGTGGTTTATTTCCCTGGCTCAGTAGCCATCATTTAAAGAATAAATTATTTCTCAGTATCATAATGCTCGTTGGACTAATTGTATGGGCGTTTCTTCCTCTTTTTACATATGGGAAAATAAATGACAATTAGGTGATTTACTTTAAGACCATAAACTGCATTTGTTGCTTCTTACTAAATACAATAATGGAAAGTTTCTTATTGCATATATGTGTATGTGTAAAATTCATTCAGATTCTTAGTCTGTGCACGCACATACCTTATAGGCCAGTCACTATGTGCTCAGAGACATTAGTTTTATAGTAAGTTGCTCGTATGGTCACAGTTAGTTGCTGGAGATCATTCTGTGCTTCTCTGGGGCCGCAGTTGTTTACAATGAGCAATGGGAAAGCGCTAATCCTCCCTCAGAGCTCTCCATCTGCAGAAGCAGATGACTGTTCATTTCAGAAATTTGTCCTGATACAGGGCAAAGAGCACATCTGCTTAATCACCCAAATGGCCCATTTTTATAAATGGATGCTTTCTTTTATAACTATCATGCACACATACAAATACAGACACAAACTCCACTGTAGTTTCGGTGATTGATTTCATTACTTTAATGGGTGATAATCCACATTATGGAATAACACAGATCTTTTAGGTTAAAGCTTTTACAAACCACTTTATTAGAATATGCTACTTAAAATAGTAAGAGAAAACAACAGAACGGTTACTACTTAACATAGATGTGTGTGTTTCTTCTGAATACCTGAACTGACAGACACCTAGCAACTTTTTATATGTGAAGGAAGAATTATATATGTAGCAGATATTATTCCTGACCCAAACAAGAGAACACTGTAGGTAGAATCCTTTGTTTGAAAGTCTGCTGCCAGAAGCACTGTCCCAGTACCCTACGAGCTTTCAGTACTTCATGTTCAAAAGCAGCCCTTTTTACCTGCAGGAACAATGGAGCAAATTTATGCATATAGAATAAGGCTGTGCAGTTTTCTTGTTAAGCCAGTACAGTTTTTAGCAGCAGATAGCCACTGGGAAAACATAGTAAAATAGAAGTGGTATGGATTTCTGAAAGAATTCTGGAAGATTTTCCATATATTGGAGAAATATTACAGTGCTGTGCAGTTTTCGTATTTTAGGAATTACAACATTATTTCTGTATTGACAAGACAGGCCTCGGCCCTCAGCAATAATAGAGCCTCTTAACTATAGCAGTGAGGGAGGCTGCATGGAAAACAATTTTCTATACTGTGAATCTTTTCAACCTCTCAAGTTCTCCCCCCACCTTTCTTAAGGACTGAGAAAAAAGAGAAGGCTTAAAAAGTGTGTGTGAGTGTGCATAGAAGTTGATTGCTGTAGGCTGAGAAGAGGAATGTAGAAGAGAAATAAGATGAGACAAGCGTTAAAAAAACACCCTCAGACACACCAATGTGTGATAGTCAAGTACCTATGCTGACATCCCAAGCCAAGCTCTTAAATTATTAACACGGTTTGCCTTCTTTCCTGGTGGATGTTGTGTCAAAGCTGACTTACTTTGACTGAAATGTTACATTTTTGAAAACCTGGTGTTTTTCCAACAGCCACAGTCTCATTAAAGCTTTTCCATTAGGAAAAGAAATGGTTCAGTGACGAGCTTTTAAGTGTGGACTCCACAGTACCTGTCCTACAGCACTGGTGAGGAATGAAGAGCAGCTACATAGGGCTCCTGGAATGTAGCATACCCACCAGTGCTCTGATTGTATTATATGTGGCACACAATAAAGTAGAAATACCATAACGTGATGAATATTTTATACCTTTCCTGGTATAAAATATTAATTTGGTTATTCATTCACCTTTAATGAGCTAAATTAGAATCACATTTGAAACATTGTTTAAAACATTATCCATGTTTACTTGTCTTATAACATAAACACCCGTTAAAGATTCTATATATCAAGGCCCCATCAAGGCCATATTTTTCTTTTTATTCCTCTCCTCCCTGCAGCCCTTCTGCCGAATTAGTGGTATCTTCTATTTTGCTTAGTTATATGAAAAATCATAAGTAGCAGAAAGAGCTACATAGAAGTGCAGTTGAGACTGTGGAAAACATGCAAAACCGAGTTGTCATTCCTATTCCTCCTACTTCAGTATGGAGCAGATGCACAAAACTTCCTCTTTATCTGCTTCTTGTGGTCACGGCATGAGACCATCTGACACGGCCACTGCAAATGACAAGGAGGCCTGGCTTCATTCATTAGATGCAACCACAATTTAGACTCAGGTGGTAATACAGAATAAAAGCACTCATTTTCCATCGAGCATACTCAAAGGAATGTGGAAAGTACAGGATGAAATTGTCAGAACAAAATGAAGTAAAGTAAGGAAAAACATAATGGGGAATGGAAGAGTAATCAAAAAGAATGAGGGGATGCTAGGTAATTGGCCAGGTAAATGGCATCAGAATGCAAAAGGGCATGAAAAAGAAACAGAAAAGAGTAATCAAGAAGATGAAGGAAGCATATGTTAAGACATAAGACATCAAGTACAAGTGTTTAAACATTACCTGTGCGTTCTGTCAGATATATCCGAAGGAGAATGTTTTATGCAGTCATATTTTCAACTTTATGACTTAGTAATTATATAGCCTGACTGCCTCAGAAAAGTGAATTAAAATACAGTATTTAAACTACTATGAGCCGCTATCTCATCTGCCAGGTGTTAGGCATTTCATAGTAGCTTGAGGACTCTATTTATATGTATTATATGGCTTTAAATATTGTACAGATGTGAATACAATCACATCATTTTAAATGTGCACATTCAATGAGGCATCTGCGTTTTTCACAAACATCATAATTGCATAAAAGAGGGAATTGTGAATGAATCCTTGAATCTGTGATTTTAACATAAATATGTGGTAAATATTGTTAGCTCTCTATTAAAGGGGATACAGGCTAAATACAATGAGTGTTGGGAAGAGGTGTAATTTCCAAGTGTTTTGTGTTAAATATCTAATCAGCATGGAAGATTCCATCTAAATCTCAGCAATATAAAATGAATGGCTTTTGGTTTATCTTCCTACTATATTTTTCAAAGAAAAGTGCAATACATTCTACTAAAAAAAAAAAAAAATAAATCACAGCTCACCCCCAAATTCCTGACCTTGTTTCCCAAGAAATGGCTTTCAATGTCATATATTTATTAAAAAGATGGAGTCGAATACCATTCTAGCTTAGATAGTTTTTCAGAGTACAGTTCTACAATGTAATGTGTTTGGTGAAGAGAAATGGACACCTTTATAAACTATTGAAAATAATTAAAATGCAGATACTTGCATCTTTCAGGAGTGATTCACATTGCATTGCTATCACCTGGCAGCCTCTGGTAGGCACGGGTGGGATGAAGTAGCTACTTACTGCCTCCCACCTGAAAGAAGACCCTGACTACATCTGCACCTCCTTCTCAGATGCTGTTTTATGCTGGTATAGAGTAGAGGCGGTTGGGCTGTTGTTTCACCTGGAAGGTGTATCTTTCCCAGATGAGAACCATGTATGTCTGTAAGTTCCCCTTTTTTTCGTCCATTCTGTGTTGCTTGCTTACTCCTGGTTTGTACTGGAACGGGATAAGCAGAAGTACATGGTTAACTGGCATCAGGTGAGAAACTCCTCTGTGCTATAACTTGGCCATGTCCAGGGAAGGCCAAGTGTTTATTCAAACCATCTTCAGTGGTTTTAAGCCTAAATCTACTGCCCTTTTGTTCTGAAAGGGACTAGATGTGTACATATTTTCAGATACAGCAAAGAAGCAGATTGAGGTGGTTTCCCTGCCTTTTTCAGCAGCTAGTTGTGATCCTTCAGGTGAAACTCTATATCAGTGTAACTGCAAGTGTAATTTCTGTGTAATTACTGTGTTTATTAAATATTAACACAACATGACTGAGTTTATACTCAAGAGCTTGACCAGTCAGTGACGTGTGAAGAGACATGCCTTGTGCTGGGTCACACTGTTCAAACAGAAGATATTTGTTGCAGAACTGATCTTTGTGCAATATACCTGTCTTTGGTCTGGGGAGAGAGGCTTGGACTAAGCTATATGGGAAGTGTGGGTTTATTGAGTTTAAAAAATCCCATTGAGTAGGAATGTTTTCTCATAATGTAATGATACTTTTGTATTGGCAAAGCCATCTTCATTGACACTGGGCTTTTCAGTGTAGTGTAGTTGATGTTACAAGCAATGTTTATCAAAATACATAGTTTTAAGAGTTTAAAAACATTAATAAATTATATATTTCAGTCTTTCCATAATTTACATTCAGGACTAAATGTCATCAGAGCATGTTTTTGAAAATCTGATTTCAAGCTAGAAAAATGCTATAATTTGATAGGTAAATAAATGCACAATTTTTCTGAAATGCAAGCAGCGCAATGGGAGACATTTTTTATGACTTACATAACTATAGCTCCAAGGATAGAGCTATGGATTAAGTTCCTGAGGAATTTGTACCTAAAACCTATACCACTACCAGTTCATGATTATTATATTCATACAGCTATTTGATTATTTTGAGTAGAGAATAAAATTCCAAAACACCTACGTCATTTTTATTGTAAGTTAATTTTTTTAACAAATTCAGCACATCCTTCTGAAAGAGAGTTATTATTACTACTGTAAAATCATTTAGAATGCATTTGCATGGCTTAATTGACCTTGAATAATGCAAACTCTTCCACTCTGACTGACATGAGATGGAAGGAAAAGGCAGTGAGACTTGCATAATCTTCCTATTAAATTCAAACTGGCAAAATGAAAGGAAAACTGACTTATAATTTGTCTCTAAATCACTTTTCTCTTTCCCCAACAACACAAAGATACAAAAAGAATCTGAAAAGAATTTGGTTAGCCCTCAGGAAGGAGCAATCGCGCCTAACTTCAAGACATTTAATAACAGCTGATATTTTTTATGGCTCATGGAGCACTCCTTTGTAAAGATTATGGTTTTAGCAATGGTAGTCAAGCTATTTTAAGTTTATGGTAACTTTTAAATTATTTTGTTCTGTTAGAGATTGCAACTCGCCATGCTATTCCTCAGTGCATCGTACAGCAATGCTGAGTTCTGTTGAGATACCTAAGCAGCTTTGCTTGTTGATTTGCTCATCCATCCATCCATCCATCCATCCATCCATCCACAATGTGTAAACCGGTCCTTTCCACAACTTTGTATGAGATGCTTGTGTTTCCCTCTAACCTGTGACGCCAACTCTGGTCTTCAGCTAAAATTCTTAAATGCTTTCTTTGTAACCTTCATTTCTTCATGCTGTTGGTTTTCACTTGGTGGCTTTATGTAGCTGCCTTAGATATTTTAAAGAGCTATTACAGTTATGTCCAGTATTTCCCTTTGGTGCTGGTGGAAAAGAGCTTCTGGTTAGTAACTTCTCGTATTTTCCTATTTAAAGTCTGGTAGATGGGGTCTATAATAGTATCTCAGAAAAAAAAACCACACTGCTTTACTCTGATTTTATTTTTTTTGTTGCGTTTAGTGAGTTCTGTGGATTGCTTTTCCAATTCTGAAGTCGTGATTGCCTCGGAGCTACATTGCTTATGGTGATTCTAACCACATAGTATAGTTGTACAACAATAATCCAAATATAAGAGTTATTAGAATGCACATTACTAATCTTTGTCACACAACTACAGTATCTATGGAGTGAATTGGTCTTTCTTCTTTATTACAAGCCTACCTCTTCAGTTCAGCATGGTGTTTCCTTCTTGATGAAGTCTGTGTTTCTAGGCTTGTCATATTAATCATCCACTGATTACTTCTGGTTTTGTTTCCCCAAGTTAGCAATATTTTTTTCATTGCTGTCTTCTGTAGGTGAATAGTGTCATTTATTGTATTTCCCTTGATACAAAACCAGCTCCGTTTTTATAGCAGCAAAAGCCACTGGAGAGTCTGTGGAAGAAGTATGGCTCCATTGCATGAAAAATGTGGGAAAAGTCCTAAATAGCTGATTGGAGTTGTCTGCAAAATTAGAAAACTTCTTCAAATACTGCAGTTTCTTTGCAAAGGAACTTCCTTTTACATTTCTCTAGCCATATTAGAAACTCGGGACTGTATTGGGGCTTCAGAGTGTTCTCAGTGGTTCACTTCATGGTCCTTGTACCACAGTTCTCCATACGGGAGGCTGTTTGGGACTGTGGAACAGCGTAAATATAGTGGCCTTCCCGTTTCAGGAAGAAAAACACAGAATCCCAGCACAAATATTAAATTTGCTCTAGTACATCTATTTATTTTTTTCTTTTATTTTATTGTATTTCTAATTACTGTGAGTCTTCCATCATCCTTTTGCTGACATTTCCGTAAATGTTAAAGAACAAAGATTAAAGAGCAGCCAATGCAAGTGTGACTTTAATTAAACTATTGAGCCAGGATATTTCATTCTGAATATTACTGAACTTGCATTATCTCACATTTCATTGATTAACTGCATTTAAATGTAAATTTTGAATCCACATAGCCTATATTATTTTTAATCAAGATAATCTTGTCTTAAAATACGGCAATTTATTTCTGAATCAGTGTTACTGAGAATATAGTATTTACTCTAGATTCATTTTGCATACTACTTGGACCAAGGTAAAGTGAACTATTCACATGTTTTTTTCCTTCCGTAGATAATCTAAGGCCTTTTGGCAATGTTTCTAGATTTTTAGGCAAATACCATGAGTCTATGTAAAGTGTATCTGTGAAGTACAAGTAAGCATTGTACAGGACAGGAGGTTGAAATTGTTGCAGATTCAAGTATCTGACAACTTCCTTATCACATAAAAGGAAAGCATTTTTAATACATTTAAATAAATGGTTTGTATCAGAAATGGTGATCACTTCTGTTCAATATATGCAAAGCATTATATTTGACTTCTCTTTTTGAAACAGCAGATTTTTTTTGAAAATTGATCTAGCCTAAGAAGTATTTGGACTCCCAAAGAGATAAATCAACTTCTTTTGAATAGAATGACATTTTTACCATTTATTTAAAATTATTTTGAATTTTGCGTTATTAAAAAACACAACTCTAAAACATTTAAATTTTAACCAGATTATTTCTTCTGTCTTCTTTACTGTAATACTCCATTGTACATATTATGGTATTCTCCGCCACAATATAGTTCAGTTGCCTAATTTGGTGAGTGAATCAAAAGAGTCCGTTCTTGCTATATTTTAATGAAAAAAAGGTCTACACATTTTATATTATGGTTGCCTGAGAAAAGGAATCTGGATCAGTAAGGGCAGCTACTTGCTTTAATTCTTTTAAAAACAAGTAGAATGCAGGCATCTCACTGCCATTTGTGCATTTGAAAATACCAAAAATACTGAACACCTGAATGGTGAGCAGTGAATGGTAAGACTGGGTCGGTACCTTTGCTTTGCGCCCTTGTTCCCCCCTCTTCAAGTTGAAAACAGCTGATATCAAAGCTCCAGCAGCCCTGAAGCATATCACTCCATTTACGGCCAGTCTAGCAAAATCAATCTTTTCAAACATGAGTTTAAGGTTAATCTATTTCAAGTACACTCACTCATGGGCGAGTGCAGCCTCTGCATCTCCTACAGATGAGGAAAAAGTAATCTCACTTAGGTTATTCCTGCTTGGAACTCAACTGGGTGTTCATGCAGTTCAAGCATCTGTTGATGCTTTACACTATTTGGTGTGTACTTGTAAATTATTTGATAAATATTGACAATATCTTTGCTACATAGCTTGTCTTTTAAATTTTGGACCAGGAATGCTCATACTACCAGACTATCTCCATGAGATCCATGTTATGGGTTGATGGAGACCATTCAGACTAGGCTGGGGGGGATGGCTATTGACCACCTTATTTTCTTTTAAAGTACATGGTAGAGTGAAAGTTAGCCGGTCAGGAAGTCTGCATACTTTGCAGTACACTTTCGTGAGAGACAAAACAATTAGTGACCTCTAGTTTGGTTGGAGTAAACAGAGTGATCAAAACCAGTGTACCATAAAAAGTAAACCAAGTTAATGAAATAATTGTTACATTAACAATTGCTACATCTAATATAAACTCAGCTGACAAAGCATGTCAGCAATTGATAATGTATAAGAATTGAGTATCGATGAACTGCAATAGCGTAGATGTGATTTCAGTTTAAGAAGTAAATAGCCTGTAAAAGTCTCAAACCAAAAGCGATTGTATCTTTTTTTAAGCTTCCTCTGTATATCAAAGTAAATGTGAAAGAACATTTACTGAGTGAGAGTCTCTGAGCAGGGTTTAGTCATCCATACATCAAGAACAACTTGGACCTTATGATGGACTGGTAGCTCCCTGCCTTGATGGTCGAGGTATCATAGGACCCTACCCAACTTTCTGAATGGCAGTGGCATTAGGTTATTAAATATTTTTTTCTAAGAACAAAAGCAAACATTTGCTTCTATTGTGCTTTCAAGTGTATAGTTTTGTATGCCTAGTCCGCATCTGTGTCTGAATCCTTAGCCTTGCCCGCTAGGCTGTAGCACCAAGGTCAGATAGATAAGGTGGGACTTCTCTAGTATATTGACAACCTTGCTGGATTTAAGTTGACTCTACGTTTTACAAGTGACATCCCACCAAACTGTAGGTACTGCTTTTCTTTAAACTGGACTAATTGCTTATTATCCTTATCATCATTTTTATAGCAAATGGAGAAAAATAAGCACTTCTAAGACATAGTTCATCTCATCCTGAGGTAGATGACTGAAACAGGCCACATACATCACACCCTCAACAATTTTAAAGGGAGTTCAGGGTGATCAGCTCAAAAACGATGTCTCTAGTGCAACAGTCTAAAACCAGGTGAAATAAATCCTAAAATCCATGGGCAGCTATACTCTCCCTTAATGGCTTTAAATAAACAGACTCTATTAGCAAATGTGTAATAACTTGCAAAATATTTATCACCCTACTAAGAGCTTTGACTAGAGAGGGATATATATTTTCTGCTTTGAATGTTTAGCTTCTAGCTTTACAATACTAACTGCACTGGGATGACATCTGTAAGTATCATGTTGTTTTACATAAGATTCAAGTCTTCCAGTAAACCAATTTTTAAAATACACTCTATCTGCTTTTAAAGTAAGTCATCTTTTAATAATAATCTTGTCCCATCAGCAATAGTTCTATGAAGATATCTAAAAATCATAAGTTTTTTCTTCTGTGTGGGAGCTGTTCTTTCATATATATGAAATGATGAATAAAATTCTCCCTTAAATCTAGGGGTTTTGGCAGCTTACTATTAGAAATTCAGGTTCTTGCAAACTCACAATGAAGAGAATAAAAATAAGTTACAGTTTTTCCTGCTGAGAAATACCTCGAGTGTCAGTGATGAAAGGATTGTTCTCAGGGAACTGCAGAACAATTGTCTTGCAGCCTTTGTTTAAATTAAGCCTATTTTATTGTCCTTTTGCACCTCAAAAGGACCTCTCAAATTACATTGGGTTGAATTCTTGTCATACTGTGATAAATTCATGTGCTCTCATTTTCACAAGCATTGAACAGACGCTGCTCACGTTGAAATCCGTGAGCGCTGTGTGAAATAGCGCAGGCTAAAAAGTTGTAGCGCAGGCTAAAAAGTTGTAGCACAGTCTCATTAGACGAGGTTGTGGGATTTGAATTTTTCCCCTAAAAGTCTGTAGGCTAAACCACTTCAGGTTGATGGGAATGCTTGATGATGTTGTAACATGCACAATTTTACACATGCTCATGCTCACACACGTACGCACATGCACACACACACACACACAAGACATATAGTCTTTGAGGTGCAGAAGCCCATCTGAGCATTCAGAATGATAACGTGTGTCAATATTGTGACGGTAGATACGTCCTCCACATTGCAAGGAACACTTTGTCAGTACATGAATAGCCTTCCTATTGGGTTCATATGGAAAAGCATATCAACAATGGGAAGAAGTTATAAATGTTTGTATAATGTACAAATATGTTTATGTATGTATAAATATATAGTAAAGATTTGGCAGCCAGTAATTTCAAGCTGACTGTAGAGTAGCTGCAGCTGAAATTAGTAGCCAGCAGGGTCACTTCCATTTTTTTCATTGTCCTGAAATGTTTTCAAAAAAGATCTAATGCTCATTAGCTTTTGCTTTTAATGTTATTACGATTTTTCAATGACAGTTTACACCAGATGTTTGCTCCTGTATGCATACGCGGCTATGTGATTGCAGCGTTGGACTGCTGGGAACTATGCAATGTAACACATTTAATTAACACCACTGTAAACATTCAGAATTATATGTGCCCTAGATCCTTCTTTCCCCATCTCTTTCACTGCTCCTCAGGACTGTATGAGGAATAGAGGGGGGGAAAAGAAATTGATATCCAATTATCTTGGATATTTGATAGTTTTCCTCTTGTTTACAAACAGTACTTACAAATCATTTCAATTTCTCTATAAATTACAAACTGACATATATTGTCTGATGAAATCTTTGCAAACAATGTGACAGTGATGTATATAGCACTTTATGTGGTTTGAGAAAAGCAGTACATCTGGGAGGAAAAGTGTTTGTTTCCATTGAGAAGGATATGCTGTGATGTGGTATAAAGATTTTCTAAAAAAATAGACTGTTGTATTTACAGGAAGAAAAGTGCTATTTTATTTGTGTTTGCTCTATTAATCTTACATACTGTACTTAGTCTGTCAAAATCTCCTTTTAGAAGTATCTCCATGACCAGTGAAACATGACACATGAACCATGAAAATCAGGCTGCTGTGTACTGAGTTATTTTGCGGTACTGGTGGTTCTTTTGTAAGTTCAGCTAATACAGCTTCAGAGGTCAGCTGTGGGTTGTAATTGAGTTAGATTATGTCCCTGTGGCTTTGCAACAGCAGATCATCCAGTGAAATGTTAACAGCTTGTAACGCACTAAAACCACTCATGAATAACCATAGTTTCAACTGTTTTGAGTAGTTTCTTATCTATGAAGGTGCTACAGGTTGTTAGTTTAAATGTAGGTATGTAAGTGTATGTGAATATATGTATTTATAGAAATAATTTTTTACAAGTAAAAAGGTGTCTTTATACATGCAGTTACCTCAGATGGTGTGAGTTTATCAATATACTGCAAAGCTTTACTTATTTTGAATAAAGATGGAAGAATCTATTGCAGGTTTAGAAAAGAAAAATCAGATTTTAGCAAACAAAGGATTATATTTAATTTAGGCCATGCATGGAAAATATGGCATTTTAATGAATGCAACATGAGATCAGGGAAGGGCCTCCTGCATTCCACAGAAGCATCTCTGTTTCTCATTTCTAATGTTCTTTTAAGGACCAAACAAGAGGTTTCTGGCAGAAATAAGCTTTGGGCCTTGTTGAAGTCCTTCCCTCCAGTGAGGTTCAAGTTCATTTGACCAGTTTTAGGGATTTTTACGGATTAGTTTCGCTAGTTCTCACAGGTGAGTTTCACCAGTTCTTCTTAGAGAAGCACTGCAACACTGCCTCCAGATTTCCCTCCCGGAGTTGTAGTGTACCTGCCGTGCAGATCGCTTAGCAATGAGAGCTTTACCTTGAAGAGCAGAAATTGCAGTGCTGGTGCTTGGTTATGCTGCCAGAAAGGGGGAGTTGGATCGTTGCTGTGATGTACAGCACCTCTGGCTCCAAAGCAGTACCTGCCCCGCAGCCAGTGGGCATCCCAAGTGTCGTTTGCCACCGTGCTTACAAAGCAGGATTGCAGCTGCTGCTTTTGTGCATCTTCTCCGAGGCAGGAGCTGCCGAGGTTGACAAAACGGCTGGGTGATCGCGTCCTGGAAGGTGACTGCGCTAACAGTTCTACCGCAGGACCTCCAAGCCACCAGTGTGGCTTCCAGCGCCCTCCCCAGCGTGCCAGCCTGCTGTAGCAGGGACGTCGTGTCTGCCAGGACCATTCATCAGCGTAATATTGGGGTCTTCTGCTTCAGATGGAGCTCCTCATACCTCACTGTGATGGAAACAGAAGTTAAATCACTGCAACAAAGACAAGGGTGGTTGTAGCTCCTGCTGTGAGGCACAGCGTGCTCGGGGTTTGTACGCTGCAGCTCGTAGGCAGGAGGGAGGTCTTGCTAAGCTTTGGATGCTGAGCTCTGGGGCTGACATGAAAAAATATCTGCTGTGAAGTTACAGGCCTGCCCTGGAGGCAGAATTGGCTGGTAACAGAGATGAGAGTTGCCGCTGCTTTTTACTCGCCCCGGGGGTAGAGGCAACGCAGTGTCACTTCCAACTTGACAGCATCTCCTGGAGGCCGTGCTGCGTGGCTGCCGTGCCAAACAGTCCCGCAATGGAAACTGCTTCCACAGTAGGGGCTTTTCAGCAGTACAGTAGGAAATATTCAGCAAAGGAATACATTCTTGGTTCTGTTGAACTGTGCGGATATAGGCAGACATGCCTCTACACACGCTTCCAATTTTCAAAAATTCCAGAGAGAAAAAGAAATGTGTTTCCCCCATCCCGTCTCCAAAATATTTGTTCTCTATGCTTGTAGGCTCAACTGGTCCTGCTTGATGCAAACTTTGTTCTGTTATATATGTAACTGTACTGAAAAAATCGACAAGTTTGAATGAGGGGTATTTATTTCCCACTGTATAGAAAAGGGATATTTATTTTTCACCGTATATAAGAGGACCTCACTCTGTTCCTCTTTTGGTTTTGTGACCTCTGAGGTCATGCTGAATATTGGTGGTATCTGTATGCAGACTTCTGGGGCTGAGGAGAATTAGTTTGTCTTTATTACGTGGTCTGTGTTTCACAGGAAAAAGCTTTAGAGGGCATGACTGCTGCTTTTAAAGTAGAGGAGAGAATAAACTTTCCTTGCCTCTCAATGCATCTGTACCATAAAGGTACAAAAATCCTTGTATTCTAGTTTGCCTTTATTGGCATGCCGTTTTTGTGGGCAGCAATGCTCAGATTAGCTATGAACTGCTAGTTTGCATTTGTGAACTGAAGAAAAGTAAACCATTAAGAAATGAAGCATAGACATGAGTTATTTAATTTTTTATTCTTTTAGTTTTAATATTATAAATTGATTCAATCACTGGAGATATAGACTAGATTTTAAAAAAGGGGTCTGTTTATTGTATTGTTTTGACTGTGCCGTTTGCATTATTTCAATGAAACTAATGAAATTGCGAAGAAGTAACACTAATCTGGATCAGGATGTTTGGCTTGAGTGTGTATTTTTAACTTGGAATCTGTGCCTAATACTTTTGTTCATGGCAGTGCAGGACTGAACCCTGTAGTTTGAAAACAGTCAATAACATTAAGATCAGAGTTACATCATCTTTTGTATCATCTCTTTGCTGAAGTCATAGAGGAATTGTAATAATTATTTAGGTCTATTAACAAAAGAAAGCAGTTAAAAGTAGGGTGAACTGCGCATTATACAATACTCCATGCATATGACCTATAGGGCTGATTTCAGTGTATTAGGGAAGATATTTATACATGCAAATATTTTTCAGTATTTCTTCACTGGCTGCTACCAAAGAAGCAAGTCTTTGTTGTAACAAAGGGAATTATTAATGTTTGAAAGTGTCTTAATTATCTTTGAAAGAGTTTTCTCAGGCTTGACTTTGAAGAATGACTAAGAAACGTGTCATTTAAGTGATGGTTCATTTACTGTCAGCCAAACAATTAATTGAATTAGCAGGTCAGACGAGAGATGGTAAAGACAGATATATAAGAAATACAATGTCATTTTAGTGACAATGTAAGGAAGAAGCAGAAAGCGTATGTAATTCATACATTTAATCATAAGGTATTGTATCGTATGTTTTGTATGTCAGCAGTCTTGAGGCAGTTTGTCCTCTTCTAGTAAGATGACTTTCTGTAGTGCTCTAGGGCACTGGGTCCCAACTGCTGTGGGACTGAGCCAGAATTTAGCTGAAATAATCAGTATTAGAGCCATGTAGGGGATCTAACTTCAATGGGAAATACTGCTGTTGGTGGGGGTTTTTTTGCATGTAATAATTTAAACTGTAAGTAGTGCCATTTCAGAGACAAGAAGAAAAACATGAGATAGATAGGCATTTAAGTAGGGGATGTCTTACTGGAGAGAACTGAGTTCTCATTAAAAACATAGTTCTTGTGTCTTTCACAGGCCTTATGTAACTTAGTAAAACCGCCGTAATTGATGCTTTAGATTTTGTTAATGGTTTTAGCAAAAGCCGAAATAGATTTTCAGAAAGAAGAAAAGATCACCCCCAAAATTGTCTGCTTTGTGTACAAGCAAGCATGGGGTTTTTTCTGCTCTCTACTTCCACCTGCTGAAAATGTTTCAGTCTCCAATCTAATCAGCTCTTTACTCCTCTTCAGACCAGCTGTAGGAAATCAAATGGAGATAATAGTGTGAATCAAGTTCAGGAAGTTTCAAATCTGATCAGAATCTCTGTTTGGCTACATCTTACGTCAATGCCTACAGTAGTAAGTTTCTAAAATACAGGAAATTACATTCTTGAAAATTGTTTGAGTGATGTATCTTCATTAAAAAAAAAAAGTTTTTTTTTTTCTTTTTTAACGATATGATGCTGCTCTGCATCTGTGGGTATGTTACAGCATTCTCTCCGTGCATGTTAAAATAATGAATGATTGTTGCTTTGTCAGTAAGGGAGGATGAGATTTGGTTAGTATGTGGGAAAATATTGTATTTGCTTCTCAATGTTGGATTTAATAACTTTTCTCCTTGCTTGTGAAACTCATTTGCTTGGTTTTAACTGAAACTTGCAATTCTCATGTAAATTTAGACTCCAGTATCCTGAATTATTGAGAAAGAAAAAAGTTGAATACTGTGAGACTTGTGATAAAGTTACAGTGACTGTAGGCTAAATTTCTAAAGGAATATTTCTAGATAGATGTTTACTATATTACTAAATACATACTACATACGTTTCATAATTTAGATTATTAATTTATATGAAAAGGCTTTAAAGGCTTTTTCTCTAAGTTATTTTGGCATGAAAGTGTATATTGATATCAAAAGTCTGTTTCAAGATTTAACTGAAACTTGTTTTGAAGCTGTTATTTAGATTTGTTGTATCATAGTACTAAAAGGTGAATGGAACGTGTTTAATCTCCTGTATATGTATGTACATTTCACTAAACCACAAACGTCATCAGGTGTTTTTCAGTATATATGTCTAAAAGGGGATGTCAGATGTGGGCATAAATTTACAATTTGATGTATCTCATAGAAGTAGCTTTTTTTCATTAGCCTTTGCTAGTAAGGAACTAATCCAGTGTTCAATAGGAGGTATCACCTTAGTGTTACATATTGTCCAGATATCCTTTTTGCTGCTATATTATTCTAAAGTATTGCCTATCCAGTAGTACTGGCTTTTGCTTCAGTTTTTCAGGAGAGAGTACTACATGTAGTATATAAGGACATACATTAGAATTCGATGAAAAAGATGTCTGGACCTGTATTTTTGTGTATTTGCAAAGCTCATGAAAAAGCCTGGCAAAATGATGCGATAGAGCCATGACAATTTATGATCAATAATGCGGTATGAACCAAATCATTAAGAAATCTGTTGTGATATTTAAGTGTTCAGTTGGCTAATCCAAAACAGATGAGTGGGCTAGAATGACAGAGTCTTTGTAATCTGCTCAAGGTAATAATCATATTTCCTGATGATACCTTAGGCAGCCAAGAACCATCCCACTATGATGTTTTCCTAGCTTCGTTGTTTGTTTGGAATAATAGCATTAGCGTGAGAGGGGAGAAGCAAAAGGCTGCTCTGCCCACCTTGTGTTTGCTGTGAATACCTGCGCTGATGACCCCTCTGCTGTTCACCTGTGTTGGAGTTGAAGCTGATTTTTAGGACTGAAGCTGCTCCTTTTGTCTATAGATGCATGGAATACTGTCCCCATAGGACAGGGGTCCTTCTCCTCTGACATGCTTCCAGTGAGTTTTTAAATCAAGGAGACTTTCTGTGTTCAGAGTGGTGTGTAAGTACAATGAGTGGTTTTACAGCTAAATGGTTCTGATGCTGATCTAGCAAATCATCGTGAATCTCTACCCGTTTCTGTATGTTTTAAAGCGGTGAAAATATGATCTGCAACTGTACGTGTTGCATCCCTGCTGCTGACAGCAACATTAGTAAGGGTCAGGGCTTGTGGATTTTTTTTAACCTTTGTGGTGTCCTCTCTTGCCCCAGAAAGATGTAAAACATCAGAAATTTATTCATTAAGCAAAATTACATTGCCTTGTAAATGTGCATGTTGATGGCTTGTTTTAAAATGTTACAAGACCCATAAAAATCCTTGAAATATCTTTATTGGTTTGGAGAAGTGGAGTTGCAAAGCTTCCAAAATAGATACTAGTAAAGCCAATTCAAGCACTGAAAAATCATAAGGCAAAGTAGAAGTCAGGACTTTGGAGTTGACTGCAGACTTCATCAGCCATTCGTAAACTTCAGCTGGGCATTGAGAAAAAAGATGAAGTGTGCATAATGCAACATATATATTGTCTCTTAAATCTTAATATATATTCTGCAAAGTATTAGTGGCATATTCCTGCAGGATATTGACAGTGCTTTAGAAATCACAGATATTAGAAACAAACTGATCTGTCATCCTGTCAATGTATCCTTCCTCAGTTACCTCTCAGCACAGGATTTTTCCTTTAAAATATTCTCCAGCTCATTGCAAATTTTAATTAGCTCAAAAAAGGAATTTCTATCATTTTTCTCCAAATAACATTTCTGATTGAGTATCACTGTAAGTTTTCTTTAGTTCATCTAAATTTCTGTTCTCTTAAATTCATCTGATGTTGCACAATTTTACACTTCAAGTACCATCCTAATGTTATAATCTTACAGTCTCTTAGGTGTGTTTGCATACGTCCACAACTTTTGATGATTTTTATAGTCCTTTTCATCATGTGTTCACTATGTACTGTTTTTAAATCACAAGTAGCAGTTCCCACACTTAAGAACTGTGAAGGTTTTTCTGCAGTTTTTAGTTAGGTTCTATCCAGATTGTATGCTTGCTTTTAGTCACTATTATTCATTGCCCATTATTGCTTTCTCTGCATCCCTAAGATAAAATAGTAACCTGTAACTCTAACCCTTATTAATGCAAAATCCTTTTGGATCCCACTGTTTGAAGACAAGAAATGTAGTTTGACAGAGCACAGCAGAGAGAATTAAACAGTCTGGGTTTTTCCATGAAAAATATGTAGCAATTATTAAAAAAATTATTAAAACCAAGAATCGGATAAGTCTCATTCCATAGAAGTTTGATTACTGAAGTTGTTTGCTACATCCTTGTAAGTGTTTTGAAAATTCCTCCAGACATACTTTTTAACCAGAAGTATACTTTCTGCTGTGCAGTTTTGTTTAATGTGTTAAGGTAAAATGAGGCAGAGATTTGATGCTGCTGATGCAACTGAGATACAAATGTTGTGCTAAAACTGTCAGAAACTCTTGTTTGCTTCAGTCCTTTCAAGTAGTAAAGCAGAGAAAACAGCCTCTTGGTCCCAGTTCTTAGTTACACGTGACTCATCCGTATGACTTATTTTCTTCACTTGTACAGACTTCAGTCACATTTGGAACATATTATGACTTAAGTGAACAAATTATGAGCACATGTTGCACAATATACTTTATATTTTAATTAAAAACAATAAAACATATATCTGCATTCCTGTCTGCTACGCTAGATTGAAAATGAAGAGCTGTGTTAAGATGTTCTGTGAGACAGAACTAAATGATACCATAGAAAATCCTGCATATATTATTTCAAATTTGATTTGTAATTTGGAGTGGGTATTATTATTATTATTAATTTCTGTGAGAGGAAGAAAAGAGATTTATTTTTCATGCCCTAAATCTTTCCTCTTCATCCTCTTATCATCAGTGTTTGCATCCACAAGGAAGAGACTTTCCATTACCTGGTGATCAGAGCGTACTGCTTTTAAACAAATTATCCTAGCTGGGTTCACAAAGATTTTAGCACTCAGTGTATTGAGCTAACACCAACTTGTCATTGCTGGCCTAACCCACGGCCGAATCCAGAGAGAAGAGAAAAAAGACATTTGTTTGATTTAACTGTCTTTAAAATACCATCTCATGTAACTACAGTGTGAATGGCTGAAACGTTGTAGTACATAGTTATAAATGCCTATGCAAAAATTAGGAACACTTATATTTGAAAAAAATTTCACTAATGCTTTTTTTTTTTTTTAAATTTGAGAAAATATTTGAGGAAATACATCAGATGCATACCCATCTGTCTTTTGTATTTTGCTTGAAATAACTTGTTGCGTATTATACCATCCTCCTGTTCTAATTAGTGGCAGGCTAAGCCTTGAGTACAGTGTCCCCTTGGCCTTTTGGTAATACTAACACATGCCTAGTTGCTCTTGCAAGTAGCTTATCCTGGTCAATCCAAAGAAATGGATTGTGTGGCACTTCTGCACATACTAATGAATTCTGGAAAATGTTTTGGGTAAACAATGAATGAATAAGGACTTCAGATGTGTCTACCTCTCATTATAATTCCTCTTAGAAAATACGGCGAAGCAACAATCATTTTAGATCTCTCTAGAGCAGTGGGACAGATCTATGTATGGCTGCTCAGTAGGCACCATCAACATATCACAGCATTTTTCTTTTGTTTAAAAGTAATAGTCCACAGAGATACTTTCAGAGATACTTTCAAATGAATTTGATTTCTGTCTGTGTCGGTACTTCAAAATCACTCTGGAAGCTCTTAAAAATATGAATTTTTCAAAATCTGTTGCTATTTCATTGATTGAAAAAAGCAGAAACGCTATAGCAAGTTCTGATACTGACTTTAGAATTAGAAAAAAGGTTCTAGAAACTCATGTTATTTTGCAGTTTTAAAAATAATGCTGTTGGATGAGCGTTAGAAGTTAGCAAATAGTGAGTCTTCCTCCATCAATTTAAAATGCTAAATTCTCATGGTCAGCCATTCAAAGAATATTATATCATCAAGATGGTAGCCCCTCATTATGGTGTTTAGCTAATGGACTGCAGATTTTATGACTAATCATTAGTTTAGGGATTTAGCTATACAGAGAATGGGCGCAAAATCCTTCTTTAATCTTCTTTCTTTCACTAAAATTGTGACCACTGTAGGATATTAAGATAACATAGTGATCTTTGTAATGGTTTTGTGAAAGTCAGTTTTAGTAATATAAGTTAGGCGAATCTACTTTCTAGTCTTCAGGATAGTAAATTAGATACTTAACAATTGATGAAAGGAAAGCTGTTTGTTGTATATTAACCTTTGTATTTTAACAGTGGCTTGGCTTTATGCACGCTGTATATACAAAACAGAATCTTTCGTATTAAAAAATAGGTAACATGCTTCTTATATCTCTATAAATGTAAAAAATGGCTTTGAGTTTTCAAAATTTGTGGCTGCTCATCTCTAGTGATTATTGTTTTCTGCAGCTGTTTTTTAACCAATTTAATATTTACATGTGGGCCCTTCATCTGTTAAATGTCAGGACAATCCAGATAATAGTCTCAGTTATGACAAATCTAAAGTTTTTTGCGTGCTGTGAGAGAAAAATAGGGTTGTAATTTGGGTAATGTTGCCTCTGATCGTGGAAGAGATTGACTTTTTCCTTGTGTAGATAGAGAGATACTGCAGTAGACATGTTAATCTCTATGCACATGTTTAAACTAAATGAGAACTAAATGAACTTCACAGGTTTTAATTTAATTTTAAACTTGTCTTGATTTTTTTTTTTTAATTTTATTTTAAGATACTGTTTTTGCCTGCTTTTCACTAGTATTTATGCGGTTTGGTTTCAGTCATTCAGATGCCTGAAAGCAGAACTAAGTCTTAGGTATCTTACACAAATGTAACTACATTGTAACTAGTTTATTTTCTACAAACTTGACAATGTAACCATAACTTCTGCAACTGAAGCCCCCAAAAATTTTAAATTTCTTATTTTCAATTAGAAACCACAGACTAAATGAATTTCACAAAGGAGTTAATAATTTTAAAGATGGGGGGAAAATTGTCACTATTAATATGAACACAGCAAAAAGTAGGATTTCATCGAATCCTGAATTACAATTTATTTGCTCATTTTATTCAGCACATTTCAGTCATTACAGAAGTTATACTACATTGACACCAGTAGTAGCAGAAGTATTAAATATTTAGGCATCCATGTCTGAGAAGTGAGCTGGTAAGCATTGTGTAGACTATGTGGGATGAGAAAACAAGGAACAAAAATCTGCAGGTCACCTGCACAAGGGCGTAGTTGAGTCTGCAGTAAAACAGAGTAAAGGCTCATAGGCTCTGCTATCGGTAGCTTCTTTCTGCTGAAGCTCACTGTTATGTAGCACATACAAAATTCCTCTATTAGCCTAGGAAATGTGTGTGATACTGGCATTCTAATTTAGTTGTCAAATACTCCAATGGGTTGACTATGGCTGGATGCCAGGTGCTTGTCAAAGCCACTCTATCACTCCCCCTCCTCAGCTGGACAGGGGGAGAGAAAATATAACAAAAGGCTCGTGGGGTGAGGTAAGGACAGGGAGGTCACTCAGCGGTTTCCATCACAGGCAAAACAGACTGTGCTTGGGGAAAATCCTCTAGGTGAACCTGCTTTGGCAGGGGGCTTGGACTAGGTGATCTCCGAAGGTCCCTTCTAAGCTGTACCGTTCTGTGATTCTGTGAAAATTAATTTGATTTATTACCAATTCAATCAGAATAGGTATAATGAGAAAAAAGCCCTAAAACACCTTCCCCCCACCCCTCCCTTCTTCCTGGGCTCAACTTCACTCCCAGTTTTCTCTAGCTTCCCCACCCTAGCAGTGCATGGGAACAGGGAATGGGGATTGTGGCCAGTTCATCACACAGTATTTCTGCCACTCCTTCCTCCCCATGGGGGGGACTCCTCACACTCTTCCCCAGCTCCAGCATGGGGTCCCTCCCACAGGAGACAGTCCTTCCTGAACTTCTCCAACGTGAGTACTTACACGGGGTGCGGTCCTTCAGGAGCAGACTTCTCCAGTGTGGGTCCCCTGGGAGGTCACAAGTCTTGCCAGCAAACCTGCCCCAGCATGGGCTCCTTTCTCCACAGGGCCACAGGTCCTGCCAGGAGCCTGCTCCAGTGTCGGCTTCCCATGGGGTCACAGCCTCCTTCAGGCATCCAGCTGCTCCTTCTTCACTGACCTTAGTGTCTGCAGAGTTGTTGCTTTCACGTATTCTCACTTCTGTCTCCTGGCTGCTGCTGCACAGTTGTTTTTTTTTTTTACCTTCTTAAATGAGTTTTCCCAGAGGCACTACCACTGTCGCTGATGGGCTCAGCCTTGGCCAGCGATGGGTCCATCTTGCAGCCAGCTGGCGTTGGCTCTATTGGACATTGGGCAAGCTTTCAGCAGCTTCTCACAGAAGCCACCCCTGTAGGCCCCCACTACCAAAACCTTGCCACGCAAACCCAATACACAGTGCTGGTTCTTTTACTGTGATTCACGGTGACTTTGCTCCACCAGTATTCTTGTTGGCTTCAAGGGGCCACTCATATATTGAGCTGTATTTCATGAGAGTAGGGTCACAAGAATCTGTGTTTGCAGTTGACCATTTTTGTTGTTTGTAAGTATCAACTCTGTAATGAAATATTTGATGAACTTAAGTTTATACAGCATTTGTTTTGTAACCATTGCACTGCGCCTCTCTGAATGGAATATCTCTATCCTGCATAAGTGGAAATATTTGGATAGCACAAAAGTAAGCAAGTCCAACTTTGTGTTTAAGTTGCTTAATTTATGTGGAGGTGCAGAGCAATACTCAGAATGCTTTGAAAGTCTACCACTAGCTCACTAAGGCTTCTAGCATGCCTGAATGCCTTTGTTAATATCCAAGGCATGGTGAACAAAGAACAGTTCAATAATGCTGTTTTGGATAATGGCGTAGTTCAGTCAAGATGAGACTTTTCTGTTGGATTGGCAGAGACTGCAAGTCTTTTCACTCAACAGTTCCCAGGTACGTGATGTGCGTGCTGTTAGACTGGCAGACAGTAGTGGCAACTGCCTGGAAAGCAGCTGAAGAAAGATGGTTGACTGACCAGAAGCATGGCTGAGCTTTTGTTGTTAATATTGCATGGTGTCAGCATAAAATATAAAGGTGTTCTTAAAGTTTTTTTAAAAAATAATAATAAAGTAATTGAAGTTCACCAACCTAGAAGTGTTAAGCTTTCAAAAAGATAGATGAGACTTTTGCATAGTAAATTCAAAAGTCAGATGGTCCGCAGTTCCAGTGTGCCAGACAGCACTGTGCAGGAGAATGGACTGCAAGAACTTTATGCATTCACATTTGAAAAAAGAAGTATGAGTAAGAGAGGAAATCGTTGCCTTGTTCAGAGTCCTAGTATTGTAACAATCCCAAGGAATTTTTGAGCATAATAAATTTGCTATTGAGAAAGAAATACCAAAGAAGTTAGATTGGTTTGTAATAGAGCTGAGAATATTCACACGTTTTGTTGAGTATGTATTTTACACATCATATAATTTAGAATAGAATTATAGGGTGAATTGTGAGTCATGGAAAAAGAATTATAATGATTCGAACATGCTGTAACTCTTTCTGAGGGTGGAAAGTAATAGAAGTATCAAACTGAACAACAAAAAAATGGAATCTCTTACATAGAAAACTGTTGAAATAAACCTTCAAGTTATATTCTTGTACACAAATGACAAAGTTGCAGAATGCATGTTTGGCAGAAGAAAAAAAAAGAATCTCAGGTAAATTGAGTAATTTGAAGTGTAAACCAGTTATATATTGTTTTCAGGCTATTAACAATAAGAAATGGTATATCAGAACCTTAGAAAGAACATAAATATCACTATAGGGGATCTCTCTTTGTAAATGTTTCCAAAAGCAAGGGTTAGTGTGATTGAGAAAATATTTCATGACAAAAAAAATGAAACAACAGAACAATGTTTAGTGTTATGTATACATAGTTGCTGAAACTAGGTGTATAAAATATAAGACCAAGCTTGACCTCTGAATATGTATTTTGATCTTACGTGTCTTGCCAACAGTTCTTTCACCAGTGTATTCAGGCACTGCATAGAATAGCTTGTGTTTGATTAAAGTGTATGTTTTAGGTAGATGTCTAGTTTTCATTTGAACATATCGAGAGGTAGAAAACGAATTACTTTCCTTGGTAGTTCTTTCCTCATGGTTAGTTTGAATTTGTCTGGCTTCAGCTTTCAGCTACTGAGTTGTGTTAAGGCTTTTTTTTTTTTTGTTAGAGACCTGTAGAAGCCCATATTTTCTCCCTTTGGAAGTGCTCATATACTGCTGTCAAGTCACCTCTCAAATTTTCTTTGATGAACAGAGCAGACTGACATCTCTGAACATTTTTACAAGCAGCAGTGGAATAAATTTTTTACCTCCCTCTGAATGGTTTGAGATGGTTCTTTATAGTACCTGTCCTGAACATCATTTACCATGCTACCATTTTTGAGCTCATCACCCATAATTTTTTAATTTCTTAATGATTGATATGTTGCATAACATAATCCCTAAATTTACCTTCCAAGGAATCATACTTATATTTTTATATTTGACTAATGTCTTTTGCCTGAAAACTGATTTGGGCATATATCTGCTAATCTGTTCTAAATTCAAATTAGTGTAAGCTTCAGCAATACTGTATAATGATAATACTGTAGTTTAAGGTGGTGGTTTTTTGTTGTTTGTTTTTTTTTTTTTTTTGCCAAGCAATATACGCTAGTAAATCAAACTTCTTACAGAAGTATTTTCTAATTTATATCATTATCTGTGGAACCTAGAATGAACTATTCTGTATAAACCATGTTAAATGTAGTTTACTTTTCTTTAACACTTACCATCTTTTTTTCCCTATGGTTGATGCTGTACCAATTTCCCCATGTTTTCCTTAATGATGCTGCCTGCCATTTAAAACCATAACTTGAACACCCACAATCTCTAGAATATTCCTGTTATGTACGAGTTACACAAAATTAATATCTCCAAATTGGGAAGCTCCTCAGGTGACTCACTCACAACTCCTGAGCACTAAATCATGAGGCTTGCTGATCTAAAAGAAGTTCTTGATCCATAGTCACAGTATCTCTCATTCTCCTTAAAAAATAAAAACTGGAAGCTATTTCATTGTTGTCATTAATGATGTTTTGTTATAGGTCACCTGAGGCTTCCAGTATACTTTTCAGCATTTGAAATTTTCTGTAGTATGTTGAGGGTTTTTTTTTTTTTTCTTCCTTCTGCATTACAGGCTGGTCCTTAAAATAGAGGTCCTTTATTCTCCAGTTTTCTTCAGTGTTCTGTAACACAGTTGTAGTCTCTATTTTTCTGGTGTGTTTCCAAGGTCTGTGGTTCTTCATTACCCATGATTTAAAAAAAAACAAACAAATGAAAAAAGCAATCATATTTTTAATGTGCATTTTCTATACCATGTTCATGCCATACAGATTTTAAACATTTCAGTCTTTGTCATCCAAGAATTTCAAGAAATACCATTTCTTTTCAACAGTACATACGAGGCTCACGAGGTTGAGCCCATGTGAAGTTCATGAGGTTCAGCAAGACCAGATGCAAGGTCCTGCATCTGGATTGGGGCAACCCCTGGTATGAATACAGGTTGGGGGATGAAGGGATTGAGAGCAGCCCTGAGGAGAAGGACTTGGGGGTACTGGTGGATGAAAAGCTGGAGATGAGCTGGCAGTCTGCGCTCGTAGCCCAGAAAGCCAACTGCATCCTGGGTTGCGTTAAAAGCAGCGTGGCCAGCAGCTTGAGGGAGGTGATTCTGCCCCTCTGCTCCCCTCTGGTGAAACCCCACATGGAGTACTGCATCCAGCTCTGGAGCCCCCAAGATAAGAAGGATGTGGACCTCTTGGAATGAGTCTATAGGAGGTCCACAAAGCTGATCAGAGAGCTGGAGCACCTCTCCTATGAAGACAGGTTGAGAGAGTTGGGATTGTTCAGCCTGGAGAAGAGCTGGATCTGGGAAGACCTTATTGTAGCCTTTCAGTACTTAAAGGGGGTCTTATAAGAAAGATGGGGGTAGACTTTTTAGCCTGTTGCGATAGGATAAGGGGTAATGGTTTTAAACTAAAAGAGGGTAGATTCAGACTAGATATAAGGAAGAAATTTCTTACAATGAGGGTGGTGAAACACTGGCACGGGTTTCCCAGAGAGGTGGGAGATGCCCCATCCCTGGAAACATTCAAGGTCAGGTTGGACAGGGTTCTGGTGTCCCTGCTGATTGCAGGGAGGTTGGACTAGATGACCTTTAAAGGTCCCTTCCAACCCAAACCCTTCTATGATTCTGTGATTTTTCATATTTGGGCCAAATTGTACTGATGGCTATGAAAACAAATTTATTTTTTCTTCCTGTCCTTTCCAGGTTTGCTCATAACTCCCAGATGTGCTATATTTGCTTGGTTAGTACTCTTCCTTTCAGCTGTTGTGAATTGTAAGGCTGTTTTAAGTAGCATTCAGTTTAGTAGAATAGCTTCTCTGTCTGTCTGTGGATGCTGGTATAGCCTCTTCTCCACAGATCACAGAACTAGCATCTTGAGTTCCACCACGTGTAGGTGTCGGCGTATCCAATTATTTTTTTCATTCTTCATTCTTGTTTGAGTATAAGGATTTTCAAAATCATTATTTTCTTTAGCATGCTCTGAAGAGTCACACACTTACCAGTTGTATTTCCACATTATCTTACCATCACCTGCACTTTTTTATCAGTATCCTAGATGTACCAGAAAATTTAATGGTTATGATGCATCATGGGCACACATCTTGAGCTTTAAGAACAAAACAAGCACTATATTGGTTCAGACTGTAGGCTTGTCTCTCCAAATACCTTACCTCTTCAACAGCATCCAATAAACAAATACAGAAGGAGAAGAGTAGAATGATCCTTTCCTCACATGTCCAATAATGGCATTAGAATTTCCCAAGGAATTGCATTCCAGATCATTGTGCTTAATAGCCACTAATGGATTTATCACGTCTTTCTGAGGGACCTTAAACACGTAGCTGTTGTGTTCAGTGTGGTATTCTAACAGTTCACAGTTAAGATTATTTGACTTCTTCAGATTGGTAAAAAGAAAAAAAAAAAAAAAGGAAAAAAATAAGGTAGAGTTATTAGAGTTATGCTTTCCATTCCTTGTTAGTATTCATTTTTCAGTTTAATATGGTTCAGTTTAAAAGGCTGGTATGACCTTTCTTAATAATGCTGTGAATAACAAACTCAACAAGTCGTGTTCTGGATTAGCACTTCATTTATTTCTTTGTGGTTTTTGTTTATTTAATGCAGTGAATGGGCATAAGGAGTCTATCCCACTGTGACTTTTGTAGCCTTTAGGATCTAAAAATGAGAGGAAGTGGATCTCCTACACCCCAAAAATAAATGCTTTTGTAATTATTTTATCTTTCTGGCATAGAAAAGTAAAACAAATGCAGTGTACCCTTTCAGTCTCCTCACTCGCTGTATCTTACTGACCCCTTCAGTGTTGTAGGGAAGAATTACTGAGGAAGCAAACAAAAGAGGTACTTAAGGAGGTAAGAGAGCAAACGGCAAATCTCTTGTTGCAAATCTGGCCCCAAACAGTCCTCTCTCAGGCTTGGAATTGCAAGCAATAAAAAGAGGCAATAAAAGAGCCTACCCAAAGGCATCTTCCAGCAGTTTGATATTTTGACCAGTTGCTTCGCAATGATGAGAACAGTCCTACTTAAGATTAACTGAAATTGCCCCCAGATCACCAAATATATAATCAGAACAGCAGTTGTGATGGTAGTAAATCTCCCCAGGCCACACAACTAGTGTGAATGGTCCTTTCAGGCCATTTAACAATTACAGGATGAGGAAAGTGGGCAGGAATTTGAGATACCGAAAGTAGTTCTGTCGGTGCCTTTTGACATGTCCGCTCTGCGTACTGATACGCTGTACAGCTGTACAATCCCTTCACACTTGTCAGTAGTTGACTTCTGTTGGCTTGTCAAACCCAAGTTTTGGCATCCTTGCTTTCATGAACTATCCTTAACTTCATTTTGAAAAGAGACCGTGCTCCCATGCTTGAAAGGAGACTGATGCCCTGAAATGAAGGTTTCCGAGTCTCCTGATGGTAGCACTCTGTTTATTGTTACGGTCCTGAAAATACTAATCAGTAATGGTTTCTTTAGCCTTACAAACTAATTCCAATTCTACTCCTAAACTTCACCCAAGATCAGGAACCTGTTGAAGCCTGGAAATGAAAAGTTGGGTACTCAGAGCTACTTATACCAGCTTTCAGTTCTCTTGCTAACTACAGCACTAATTTCATCCCTTGCTTTCTCAGATTCCAATCCCAAACACAGCCTTCATTGAAGTGGAGGAGTTAAGAACTAAAGTAAAATTTAAAACTTCGGAACTTTTATCTCCTGATGTCAGCTGTCAGCTTTGCTCCGCCAACCTGGCAGGATTTAGCAATGGTTCAGGCTGTGCAACCCCAGTCTTTCTAAACCTGAACATTAACCTCAGTTCTGACTCTAGCTCTTATCGTTTAATACAGACTTGGCATCTAGTGCTGCTGCCTAAATTGAAAATAAGACATTCAAATCACCTAACGCTTAATAAACCAGCCTCTGTAGCTCTTATTTCTCTTATTTTCCTTGTTGGTTATTTTTTTAGCCTTCATCTACAGTGACAATACCAGCTGAGAATCTGTGTCCAAGTTCTGGTTTTGAAGTTAGCAGCATTGTTTTGTTGTATTTTGAAACAGCAGTTACTAATGTCTAGTGCTAATACTGTTTGTTTGTTTCCCATTAATATTATTAGTGGATTTTACATTGGTTTAATCTCCCATGTTCCTACATCCTCCAAATTGAACCTTTTTTGATAATGAATGGCTTTCCCAAGTTAGGGAATTACTTTGTTCAGTGGTTGCAGATTGCATTGAAAGGATGGCATTTTACTAAATTCTGTCAATTTATTATTCACATTGGCTACTGTACCATCTGTATTTTGAGATGATTTTTTTTTTCAGAAAGTATGTTTTTGTAAGAATTTTGAGTGAATGGCTGAATCTTTCTGTGATGCTCTATATTAAAGTAAATAAATAAAATCCACAGTGCCATTGCAAACTACAAGCTGTTCCTCTAAGTGCAGGGTTCTTACAGGAGCTCACGATCAGCCATGTCCAACTATATCCATAGGTGCAACTCCTGCCCTGCACACACCAAACAGTCTCTTCGGTATTAAGGAAGTCTCTGACACACTAGGTTTGTATAAGCAATATTATCCAATAACAAAATGATATTCTGAGGAACGCCATGCCTTTAATCTGTTTTAAGCATACAATTTATAAAGGAAAAAAAAATAATCAGACAATGCCAATGTAACTAGACTCTACTTCACATTTTTGGAAAAATACCCTAGATTTATACATTTCTGCTTTTAAGTTTTATATAATTTCATTTTTATTAGTCATAAAACAGGATGTTTGTTTTTTCAGAGATAAAAATATTATGTCAGTCGTTTTGTCTGCAAACCAGGTTAAGAAGATACCTCAAATGTCAGTGAACTGTAAGTGTCATCAAAATACGTTTTGAAAATGTAATGCTAAGTTACAATGAAGAAATAGTAGTTTAGCAAAATGAAGTAGCATTACATATTTTAATGAGAGTGGCCCAGGGAAGAAATGTTGATTTAGCATAAAGAATTATCGCTTCATCTTTCTAGACTTGAAAGGAACTGAATATCCCACTTTTGTGAGAAAAAACAAGCAATTTTTTCAGTTGCATTCTTTAAAAGGAATGAAGGAAAGTGTTTGCAGTACCAATAATATGTAAAATAATGCTAAAATGGTTATTTTTTTTCCTGAAAATATATGTGAATTGAAGTATTAATGCTTTTTGGTAGGGAAGTCTGTTTTAATTTAATTGGATATCCTCTTCTTAAAAATGTTGACTGTAGAAAGTAACGTTTAATTTCTGGTTGGAATAGATTTTTTTTGTAATTTTGTGATTAATCTCTTGGATGTTTTATCTGTTTGCTTCAGAGTGTCAGTATAGATGAAGAGAAAAGAAAACATTCCTTGGAAATAAATTGCCAGTTTTTGCTTTTTTGTTACATGTGGCACACGGATGTGTTTAAAACAAAAGCTCATGCTGCTGGAATGCGCTTCTAGAATATAGCTAGATCAGACTAAAACATTTTCAAAACTAATTGAGTCCAAAGTGTGCAAAGATAGATGGGTCATACTTGGATTTTTTTCTTCTGGAGATTTGTAAATTCCACTAGCAAACACAAAACTGCATTGCAAAGGATTGGGGGTTTTAGTAATAAATATCTATCAAACCAAGAGATTGCAGTTTGATAGCAAGACCACTTACTTCAATGCTGAAATAGAATTCAGGAAGCTGATTTTAGGTACGTTTTTGCTAAAAGTCTTGATTCTAGCTCTAAACTCACTCTATACACACCTGCATACGTGATAAAGATCACTTCGGATAAACAAATATGAGTCCACATGAGGAATGTTGGACTTGATAGCAGAATTCTCTCATTATTTATTCTGTTATCACTTAGTATTGCTAACATTAAAACCATCAAATGCACCTTTCAAAACAGAAAAAAAACCCCACAAAAAATTATTGAAATGCAGAAGGAAGTATATGAGCAAGCCACTATTAATCCAGTAATAATGACCTTAAGAGGTATTGTAATTACATACATGCTAAGATAGATAGCACAAATGAAAAAATACCTAATCGTAAGTTAAAATGAACAATGACAACAGATAATAATCCTCACTGGTTTTAGATTCTCCACACAGAGCTTCTTGTATCTCTTTAAATTTTTTTTTAGTCTCTTGAATACGTTGAGTACAGTTCCTATACTTTTGCTTAATATGGGGAATGTATAGAAAGGAAAGATGGTCCTCTCTTCCTGCTTGTGGAGAAACTGTTGCATACCACCATCTACCAGCTGACTGAGTCTGGGACAAATGCCAGAGCTGGCAAAGCTCTTACTGGATACAACTTTCACTGATGAAATTTTTGCTACTATTCAGCAGTAGCCTGGAAATATATATGCAAGGTTATTTGTAAAATAGGTTACCTGTATGAATAGGAACATTGTGAGACCTTCAGATGTTTTGCTATAATGTTGTACTGCAATAACTTGATACAGAGCATGTATACTTAAAACAAAAATTGGATGTGCTTATGATTATCAGAATAAATTTGGTGATGTGCTTATGATTATCAGAATAAATTTGTTGATGGTTTTGCAGCTAGGGAGGAAACTTTGCTGACTGAATTGAAGATATAGTTAAGGAGCTTGCTCGTTTTGTGCCCAGGGACTGTGAGTTTACTACCTTGAAGTCAGTCTTTGTGGTATTCATAATTGGCAGGAATAACTTAAACTGCTCTTATCTGTGGGTCTGTTTGCCAAACAGAACAACAGCGAATACATCATTCTGTTCCTGGAAATGTCTCAGTTTACTTGGAAAAACAGATTACAGGGAGAAACGGGATACAGAGAAGAGCCTGAAAGCTATTGTGTGAAGCCGTGACCACAGGATAATTCAGGTGGGAAGGGACCTCAGGAAGTCTCTGCTCCAACCTGCTGCTCAAATCTGAGCAGCATAGAAGTGGTGAGAAAGCCTGACCTTCCAAGGATTTACCATCCACTATTTGCAAATATCTCCATCTGGTTTAATGCCAGGAGAGAGTGCCTAGAAAATAAAGGTTTATTCACCATCTGTCGTACCCAAAAGGTGCTTTTGAATTTGATAATGTTGATTCACAGCTCAGTCCAGTACATGAGTCATCATGAAGCTGGGGACCTAGGATATAACTAGCAAAACACAGTATTAGCTTTTTTCCTTGTGATTTTTGACTTGTGTAGTTTCAAGTTCTGAAGCCACTATTTTCCTGATAAGGAAAACTCCGGTTTGAGAGATGTTTAGGATTAGGAAATAGTAGTATTATGACTGTATTTGACTCGGTTATGGATATGCTCAATGCAGAGCAAGACAAAATATGTAGCTTAGCATAGAAAATCTCAACCTTCAAAACCTTCAAACCCCAGAATATTAACTGGGGGCATGCCATGTTCTGTGGAACAGCTGCACACACAGCAAACTTCAAATTAAATATAAAAAATTACCCCAAAATGGAAGTCCTGCTCGGATGTGGGAGGATGTAGCACAAGGCGGAGCTTTTGTGCTAGACTTCAGCAATTGCTATTAGAATCATAATCTTGGTTCATTTTGGATATCACCAGAGATAAAACACTCTGAGAGCCCTCCCTCATTCTCTTAGCACTAAGAAGCTATTGGGAAGAACTTGCTTACAATTATTCTTTTACTTGGGAAGCTACTACACCTTATAGATCTCATTTGTTAAGGTGTGACTGCATCTACTATATCAGCTAACAAGCCTCACTTTCCGCTTTGGATTTTAGTTTCACAAGACCTTATTCCGGTGTATTCTGTTCAAATTCAGTAGAAGAACAGTCCTGAAGGGTGCAAGTGTTTAAAGATCCTGAAGAACAAGTATTCATTTACACAGAATAGCAGGATGATGTTCTTTTATGAACTTCCTGACAATTGCAATTCCAGTAAATAGTTCTGCTTCTCACAGCAGTTGTAATCAAGTTTTTCTAGTAATTAGGGTGAATAAGCTCAGCTATCATCCACCTTTTCAAATAAGCCTGTAGAAGTGAAAATCTGTTATGATTACATGAAGCACTGTAGATTCTCTTCAGGGAATCCAATATGGATGAGCAAGGAGGAGGTTTGTATTCGGCTGAATGTCTAAATAACTGCTACGACCCAGTCCTTGCACTCAAAATTCCGATAGCTCTGACGTAGAATAAGGGAGCCTTACGGATTCATGAGGTTGATTCCTGTCACAGTCACAGCAATGGTGAGAAGGTGTCTGTGCCTTATGCGCTGTCTTGGTGATTTCTTACTTTTTCTTTTGGGATTTGCATGACAGGGTTCCATGTTCACGATACAGAAGTTCAGCATCTGTAGTACCTCGCAGACCTATTTAGTGCTCTAGGATGATACCAGAGATAAGTGGAGTCCCTCAGTAGCAATCCAACGAGATGGCCAAGCACTGTGTGCTCAGAAAGCAGTGTGTGAATATGTGGATGCAAATAGTGTCCTGCAGAGCTTTAGACACAGTCTTGCAGCAGTGAATACAGTTGTCAAGTCTAATTTGAGCTTATAAATAGGGAATGGACACCTTCAGATCTGCATAGACCCACGCATCTTTCTGTATTAACAAAACGATCAAAAATAGAAGCAAGCAGCTTGACTATACCTTGACTGGAGAGTTAGAGCGCCATAATTATGCACGGGGTGCCTATGTGTATACACGTGTGTATTTATATACACACGAACACAGACATGGTTGTAATTAAGACACAGCCTGCATTTTGAATTCTACTTTCCTGCCTTCTTCCTAGCATAGGAAGGTCTAGGTCAATTAGCTCTCAGTAGTCACAAGTACGTATGGATGAAAATGCTATTTAAATAAAAGAAGAGATGATGCTTAAGGCAGTAGATTTTAACTAGCAGTCTCAAAATGCCACCTTTGTTAATAGCTTTCACATAACCTTGAGCAAATTGTGCTTATCCCAGGTGATCAGTACTTAACTTTACATACAGTCCTCCTCGTGAAGTTCAACTGGACTACTTTCATGATCAGCGTGAAGAGAATTGTCAGTGAACAGAGATGAGGTTAAAGAATTGCTCACAGTTAAAAAGAAAAAAAAAAGTTAATATTTGTTAATATGCTCTTAGTGCTCAGTATCTATAGCTTCCCACCTTCAAGGTGTGGAAAAAGCTCTTTTTATTTTGCTTTGCTTTGTCCAGTCAGATTCCAGTCCTGCTACTTGTATCAGCCAAATATATCCCTACGCAGTTTGAAGACCTGTTAAAATCAAGAAGTCCTAATGGTGTCAGGTGTTAATTCGTGACGCCTTAGAAAATGTATTTGGGAGCGCAACTACTTAATATGTACATAAGGCTAGACAGTACTGCAGTGGAGCCACAACATCCGTATTTACAATTTTAATCCAGGTAATACTTCAGCTCTCTCCTGTACCATATAATGAAATTCCAAAGCACAAGCTTTGTTAAAAGAGCAAAACAAAACAAAGTTAGAGCAAAATGTACCTAAGCTTGTTCTTGCAACTAGATTAACTATTGTAACCTGCTGGAGGAATATTTTCATCCCCCAAAGAAAGAGGTGATTCACAAGGGTCTGCAGTAGTTGTGCCATGAAGAAAACTACCTGTCGAAAGGATAAGGATGTCTGATTTGCTGTATAGAGTCTGGTTTACATTCTATAGGAGATCCCTAGGATGTTACCTTTAAAATTTTTGGCCCTGAGTTAATATAAAAATCTATTAAAATTTGCATCTCAGTTGAAGCCTCTCAATATATGTTAACAGGGGGAAAGAGCAGGCTCTTGCAAAAATATTTTACTGTTCTTTTGATGAATGGAAATGTGTATTTTCTTGACAGTCTGGAACTTTCCTGGATAAAAAGAAAAAAACATTTGGGAAAACTGTTTCTTAAAGGGACGTGCAATGATTTTTTGAGTCCAGAGCAGTAGTTAATTTTGTTATTTCCTTGAGGAGGATGATTTGATGAAGTAGTTCTCGGAGGCAGTTGTAAACCTATTTTGTTTATGACACTACTCATTCTTTCCAAGTTTCCTAAAGCATGCCTTTTTGACCTGTACACTTGTTCTTTCCTTCATGTGGCTCTTGGAGAGATTTGTAATGCACAGCGTACATTTCAGTGGTAGGAAAAGTTGTCAGTTTCCAGGTGAGGAAACATAATAATACTCCATCATATAATGTTTAGTAAGCACCCAGCTCCCAGGGAGATGCAGCTAGCACCATGAAGTAGAAATGAAATATTTGTGATCATGCTAAAGTGCAACTCCATGAAATATACCCAGTGCATAAGAACTAATAGTTTCTGTGTAAATGTTTGATTCTGCTTGTTTCATCAGAATAGAATAAAGGAAAAAAAAAATATTTTTCAGAGGCCCTTGACGTGTGACAAGGAGCACTATAAAGAGAGGGTAGGAGAATAGACTGTTAATGAGTTATCAGAAGTAATGATTAATTTAATAAAAAGCTAATTGTTGAAATCTTATCAACAAAAAGTGTTACTATAATATAAATGGCAAGAAATGAATGTCAAAAATAAGATTTCAGACGATTCACCATGGTGGAGTGGGTCATCACTGAATTAATTGTTTTGAATTTGGCAAATGTAACAATTTAATTTTGTTGTGCATAATATAAAAATTCCAGTAAATTAAATACTACAATGTAACATTGAAACCCCTGATTCTGTTGAAGCACTGCAAGATGCGAAAGGGAAATACATTATGAACAAAAGACTAGATATGTGTTACAAAATAATAGATACGTGTTAATGAAGACAAATCGTATAGTATAAGCTTTTCAATTTGATAGTGGCCTTATAATGTTTTTCACTACTTAGCGGGGTGTGCTACAGGCTTAGAACAAGTAATTAGATTTTTTAGATTTATTTCCAGGCCAATGTTTTCCCAGGGCTGTGCATTACTTTATAATGCATTGCTTTGCCCTATAACTCTTATCGAGGGAAGATGTAATTATTTTAGTTTGGTCTAGCACTGGGGGACCAGCATTCTCTGTCTTGCGTCTCTTCTGTTACTAAGTAATGTAACATTACATTACAGACTCTTGATCAAAGTGGCTTTTGGTAACTTCTGTCAGTCTTTGCACTGCATGTTCTGGCAGCCTCGACTATATAATTGCTTTCATTTCTGAGACTTTTTCTGCAAAGTGTTCGAATCCATTAGTTTATGGACCATGGCTATTGCTGTGTTGGTGATATTGCTAATACCTTTCATAAGCTGCATTTAAAAAAATCTTAATGGGCACAAGAATAACAGAAGCAACCTGGACAGTATCACAGTTAGCATCAAAAATTCTAAGTATTTGCATGTCCAGAGGTCAGTTGATGGGAGTCCCAAGGGAATCCCTATATGAGAAGAAAAAGTAATTCAGTAAAAATAATTCATTGTGAAACAGATCAGCCTGTGAGAGTTCTTCAGACCTCATACTCAATTCATGCAATTATGGTCTTTATTACTCTCCATAAAAAGAAATTAGTTTGAGGCTTCATGTGACATAAATAATGAAAAGTTACTTTTATGGGCACCTCCCAAGTCAAAGGGAGGGTTAATTATTTTTTGGGCATGAGAGAATGCTCTGGTAATCAGTGAAAAATAGTTTCTGTGTGGAAAAATATAATTAGTATTCTTATTAACAAGACAAATATACATATGAAATGAACTTCATTTCCCCATTACTGCTGTTAATGTTGCTTTTTTTTTTCTTTTAAGTTCATTGCTAGCTACTTGGCTGTGTATGTCAAACTGTTTCTGATTTATCATCTTTTAGAGAATTTTTTTTTTTATCATTTGTTGACTTTTCAGCATACTCTGAGTCATTAAGTGCAATAAGAGGTCTTCTGTTCCTGCTTTCTTGCCTCCCTAAAGAATAATATTTGTTCCACAAGGTTAATGCTCCCTAACGTGTGTCAGTCTCTGTAGTATACCTTCCAGTGGGTAAAACCCAGCATTATTCAGTCTAACTGTACAATTCCTATCATATTAGTTTTACAGGAACTTCACCCCAGGTGACTATTAGAGGGAAGACTGAATTCAGGATTAACATATTGACTTTCAAGGTGCTTAACTTTACCTCCTGAATAAATTTCTGACTTACTAACCCATATCTACCGTGGCAGACTTCCAAATTCTTTTCTGGGAATATACTTAGATTCAGTAAGACTTTTAAAAAACCTTTGAGATTTTTTTTCACCTGAATTCATTAAAGGCTTTAATGTCATCGTATTTAGTATTTTTGTGTGTGTGTCTTTGCTTTTGAATCTCCCAGAAAGCCAATATGAATTAATCAGAATCGTACCATGTACTACTTCCCTTTATCTTTTCTTCCCTTAGCTATCAGACAGGATCACATCAGTTTTAATGTTATGTGACAGTCCTTTGGGGAATCTGCATTCAAGCACTATTTTCTTACAGTTATTCTTGTATTTCATCCACATTTCCCCAACTCTATTGTATACCTTCAAGAAACCACAGTAGGCCTGTACTATTAGATACATACATGAGACTCGAACCTGGCTTTCCTCCTAAGGAACAGAGAAAGAAATTTGTTTTACTGAGTTTAAAGAGAAAAGAAATCCTTAGGTTTTAGAAGCATTACTACAAGATTAAGATTAAATTATTTCTGTACTTCCAGAAGCTACATTAATTTCTAGTGCTGTGCTGTATGATGTGTAGTTTTGGGAAGCAGTGATAGAATTATTTAGAATCAACCAGAAACTCACACGCAGATGAGAAATGAAGCATTGAAACCCCATGATTCTTTTCAGAAAGGGCTGAAAGTTAACTGGTTTCTCCGGCAAATTCTGGTTTTGCATATCGTTTTCCTATCTCTTTTATCTTGCCTTTTCAACTAGAGACAATGTTTTTTTAATCTCCATTGCCAAATTACAGCCTGGCTGTCTGCTGCTGTGCAGGTGACTAATTCCTTCTTGGCTGTGCTTCAAGAGAGGATGATGCAATAGCATCATTCTGTTCTTAAAGAGGTTTGAGATTATTTAAAAAATGACACTAAGTTCGAACATCTTGATGTTTCTGTTAGAATATGTGGTATTTTCTAGTGTAACACTAAATAACCCAAGCACCATCAGCTATAGATTGTACTGTACAACCAACATACAAAGAGTGTATTGTAGTATGTCAAAAGTGTCCATCAGTCCTTTATAAACAATGGACCTGGTTAGTTTAACATTTCATGGGATGAATTGAATTCTCAGAGCTTACATTTTCTTGCTGACAAGTTCAACAAGAAGAGGTACTGCAGTCAGTAGTGTTCACTAGCCTGGAAGTAACATGTTAAAGGTTATATTCATTATGGCACACTATGTCAAAAGGCTGGAAGTTACAAAATGTCAGCTAACACTGTGTAAGATTATGACAGAATTAATTAGGGCAAAGTATACTGGTTATGGCTCGCTGCAAATGGCATTGCTGGGTAGGTTTAAACAATCACAGAGATAAAGGCGACAAAGTGCAAACCTATCAAATAACACTTTATCATCCCCAAATTGCTTGTACTCATCCTTGATCTGGACTTGAAGAGTTCTGTGAGTCTCCTTCAAGGAAAGTTCATCTATTAAAAAAGTTGCATAAAAATTAAACCATTTTCTTATGCCTTTTAATTATAATAAAGTGCTCTGAAGTTGACTGTGTAGAGAAGATCCCAAGTTATATCATAAATATTATTTGTCAAGAAACTGTTTAAATTAGAACTAGAGCTTTGGAAAACAAAGATTTCTTTTTTTTTTAAAGTAAAACGGGCAGTGTGTAACTGTGGAAAAAAATCATTGTGTTTCTATGGTTCGGAGTAGGGAGTAGATTTTGGTTGTTATGTATTTCTGATTTACTGTATAGAAGGTTTCCAATTAAAAACTCAATGTTTCATGGTAGCAGGTACAATTTTCAGCTCTCTCTGAGGTTTCCTCAACTTAAAACACGGATATGGGGAACCAAAGATGTTCATAAACTCAAGTATCTCTAAAGCTATAGTACCACCTTTATCTCTTCCCTTCCCCACCAGAAGGTAGGCTGGCTTAAGATTTAAAATTTACATCGCTTGCCAAGAGCCGTCTATCCACAGACTGTGTCTGAAAGTGTCGTTACAATGGGTGAGCACAGCCAGTGTCCCAGACTGCTACCATGTAGTGTTTTCTGCGAACAAGTGGGCACTTAAATGTTCCCAACCAAAGTTCCTGAGATACATATCTGCCTCTATTCAGATTCTTTTCTTCAAGCTTGGCTTTAATGTTGAAAACCAAAGTGCTTTATGTAACACTGTAAGATTATTAACTATGCAGTTTTTTCCCCCCCTCTGATTTTGTGATGATTTTAAAGGCAGCTACTGGGAAAAGTAATGTTGGAGGTTTTTGGTTTTATCAAGAAATGTCAATCTGACTTTCATCTGAAGTCTGAGAGTATATTTTTAGCAACAAAAATTATTGGAAAGTAAGCTGCAGTTACTGGTGCAAAACTCTTCCTAACTCTAGTGCAAGTAAAACCAGGTTTGACAGCTTCTGCTGATAACGCAGTATTTAGAATAGTGGTTTGAGTACTTCAGTATGATGAGGCCATTAAGCCCAAAAGATTAAAGCACATGAACAAGATGTTCTAGCAGAAATGCTAAAAGTTACTTCATATCATATCTGCCTTTATATTAACGAAACAAAAAATAAGCTAAGAATAACATTCTAAACAAAATGTGATTTAGAAGAAAATGGAATGCATGGATAATGCACAGAATTCTTAAGTAGACTACCATTGGTGTTGGGAAAAAAGTTATTTATTGGTACTTAGATTTTCAGGAAATACAACAAAAACCAATCAAAACCAAATTATATCACGGTGAGGATATTTACATATGACAACAATGTTTGAAAGTGCAAGTCAAAAAGATTGTAATGAGTAATTTTTTTAATGTCCTGTTAATATTTACAGCCAGTCTTATAAAGTTGTAATGAACAAATCAACCATTAATATTTAAAGTAGTCTTGACATATTTATTTTTTCAAGCTGAGGAATTGCACAGATTATTCAAGCCTATTTTTTAATCTCATCTCTGTTACGTTGTCAATATTTTATATTTATACTAGAATTTACTTTGAGAGTTACTTTATATATGCACCTAATCATTGATAGTGCAGGAACAAGTGTTTCATTCTGCCACTTTAATTAGTCCAAATGAGATGAAGTGTATAAGTATTAGGGCCCTGGTTTTAATTATTGTTACTTTAATCCTGTGTCCTTAATCAGGCAAAAGGTTCATTGTCTTCAGTTTGGCTATGCCCTTTAAGTACTAGTATAGTAAGGCTGGTATGTGAAAGAAAAGTCATAACTGGAGTGCTCCCAGAAGATAATTTCCAAAACCCTGTCCATAATCATCCTATCCTTCTTTCTACCATATCTGAAGGTTTTCAAAACACTTATTCTATCTTCTGTTTGTTTGCCTTTTTCTTTCTGCTGTACCACGAGACAATTTTAGTGTGGCAAATTACTGTGGCAAGTACTCAAGTTTCAGTCATCATTTCAGACAGAACTGTCTTGTTGTTATAAGTTGTAATATACATCATGTTCTGATTAAAAATGTTCAGTGTGTTGAAATTCATAAAAAGAAGTTATTCTATCCTGTTTGCTTAGAAACCAGGAATATATTTTGTTTGCTCTCTTCAAGGCGGTTGCAGGGAAAATAAAAGCAGTGGCGTGTAGTTTATCTTCCTTAGGAACAGATTATTTTGAAGTGGGACCTGAGTGGAATTTATCTCCAATGGGATGTTACCTGTTTTTTTATAAAGCTCTTGAAACATAACGAGATGGAACCGTATGTTGACCTCAAGAGGCTAGCTAGTCTTCATCTTGATCCCAAAGCACCGTTAATAACATGCATGCAATACTTTATAGATGGTAATCCAACCTGCTCTTGAAGTCCTTAGTAACTTTTCCAGTTAAATCTCTTCTATTCTTAGAAAATTGAAGTCTCTTTTAAAGTTAGAAGTGGAAATTTTGTTTGGTGTTTGTTTTTTTTCCGTTCATCATCTAATTTGTAACTTCTTAAGCGCCTCAGTTCTTGAACCACTCACCATGGTTACTGAGAACATAATATATTCCTTTCCTCTGTGGCCTTTTTATATTTTTGAGTATTGGTATATTCCCTATTGCTCTTTCATCTTGTTATGAATAACTCCAGTTTGTGCAATCTATAAGAGAGATATTATTTTCTAGACCTCTGGTCTTTCCAGTGCTTTTCTTGGATTCTGTCCAAATTGTTGGTATCAGTCTTAAAAGTGCAGTGTCCGAAACTGAATGCAGTACTGAGCTGAGAAAAGCAGAAAGAAATAACTGTATATGTTCTGATTCTTGGCCTGTACGTGCAGAGAAAAGTTTTTGCCATTTTCGCTACGGCATGTCTCACGTAATCTATTATATCCCACAGGTCATTTCCTGAAAAGAAATTGTTTCTGAGACTCTTGTTTTTCCCCCTGTATCGGTGCAGTTGGTTATTCTGACCAAAATAGTCTAATTCTTCTGGCCTAAATTGTGTACCTGGACTTCGCCTTTAATCCTTGCATCTAATTTTTCAGATAGTTTCTCTGATTTGGGGTAATGTAGAAACAAATTCTCTAAAAATCTCTAAGAAAATTTCTGAGAATGAAGTATTGTAACATATTTTCTGAAAGTCTAAGAAAATTTCCGAGGATAAAGTACCATAGAAATAAATTTATGCAGAGATATTTGGTAGGAGATTGGATATTTCACCCTATTCATGATGGGAGATCAACCTTCCTTGACCTGGTACTGCAGATACAGCACTGGAGATACGTGGATAGATTACTTTTGCTTAGCTGTATATGTCTGAAAAATCTACTTTACTGTGCCCTCTGTAAATACTTTTTTAGCACTTAGATTGTACTTCTGCCCTTCAAAAAGATGGGCACATGGTGTGAAAACAGCTCAAAGCCACGGCAAAATCAATCTCAGTTGACCTATTTCTACAAGAATTTCACTGGAGGGGGGAAAATCGGAGTATGTTAATAATCTCTAATTATCCTTCCTTATCGTTGAAGACCCAAAATCTTCCTATCTATCCCTTCCCTGTCCTTTCCCCAATTTAGTCTTGTAGTTTTAACTTATTTCTAATGATTAATATGATGTTTTTATTACTAGTAGTGACGATTAATATAAAATGTGATGGGAAATATATGTTGTTCATTCAAGTATGTTTGCATTTCAAGAAGTTTTCAGAAGGGCAAATGACACCAAAATTATTATATGTTAAACAAGTGATTATAAGTTAAGCCGGTGTTGTAAATGTATAGTACAAGAAATATTTCTGGATAAAAAAAAAAAAAATCCAGAAACTTAATTTAATGTGATGTTCATTTTGCTTCAATTAAATGCAAATTTTACAATTACGTGTAGACGCCATAGAATTTCCAAGCTCATATTCATTAAGGAATGACCCTGCATCTAAATGCACTGGGTTTTTCGCTCTTGTAAAGTCTGGATTTATACCAAAGTATAGCTTACTGCACATCTAACGTCTCTGCTTTTTATCAGATTCTGGTCAAATATGAAATATGCCACACAAGAAATACAAATATGTAAGTAGGCCTGGAATGGGTAAAAATGTGATCATCTGAATTTATTAATGAGGTTTGTTAAACAAATTGTTCACAAAGTTTCAGTTAAACCTTAGTCCATGTATTTCCTGTGCACATTTAGTGCATTATTCAGATCTTTTCATAATGTTCTCATTATTCAAAACTAGAACTCATGTTGTGATTCAGGGCAAGTATTTAGTGCTCCTGAATTTGGGTTCCAGCTCTTGAGGGGTAAGAATTGTTTTGACCTTGTGAATGTAGTTTTAATTTCTTTTTAGTGGGCTAGAGGCAGCTAAAAATTATTATGAAAGAACTTCTAAACATAGATAGCACAGCTGAGAGAAGTAATTTTCATTCATTTCTGATATATGGTAAAACCTGGCTAGTGAATTTTCTCTGCCTAGTCAGTTCAATATTTATTTCTATTTTTTGTAACAGGTGGGTGAACAGAATAACCTGACTTAGTTAATGCTTTTTCCACACTATCTAATTCAGGAAGCCATCGGAGCTTCAGAATGTGAAATTAGGCATGTTAACTGGCATAGCCCATCAAGCATAAGGAAGAGCAGTATATCCTCACTGTTACTGTAGATAATGAATTCAAAGCCTGTCACTTTCTGATCAAAGAATATGTTCATTTAGATATTGTGCAATTCTATCCATTTAAATTAGCTGCAGGTTTTATACTTTGCTGCATGAGAGCAGGAGTCATGAAGGCTTCCGTAGAGCTGAAGCCCTTCTTACCTGCTGCCTTGTCCATTCAGTTACACTGAATTAGGGTGTATTAAAATTCTGAATTGTGATAAAAATATAAAGCTGTTAAAAATTACACTACATTAAAAAATAAACATTCCTAAGGAGTTGTAACAAGTTGAAACTCCGGTAGCTGATTTCAATGTAAGGTTACTTCCTGTAAATAACTTAGTAATGGTAGGATTTGAGACTGTGGTTGGAAGAAATAATTCAACATTTAGGAACTAGTGTTGGGTTTTTTTTTTAAATCTGTGCTGTTTATTTAGACCATCAATGATGGAAATACAACAAATGTATTTCTACAGAAATTTTTGATGTCTAACGTAAAAGCAATAAAAGTTTACTGTCTTAAAAACATCTGGAAATCTGTGGAAACATCTTACAAGGATAAATTCTGCAGTTTAGTAATAAATGTGTGTGTGTGTGACGTGTGTAAAGAGACATTTCCTGTTAGCCATTTATGCATATTTACAGAAGATGCTATTTTAAGAAGGTCTCATTGAGTTTAAAAATTTTGTTTGGTTTAAGAAATTCTCATTTTATATTGGTTGGAAGTTAGTATAAAAAACTTGATATTTTATAGTTCAAACTACAAATACATATATTTGTGGACAGTATGCTTGGGAAAAACTGTTGTGAAGTTGTATTTGAATCACAAAATTTAAATAATGAAAATCACTTCTTGGATAGTTTTAACAACATAATTTGTGGAGACTCATGTATTATTTCCATTTTATACTGTATATGGGGGGAAAAAGGAACGCTGTAGAATATTTTTCTGTTTCAGTATATTAAATAGTGTCTCATGTGTGAGGTTTGGCTCCAGCGTAAAATTGATACTTAATTTTGCTAACTGAAACACAGTAACTTCAATAGATATTGCTTCTTTTTCATAAGCAATTTATATCAATTATTTTTTAATTTAAAATTAGGATTTTGGCAAGATCAGGTATTTCCATACAGCCACACAAACCGATAAATTAAATATATGTATAACCAAAAGTTGTAATCTGTATAAAGAAGAAAGCACCTGCTTCAAATTCTAAATTAGATAGCAGTAGCTCAGTGTAACAAGATTTAATTAATTAATTAACACCAACTAAGCAAGTGCAAGCTAGAATGTTAATGTTTGCAAGATCCTTCAGATCCTTACATCCCAGATCAAAAGACGTTCAAAGCAGAATAATTACGTGATGTGCTTCTCTCGTTGAAATACAATCTCTAACTAGCATTTGAAACTACGGTAGTTTTTAAATCTGATTTAGCAGCTGTTTTAACAGCTGTAGAGAATTTTAGAACATTTACTGTACTGTTGGATCTTGCAGTTGGTGAGTCCTTGCGTGTCATGTGGCTACCCTGATGAGGATGGTTTTTAAATAAATAAAACCATCAACATAAAGAAAAGGTTTCTTCAAGGTTGCTAAATATGCTGCTGACACAGAGCCCTAAGGAATTTGCAATGGAATATTGAAACCAGGTAGCCTGTATGTCACTGCATTCCGCTACAGTAGTAGAGAATAAAATTACTATTCATAATGCAAGCACTTTATCACTGTTCTTGCAAAAAAACTGCCATGAACTTTGAGACCTTGAAAACTAATATGCCAGAAACAATAGTGGAGAGATGGGAAGTTAGAAAAGGTAATTATTGAGCTGCTGTTAGCTAAAAACGCTTTTGGGTCCCTGTATCTGTAAATATAAAAAAAAGAAGAGAGTTTGCTAGCTGGAGAGCTATCAGAAAAATGCATTTTAAGTCAAATCATTTTAGACTAGAGGGAATATAATTTGGGGTTTCACAGAACCTGTAGAGTTTTTGCAAACAGTATCAGGAGTTTTGTTAAAATAAATAAAAATGTAAAGCTATTTCAGATAAACACTTGGCTTTCCCCAGGGGAAATTATTTGTTATTCGCTAAAGCAGGGAGTGAGAGATGGTAGAGGGGTAAGGGGAAGATGGGATCGACATCCAGCATGCCAGGTTTTTTTGACTGGCAGTAATCAGATCAACACTCTGGTCATAAAACTCGTAAAAATCAAGTTATACAACTAGAGGTAGAGGAAACAATTTAGAATAGTTTTAGTTTGAAATGGACCTCCTTCAGTTAGAAGGCCATCTCTTTTTTTTCTGATGCCTGTTTTCCTCCTGATTATTTTGCAGGTGTTGCCCTGTTTTCCCAGTTCTTAGCTCTTCTCTGTACTATCAGGCAGTATTTTCCCATTTCTTGTTTTTCCTGAGGAAAGGAATAGCCAGGACACGGTGGCTGTGTGAAATGGAGCAAAGTGCACAGGCAGATTTGAAAATGGAGAAGGGAAATGTTTTGGTTTAGCTGGTAAAGGAAGACTGGCTCTGAGTAGGTGTTTCACTCTTGTTTGCCTTGGCCCAGGAAACCCCGGGGAAATATTTTCTATGTTTCCAGCAAGGGGTTGGTTTGTTTGGTTGGTTTTTTTTCTGTCCTGAGCTATCATCTCCCAGCAGTTTGTGATAAGGGTCAAGAATCTATTTGATTAATTTTTTTACAGACTTATGTGCTCAAGCACATGCATACAGGCCACGTTTCAGATGGATATGTATGTGTGGGACGCAAAGTAAGAAATATTATCAGGAAGCCAGGTATTAAGAAGGCATACTTTGATGTTTTAAATCTATGGTGGTTTTATGTTTGATGTCATTTGCAAGCTGGGGAAGAATTTCAGTTTTCCACATTAAAGCAATATGGCTAATACAGATGTCTGAGGTAACTGTGAATATTTTCTTCTCTACTGTCACCTTCTGCTGGTTTGAAGTTTCTTTTGTTCTATTAGGAAGCAGTATCTTGGTGCATTCAATTTCTACCTCTGTGCATACTGAAATTTGTAAGATTTTATTAGAGAAGTACATAAAATCAGATCTGTAACATTGCTTAGATATGATTAAAGTCTACCTTGCAATCTTCTTGGACTTAGTGACCATAGTGCAGATGGAAATCTTGATAAATGGAAATATTCATGAACCTTCAGTCAAAAATTATAAGAGGAGAAGATTTTTTGGAAGAAAACGCGCAAATCCTACTGTGAATGCTGCTTTGCAACCAGGGCTTCAGAAAGCTTTTCAGATGGATACAGCTTCTGTTGTTGCATGTCGTCAGCCTAAATGGGGAAAGAGTAAGTGCAAAAGTCCTGATAGGATCACCATCTTTATGTATTTTCACACATTTCTTAACCTTTCTGTTTTTAAACAGGAAGAAAAATGCATCCTCATTTTACTTCAAAATACAGATCCTCATTATATTACCTTTCCAGTGCAAAGCATGCAAGCACACCACCACACTAAAATTATTTGCTGTTTGTTAGAAGCAAGAAAAAAATAACCACTTTGATCAATTTGCTGCCTTGAAATGCCCTCTAATTTAACCATTATAGAATTGTATTTGATAGTGGCTCCACCAAATGAGCCGCTTTAGAAATGAGGAATGTTTCTGTCAATTAATGCTCCTGTCACTTGTGCATCATTCGTCTAAATAAAAATGTAGGCACTGATTTTCAGCAGATTATAGAACATGTTATTATACAAATATTTGTATTCTTTTTAGTTAGCTCGTATTTGAGCAGTATGTGTCCGTGTCTGAATGTTGAGAATATCTTTATAACCTCTTCAATAAAGCTTTAAATTAGAACTGCTGGAATACAATCAATATTTTAATGAAGAGACTGATTCTTGGTAAGATCAGTAGGCCTATCAGGAGAGTGTGAAGACTTTGTAATTGATAGTTGTCTCGAATCCGTGCTACAGCAACTGTCAAGTCAATTAAAGAATGTAGCAATATGTAATAAAATGGAATTTAGGGATCTTTTCTCAGTTGCTCTTTCATAAATAGGTGTGCTGTCAGATATTTTCATGAATAAACTCTTGCTTTAAATATATGTATGCTTTTAGATTGTTTGCTTTGCTTGAAAACTGTTCTGTTTCTAACTGATGCCCAATTATCACAACTCTTGATGGACGTGGCTCAAAAGTGGATGGGACTTGTGGGTGCTGATGCTTATCCAGTGGATTAATAACAGTGGGAACAAGAGCACAATCATGGTGTACTCACCCTTCATCCCCTTCCCTCTACGCGGTGTAGTGTGCTGTCTTTTCTAATCTGCTAGGAGTTACACTGTTAAAACAATAACAAAGCATGTTGTCTTGGGAAATCTACTTAACCACTGAAGGATGCTAACTGTGCTTTTGCTTTGTGCAGCAGCTTTACTGCTCTTCCCCCTCTCACCTATGTAAATAATGTTTTGTATCATCTGTAAAGAGGCAGAATTAAACTTGTATCCTAGCTGACTTGTCTGAAAATGTGCCGCCATACCTGGCATATCCTGATACTTCGCTTTCTTCCTAGAACATACACAAGTTGTGGAATACGTTGCCCAGGGAAGCTGTGGATGCCCCATCCCTGGAGGTGTTCAAGGCCAGGCTGGATGGGGCTTTGAGTGACCTGGTCTAGTGGGAGGTGTCCCTGCCCATGGCAGGGGGTTGCAACTAGATGATCTTTAAGGTCCCTTCCAGCTCTAGCCATTCGCTGATTCGATGTCTGAATGCACATTCAGAAGCATCAGACACCCAAGGTAGGGCTGATCTCATCTAACCTCAGCCATGGAAAAGTTATGCAATCGCAGTTCTCTAGGCTTCCTGCCTTAGACACCAGGATATTCAGTTGTCCTAAAATAGAATCTTAAAATCAGAGGAATAACTTACTCTGCTGAGACTTCATGTATAACTTTCACCTGAAGAAAAATGTGAGACATGCCATAGTGCAGAGCAATTCCTCTGGTAGGTACCACACACCTGCTTTTGGGCAGCTTGTTGCTATGGGTGAGCTTTCTGAACACACACAGGACAATATTTCTGTGTAGCCTCGTGTAAGATTACAAAAAAATCGGGTTTCCAAATTGTCTGTTTTTGTGTTTCCTTTTGTTTGGGATTCAGAGATTGACTTCATTGGCTATGGGATAATGACTGTTGTGTTTGCTTTGTATGATTTAGGAGAACTACGCGGTAATTCCCCTGATGACTTCTTGTAACAATCTCTTGTACTCTTACTGATCCACTGTGTGGATCCACTCTTACTGATCTGCTGTCTCAAGGCTTGTGGTGATGATGCTATTTTGTTAGCGCTATGTAATTCCGCTTGCAAGGGAGAAAAGATGATTTGTTTTATTTGCACTTGAATTACAATGTTTTTCTAAAAACTTTTTAAACAAAAAGGTAATCAACAGCTGCCTTTTTGAAAGGTAGTACTGAACTTGGGGCCTGTTTAAAAAAAAGAAGGAAAAAAAAAAAAAAAGGGTAAGCAAAAGTAAAGCATATAAACCCGAAACGAAATTCCAAAAAGATAGGAGAGAAACCCTCCCTATATTTTTGGCACAGAAGAGATCACACTTTTTTGTTCTCCGTTCCAGTGAGCCTACTTAGCACTGTGCACGTTCTCTTTCCTACGTAACTTGTTCTTCTAGGGGAGATAACTGAGGTACCTGTGTGGATAATAGATAGGCTAGAGACTGTGATTGCTAAGTAAGGTGTATTTAATGCTACATAGCAGTGGAGTTTTTATGCTGTTTAGATTTGCTCTGCTTTAATGAATAGGAAATAGTATTTGTTTCGAGTGTGGGTGTGTGCGTGTATACCTCAGTTCCTCTGCTTAAGTCCATAATTCCTCTGCTTTAGACCAAGAAAGAATGAAATTGAGTAAATCCAAACTATTCAGAAACATTTTCTACTGTATGTCAGATCTTGTAACTTGCCCTACCTTTCCTATTTTCAGTATTTTCTACTGAAGTTTTCCCTTTGTATAATTGTCCATGGTAGAGAAATACCTGTAATAGTTTAAGAAGGGTCAATCTCAAGAAATGCGCATTGCTTTGGTACTGAAAGCTGGGGATTTACTAAGAAAAGCCCTCTAAATTTACTGTATACTTTATAAAAAAATATTGTTCTTGGTGTTTGTCACACGAAAGCTGTTGTTCGATGTAATACATATATGAGTAGTACCTTTTTATAGATAAAAATTATAGCCTACCATTGTGCATTGAATAACCTGGAAAAATGCAATCATAATAAAGCTACGTACGTGGGGATTGTATCTATTTTATTGCAGCTTTAAATAGAGATCAAATGTACTCAAATGAAAAGAGAAAATGTAGCTGTATTCAAATGGCCTGAATTCTACCGGTGTTTCTGAACCTGCTGTTTCCTAATTGTATCTTGGTGGCTCCCATTTTATCTCAGCAGCTTATTTAGAGCGTCTGGATTGCTTTTTAGAGGCTCTCAGGAAGTGTTGACCTTTTTCTATTGACCAGAAACATAAATATACCACAGTATTTCCCAAGGTGAAAAAACAGGAATATTGTGTTCAGCTGTGTGTAAGTTTTTACAGTTTTTCTTGATTATTGCATCCTCTAGACTGAAACTTTAAAAGTGATGCAGGTATGTCTGACTTAATTAAGAGCATTAACTACTGTAAGGGGGCTAGGGTTACTTTATTCTGTGCATACAGGTTAAAATAATCTCTATTCAAACTCTTTGAGTGCTGTTTGCTATTCAGCTATAGCTTGATCTGTAGCTATTGTGGGTCTATAAAACAGTTGTACGTTGTGACCATGTATGTCTGCGAACTGCATAGGAGGCAGTTGATCAGTCAGGAGGTATCTAAAGGAAAGCTGTGGTAGAAAACCTTTGTTTCAGGAGTGGGATTAATATAGCAGTAGCTAAAATCGTAGTGTGCTACAATTCTGTTCAGATACAGTATGTTTAAATTTATTGCTTTTATAATTTTGTCCAGGCTTTGTGCAAGGCAAAGGAATATTACTCACAGTAAGACTAACGTGAATTTTGCATGTAGGCTTATGGTACTGTATTTAAAGAAGCAGTTGGTGTGTTCAGAAAAGTACGTTAACTGCAGCTGTGTCCATACTTGGACCATTTAGGGAGGGGATGCTCAGGTCCTTGGCTGCTGAGCTCAGGTTGGGTTACAGAGTTTTTGTAGGTTACAGAAGCTAATGAAACATTGCATTGCAGCTGGATGGAAATGGCCCAGGCCCAGGGATCAGTAGGTAATTTTGATAGGGAATATCAAGCAGACAAAGAATGGAATTAGCAGTGTAATAGGATGTAAGGGTAATAGATATAACTATTTAGCAGTATATTTGATCTTCCTGTTTGAGAACAATTTCTTTTCCAGCTGCCATATTTTTTCTCATTTCTTTTTGATGTTTAAACACAATACAGTTTGTGTTTAAAATGACGATTTGTCGAAACAAGAGATGTTCATGTGGAAGATGGTGATTTTGACTAATTCCTGAGGGGTGCAAGATTTCTGAAGAAAGCATTTCAGAATTATTCATAGGTCTCATCTAAATTGTGTCATAAGTGTTATGAGCATCTAATTTTTTTACCACGATTTAGAAAACTTCTCATTGTTAGAGTTTTAGCCTTTGATTTGGTGTGGTGCATTCTTATTTGTTGCTTTCTCTTTTGAATGGTGTGAGAAAAGATGGCTACTAAGAGATTAGTTCTCTTGATTCTGAGTATCTGTTTCTAATTTAATTTATTGAGCCTTTTTAGCTCATCAGTACCTTTTATTCTAATGTATACACATCAGGAGAACATCTGGTATTTATGAATGTCATAATTTGGAGTTTTAGCTTATGCTTACGTGCAGTCTTTTGTTCAGATGTTTCACTAAACCGTTGTTAGTAAGTGAAATGTTTGTTTTGCTTGCTGGTGCTGTGTCTACATGTGTGTAGGCACGTGAACTATCTGGATTTAATCTGCACACAGGAAGCACTCTACCTGTAGTAGCAGTGCTTACTTCTCTGGAATCTATTTAAATTTTCTGCATATTTCACAAATGAATGCAAGCATATTCTGTATTTAAATAATTCATTTTAATAACTAGGGACAGTATTAAATGATCAGAGTGTATGTAGCTATGTAATACTAGTTTTGTAAACTTTCACTTGCTTTTAAATGGAAGTGTTGGATAAGACTGGTCTCATTTAAAAAAATTGAAAGCATAAAAACCTTTTTATATCAAATATGCTTGTGTAGTAGAAAAAATAAAACACTTTTCTCTATGTAGTAGTCGAGAGAAAGGATATTAAGATTTTGGGCTACATCTAAAACAAATCCTATCCACCACTTTTCATGTTTAAAGTCCTTGAAACATGCCTGAATATTCCTTGAAGGATGCGAACCTCTTGGCTAAGCAAACCTTGCAATTATGTTCTATAATACTTTCATCCGCAAATCAGAATGCACTTTACAAAAAGCAATCAGTAATACTTCATGCAGATATGGCTTTTTAATAACACTTTAGTTGATCATATGAAAGAAAATAGTAATGATAGGAGATGATGTGGTATACAGAGGGGCAACTGTATACTCCTTGAACTTTTTCAAACCTGCTGGTTGCTTGAAAAGAACTGATTTTCTAGGAGTTACTCTAATTATCCAAAATGTTTCAACTAATAAAACTAGCCACTAAAACATTTTTTATTTTTTTCTCAAATTCACACCTGAAAATATATTTTAATGTTTAAAAATGTATTAAAAATGCAGGAAATTTTTTACTACCTAACTTGACTTAGTACTTATTATTCCTAACACAGTTTGTATATAAAATGATGATTTGTCAAAACAAGAGATGTTCATGTGGAAGGGGCTGAAGGGTGCAGATTTTTTGAAGAAAACATTTTAGAATTTATTTAGAATAAATAAGTATTAAAATATGTAACGTAGTAACAGCTATAGCTGTATGAGAGTTAATCACCACACATTGTGTTCTCATGTCTATCCAAATGACAAAATTATAATACTGAATTATAGTGAATCATATTATTCAGATGAGTATTACATCAGTAACATTTTCCATGCATAGAGGAAGCAGACTTCTATTCATTATCTGATGCCCAAATACAGAAGCAGACAGACAACTGACGAAGTTATTCATAAAACCTGCCTTTTAATAACTATGCTTTCTGAAACATACTATCTTACTTTCTCTGGTTAAACATAGTTCAGTAACATTTTAATTACATGGAATTTCTATACCTGAGAAAGAAGCTCCTTGCTTGTTTTGAATATGTCTTGGGACTAAACTTGAAATCACATTTTCTTTAATACCTCAGTGTTATTCTTAACTTACATGTGGCATACATTGCCCTTTTGGGAAATAATGTTGAAAATGTTATTGCTAGAGTTTGGATCTAAAAATCATTTTATTTTAAACTGATGTGAAAAGAAGTATATTGAAACAGGCATGCACAAGAAAGCGTGACTTTTTCATCCTAAGAGCTGTTTCAAACATATTTTTTTTTTAACAGTGACAACGTGGTTTAGGCAGTAGCATACCTTAACACAAATATTCTGAGTTGTTCTGATGAATTTCAGGTTTCCTTCCTTAAGTTCTTTCCATTCCAGTTTCATTTTGTTCTAGAAGTATTGTCAAAGTGAGTGAGTGCTATTTGATTGAGAGATTACTCAGGAAAAGCCTTCCCCAGCATAAGTTCCTCATTGCATTTACGGATTCGCATACAGATACGTACTTATATCATCTTGGAAAGGTTAGATGAGTTTACCTGCTTTCCTCTGCATGCCTGTTTGAGCCTGTTTTTTTCCTTAGTAGCATAACACAAATTTGTGGATTCAAACAACAGAATCATTCATGTAAGTACATGTTTCCTGTAGAGAGAGCAGAAAATAGGAAGATTCAACTTCCAGAGAAGGTTGTGGGAATGTTCACACAACACAGGAGGCCTACTCTTTGGGAAGTGCAGGGGCTTGTTCTGAGGCAAAGAGAGGACTGGTGAAGTGATCCATTTAGAGACTGTTTAGTCACAGATTATATTCCTAAAGTATACATAGAAACAGTGCATCAATTTTATTCAGAACATTGAATTTAATCCAGAAACTTTATTATCTAACTCTATGTTCTGATGCTATCGTAGTATGATGAGAATGTGAAACAGGTTCTCTGCTTGATTCACTGATAACACAGGTGAATTGCCAACTACACTGTAGTGAATTATATTTTTCAAGTAATCCAAATAGTGTGTGTGTTTTTGTGTGCCGTATGTCTACATGGATGAGACTCTAAAAATATACAAAGATTACAGGGGATCCATTACTGTAAGCACATTTCCTTTGCAAATATTGATGTAATTGGAAAATTCAGTAACCGCAACACAAGTGTTCAATTCTGTATCTTACACCCCCCACCCCACCCAAATAGTATGGTTAAGCTTGTTTTTAAAGCTCAGATATTTAGAGTGCTTACAGAAAGCAAAGTTCAAAAGTTAAATGAAGGGTTAAAAAGAGTATTGCTCTATTAATTATAAACAGTAATGCACAATTAAGAATTATTTTGGAAATGTACATGTATAGACAAAGGATTTTTTTTTTCTTTAATAAAGTGATTAATAGGGTTTTTCAGATAGTACACTCAAAGCTATTAAATAATTGAATTTGTATGCAATATAAATACCGGGTTGCCATGGCATTATAGATACTTCAAAGAAGCTTTTGGTACCAAAGCTGCTGCTGTTAAGAATGTGCACTCTAAATAGAGATTGCATTACTGTTTTCCAGATGACAACAATGAATTTTTAGAACCTTTTTAATTAGTTTTTTAACACTTTCTACAGTAAAATGTCAAATACAAGTAAACTAAATATAACAAAACGAGTTAGAAATATGCATATGCACACAAACACTAATAAGAAAGAGCAAGGTTATAAGGAACTATGACTAGAACTTACAAAGAATTAAAGGACAGACTCATAAATTGTCTTATTAAAAGACAATTGTTTTCTTTCCCTTCTATGGAGTAAAAGCTCAGGCTGAGCAGCCGTACTTCTGGCAAAAGAGTAACTGCAAAGGCTCCCTGAAGACCTCAAACTGACGTACCAAAGGTTTATAGTTTAAACTTTATATATCTCTTGGTTTAGAAATTAAATAATTTAGAAACCCTTTAATGCCAGCTTGGAAAAGACTAAATGACAATGATGGAAGGGGGGTTTTTTATTATTTTTTTTTAATCCAAACCAAATCTTCTTCTTCAAAAAAAAATTTAAATGGTATCACTTTACAAGTGTAGGAGAGGTAAGTTTGCTTATTTTGAAGGTCAGACCTCTGATGAGATACTGTTGGTCTTCTCAAGTATGCTTTCATTTACAGCACTTCCCAAGAAAATACTTGCCAGCTCAGGGCTTCCCAGGTGCTGTGTGCCTGTGCCACTTAAGACAGACTTATTTGGCTGATGAACCTGTAACATGTTTGGTCTTGGGAACATCAGAACTGAGCCAAGGACGACCCTTTGCCTTTGGTCAGCTCAAGGAATACTTTCACATAGCAAACATCTTAAGCTTTATGGTTGCTAAATTTTCATCTCAGCGTTCTCCTTTCAGATTTCCTCAAGATGGGTGATGTGCTACAGACACAGGTGTTTCTGTAAAACGTTGCTGTGGTAGCTGTGAACACCGTTAAGCAGTGTGCCGCATGTCCTTCTCATAGGTTCTGTGCAGGTTCTTGTGGCAGATATTAAAAACGTGAACTTTTCTCCCCTCATCTCTCTAGCTAAAATGTGAATTACCATGCGTGGATACTTCTGTGCTACAATACAAATGATGCTGCTGTAATCTAAAGGTGGTTATCAGAGATCAGGACTGTTCAGGAGCAGCACACCTTTTGTGGATGCCCCCCTTTACAAAGGCGGTCTGTTCAAAATTCCTTGTGTAAAGGAATGACTCAAACGTAGCACCTAATGTTACAACGTTGGTAATAACATAGCAAATCTTAGTGAAAGGCTTTACAGGAGCAGAATAGGGTTTCCTTTTTAAAACAAAAGTGATGTGACTCAATGACCCTCATCCATGTATACTCCCAAGCACTAGGACATGTGTCTCCACCTGCCCTGTCTGGAAGTCAGGTGTCCAGGTAGTCATCATACCCAGGCACCCTGTCTGGTCCAGATCTGTTTGCTGGATGCTGGGGAGCGTGAAGGTCCTAGTGCCAAGCTGTGCCCACCATCCTGGGCTTTCCTAGACTGGCAATGGCTGCAGGTCAGGGAAACCCTCTCTGTTCCTTGTTGGAACCCACTGGGATGACTCTCCTTCCTGAGAGCCATCAGCATTTCCTTGCTGCCTCTCCTGGATGTCTGGAGAAGCAGCATGAGAGGTGAGTGCAGTGCTTGGGACTTACTGACCCGCTGATGCAGGTGCTGTTAGCTCCTGCCACTTTGACAGCCCTTCTCCAGGGTCTGCTCCTCCTGTGGCTTCCACACCCACCTGGACCCATCATTCCTGCCCTAGTGCTCCTATTGGCACTCTCTGTAAGAAAACAATTTTTCTTGCTGCTGAATGCCATGTACTGATGGCTTTCTAGTTAGCAGCTACCTTATGCTGCTGTATTTGCAAGCCTCACCTACATAGTTTGCTAATTCTTAGGTCAGTTATGCGGCAGCTGAGCTGAAACAGATGGGAACAACCTGTGATGGAAAGCACACCTGAGGACATGCTTCATGCAGGCTGGACAGGCCTAGCATTTTGCCTGGACTGCTGTCTACCTCGTATGCTGTCTGTGCTTCTTGTAGAGTCTTACGACTGATACCAGATGGACAATGTGGCCTACGAGTCCTTGCAGAAGGACTTACCTGTTGTGGGGAGCAATGCCAGTTTATATTCCACATTCAGCTATAATTTGAGGAAGGTGGGGGTGCACAAGCGTGAGACTTTACTGGGACACACCAGCTCAGGTAAGTACAGAAATTTATTTTAGCTACGGGTTAGCTTCATCTGTTCCTTCAGAGTCTATTATTTTTTCATTCTCTGTATAATTGTATTCTGGTTTTGCTCCTGAACCCTGAAACTTTTCTTTTGTCTTACTGTTAACTAAGTAGCCTGCAAGGCTCTTAGAAGGACCCGTCTTAACTAAAGCTGAATTTCTTTGCGGTTTGTAAAGATGCTAGTGGATGATCTCTCCTTTAACACGAACTTTTGGCATTTTCATGAAAGTTTCTAGCAGCCTTGACCTTCAGCAGTTCTTCTCTAACTTCCTCAACTTGGATGCTAGAACTAAAAGCTTCTTCCTCTGAAGTTGTTTCTTTCTTTAGTGGCAACTTAATAGGAACTTTCGACAGAGCCGGCTGTTATGAGTACATCTCCTTGGAGAGGTTCATTTTGGACAGACAAATCATGACAGTCACAGCTGAAATCTTTGTGCTTTGACTGATAGTTAATCTAAAAGGAGGCTTTTAATTCTTCTTTTTTTTTTTTTTTTTTTTATAAAGATCTATCCCTAAAAGACGTGTGCTCATTCATTGTCCTAGACTCTTAGACACACAGGAACAGTCAAGATGCAAGGGATATGATTTAATTAGGCTTCAGCTGTACTAACTCAGCTGGGAAGTATCCAGCACTAATTCAAACAAGGCAGGTCATGATTCTTCTCTGGTAGAAACCTGGATTGCTTCCTGATTAATGTTATTGTCCACCTGTTGAAGAACTGGCCTGGTACCAAAAGCCTTGCATACCACCTGGGTGCTGGCACTTCTAATTACAGATGCAACTGCTCTCTGTGTCAGCGTGGAGAGAGGGAGGGAACGGAAGAGCATCATGATGGTGCTGTGAGGATTAGATTTGTTACCTTGTCTTGAGAAGTTAAAAAAAAAAAATCAAACTAATATTCCTTCTTAAAAACAGCCACTTGTCATTGCTTTATTAGAATGCTTAGCAATATTTCCCGACATCTAAAAATAAAAGCCAGTCTCTGCCAACTTTGCTGTAGGGAGATTAAAGCATAACTGAACTAAACTAAAACCAAGGTCCTGATCATATTTCTTTGGCAGCCTCAGGCCTGTAAGCAGAAAATAGACATCTCCTTACATGTCTACTTTTTCCATCAATGTAGCACAGCAAGTAACTGCTAGGTATTTGTTTCCCAAAAGAAGCAGTCATTCTGTTCCCGTGGTTTCTGCAGCCCCGCAGCTGCTTCTGGGTGAACATTTCTCTTAAATGAAGTAATTTCAACAGTGGCTCTTGTGCTTGGAGTGTGTACTGATAACTGATACAAAATACATAAAAATTACAGATTTTGGGGAGGGGGGATAAGAGAGCACTGGAGCAGATAGTGGCTGTGAAAGAAAGCTGCTGAATCTTACCATAGTCTTGCTAGATTAAATAAAAATTTCAGACAGAACGGAACATTCACTAACCTTCATAGCATTTAGGCATTTTATATTGGCTTGGATTACATGTCTGCTTTTTATATATTTATGAAGAAAAACTCATTCTTTCCCAAATTAATGTAGATGATGTAGCCTTACACAAACATTCAAAAGGACAAGCAGTATTTCCTCTTGAAACAAAGTTTTAGTTTAAGTAATAAATAAAAAGACTGTTGATTCATGGAACCAACTCAGTGGAATTCCTATAATGAGAATGTTTGCTTTCTACAGAGCTGTAGTTTAGGAAATATTTTGGTTCATTAGAGATAACATCTGGTCATCTGTAAGAAGTTTTTCTTACTTCAAAAATGTTTTTATAGGAGACTCTTTGCTAATGCAGATATTTCCGCTGGCAACTGGTTCTAAACAGAGGATAATGATTCATCTCTCAAGGGAAATGGTATATGTATTCAATCTCTTGCCACCAAAGTTTTAAGGATTTCATGTAAATGCAAAAAGAAAGGAATATAGCAGACGACTTCAGGCTTGTTTAATGCTCTTTCTCTGCTTTTTCATCTGTAGGCATATGAGAGTCTTGTATATTTAGCTTCTAACATCGATGCATATTTTAGCAACTCAGTATACAATGGCTCTGCTAAAAATCCTATCAACCCTTCTGTTATACATATTATTTTTTGAGGACGTTGTTTCATTTATTCTTCTGTTTGAGCTAAAATGCCCAAGATATTACCGCTCTCACACAGAATCTTGTCACATATCTACCTGTGCCTGTTTCTGGAACACTTAGCTTGGTAATTGGAGGGATAGGTACATCAGATTCAATTTTTAATCTGTTTCACCCATTGAGATTTAACTTTCCATTCAGTGATCTTGCCTGTGATTTTAAAGGTACCTCACCTCAAGAATATCAATTTTTCTGTCAATTAGATAGTTCTCGCTGATCCTAAAGACTGGCATGCTATTGAAAAATATGATTTTTTTGATGTATCTTATGCTTTGCTCTTTTTGCTGGATGTTAGTTTCAGCAGCAGTTTGATTTTTGTCGTGCCACAGCTTTTTTTTCTTTTCTTTTTGTAGGGTTTCTTTAGCCCAACGCAATTGCAATTCGGTCTTCTGATAGTTTTCATTGCTTCCCTTTTTTTTTTTCTTCCACTTATTGTCACTGGATTGGTATTGTAACAGAAAGGATTCCATTTTATATCTAATATAATAACAGAGTCTTTTTATTAAGTAGAATAATTTGTATGTATACATGTAGAATACAGAGATACACATTCAGGGAAAAATATTATAAGAATGTTATTAATGTAGCAAAGTAACTCACTTAAAATGTAGGAAATACCAGAATGAAGATTTTTTTCTAAGCAAGCTTAATTGGGCTTTCCATGTATGTTTTCTTCTTTAGTTAGATAATCACTCTTTATTTTTCGCTTTCAGTGTCCATGCACAGGGTGCACTGTGTTACTGGTGTGCAGATATTCGCAGTATTGCCATTATCATCCCACAGAAATAAAGGGTGATGTTGGTTTAAAAGTCAGGAGCTACAGCTTTGTATGGATCATGGATTCCACCCTCTGGGGGATCAGGTGGTTGCATTAGGAACGGAGGAACTCGGTGGGAGCCTGGCATGTTTTCCATGGGGCCTCACCTGTGGGGCTGGGTGCACACAGAAGAACACCTGTCTAAAGGAATGGCAGTGATTTCGCCTGCTTCGATGTGTTTCAAGGTTGACGAAATGACACTTGCCACTAGGGAACAACAAGCAAGCAACTCCAGTGGAGAATTTCTAAGCAAGTTAATGTTGCCCTTGTCTTAGAGGTGTAGAAGTGAAACGCTGAGAATTTAGATTGAAAATTTGGGGTAGAAAAGTTGTTAAGTCAGAGAACAGGCTTGTCTGAAGTAAGTGATTTTACTTGCTTAAAGAACCACCCTCCTTGTCTTCCAGTGTAACTGTGAGTAGTCAGTTCGACCAAATCTCTACCTCACAGAGTAAGCACCCTGAAAAATGAATTAATCCATACTTATAATAACTTTGATTCATACACTTACCCAGTATTAAGTGGCAACTTTGTGGGATAAAGTCCAGGTTTCAATGCAGCACTTGACTGCACTAATGTTCTCAAGAGTTAACAGCGCAGAAGTCTGTGGGTGAGATAAAATGGTGTCCGTAAATGATTCTCCTTTGTATGCATTTCTTAATATCTCAGGAACTAGAAGAAAGTCTTTCCACTGAGACCAAAAACTCTTTCTTAGGTAACAGAGGAATGACGTGACTCCTGAAACCTGTGAAATTCCAAAATCTGGACTAGACATTTGTGTCTGTGGTAAATCTCTCTTACAGCCTCTTGTGTGCTAAAATTCTTGACCTCGTTCTGCTTTTGCTTTCTGCTCCCTTCCTGTGTTCCTGTCAGCTTTGCCTTATGATTCCAGTCCCATCCTTTCCTTACTCCATCTGTTCCTTAAATTTACCTAAATGCTTTTATAAATATATACCCTCCTGGTTTTGCAATGAAATAGAATTGTTAAAATTCAATAGAAAAGTATGGAATTTTTCATTGTCCTTTTTTGCTTTACTAATAATTTCTCAAAGCAAAATTCAGATGCTGTTTTCCAGTTCTAATCCGTATTTATCAATTTTCATACTAGAACTATTGCTTTGTGAGCTTTACAGTCTTACCACATTGATATTCGATGTGCCTCTTTCTACTCTACAAGAAGCTAACTTTCCAAAAACGCAACCATGAAAAAACACAAGAAAGATATGCTAGTATGATTTTGAAGAGTACTTTACTTGGCTTGTCTTTTTTAATATAGATGAGAAACTTTTCCACCTGGAAAAATTGGTTTATCACTAAGTCCGTAGTGAAACAAAAGATGTGTAATTTTGCTCTGGAGGTTTCAAACATCTCTCCTTCATGGCACATGCTGCATTGTAAAATAGCGTGTTGTAGGTATCCCTTTTCACACTTTATGTTTTAGAATACCTAACGTTCTCTCACTGAAAGAAAATAAAAAGCAACCAAACCTCCTCTTTTTAATTCAGTTCAGTAGAAAGCCAGGCAGTCTTTTTTTTTTGTCTGTCTTTTTTTTTTTGTCTGTCTTTTTTTTTTTTGTCTGTCTTTTTTTTTTTTGTCTTTTTTTTTTTTGTCTGTCTTTTTTTTTTTTGTCTGTCTTTTTTTTTTTTTGTCTGTCTTTTTCCAGAATGGTTTTGGTATCAAACACAGAGACACAGTGGACTCGCTATTCTGTTGAGAAGCATAAATACAGCAATCAACCTGAGATGTTTTGGAATTATATGGGAAAAGGGTGAAATTTTCCTACACCACTATTAAGTAAACATGGAAATTGCAGATGTTTCTAGAATGTGTGTAAGTTCACACTTGTATAATGTATGCTCCTTTCAATTAATATATATTATTAATTAATTTGAAGAAAGACTTCTGTCTTTAAATACATAATTAAAATGATGATCAAATATACCTGACTTCTGCCTCTTAAAAATTATGCATTGCCATGTTTTCCTGGTAGGTATTAAGCCATAATGTGAAAGTCAAGAACTCTGTGTTAGATGCATAATTTTCACATACGGTATGTGCATCTAAAAAGTAGAACACTATATAATCCTGAACGCAAACATGGTGATCGACAATTGTTTAATGATAGCATGGAGGAAATAAAGAAAATACAGAGCACATACCTTTGCTCTTTATTTTGCTGAGAGTTAGGGAACAACCTAGAATTGCCAGAAATTCTTGCCTTAACTTGGACTTCCAGCCCTTGAAGACTCTCATGAAGTGGGCCACATCATCTTTTTTTTTCCTCTTTTTCCTACCCCTCCTTACCCCGAAAGAAATGAACAAAGACCATTTTCTGGAGGAGGGACATAAATTCTTTCTGCTTCTTGCTTCAGGTGTGCAGGTTCTTTTCTGCAGCTGTTTTCCTTTCCCCAAGCAGATCAGTGGTTTACTGCTTATAGTTGCACAGCGTATCCATTGCTTCTACAAGGGAGGATTAGTAAAAGCAGTTGATGCTACTTTTTGTTTGTTCAGGGTTTTTTAGTCTTCATTATTCTTCTATCTACTTTGAATTTGTGCCAATAGTATACAATAGGGTGTTACATGCTTGTCAGGCAAGTTACTATACTAATTTGTGAAACAGTTCTAAGCAGAATTATCAAAAAAGGACTTATGACTCTTTTTTTTTTTTTTTTTCTCCTAACTAAATCTTTACTATAACTACTCTTTTGGGTTTTTTTTCACATTATCCAGAAAAATCAGCAGTGATGTACTAAGAGTGTGGATTCAGTTTTGGTGAGATGAATCCTGGTGTGTGCTTCAGAAGGTTCATTGCCTTTTTATAAGTAGCCTTTCAGTCTGTTTGAAGTATTTAAAATCATTTCTTTCCCTTTAGAAATACATTTTGCTGCTGAATTGTGTTATACAGAAGTGAGTTGAATTATGTAAATGACTATTCTGCATGTTGGAGATAAAAATAAATATATAAATAAATTAACAGTTTCAGACATCTGTGACAGAATTTCTAAATGAAACAATGGGAATAGTTAAACTGAAAAATTTGAGAAAAGTAATACATGCTCACCTTTTAATTCTTTAAATTTAAAATGCTACTTCAAAAGGCAGGAGTAAATCTCACACCTTCGGAGTTTTAAATCATCAGTTTGCTTTTAAGCATGTCAGTTGTTTGAGTTAATTAGTTTAATTTCCTGATTTCTATTTAAATAAATGCAACTGCAAAACAGAATCTTATTCCTGAGCAGTTCGTGACGATGGAAACTACCTTGCCATGAGAATGTTGTATTGAAAGGTTGGCACCTTGAACAAAATCAGGCTGGTTTTGTTAAGTAAAAAGTTCCATGTTCTTCTTCCTGAATTCAGTTCTGTAGGAGTTTCTTCAAAGGCAGACTTGAAGGTTTCTGAAAAGATACAAGTGCCCAATCTCAGACATCAGAGAAAGTCTGAATGTTAAGAGAAAGTACCTAAATATTCACAGCTTTACATACTGGGACAAACTATTTAACTCTGTGTTTTCAAGAATTTTTAGGTGTTTAGAGGGTGTTTGTAGTAGGACATCCAGGGACACACAAACTGTCTCAGAAAGAGGTTTGGAGATTCAGATCTTATAGTAACATAGATATGCAAAAGTAGTGTGCTGTGTGTACTAGCTGGCCTGGACAATGTGTGGAGATCATTAATTCAGGCACAGTGTTTTACTAGCAAAACCCATTATATCTAGAAGCTGAGATGATGTGTCTGCACACTCCAGTGCCGTGACATTTCACTCATCAAGATACAGTCAGCTCATGACCAGCTCTGTGTAGTATATAATGCAGCCCTGTTCTAAAGACAGTTATGCTGCATCTAAGCATCCAAGTCCTTTAGGACTTTAGCTTTTATCCTTTATCTCAGGAGTTGCCTTCATCAGTCTATTTCTTCATCAGTCTTTCTGCTGCTGGTGTTTCATTAGCAGGAACTTTCTCTCACTTGCTGATTTCCACCTAGAAATGCTCTTTCAATTATGAGTGAGAGGGGCAACTAGACACCTACAGCAGATTCTGTTTCTGCACAGTGGTAGGTGTGTTTTCCTGCACTCTTAAGAAATTCACATACACACACAGATCTAGTCCAGAATATGTCCAATAGTGTTGTTAACAGATTCATTTTTCTTGTTTTCCTCCTTGTTTTCTCTTAAGCCATAAAATAACGTCTCAAGAGAAGCTTTCTCCACATACAATATCTTTGTCAGCGAATTACTGTCTGCCTTTAATCCTGCAATATGTAATTGAAAACTAAAAATGTGGTCAATAAGTTCCCAACAGGTTCAGATAAATACAGGAGGATTACTTTTCTCCTTTCCCTCCTGAATTTGATTCAAATTGTTTCGATACCTTCCTTCTGAAAGGAAAATATCTTTGGCAAGAGTTCAGTTTTCAGGGCTGATATTTTCTGTAGGTACAAGCATCTGAAGGTAGAAGATTTGCATAACCACAAAGCTGTATTTCAAGATCTCTAGCTATTGTCCGTCAAGTGTAGAATAAGCAGTACTAATGTTATTGTTGATTCTGGCTTACAAGCATCTGTATAATTTTTTATTAATTGAATGTAAGATTTAAATTTTCCATTTTAAATTCAAGGCAGGAATAAGATTTGACTTCTGTTCTCACCCCTGCTACCCATTGCTTCTCGTTCATTGTCTTTTCCTTTTGCAACACACATTAATGTAGTAAAATGTAAAGAATATTCAGAGTCCGTAACACCTAATTTTTGCTTATTTCCATTGCTTTGTCTCTTCCATTCCATGCAAACTCATTTTCCCTCCTATTATTTTAAGTGTATTTTTTTAATTAAAAGAAAAATAGTTTACATAAGTTTACAAGTGCAACTAAAAATTCAGTAGACATGAGTTTTTTAATCAAATATTTTTATTTTGTTTCTTAATATTCAGCTGCTTGGGAGGCCTTCTTTCAGTTAACTCTGTGGAGGAAAATTTAAATTATTTTTAGTATACTGAATTATGCTAACATGACTATGTAAATATTATTGTTTGTATGCCCTGAGTTAGCTTTGTAAATCTATGAAAGAATAACTTGAAGTCCGGTTTTAATAGAATTGTTGATTTTTGGTTTATCTAAACCACAGTTGCAAAAGATATAAAGTTAGTAGGGAAAATAAATATCATTACTAAATGAGCTGATACAATTGGGGAAAAAAATGTAGGCAGTTTTTCAGGCCCACAAACACTCTTTTCCTCACCTGTGACAGTGAAAGTATTTATGGCTAGCATTTTTCTGAATCACTAAGCAGCCTGCATAATCTCTTTTCTTTTATTAAACCGGGTTTCTTGTTTTATCTTGTTATCTTGAACCATTAATATCATATACTGTGGTCTTTATTTTGTTTTAGCAGGATTTGCAGTTTATCAAAAAGTAAAAGATTGGGGGAATTCTCTAATCAGAGGGTTTGATCATGGTAAAATATATAGTCAGTGGTACAACTTTATGTCTACAAAGTGGTTTAGATTGATTATTCCAGTTGTTGAAGGTAGAAAGGACCAATTGCCTCTTTCAGTAGCCCTGAGCATGGCTCATGCAAATTTACTTCAAGGACTCTGGAAATAGCATATCAAGGATTTACAGAGAAAACTTCCAGTTATCTAGTTATATCATCTTTTCACACCGTGAATAAAGAATAGCAATGAAAATTAACCACACTTCCTTTTCCATCAAGTAATGGACGCTGACTGCCCCGTCCACTGCTAAAAAGACTGCAGGAGAGAAAGGCCACTAAATACATCCTTTGTGAGATAACCCATCTCCAAAATCATGTTGTTGCTCCCGCATAAACCTTGAGAAGATGAAAAACTTTAAGATCAGTCTTTTAATTGTTTGGCCACCTCCAAAATTAACAGAAAAATGAAAATCGAACCAGAATCTAGATTTGGGGACATACGTATACAACATACAGTCATTCAGAGATTCCTAAATTTGGACAGGCATTGATTCTTTGTTTTGTGATGAATGTGAACAATTAGTATAGAAAGGGTACCACTAATCAGGGTAGACTTGCAGCCTACTCTAGGTGACCCTGCTCTGGCGGGGGGGTTGGACTAGATGATCTCCAGAAGTCCCTTCTGACCTCTACCATTCTGTGACTTATGTCCTTCTCTGTTTGCTAAAAATGTCTTTATTCTTTATGTGTGTACTCAAAAGCAGTCACACAATGATAGTCCTTCCATGGTGTCACGTTTTTAAGGGAAGACAGCTGAAATCTGATGTCTGTTTTATGCCAGTTTATGCAAAATTATGCAAAAAATGTAGTGGAGACTGTCATCTTATGTCTTAAGTGGGGGTGAGAACAGGGCTGAGCTTATGATTAACTGTTATTGTTTACCCTTTCACATTTTATTTCAAACTGGTGTGCAAGGAATGAGAGAGGACCTGATGGTCCAGTCATTCCCAAAGGGCAATCCCATCGCAATCCAAGCATCACCTCTGGCAACTAGTCTCAGGAGCCTGGCAGAAGTGAGCAGCCCTAGGGAGCCCGTGGGCACATAGGCTCTGGGGCTGGCATAGCACCTGCACAAGGGAGGTTTGTCCAGCCATGCTGAGCAGATTCACATGAGCTTGTGGAGATATGAAAATTTAAATCCAGATAAAAATGAGTGCCTACCTGTGAAGCATGGGAAACTGTGGCATAAGTATTTAAAAAAAAATAGAAATAAGAATACATTTTGCACATGTTGCTTGGGAGGATTTATCTTCATGGTTAATGAGAATTTTCTTACTTTCTCCTTCTGTTTTTTTAAGATAATGTTAGATATAAGTGGCGGAAAACATGAAAGGGCACATGAAAAGATGTCATGATGTAACTGTCTTTCCTGTTACATTTAAAGATTCCAAACAAAGTTGCATGATTTTCACTGGGAGCAAGCAAGTATGCCTTCAGATGTTTTTATTTTTTTTTTCCTGTTTGCTTTTGTTTTCATTCCTCCACTTAAGCACTGAGCATTAGCAATGAATGATGGTAAATTGCAAGCTTTACACCACCCTGTTCCGATGTACCACTTACTGCTTCAACAGGTTTTCTTTTTCTTAAAAAAAAAAAAAAAAAAAAAAAAAACCCAAAAAAAACCCAACAAAACAAATCAAAACACATTTTGTTTCCCAAGCAAGATCTTTGCGTCGCTTATCCTTCTCCAAAAGCTTGTATTGAGTAGCACTGATGGGAACTGAACTGCATTTTTTAGTTCTGCAGAACGTCACACAAATGCTTGCTACTACCTAGAGCTGTGCTTACTTAGCATTGGTTCTATTAATAATGGTGTGAAAATAACAGTGCTGTAATAAGGAAAGCCATAAATGCTGGACTAATAATTATATGCTACCATCTAGTTTATGGGTTTTATGGAAACTGCAGTTAGAACGTTATGAAGAATTATACAGATCTTTAATTGCACAATCTTTTAAATTATGCAGTCCGTGAATGCAGTTTTTTCCAGTGCTTCATACTACAGCAGTTAATTTTATATCCCTGTAGTTCTGGAAACCAAAGAGTTTCTTTTAACAAGTCTATGTTTTGGTGTCAGCCAAGTTCTGAGGTTTTCTGATTTATTTTTTTTTTCTTGAGTGTTTCTTTCATAACTAAGTTCTGAAGGTGGTTACATGCAATATTACCCTCAGTTTTAATTTTCAAAGAAATCAAGGCTTCCTACTGGCAAGAAATTACATATAGTTTGTGGAGAGAGGGAGGGAGTGGTTACTCAGTAGGTACCAGCATATGATATTGAAGGTGCGTCTCTGTGGCTCTCTAAACAGCAGGCAGCCCCTCGGATCAGAACTCCGGAGTTAGACTCTTGTACAATACAACTCCCGAGGCGAGCTCCCTAGTTCCCATGTGTGTCTCACAGGATTGAGTTTAGTGAATGCTTCTCTTCTTTTGCATTTAGTGACCAAAACCCAACAGGATAGCGTACCCAGAAGGCACAGATACCACGTTTCAGTGTTCTGGGTTTTTTTCTGTTCTGGGAGTTCCAGTGCATTTGGAGAATGATCCAAACATCAGCCTGTCCACTGACTTTTACAATGGTATGTCCTGGTTTGAGGAAGTGGTGTAAGTGTAAGCCAGCTGTGGTACAGAGGAATTGTACCAACATCATTTGGAAGGTTTCTGCTGTGAGATAGCATCATCTGATGTATAATGACCCCCATGAAAAAAATCGAAAAGGCTTTTTTTTCTACCACTGATACTTAGATGGCAAGTGTTTGTAGCTCAGAGATTACCAAACGTACTTCATTTAAAAAAAAAAAAAAAAAAAAAAAAAAGGTTTATCAATTCCACTACCTGTTTTCACATTAGGACCTACATTTCGTATCTGTTTAAGAAGAAATGTTTGTATTTGCTTGCCTTTCTGAAAATGTTATCTGTGCTTTATTTGGTATGGATTTCACGGTTAGTCAATTCTGCAGATCCAATTCCCAGAGAGGACTAGGGGTCAGTCTAGGGCTGAGCTCATGCACTGTTCTGGGAAAGAAAACAATCGTTAATAAGCAAAATCTGCATTACATTAAAGGCATATCCTACTGTGTAAACTGGGTAAATTTTTATTGTATGGTGGCCTATATTTTTGGATACAACAGAAATATTTTTCACCTCCAAAAAGAGTCTCAAAAACATTGTATTTCCAGTGTGTGTCAGTGAGAAGCGAAAGAGGAAGGGCACAAGGACTGGAGATAACTTATATGTATTTTTTTGAAACTTCCCAAGAAAATGTGATTAGATTACATGAATTCTCTTAAGAATCTGTTCCTCTTTCTCTCCCACCTTATCAATTATGCATACAAGTGCCTGCAGTATGTATACTTTCTGTACTGAGAAAGTGACCCAGAGGATATCTACATTTTCCTTGGGAAAAGAAGCTAAAACCAAGCAAATATCGTATACCTCAAAATGTTTTATACTTCGCTGAGATTGGATGATGATTTACTCAGTTGTAGGTGATGGGAAAGAGAAGTCACTGAAAATAAACTCAAGCTTGAAGGACTGCAATGACAAGCAGCCAAAAAAAAAAGAAAAAAAGAAAAGATTACAAAATAATGATGCTTAAATTGACTGCCCTCTGCTTTAGCAGCTATGGTCAGCCTTTCTCCAACACCCATTTTCAATCATAATCCACAGAGGAAGAAAGAAAATCCTTTTCATTATGTTCTGAATTCATTGAACTGTAATCTCAGAATAATAAATTCACATCTCGATCTATGTTTTTGTGGGGTAAAAAAATCTTCTCCAGAATATCACTTCTGTGTTGTTTCTCCATTGTCGAAAGATGGACCGAGATTTTTAAAAAGCTGAGGTTAGAAAAATGCCTTTGAGTGAAAAACAACAACAGATGTCTGATTATTCCATGGGAACCTTATTGTCATTCATTCTAAATCTCTTTTTGATGTAATTTAACATAAATAATTCAGAATAAGTAAAATAGAGTATGAAAAATGTCATTTGACAGAGATAAATTTATAAAGTAGTTGAAAGTGGTGTCAGGATTTTACTAGCTGAATTAAATGTTTACTGCAAGTATACGAATGTTTCATCTGAAGAGGAAAATGCATTGATGTTTTTATCATTTATATGTACCAGGATAAACACACAACTCACCTTCCCAGTCATAAACAGGAATATATAACAATTGTATCCTAAGATGCTGAGTCAATGCCATGTTGTATGTGAATGAAACAAGTCTTGCTGCCTTCAAGAAATCCTATTAAATTTAAGTGACTTTTTGTAGGCAATGATGCAACATGCATTAGAGCATCAGAGCAAAATTTGGATCAGAAACCAAGCAAGTTGACAGCATTTTTACTAATGAATATTGAGGGATATTGCAAGTGCTAGAAATGAGAGTAGACTTTGTAAGACAAAAGGAAGGAAAAGTAATAATATTCTAGAGAAATAGCTTATTTTACATTATTAGTTGAAGGAAAATTAAATTATTCACTGATATTTAAGGGTTAGACTTCAATTAAATTTTCATTTATTCATGCCTTTAAATATTATAATAAATGGTTAATGACTAAATTTTCATAAGTACATTAGTAACTAATGATGTAACTGGTACGTATGAAAGATTTTAGGTGAATCTAGCAAGAAAGTGTGGCATCTATCAATTCCCATTTTTTTCAGAATTCTTTCAAGGGGAGTGTTACACACTTGCATGCAGTGTAAAATATTATTGGTCACATTTTAAAATAATGAAGAAGTTTGTTCACTGGCCTAGAAATAGCAAGCTTGGTTTACAAGATGCTGAGATTCATATTAAGAGGTAGGGTAGAGTTCAGTTATACTTTCTGACTTTATTGATAGTATCTGCAGTTATTTATGTTGGTTATTAAAATGTTTACATTGGTTTATATATTTCACTTACTTAAAAAACCTGTTTTATGCTTTTTTTTTCCTTCTTGGTGAGATACTGAAATACCTTTCAAAGAGCTGAAGACCACTTTCATTTTTCTGCTTTTACCTTCCCCTACAAAAGATAGTAATTTAAACTGCAGTATTAGGAATTGTGCCATTAATTTTAGGGACTCTTTCTATGGCTATTACTGTTTCACTTAAATCTGCTAGGCTATTTGCTGGAAGATAGTACAGTATGCTTCATGGATAAGTCCGTTATGTCTAGATCCACTTGGATCTAAGGAAAACGTGGGTGAATGGCTGGGAGTGGATGTTAGGGACCAGCTCTTGGTCTTTGGACTTCATCTGCCTTGATTTAAGTACCTTATTGTTTCTGTACCTCTTATTAAGGAAAGAGGAATAACAATGTTTCCATACCTCTCAGGATGAATAATTAAACATTAGCGTTCTTACGTTTTCTTACAAAGAGCTTTTTTCATGTTACCTTGACTATTTCTATGCGTTACCTTGACTATTCACAACAGTGGAGAACAAGGGTAGGCTAAACTCAATGGTTTTACCAGCAAGGTTTTTCAAATACAGATCCTCTAAATCCTTCTGTCTGCTGAGCTCAGCTGCTGAGATCAAACTGGCTGTAATAACCTTGTTTTATAAAGCTATCCTGTGTGACAGCCTGTATTCTATATGCTGTACTGTCCTGTTGCTCTGAGCAGCCTAAACAGAGGTGATACATCAGGTATTCACTAAACAGGTTTGCAAGAGGATAGAGCGCTCTGGTTCCTTTCTACAGCTTCACCTTGAAAGGGGCAGAGTTCTACACACTGCATCTTGCTCTCTGGGTCACTCAAAAGAAAGGAGTTGAGACGCTCCTGTTGACCATGGACCACACCAGATTACTTTTCTTTTTTGTGTATATCTTTACTTAAAAAAGTAAATAGGATTTAAAAGTTCACAGGGCAGTTACAATATGAAACAGCTGTCAACCTATTTTTAAGATTATATTCCTGAATATGCGATGTTACGTGTCCTTTAATGATATTTGATTTAAATAGATGTGTAGCTTAACTTATATTAATTTTGATATTATTTTTTAGCTCAGGCCTAACGATATTATACAGCTTAAAACTTTCAAAAGGGAGGTGCAATTCCCTTTCGTTTGGAAAAAGATGTTAACTGCACTGAAATATACAATGCAGAAAATCTTGAAAGAAAACAAAAAAATTTCCATATAATGCCTTAAAAATAATCTTAATGCAGGATTCCATTTTCCTAGTTACTCCTTCACGAAAAAGGAATAAACTGTGTTAGAACTCTTCAACACCCTTTGCAGCTTCAATCAATCAAGTTGAATAGGTCTCTTTTTACCTGGATTGTTGCTGCATGTATATTGAAATCATGTTCCTTGTGAACTGAAATTTCATCTTTGTTAACAAAGGGGACTGGCAGAGCTCTTTAGAAGTTAGCACCATTATTGTGAATCCTCTTCCTATCTTAGCATTAAGCTACTAGAGCCAATTATGACATGACACTGCTTTGTCAATTAACGCTTAAAAAAAAACTTGACAATAACTGTAACTTAAGAATATGATAGCTATTCATTAATATTTTGTCTTTCCTTTTAGTGACACCCTAAAAATGAATCCTCGAGGACATAAGAAAGTGCTTGTTTAGTGTTGCTTTTAAGATATTTCTTGTATCATAGAAGTCCCTAGCCCTGAATGATGATTCCACCACGAAGCAGCATAGCTTTCATTAATTTCAGCAGTCGACTTCCAACTATTGTCAGCTTCTGTGCCACCAGACTGTGGCTTCCTAGGAATATTAAGTAAGAGTGGCTGAAAATGTGCAAGAGTGATAGGGGTATGCACATAGCTTTTAATTAAAAAGAAACAGTTCATAAACATTCCTGAGAAGAAGTTGAAAAGAACATGATAAAAACTAGTAAGAGGGCAAGTCCAAAAGCTGAAGGCTAATGAAGGAAAATAAAGTTGAGTTTTCTTACTCAGGCAGACAACTTTGCCATATGTACTATTGGTATACTAGGCAAATGAACATTTGTGAGTTGGCATCTTCTACTGTAAAATCAATGACTAAAGAAGTGGAACAGTAATTATTAAATGTGATTTCTGTTTAAATTTGTATTAGAACAGTGTTTTGTATTTTCCAAAAACTTCCAGTGTGTTTGAGATTGATTTTTCTATTTCCTGCTGTTACACTTTATTCATTTGACGCTAGATCAGTTTTGTGCCATAGAAGATGAGGAAGAAGCAAATTTGTTCAAAGTAAAACCTGATATACTGAGGCATGTACAACGTTTCGTCTATTGAAAATATGGTTTTTGCAGCAAGTGGGAGAACACCAGGAGGAAATAGGATTTGCCAGGCTGTCACTGGAGACAAAGCGTGTCCCTTGTTCAATATTTAACCTGTAAATTTTTGCAGCTCAGATTGCAGTGGTAAGCATGAAATGAAAATTAGAAGAAATGACAGAATGTGGCTGATAGCATTTAAGAAAGTTTGCTCATTTGTGAGCATTTGGCGAACACAGGTTCAGCATGAAGTTTGTGTCCCAGAAAAGTGGCATGACATCCCATAAAATACGGTTATGCTTATTGCTTAACTACATCTAAGATTGTCTGATAGAATCAAAGCTTAAAGATCAAACTTGCTTAATCTGCATGTAGCAGCTAAAATGGTAAACCCATGATTTATTACATCTCTTCTTCTGCAAGGTTACATACAGATTTTTTCAGAAGTGATTGAAATCCTTCACCTTGTATTTGTGAAAATGCAAAGTGGAACATTGATTAAATAGGTATGTTTTAAGTAAGCTCCTTTATATCCTCATTTCTTCCCTCTCCAGTCTTCTTTCCAATGACATTCAGCACTTTCACGTTCTGACTATTGAAACTCTTCAGAAAAAGCATCATTTCTTCAGTAGCAATCAGAGGCCTGAACGGCATGGCATTGCTTCCCTGGTTTGGTAGGTTCTCAGATTAAAAGATAGTTGATTTTTTTTTTTCTGGGTTGTCTCCAGTTAGAATATGTCTGAAAAGTAGTTTAGAATAAAATCTTCAAACAGAGGTCCAGGCTGCAGTCAGCAAAATTATTTTGAAGGGCAGCAGTGTTACTTGAAGGACAGGCACGAACTGAGGAGATTTCAAAGGACTCGGAAAGGTCACAGTAGGGAGAAGGGGCTTACAGGTAAAAAAGGCAGAACAGAAGGATGAACTGAAGAGGTGAAGAGGACAATAGCTCCGCAGAATATAATACATAGTGAAAATTGAATCCATAAAAGAGGGAAAGCAACACTGGAATAATAAAGATATACTACCTGTGCACTACAAAGTCTGATGAAAAAGTAAAGGGGAGATTCTTTCAAAAAAGGCTATTTGAAGACAAAGTGAGGGTATAGAGAAAATTTCTGTAGATCATGATCAGAAAGGTTAGAAAACATGGGAGGAAAAAATAAAAGGGAAGTCTGTGAAGTAATATAATTGACAAGGTTGACAGCCTCCTTACCAAACTGAAGAAGATAATGAGCATGTGGAGTTACATATTTTTAAATCTGTTGAACAAATCTAATACTTGAGAGGGCAAAACATATTAGTGAGCTTATTTGCAATGCCACTGACCATGGAAACTTTTAGAAGGGAAACTAAGCTTTTCAGACAAATCTTGCAGGAATAGTAAAGCAAAAGATCTTTACTTTATAAGAGCATAACTCTTACAAAGAAGTTTTGTGGCTGATTTTTAAATTTGTCAGTGTTGGTTAAATAGATCAAAATGCTCATTGATACCCAGATATTGAAAAATAGTCATTCCAAATACTTGCATAGAATGTCCACATACAAATGGGGAAATGGGCACATAAAGTACACTGAAGCAAAATATGTGATGAATATAAATTACATTTTAAAATACTTTTTTTAAACACTGAAGTAGGTATTACCATTAAGCAGTCAATTATTTTTTGTCTGGATAATTCCTTTTTCATTATGAAGAGCAATCCACTTCGGCCAGTTAAAAGGCTAATTTTGATGGATCTGGTGAGAGTGTAAAGAGGGAGCCAGGCTCTTTTTAGGGGTGGCCAGTGACAGGACAAGAGGCAATGGGCACAAACTGAAACACAGGAGGCTCTGTGTGATCCCTGCTTGGACACTGGGGGTGCCATGGGGATTTGTTTACATACAAAGGTGATGTACTACGTATAATTTTCTTACTAGCATTAGCCTATCAAAATGCATCAGCAAAGACTTGTTTTCTTAGGAGAGTTAGCTTTGCAGGCTATTGACCAGGGAACATGTGAATTTCTTTTCAATGAATGAAGATGTAATTTAGTATCCAAAGTAATACTTTGGACAGGGAACTACTGGAGCGAGTCCAGCGTAGGGCAACCAAGATGATTATGGGACTGGAGCACCTCCCTTATGAGGAAAGGCTGAAAGAGCTGGGACTCTTTAGCCTGGAGAAGAGAAGGTTGAGGGGGGACCTGATTAATGTTTACAAGTATCTAAAGGGTGGGTTTAAGGAGGACGGAGCCAGGCTCTTTTCAATGGTTCCCAGCGACAGGACAAGGGGCAATGGGCACAAGCTAGAACATAGGAAGTTCCGTTCAAATACACGGAAAAACTTCTTTACAGTGAGGGTGCAAGAGCACTGGAACAGGCTGCCCAGGGAGGTTGTGGAGTCCCCTTCTCTGGAGATTTTCAAGACCCGCCTGGATGCAGTCCTGAGTAATGTGCTCTGGGCAATCCTGCTCTAGCAGGGGAGTTGGACTAGATGATCTCTAGAGGTCCCTTCCAACTCTGAAGATTCCGTCAAGATTCCGTAACCAGATAGCCAGCAGCAGCTGGTTAATTGATCTTACACCAGTTGAATGTGTTTGGTATTAAACAAAATTGATATATTGAACTTACGATGACACCACTCCATTTGTTTCATTTTCAGAACTTTAGGTTGACCTATGCCCTTTTTTACCTCATCACCTTTGAAATCACAATGGAATCTAAATATGCAGCTAAGGCTACATAATTGTTTAAGGGCCTTTCAAACAAAGGTGATCTCTTAAACTAGCACATATGTGATGATAAAGTACTATTCATTCTTGACCCTTTTACTTGATTTTTTTCCTTTTACAAGGTGCCTAAACTTTTAAGTGCTCTTAAAAATGACTTGCTGACTTCATCTTCTTATAGGTAATACCAGAATACAAGGTGAAATTCTTCCTTGAGCCTTCCTAGTCATCAGTTTTCACTCCCTTTTCCTACTTTATTCTTTATTTCTGTCCACATCCCTAGCGTACCTAATTTTGATGGAAAATGTTCTTCATCTCTAGGCTCTGAATACTGTGAATCTCAATTGTATTGCTGTTGATGGTTTAGCCTTCTTAATGGTTATAAATATTTAACTGTGGGTGCCATTAGACTAATTAGTGGTATATACTCTAATCGTTTCACATGTGGACTCTTAGAAAATTTTCCGTTTAATAATTGACACTTAAAATCTTTTTGTTAAAAAATAAAAATCTGTTCTACAAATAGCTCTTGCTATTGTCCTGACTCTCAGCTGGGCCATCCACCAGTGCAACATGAAGACTTGAAAGATTTCAAATGTAGAATCCAGCTTTTTTCAGTAGCCAGCTGAAAACATAGATGTTAAAGCACAGAAATATGTCTACAAGCTATGTCTGAAAGTTGTGCAGTTAGTAGACTGCTACTGGCTAGCTGCTAACACTGCTGGATATTGACATGGGCCTACTCAGGCTAACACAGGCCTATGGCTCAGCATGGGCCAAAAAATACATTTCCATATCAGTTGCTCATGTAGGCTATTAATCACTTGTCTTGCTGATAGCTGCAGCCATGGTGAAACTTTTTGCTGGTATATAGGATTTTTAGGGATATTACTAGCTTGTGTAATGAAGCAGCTGTTGATATGCAAACTTTGATACGAAACTAGAAGAAAGTCACCTGAAAGTAGAAGGATTTAATTATCTTGCCAAATAGACATATCCTGATAAGGTTTTCTATGTGTTTACACATTTTCTATGCCTTTCACTGTTTCCACACCCAGGAATTAGTTAGTAATTAGTGAAATTAGCATGTAGGCAGCACGGCACTAACGCTGTGCAGGATGGTCATCTGCACTTCCCCACCAAGAGCCATCCATCAGGATCTTGTCTGAAGCTATTTGCTTTTTTAAAATTATTGAGTGCTTTTATTCTTTATTGTAAATAGAAAAAGCTTTTTCTAGATCTGCCTTTTGTGCTGTATGCAATATCTGTGTGACCCTTAAAAATACCAGTCAGGAAGTAGTCAACTGTCTGTTCCTCCATGTTTGGCTTTCAAAATCGTTGCTGGCCTTTTATAACTGAATTCAAGTGGTTCTCTGCATAGCCTGCTTTACTAAATCTCAGCACCTTTGGTGAGATAAAGCAAGCAAACATATTTTGCCTGTTATGAATCAGTGAAAGCCAGCTGGGATTCTCAGAGGAACCATGTGGAAGGGCTGGGAGATCTGCAAGGTCGTAACGGGGGAGCAGGCAGAGTCTGTGGTCAGAAGCAATGGTGATACATCACATTATCGGCATTTTGGCGGGATCCAGGATACTTCTTGAATTTCACATGTAGCTATTTGATGCATAAGTTTTCATGCTACCTTTTCTAAGATTTCAGTCTTTTAAGAATCCCTGTGCTGTGTCTGATCATGAATTTTACATGCTTTTCTTATCTTCGTTCCATAATAATGCACTTTACTAAGACATGAAGACCTTATGAAATCAGAGCTGTAAGTGTCATTACAATGTGGCTTTCTCAGGTGGCGATTTCAGTTATAACCAAATAGTTGTGAGATAGGAAGTAACACAAAATTATATGTGTCAGGTACGCTAGAACTTTCTATCAAAACGATGAAGATCTTGTGCTCATGAGAGAGTGACTTCTTGGGAAGAAGATGAAATGATAGAACAAATTCCATATAAAATAGAGACAGTTGTAGGCTTTTCCTATTCAGTTCAATCTTACCCTATTTCAATGTGTGCAATGAAATAAAGGCTAGGAAAATAGAAAGAAAATAAACAATACCCTGTTAAAACCCTTCTGTAAAAGCATCTTTTCAAACTATCAGACTTCCTTCAGGCTTCCTTATGAATGTAAAAGTTAACCAAAAAAGCTAATAAAAAATTAAGCCTTGAAAATAAGTAGGTACTTTAAAAGAAATGAAGAAATTACACCCCTCTTTTTCCTGGGGACTTGTTTTCTTGCGGAATATTTCCATCAGTAATTCAAAATTGTTCTGTGAACATTATGCTTGCATACTTGTGAACCCCATAACCATTCAGTGAGTAGCACAAGTGTATTTGGGTGACACTAAAAAAAAGAAGCACAATGAAAGTGGTGAAGTTGCCACCAACTAAATAAAAGTAAAATCCCAGTCTTCTTTTATTACCAGGACTGATGAGGCATGAAAAAGAAAGAATCTATGTGAGATACAGATCTCATGCTTAGTTTTCAGGGCTAACAGATGAAAAAATCCCTAATGGATACCAAACAAAAGCATGTCTTTTTTTTTTCTTTTGAATTCTTAACATACTGACTAGATTACTAGTCACCCTCCACTCTCAAATAATAATCCAAGTTTAATATAGGTTTTGTATCATTTTTATCAAGCATTTTTCCAGTTTAATTTCACAAAAAAAAAAAAACAACCCCACACACTCAAAATTGCAGTAAGCTCACATAAAATTAAAATAACAATAAAAATCCTATAGAGATGCAGAAAAGCTTTTTAAAATTATGCTTCTTCAAGTAGGTAAGATCAACACTGAGAGATGAAGGAAGAAAAAAGGGGAAAAAAAACAAACCAAAAAGTAATAGCAAACATCTATATTGCTGAAAGTTACAAATTTCAAAAGCACCTACTTTTTACTAGGCAATTTAATCCCAGTTTCAAAGCCCTTAAAGAGCCTTAACCACATGGATTTTCAATATCACTTAGGGGTAAGTTACGCAGTGAAGTTGCTTCAGGGCCATATGTTACCAAGCCTCAGCTGCTATGCAGTAATTGCCTTCACTTTGCAATAATTGTGATTTAGTCCATAGCGAATGCACGGCCTTCTGAGATAATTCGGCCCACAATTAGAACGCCAAGGGGACTTCACACACGAGGCAGGCAACAATTGCCAATGTCAGTGGTATCCAGTAACTTCTCTGTGTGTCTTTTTTCTATATACTAAGTGTATTTCTAATGAATTTCCATTTCAAAAGTGCAAATAGGTACCAAATAGAACTTAAAGCCAGGCGCATAACTACTCCTTATAGTATTGATAGACGAGTTCCTTTAATTGCTTTTTGAAAGCAGGATTTAAAATTGGATTTGTTTCTTACAAAAGTTCGTTAATGTTTCCTTCTAATCCAAATATTTTACTCAGTATGTTAGAAAAGGAAGAAATCCTTATACAAGAACACAAATACAGTGCAAAGTTGCATTTTTATCTAATGTGGAAGATATGTTTTCATATTTCAGCCTGGAGAAGAGAAGGCTCCGAGGAGACCTTATAGCGGCCTTCCAGTACCTAAAGGGGGCCTACAGGAAGGATGGGGAGGAACTCTATCAGGGAGTGTAATGATAGGACACAGGGTAACGGCCTCAAATTGGAAGAGGGTAGATTTAGATTGGATATCAGGAAAAAATTCTTTACTGTAAGGGTACTGAGGCACTGGAACAGGTTGCCCAGGGAAGCTGTGGATGCCCCATCCCTGGAGGTGTTCAAGGCCAGGCTGGATGGGGCTTTGAGCAACCTGGTCTAGTGGGAGGTGTCCCTGCCCAGGGCAGGGGGCTTGGAACTGGATGATCTTTAAGGTCCCTTCCAACCCGAACCATTCTGTGATTCTGTGATATTAAAAGCAATTGATACTAGTTCTGAAGGACAAATCTACAAACTTTAAAACTTCCCCCAAACTTACTAAATTTAGTGGTCCCATTGTATAAGCTACAGAAAGTAAGTTTAGACTATATCAGGAAAAAAATAATTTTTTCCATTATAAATTACAAAAAATCTTTTTTTCCATATAGCTTTCAGCAGCCTTTTAGCTGCAGGGGTTTTGGGTGGGTCTTTTTAGGAGCAAACCCATGAATATTGAAGGTTTTATAGTGATTGATTTAAGGATTAATGCTAAAATGTGCACGTTTGATTGTGGAAAATAATGCCAATGCTGAAGTGGGAAGCTCAAGGATCATCAAAAACTTTGGGGAAACCAAAAACATTGAAACGGATTGTTTTGTTCCAATACAGGAAATTTATAAATATCTTTTTATCGTGTGATTTTCTAACGTTCACTTTTCCAATGTATAATAGCTATTTTACAAAAGAAAATGTTTTAATGGTATTTTTTCTGCATTCTAAGTATGATCTTTTTGCATGTGTGCCACTTCCAGTTTTCATGTTCACTCTGATGTAATGTCTGAGAAGTCACATGAGTGAACTGAAGGAATAGAGATGTGGTGTTATATTCTTTCTAATTCTAGTTCTGATCTTTAAATAATAGTAAAAATTGCCAGAAAGGCAAGTAATAAATTAAGTACTCAGAGTAAAAGTCTTAAAGCATCCATCTTCATGCATGAGAAACAGTCTTCAGGTGTGGGGTTTGAACGTTTTTAACCTGTCAGGGGAGCGAAACAAGAGCTTTGGGTTCAGTTTTGCACGTTACTGCCCCGGTCAGTTTGAGATGTGGTATTTTACCTGGGGTGGGTTCTGAATGTCTCCCCAGCCACAGCTAAAGACTTCAGATGGAATTAAAACTCATCTTCACGCAAGACATTGAAACAAATTTTAGATCATCTGCGTCTCACGTTTATGTATATAAGGAGATAGAAAGTCACAGTATGTCTTTAAATCCCCATTTAAATTGAAACAGGTGTAAGTCGCAGAAGCAGCTTTCTGGTGAATGGCTTTCAGAGTGCTTGTTGTGGTGGTGTCATCTTTGACTGTCCTAGGCCTTCCAGGCTCCATCCTTGCCTGACCTGAGCCTCTGTGTCAACTGCAATTAGATTAATTACGGTTTCTAGAGAAAAGCAAGGGCTTTAAATACAGAACACTTAATGGGCTCATGTAGTGATATGACAGAGAAGCTGGGGTGAGCCCATGTGTGTTTTGGTATGTGGCTGGATGACAATAATTGATGTCCTGTCTTAGTTGTCAACTGTCTCTCAGTTTAAGCATATGGCATATGACTGAGCTAACAGCAAGGCAATACGTCATTGTCAGCATTGGGGTGTGTCTTTTCTCAGTGCAAGGGGTACCTGATGAGACACCAACATCAAATTACAGTAGGCTTGGGAGCCGATTCTCCTCTTGATTAATGATACTAATTGAAGTTAAAGTCTGCGCACACATCAAGGGCAGAACAGAACCTTCTTAATTTGTCTCTTTCTACACAGCTGACACCCACTCTTCGTGGAGAAGCTCCAGCAAGCGTAGGCTTATAAACATTTAAGGTTCCTGCTTTCTTGCCATAGGATGCTAATAAATCCCACTATCATATCAGTTTTGATGGGAGTTATTTGTGCTCAACACTTTTTGGTTTGGTTTTTTTTTTTTAAAAAAAAAAAGCTCTGGGATCATACATACTGCATTCTGCTAAGTATTTCTTTAAAAAAACCCGAAGATTTATAATAACAATAGGAGTGACAACTTACCTACTAACTGTTTATGTTGAAACTCTAAGTTTGGACCAGAGTTATCAACATACTGGACAAAGTTCTCAAACCTGTCAGTAAGAACAGATCAGGTTTTCTGTTCTGTTATGTTTGTGGGTGATTTACTGATTTTCTGGTTATTGATGAAGAAAGTGCACGTCTCTGTATTGATGCTTGTCTATGACTGGAAACATGGAACAAATACAGTAATTGTTCTGTTTTGCTTCTAAACTTGGAGTCAGTCTTGGGGCCCTGAAATAAATTTTTGGGAATTTATAATTGCTGAAGAGAAGTGAGCTCTTACCGGCTCAAAATTGATGAAATTTATATTGCTCTGATTTATGCTACTTACAAAAAGCTAAATAAACCGGTAACAATTATTTGTCATTTAAAAGGAAAAAATGAATAGCTGATAATGTCTGGGTAGCTTGAAATCCTTGCTATTGTATAGTTCATACCTTCCTTATGAACTTACTTTCTTATTGTAATGAATAGTGAAGGCCTTTCACAAAAAAATTATAAAAGTTTCAAGTTCAAAACTGTTTAAAATAGTAACTAGCAACTGCTATTAGCATAGATTTGAAATAAAACTTAGAATCTCTTAAGATAAAATATTAATTACGTCTCAAACACTTGAAAATACAGCTTTTTGATCCATTGTTTTGCCTTACCATATCTTTTCAAGTTTAATAAGTTAATGTTCCCTGCATACAGCTTTATTCCGCTCCTTAAAATGAGAATTGTAAATTTACGCACATATAAATGTTCGTTGTTGGGTTTTATTTGCAGATTAGGAAGAGATTCAGACTGGTATTGCAAAGACCACTAGGTTAAAGAAGATGTGGAATTGAAGGAAGTTTTGTGCGTGATAGGAAATGTGTCCATCATTAGGATGTCTGGGTGCTTTGTCGGGCAGTTGTTAAGATGAAGTTACTATATATAAAAAGTTAAAGTTTATTAGAAATATTTTTGTGGCAAGGTTTTAGTTAGATCTTTACTTAAGTTTTTTTTTTCTTTAAAGTTACTGGAAGCTGTCTGGCTATTTGAAATTTTTTTACTGCCTCCTGTTCTGAGAAGACTTAAAAGCAGTCTGAGGGAAAAATCGACATTAAATCCTCTGTATTGAGGGATCAGAATAGTTGTACAACATTGAACCTGAACACTGTGGAATGTGAGTTAATGGAAGTGCGTAGGAATTGTCCAGTTTTCATTAGTGCAGTCAAGGACGGTGATAGTACGCCACGACTTGATAAAATAAGGTGTCTTAATCAGAGTAGTATGTACTCCTGTCTGTTTGAGCAGTCCGTATCTATCAACCTTGCTGTTGGACAATTAAGTGGCAAGAAAAATAATCACCATGCCTGCTGCTAAGTTTAGAAGTATAACCTCATTCAAACCTAAGCCAGAGATAACAAGTGCCCTGAAATGCCTAAAACAACAATCATGTCCCTTGGGTTTGTAGCGCTCTGCTTTTGCGTTTAAAACAGATGGAAAGCCGTGCCCTGCATTTTTCACGGAGATGGGCTGATTACGTGGCTGTGGCAGCCAGGGGTGTTTCAGTGCTGCTGGTTCCTAGGAGAGGAGCAGAAGACGATATATAGGTTGCAGGGGGATTGTATCCATCAAATTTCTTCTTTCACATCAGGACATGATTTAGAGGGGCAGTGGGTTGGTACTTTAAATGACTGCTTGCTGTACAAAAGCAGAGGCTATATTCCCTTATGCATATATTATTATATAAAGGAATTGGTTCCTATGCTAGCAATAAATCAGTTTTTCGTATTACAAGCTGGTAAGGATCATCTGCTCCAGGAAGTTAGTATGTGTTGCACAATGAGGCAAAATTATTTTACTGGTCTGTTAAAATTATAGTACAAGTCCACACAGCTGCAAGTTTCCTTGTGAAGACCTGTTAACCCACCCACATCGCCAATTGCAGACTGACCTTTTGTAGGCTTCAAGTGTGCTAGCCCTGCAAGCCTCATATACAAACACAATGTCTGTCTGGATTCACAGCGCTGGGCATGAGCTGGTATTTGTAACATTGAAAAAAAAATTATATAATTCATGGAGACATGGCTGCTAAGCCTAGATGGTCTTATGTTATGGAACAAATTTACACAACAAGGTCTCTATTAACTTCAGATTTTCTGCATTGTGCCCCGTTCTGCTTTGTTTTAGAGAACGAAGTATCAGTGAGAAACAGTGCGCTATAAATTAAATCCAGTTTACCGAACATTAAATTTTCCCACACAAAGAAAAGTTTGGTTGTTTGGCTATTTTTTTTTTCATATCATCTACAATACCCCTACATGGATAAGGCAGGTGCAAAACATGCAAAAAAGCCTGTAGTTAAGTAATAATATATAGAAAAATACAGAGCAAGGTGTTCAAGTGTTTTGCATCAAAAGCTTTAGTCAGCAGTGCCAGTAGAAAAGCATATAAACTGTAGGAGTTAAAATGTAAAATGGAAATTAGAAAGTAAGGGAAAACTTGAGGAGCAGTTAGTTAATACTAAAAAGAACATTGATCAGTATATCCAAAGCAAGAACCCTTTTGCTTTTGTTGCAGAGTTACGGAAGTAATTATAGATGATGAAAACATTACAGGAAAATACTTGATTTATTTACTTGATTGAAAACAAACATCCTTCCTCATTTTCTTAGAGAAAGAACAACAAAAAAAGCAGTGAAAAGCTATTAATAACCAAAGGTAGATTTTAAAAATATTTTTTTTACACTCTCTAAGCTCCGATGAAAGGTAGAGGTAGAACAGCTTTTGGTACCTGGATCATCCAGATCACAGTGACGTCCCACCAAGAATGAAGCCACTGGTCTCAGATTAAGTTTGCACAATAGGACCAAACAGCAAGTAAAGGAGAAATACAGAAAGAAGTTACAATTATTGAAAGGCTGTAAAATCACAGATGGAAAACGGTTCTTTTCAAGTTACAAATATTAAAAATTGAAGGTAGTTAAGAAGAGGAAGGAAGATAGGTTTAGTTAGTTAAATATGAGGAATAATATCTGAAGGGGAAATAATGATACTCCTATCCCTTAGCACTTTTGTAATTGGGTTGCATAACATGTTCTGAAATACACAGTAATGAAGGGAACAATTCTGCACTGTCAGGCCATTAATTTGTTACTCTTAATAAATCTCTTATGTATTATGCTTATAAAATGTAAAAAGTACAGATAATTTTCCTTCTTGATAGCCTAAGCACTTCTGTTGTGTGCGGCACTTGCACGTATCCAGTGATCTACATGCATAATTTATTTAGCTGTGTAGAAAGATGAGCCACAAGTGTTCACAGTAAGAGAGTTAATCAGTAAGTCTCAGAATTTATCATTGTGAAAGGGATGCTGTGTTTGTTGACTTTAAGACCGTCCAGGACTTCATTATCTTGATTCTTTCAAAGATACTATCTGAAGAACAGACTCACCTAGATCATTTACTGCATATAACTTGAATTTGCTCAAATGATGTTGACATCAGTGATCAGATAATGATGTGCTTATCTTGTTTCAGATGTTTTTTGGTACATCATTGATGATGTATCTCTTGAGGCTCAAAATCTAGTCTAAAAAAATTGTTTTCACTAAATGTGATTATGTCAACTAACATAATCCTAAAGAAGACGCAAAGTTTCTAAGGAACCCTCATGTTCTCCTTCTGTTGAATTAACTGCATTTAATCTTTTCTGAACTATCTAGCACAGAAGAATAAATAATCTCTGTAATAATAATAAATAAAATCTCAGGACTGACTGCTATTAGCCAAGTTCTTTACTTTCACAAAAGAAAAGGAATTTCTTGTTTACAACAGTTAGAGTAAGAACCCAAAGACGTACTGAAGATGCCAGATGCCTGCAACTGTAATAAGGGGGGAAAAAAAAGTAAGAGTGTCTGAACAGATAAGAACCAGATAAAGAACAGATAAAGATTACAGAACAGTTCATAAGTTATACAGTTAATCAAATGGACTTAGGCTTTTTTCTGGAATTAATAATACAAAACCAAAAAGTTTACATGTATAGGATACTGAACTGATACTTGAACTCACCAGTTGGCTCACAGTTGGACACAGAAAGGTGCATAGTTTTAATTTTTGCTGTCCGGAGCTGTTCCATTTACTTTAATTTGGATTTTTGAAAGCTTTTTCTTGATTTCATGAATGTATTTTTAGATTCAGTTAACAACTAAACTTGTACCAACCTTGCATTTTCTTTCCCTTTCCTGAGACAAAGCCTCCTATACAACGGGAATGCAGACCCATGTTTTGTGTATGCTTTTCCTTCTGTATTTCAAGAGTGAAAATAAGTAGTAACTCATTACACAACAGGAAGGAAAGAGGAGGGGAATGGGGAAGGAAGATCTCTAGATTTTTGACCTTGGCTTCTTTCTAGTCATTATTATATTGTCAGTCATTGTTTTTTTTTAATAAGCATACTAAGCAGTGGAAGTCTGAAGACAACATTACTGAAAGGCAGAACCTCTCTGTCTGCTTTCAGTAGTATATGTGTAGAAAAAGGGCCTGCAATCATCTCTGTATTTACTGTATTTCAATGCACAGATGACTGATTACTCAAATTACTTATTGATCATAACTAGACTTGCACAGCTAATTATGTAATATATTGAAATCCATGTATTTCTGCTTAATTAGTCATGCATTTGCAAGAAGAGATGTTTGTGTACATTTTATTGGTAGAATACATAACAAAAGATCAATCAAGCTTCTATCGAAGTATGGATTTTAATAATAATCTAGGCAGTAATGTCAGCAAAAGTCATTAGTATAGAAAGCAAGCCATTTTTATCTCTTTTTCAATGACAAATATAAAATAAAGTTCCAACTTCTTTTAAAAAATCACAGAGGATTATTTCATGAAATGAAACCTTTAAAGAAATCTTTTACTACATTGATGATTATATTATTCCTTACTCTGTTCACCTTTTTTTTTTCCTGCTTGAAACTCTTATTTCTGTAATCCTACACAGAATACTATAGAACCTTATATAAGGATGCTACATTTTATAGTAGTGGAATTGCTCTCCTATGGAGGGGAGCAGCAGAAAAAAAAAATGACAGAGGAGAATAGAAGAGGTTACTTTCTATCCAGGGTGCCAGCACTGGCTTGAAAGATAGAATAGATTTTATGCGATGAAGTGTTGATTTGAATGATTTTTATGCAGTGTTGGGATTTTCCTACTAGGAGGTCGCCAGATTGTCTGGAGCAAACGTAAGGAAGCCTAAGATTTAGGATTTCTTCTTGAAGGAAAAAAAGAGTTTAACTGTTAGCAAAGGAGAAGCCTGCTATGCCTATATATAGCAAAGCAACAGAATGCTTGACACTTGATGCATGCAGTGGGCTGGAGTGAGGTGCATTTTTTCCAGGCATTTAAGCAACTGGAATCTTAAAGGAAAGTGTCATATTGTTAAGTCTAAGAATCTACATGCAGTTTGCTCATTTTGTTTTATTTCTTAGTCTCACATCCTATTTTGATAAAAATTTGATTTCAAGCAAATGGCTGTTGCCCGACTAAGGACAAAAATGTGTCAGGGTTGGAATATCGTAGTCTCCTCTTTTCTTTCATTCAGAGGGGAGTAGTCAGAGACGATCAAAACTTTCATTAAGTCAGAAGTGTCCTCTCTGAGGCGGTACCATAAATGTCAGCATTAACAGCATCTTCAACCTGCTGACCTGAGCCCAGCTACTATCATACTGCATTTTGAGAGATCTGAAGGGTATTTCCTGATGGCTTGTGAACCTTTAGCTATCTGTAAAATTGCGCTTGAGAATAGCTTCAAAATCCCTGTCTGAAGCTGTGATCTAGTATTGTGTGACTCAATATGACTTAAACTCTGGCCTCTTAAATCAGTAAGTTCCATTTTTAAAATAGTATTGGTATTTGAAGCCTAATAAAAGTTGTCTTGTATGTGAATGAAAATATGAGGAAAATTAGCAATGATACATGTCAGCCAGTTCCATGCTGCTGCCAAATACTTTTACTTGGTGGAAGACGTATGCATATGAAGAAGAAGTCATAGATGTGGTTCTTCAACCAAAACAAATTATAAATAAATGAAGAATGCAAATAGATAGTTGCAAATGTTTATCACCTAAAGTAATGATAGGAAAAACTGATTCTAGAAAAATCACTACAAATAATCTCCATTTCCTTACGATTGATGCATTCACCATGATTGTGAAATGTGATAGTGTAAATTATGCAAGCACTCAGTTTTACTTGCAGTGGTCTAATTCTTTAACTGAAGGACTCAGAATCTGTCTGGTGTCTTAACAGATATTTGGAAAAACTGTAGGACAGGATAATTCTTAGTATACTGAGAGGAATCCGCAACAGACTTCCATACCAATAGTTTGTGTCTACAGCGGAATAGATGTAAGGCCAGGAAGCATCAGGGCCTAGAGGCGGTCAGAAAATCATCAGGAAAAATGACAACATAGCTAAAAAATGGAAATCATAAGTGAGGAAGAAGTTGTCTGTTGAAACCTTTCTGAGAGGTAAAGATTGTTTCTTTTGCTAGGTGGAGGAACGCCCTTCTCCTTTGACAACAAAGGAGATGTTGTTCATCTGCTGAGAATTCCTGTTGGATCATGCATTTGAAGAATGTACTTGGGAGAGCAGCCCCTCTGTGCTTCCTGGGAGAGCTTGGTTTGCACGATAAATGCTTGAAAATGGGATTCCTGTAAGTATGCCAATAAGCAGTTTCTAGGAGCCTTGACAGTTTGCTGGTGAAAATTCTGGAGAGGCTTAAAAGCTGTGATTAATTTTTCATCTAAATTTTTTGATCAATAGCAATTTTAAGAACTTTATCTTTTGGATCTGAAACACATAGGTTCCCTAGACCTGTGGATCTGTATCCTAACAGTTCGTTGAAATGTTAACTGAATCTCCTCTGTACCAGTGATTTAAATATAAATTATGTGTTTTAATTGTTAAAAAGCATAGAAATTTCTTAAAAGACACCGTGCACCAGTCATCTGACTGATTTTTAAATGGCTCTCCAGATTAGAATATGTTGAAGGTGGCCGTTATTGTAAAACAGCAGCGCCTCAGTGTTGTACATCCTTGTTGGTAGTTGGTGTAACAGTCTATCATAGTTACTGGTGATATACAGGGATAGGAGTAACAAACATCACGTAGTACAGACCTTAATATTTGGAATTGTCTTTTGAAGTGTGAGTCTTAAATTGGCCTTTGACAGAACCTATAGAAAGGAAGGAAAGCATAATTCATGGTTTGGAAAGCGATAATCATTATAATTCAATCAAAAGGACGTAAGCGGCTAAACTCATTGCTCCTTCAGATTCAGCATGTAAGCATTTTGTATGCAAATAAATTTATTGGTATATCCATAAAGAATTAGAAAAAAAGAAAATGGAATTAATCCAGTCATACATGTTATAGTGGTTGAAGATATTTCTATAAAAGCATGCAACAAAAGCAAAAGTGGACTGACTTTTCTTTCTGATCTTTGCATCTTTTAGATACTTTATTTCAATCATACTGTTTAAAAATGTAAGTAAGTTAAGCAGTATATTATATTTCTGACAATTGTCAAGAGCAACAGAGCAACCAGGAATTCCAATATGTTAGAGGCAATAAAGCAAAAAAGGTGAGAGTAGAAGGCAAGTAGTACCTAGCAGTTTTAATACAATTGTCTGGGCATTAAACCACAAATCCATTTTTGCTAGTTTAAAAAAAAAAAGGCAAACTTTGTTTTCTAATGAATACAGCAATATTTTAGTTTATTGCTGTGCTTTTAATAAGGCAGATCTTAGTGCTGTTGGGTATCATTTAAATTAACCTTGTTGAGACTAAGGTTAATGAGAGCATTTATCAATGTGATCTAAGAGGAGAATGTTTTGTTCAGAACAGCTTTCTAGTAAACTACAATAACTTTGATAAGCCCCTTTTCTTTACAAGTTAACATGAGTGGAAATTTCTGAAGGGAAAAATGTATATGTGTGGTGTAGTGAGCATTTATACACACTTTGATATGCCTTCACTTTTCAAAATTAGAATGAAGAATGTGTGTATGCAAGTATGACGATGTATTTTCCCTTGGCTTATATTCATACTAACTTGAATAGGGTTTCACAGTGTGTAATTTAAGGTGGCGCTTGGGTTAGCATTTGTTTAATTTATGCTTTTTGTCTTCTATGCATTATTTTTGCCCTCTGTTCACATTCTTCATCAGTGCTCTGAACAATCTATACCTTCTTCGTTCCTACAGGATATATGAAGTTATATTTGAACTCATGTTTAGGATGCAAACTAAGTCGTCTTTATACCCTTGAGAAAGAAAAGTACTGCTATCAGGAATAATTAGGTTTTAATTGTCATTGACAAGTTGCTATGTATGTAGCTTTGTCAGACCTTGTTTCTTCCTTCTGCATGCTTTCTTTCTTCCCTGTATTTAACATCCCTGGTATTTCTTTTGAATATATCAATTTTGATGTCATGGATAATTTTGATTTCGTGGATAATGAATATATCAATTTTGATTTCTTGGATAATTTTGATTTCGTGGGCCACGAAGATGATCTGAGGGCTGGAACACCTATGCTACGAGGACAGGCTGAGAGAGTTGGGCTCAGAAGAGAAGGCTCCAGAGAGACCTTATAGCCCCTTCCAGTACCTAAAGGGGGCTACAGGAGAGATGGGGAGGGACTCTTTATCAGAGAGTGTAATGATAGGACGAGGGGTAACAGTTTTAAACTGAAAGAGGTGAGATTTAGATTAGCTATTAGGAAGAAATTCTTTACTGTGAGGATGGTGAGACACTGGCACAGGTTGCCCAGAGAAGTGGATGCCCCATCCCTGGAGGTGTCCAAGGCCAGGCTGGATGGGGCTTTGAGCAGCCTGGTCTAGTGCGAGGTGTCCCTGCCCATGGCAGGGGGTTGGAACTAGATGGTCTTTAAGGTCCCTTCCAACCCGGACCGTTCTATGATAAAATAACTAAACTCATAGTTACTAAAAATACTGAAAAAAGGATGAAAGAAAACTTAGTACTTACTAGCAGGCTCCACGTAACCTTTTCTTATTCCTTCAGTTTATTTGAATTGCGTGCTGGCTTAATTCTATTAACCAGAGTAAAGAACACAGAGGGTCAATAGATACTGCACAAAAATTGCTTATAAGTGTTCAAGACTTTATCCCTTGGCATTGATAATGGATCAATATCTGGCCAGATTTTGTGTTCTTTTGGGGGAATACGGTGATGAAAAAAAGCTTATTCCTTTTGTAAGTAATTATTTGCTTAAAAGACTCCTTGGCCTTTCTAAACCCTATTGCTTTTTGAGTGTCATGCACAATCCACACTTATCCTTTTGTCTAATCAATAGGTATTAGATGTTCATCCAAATCTACGAGCTGTGTCAGCTTTTAGGTGCCTATTCTTGGCTATGATATGCTCCTGTTTTACCACTTTAGGAGGACTTTTCTGAATGCTGTGGAGTTCCCACGTTCCATTTCGTTTGGTGTAACTGAAAAGAGTGTCAATACACTAAGAAAAGAATGTTGTAAAGAGCTAGAGCCTTCCATCGTGTCACTCTCCTTCAGTATGTAGAGGCTCTTAGGCATAAAGCTGAACAAGATTGTGGCCAGTGAGCTAAATTCCTCTCTAAACAATCGTTTGCTTATATCCCCAGCACCAAAAAGGAGAGAGCAAAAAGATTTAAGGAACAGTTCAGAGATCACAGCTTCATGCTATAGTGCAGCATTTGAAGTGTTGAGGTGGTGGCTCTCTTCATAAAGGAGAAATATCTACAGGCAGAGCCCAGTAAAGAGCCATCAACTTTGTCATTCTTTTCTGCTGCCTTCTGTAATATCTAGCTACCCTGAGGGAATGTTTCAGAGCTCATTTCTCTTGGATTGTTTGTGAAAGGTGGAAAAAACAGATGAGCAAGTTAAGGTAGACTGGGGATGGGAATCCTAAGCGATTGTTGGCTGCCCAAACACTTGGATGAATGTCTCTGTGTATACTCTTGTTGGGTTTTTCCATATGCCCATTCATGAAAGCTCTGTTCTTATTAAAATACTCCCTTCTTTCTTAGTCAGAAAAAAAGTTAATTCAAGTAAAGTCATTCTAGAGGACATTCACAGAAACACAAGGAAAAAACACGGGAAATGCCAGGGAAGGAGAAAGCATTTTGCTGCATTTACTCAGTTCCATTTTAAAATGCCACTACTGTTTGGCATTTAGCCATTTGTTAGAGAAAACAGATTCCCAGTCTCAGAGTCCTAATGATGTACTAGAGATTAGAAGGGAAAATTATAATTAATTTTGTGTAAAGTCCAAAGGCGAAATGCACTTGAGTTAGAAAAAAAAAAAAAAAAATTAAAAAAAATTGTCCTATTTCAAGTGCTGGCATTCTTCAGAGAGATGATGGGGACATATACAGGAAGAGGAGCTAATGAGCTGCTGTTTTCTAATCAAAGCAGAAAAATCTAGTGGCAAAATGACAGGCTGCCCATTTCAATGTCATTTACAAAATGACAAAAATAGCCCATTGCTTACTCAATGAAGACAGAATTACAGAGCTTATTGCTAGTGAATATTTTTGTTGTCTTTTTTCTTAATAGGTCAAGTGTATGTGCTTAGTTAAGTGTATTTTATGTAAAAATGACACACCTACTATATTTCTTACAGTTTATTGATTAGTCAAATAAGGCAGGTATTGATAGATGCTGCCTTTTTTAACAAGCTTTTCCAGTTGATAAGTTCTTCCAGTTCCCCATGTGTGTATATCTGTGCCTGCCTATCTGTCTTGATTAATAATAGATACATAACATAATTAAGAGTAGAAAGTTTTGTGCAGCAGTGCAAGATGGAAGTTTCCTGAAGAAACTAGAAAGAAAATGTTGAGAAATACTGATTTGATCCCATATGGAAAGATGGTCTGGCAAGATGATACACTTGAAAACTACCAAAAAACTTTAAAAAAAAAAATTGGTGGGTAGAAACAAAAATAACAGAAAAAAATGAGAAGGAAAGGCCTGTTCAACTAGTAAGGAAATACCAAAAGAAGAAATACGTTGAGTAGTTTTGAAAAATTGCAAAGTAATCTTACCTCCCTAGATCTCTTCAAGTTTAAGCCATTCTCCAATAAATCCTCCGATTTGTCTTTTTCTTTTTTAATGCCATCTCCTCCTTTATTTTATAAGATAGTAGTTAGGGAAGTACAACTGATGAGTAAAACAAACAGGAAATCCTGGGAAAGGGCATGTCTTAAGGCTTTTTGAATATTTAACCAGATGGAATTCCCTTCACTTAATAATATTTTATAAAGAAAACAATAACTTTGTGTTGTAATTTTTCTGAGATTTGTACACAAAGTTAGCAATAGCAGTGATTCCCACTGTAAGTCATTGCATCATAAATCACTATAAAGCATTCTCAAGAGAAGAAACAGCCCTTGAAGATTTGACATCAAATTTGTGTGTATTTCAAATAAGAATAGCAACATTAGCTTTGAAGAGTGAAGCAGTCTTAAAAATTATGTCAGGGATATTATTTTTCACCTATACAAAGCCATCAGGTTCTCATCTTCCGTGAGTCAGGTTTCTTGAAGCACCCTCTCCCCTTCACCTCTTCCCAACCTATACCTAATCAGGTTACCCTATATAACATGGCACATACAAGTATCATTATCCACTTCTTTAAGATTTTGACCTAGCTGTAAAGAACAATTGTTGTCAATGGTTTCTAGTGTTGCCTTTTCTTATTCTTTTCTTATTCAAATATTTCTCATTTTATTTTATTTTTTCTATGAGGCAAATCCTTGCTACTCAAATTTCTCTACTTCAGCTCTCTCTGTTAACCGCTCTTTCTTTTTTTTTTCTGATTCTGACCCTGCCATCCTTTTTAATGCCTTTTTCTTTTTTTCTTTTTTTCTTTTTTTTTGGCCTGTCCCAACACCTCTGGATTCCCCACCAAGCCCCCTCAAAGCTCTGTGTTTCTGTGTGTACTGACTGCACATCAGTAAAACAGTAGCTGGTTCCCTCCGTGTGCCAGAGACAAAAAGAAAGGGCAGCTGGTGAGTAAACATGCACCTTCAATACCAGTTTAGTTCCTTGTTGAATTTTTAATCCCAGTGCCCGATTTCATCCAGATTAGTCAGTGCAAGTGCTGATTTTTGACATATTGCAATTCTCAAGTTATGTGAAAATAAGGAGGCATGTAGGAGACTGAAGTAATTACACCCTCTGAAGGAGTCACTGCAATACGAAGTCCACCCTTAGTTTGATATCCTCATGCTAACAACTAATCCATAAGAATTATGTTTCAGATAGATCCGTAAGAATTAGGTTTCAAATAGACCTGTTGGTTTTTTTCTTTTAAAGGTGGTGAGAACTGTTTAGACGAATTATGTAAAATTAGTGAGAGAACCTGCACCTTGATTTTTGCTCATGCATTGTTCCTGTAGAGCAGTGTTAAACTGTAACTGGGAAGATGGAGTGTCTCCTCCCAGCTTGGCTTGGTACAGGTAAAGTTTTAGGACTTAGCAATGAATTAGTTTAGATGCAGAACAAGATTTCATAACTTACAAGAGCTTTCAGAGTTTTGTTCATCACCCTCGTTCATGCCCAGACTTCAGCAGCTGAAAGATTCAAGGTAACAGATCAAAGTTTGTGATATATTGCAGTATATTTCAAGCCTTTTTTTTCTTCCTTGCCAACTTTGTTTTCTGAAATGAACCCCCATTTTGCTGCCAGATGGTTCTTGTGATTTGCTCTGCTAAACCTCACTTGTATGTTTCAGTTTTACTGCTATGTTGTAATATTTTTCCAATGGACAGCTGCCTGAGCAGGCACTTCAAGTCTAGTCAATTTTTAGTCTCAGAAAAAGTAAGTGTATCTATCTGAATCATTTTTGGAATTGCAATTTAGCTTCAAGGAACACAAAAAAGCACAGGATGGGAGGAAAACTGTCTACACTGTATTCATGTTTAATAAGAATTTAGTGTTTTATTCAGTGGGTAAAACAATTCAGACTGCGTATTTTGGAAGCCTTCATCTTTGTTTCAAAGGTAGATTTACCGTTTGCTTATATACAAATGTCTAAATTAAAGTACTGAGCAGAAGAGCAAATACACATAGACTGAAGATGATACACCTGGTATGGCTTATTATTTCACCCAAAAGGAAATGGCTTTTTGTTCCTGTATTTGCCTAGACAATTTTATTACAGAGATCATAGGTGCCTTTCAAACATATTTTCATGTGCGTATGGTTTGTATGACAGTAGTATTTTTAAAAACATAAGAAGGATTGAATTGGGTAAGGTTTAACTGTATACAGTGTGAAGTGTGTATAATATATTGGCACAAGTAACTACAGTTAAAATGTGAATATAAAAACCGGGACACGAAAAATCTAACATTTCCTATCAGACTGCACAAATATGCTTCTAACTGGAATGATGAACCTTTGGAAAAGCTCTCAGTGATAAGTGATTTAGAACTGAGATAACATAAGATAACTATTAAATGTCCTCTGTGAAATTAATTTGATAGTCTAAGCTGATACCAAGTTAAAAAAACAAAAACCCACATTCCCCATGGGGGAAGTAGACATTCCCTTTTTTTCAGAGCAGTGGGGAAGCTGCTCTGAAAGATACTGCAGGACACCAGTTTCTCAAGGACTGGTGGGTTTCAGGGACTGGAGTCCTTCTTGGTGATGATCCTGGGCAGTTTATAATCCACAGGTACAGGTACAGCCATTAATCAGATTATAGAACTGTTAATGCTAAGGTACGCCTTTTTTTTCGTTTATCGAAGACGTACTGAGTTACCTACTCACCCCTCTGGCTGATATTCAGAAAAGACATACTGAGGGCTGTTGTGATGTGCAGAGCTGAGTGCGGTGCAATGCCTGTTGCATGGCACAAGATTTATGTGCCTTGGGTATTTCATCTAATCCATGCAGAATCCACACTTATATATAAAAGGTGAGAGAAACCAGTTATTTGTAACGCTAAAATAAAGTTGCAGTGCAGAGTTCCACCTTTAATTTTTATCGGTCTTGTACATCTTGTGGCAGGCAGATACAATGAACTGTAAAAACAGAAAAAAAAAAATCAACTAGATTCTGTCAGCAAACATCTGAAAAGAATGACACCTATAGAGCGAAAAAGCCAATATCATATATATTTACACAGTGTGATGTAAGAAGACTGGAATAATTTTTTGCATGCCTATTTTTGCTTTTTCCCATAGAAAAGCTTTGTGATGTATCAGGAAATGAAAATTTTAATTAAAATTGAAATACTGATTCAGCTGCTGTTACTGGCCCTCTTACTAAAAAGTAGCAGAATTTTCAGGAGCAGTGGTACAGAAATCCAGGCTAGGAGACTGCAAGCTGCTAGTAAATTAGAATGGCACATACTGTAATGGTAAATTCAGAATGCCAATATTAATTAGGAAAATTTATTTAAAGCATATTTTCCTGTCAATCAGTTCCTTGCTGCCAATGTGCATTTTCAGATTTATCTACTCAGAAAAAAAGTTGGAACAGTTTTATTTAAAAGTCAAGTTAGAAAAAAATAGACATACCAGGATATGTGTAATCATGCCCACCAAAATATATATGAAGTTATTTTATGCCAATAATACTTAATCCATATTAACCTGGCTGTAGCCATGTAGATCCCTGAGATGCCAGTATGTCTAGTTCTCACTTTTACTTGGTTCCTACCGTGGAGGGAACAAATGCCACACTGAATCCCCATATGCATTAATAATTTGACCTAAGAACAAGTCCTGAAATTCATCTCGTGCTCTGAGAGCGGATGCTAGAGTGATATCCTTCTAGCTTTAGGTAAACTGCCCTTCCTCATAAAATAATGGGCCTGAGAAACTGAGCTTTCAACAGTTTAGATTGACATGAAGGCTTGGAGAGACCTTATTAAAATTGAACAAATATTACCTGAGTAAGCATGCATAGTTTTAGAGTTCACTGAGAAATTCATGGAAGTACAGGCAGCAACTGTAAAGTTGAAGCTGTATTGTATCAGTTATTTCATCAGTGTGCATGAGGAGCTAAAGAAATGATTGAGAGGAAATACTGGACAAGACTTGGCAAAGATCTTACTTTTTTGTTAAAAAAATGGAAGACGTAAATCCATTTCTGTCTCAAAATACAGGACAATTTTGCCAGATCCACTGCATGTAGTTGTTGTTACATTTTTCATTGAAATGGTGGATATCAAATATCTCTAAAACAAATAGAGATAGCTCTCTATCTCAGTTTCTTTAAAACAAATAGCTCTACAGTTTCTGGTACTCAGCTTTGTCAAAGTACCAAAAACTGTACTGGCCTTTAACCTTAACTCTGTGCCTGTTTACTCAGAAATGAAATGTAACCATACTTACACTCACAAACTTTTCAAAATGATTACAGAAATGTAAGTACTAAATATTCTTGTTTACTTTATTTCTGTTATACCACAAGTTAGTAAGTTGAAGTGTAAACAAAATATGTGACTATATTGTCACATGATGTAGTTCCTGAATAATACAAGATTGCCATGCGTATTCATTCTGTAAGTGTTCTGTTGTTCGATGTTAGGATGTTACCATCATGTATTTATTTTCTTTCCTATATATTAAAATTTCTGCTGCTTTGTTTTTTAATAAGAGCAATTTGTCATCCAGCTTCAACAAAGCAGAAGATACATATAAAAAAAAAAACAAAACAGTTCATGCTTTAGCACTTTCCGAGAGGTACTTTAATTTTTCTGCTCCAGCCTCAGTCTCTCCCACTTGTATATCTAATAGAACCATTGGCCTTGGATCATAATATTCTGCTGGAGGTTTTATGCCCTATGAATTCTTAGGGGAGAGCCAATGACTTTGTAGGATTGGTTTGGTTTTTTTGGCTTCTTCGCTTTCATTAGAACATTCATTAGGTAAATATAATTTGCATATGTCTGCTTCACCAAACTATTGTATTTTTTATATCAGTCATCAGTCTTAATTATTTATTACTCCCTTCACAAATTATTTCTGTGACATGATTTTGTCAATTCTTTTATTTCAGTACTAAGAAAGAGGGGGAGCAGGAATCCCTCCTTGCGGATCGCTAGAAGCACTTCTACTTAGCAACAAATCATCATTAAAAAAAAAATTAGAGAGCTAGGCAGTCAGTTTCTAATGCAAATATTAGATGCTGTATTGATTTTGTGTTTTTCTAGAAACTCCATCAAAACTTCATGTACACGTTGTCAGTTACATAAATGTGACTATTAAATTTCTCCTTTTTATATGTAGAAAACAGATCGGTTTGGTAGGATTTATTTAAATCTGCTCACATAGACAGGAATTAATTATATTACCACTTTTAATTCTTCAGATCTTTATTATTTGAGTTTTGTAGTGTGCTTTTTTTTTTGGAGACTAATAAGCCTGTAATTACATACCTCATCCTGTTTATCTTTTTATATGCCCATTATCAACGCATTAGTTTTCTATGAGTTGCCTAGTTCTTCTTCAGCATTACAAGACTTAATGGAAAAGAACATTAGTGGTTGAAAGTGGTTCTCAGAGAACTCTCAGATGCAAGTTTTCTAGACTTACAGACTTAAAATGACTTAACTGTTTAACTCATCCATTCTATAGGATGAAAAGTACTTCATCATCACTTAAAACTCGTTTCTTTGTCCAAATGCAGAACAAATCTGTTATCTATTAATGACTCTTAGTTGCCAGTTATCTGCTAGTATCTGTTTATTTAACAGCTTTTTGGTTTTAGTGGTGTTTGCTGTTGCACCACGGGATTACAACTATTTTTTGACTCTTCAGAACTATCATTTTCTATTCAGATAAAGGACAGCTTTTCCAGCTTCACATAGGGAAACTCGGACCACCTGCTCTTAGGGCTATTCTACCACCAATGACCATCACAGAATGAAGTGCCCAAGTCACTCTAGAAGAAAATAAAAATAACTTCAAAAAAATACAAAGTTTTCTATTTCCCAAGCCCCTTTGCCTGCAGGGAAGATCGCCTAGCACCTGATTTATATTACAAGTTTTGATTGCTAAAAAGGAACAATTAAATACTCTAAGTCTTGAAATCTCAGCAATGATTGGAGACCCGTGAGTCATTTTCTCATTTCAATGCGTATTTTCATAGTAGAGGCTTTCATTCTCTCCAGCAAATTCAAGACAAAACCTCCTGCCAAAACCACCATCGTGCACTGACCCTCAGTCACTGAGTAGGCACAGTTACCAAGCGCTTTTCTTCATGGCGTTTCGTGTCACATCTTTCAAACTGTCATTCGGGAGACACAAAGTCTGCGGTTTATGATGAGAAGCCCAATCGTGAAGCTAAAACACTAAATATATGAATTTTCCTCTTTTCACCAAATGGGCCAAGGCCAGTGTCAGCCATCTGAAGAAGCAGCGACGTGCAGAGACATGGCTTGACACAATGGCAAGGAAACATCAGTCAACATCAAGTACTATTTGTAGAATTTGAATAAATTCATGATATGTGATGACTACAAAAGGATCACATAACATTTCTGAATATTTTGAAGTTTGAGGAATCATAGTATCTGAAGGTTTATCTGAACTTCATGATTTACCACTTTCTATGGTGGGTTGAATCCATACCCTTGTTCAAGACACATCCAGACTGCTGGATGAGCTTAATTAGTTTCCCCTGTCTTAATAATGCAATTTATAGATATAAGGAGGGGGTGGATGGAGGGGCAGTTTATATCTACCTACCTACCTACCTACCTACCTACCTATCTATCTCTGTGTATCTCTGGAGAAAAGATTTCTGCATTTATGAAAATATTCTCTGAATGCTAACAGGTGTGAACATAGCAGGAGCAGTGTAATTGAAACGTCTCCAATACTTCTCTGGTTAACTTCAGTATCAGGCTAGATTTTTTAGCTATAAAGTTTATAAAAAGTTTTGAAATGTTTTTTTTTTTTATTTGTCGACAATCGTGGTGGTCATTTCCAATAAGAAGCCAGTTCAGTTTCAGTCCCTGTGGTGCATCAGTAGGATTTTTTTGTGATTTATACTTCTGTCTTCAAGCAAAGGAGCAAAATGATTGGCTTAATTTAATTTCAATGAAATTTGAATTCCTTTGGGCCAGATTTGTAAATTTATTTAAACATTTAAAATTGCCTAATGTCATTCCTACCTTTAGGCTCTTGAGATACCTTTACAATGCTGGCCTAAAAGCTTAAGTTATTTCAGAAAATAATACTTCAATTCTAAAAGACTTAAATGCTTGAAAAATTGCATGGTTTATTGACAGCCATGTCTGCTAGTGACTCACAGTGAGGTCTTAAAGGTTTGCAGTACAGATGACTGCAGTAACCAGTAAGAGAGGCAAGAGTATGAAATTTCTTTCAACGTTTTCTCAGCCATGCAGCCCCCATTGAAATGTGAGTTAACCTTCCAAATGTAGCCAAAGCAAGAAGCGGTCCGGGTGACAAACCAGAATGGAAGCTTATGTGAGTGCAAATAAGACGGTATTTTTATACAGTAATCAGATCATTAGCATTTCAGTCATTCATCCTTGTAGCCAGCTTTCAGGTGACTAACTGAGTGAGAAGGGCAAGAATACTGTTATCTTTCATGTCATGCACTATCAGCTAATTGTGCTGTCAATTAGTTAGTACTGCACGGATCCTAAATAGTCGAGAGGTCTAGGAGTTTGCGGAGTACACCACTGAACTTTAAGACAATACAATATAATGTCAGTTAGTTACAATAAAAAACAAATGGCTCCTTGCACCATTAACGTTGCCACATGGTAATGTTGGTTTTCTTTAGAGGAAGGAAGTATAAAAATATATCTTTGTTCCTGATGAGTGGAAACTTTCACCATAGTAATTTGTTAAGTGTTTGGTTTTGGGAGAGTGAGCATGACTAGCAGCTACTCTCTAACAGTGATTTTCCAGAAAAAGCCCCATGATTAAATAAGGTTCTTACTAATTTTAAATAGCTCCTTTCAGTGGAATAGGAAATAATGTATGACAGCGAGGATAAACCATATGTATTATCCATGAAATTCATGTACTATTTAATTCAATCAATAAAGTAATTCATAACTGAATAATACCCTGTTTGTTGTGGGCACTGCAGAAAAGAATATAGCCAAAGCACCAAACAGCGGAAGTTTAACTGTGCTCTGTCTTAGTAGTTTAATGAAGAATAATGTTGAACAGGTTTTCAGGACTGAGTTGTAGAAGTGTAAATCATAGAATGATGACAAAAACTTGCAGAATGCTACAGCACAAAAAGCAATGTACTTTTATTATCTGAAGGGAAAGATTTAAATCCTTCCTTTCCCTTATTGTTTCTTCTTTATTCATTTGACTTTTGCTAGATGTTCTCTAGTATTGTGCAGATTTCTGTACCTTGTCGGAGCCCTGCCTGATAAGAGAATGCGTGTCAATGAGAATCATGTTGTCTTAGTAGATGAGATCAGTTTTGCTCCTTTCTTTTTCCCTTTCTTCTAGTCTAGGGAACCTGGAAAAAATTGGACTAGGTCCTGTTCCTACTCGTATACTTCATCGTGAGGGGTGGGGTGGGGGGTGGCAGTTGAACAATTCTGTGTAACTTTCAGGATAAACTGCAGTTATAAAAAAACTGAGACAAGTTAACTGCCTGGAACAGTGGAAAATGGTAGAGCTGTACCGGCAAATTTGAGACAGAATATCTGAGTAAATTCCACCTTCATGAGAAACTCTGATACCAGTTGTGCTCCTAAAGACTATCGAAGACGGTGATGTATAATGTAGGTGGACTTCAAAGACAGCACAGATTGCACAGGTGTTTCTAAGAGGACGGTTTGACCATATAATCTGCTGGATGTTTTTCCTCTAGTAAGAGGACATGAATAATACATTAGATTACTCATACCTGTGATAAATCAGGAAAACTCTTACTCCATGAATATTGAGTTCTGCTACTTTACTGTAGTTTGAAGTATTTGACAATTTTTTTATTAAAAAAAATAATGCATTTTATTCTTTCTTCTTTTGGTGTACTTCTCTGTTCCCTGTATGAATGGTTAACAGACCTAGAAGGAATGTTGATACTATCCATGGAAATGCTCTCTTTGTTACCATTCATAAAATGCAGTGATGTTTTCCAGGTACATGTGTTTTGGTTCACATGAACCAACTTGCCAGTTTGCTAGCTTGAGCATTCAGTCTTGCTACACAGACCCTCAGATTTTTCTCCAGAATGAGTCCTGCTTTAGAAAATGCATTTGGAAGTCAGTCTCTCTCTCTCTCTTTCTCTCTCTCTTTCTCTCTCTCTTTCTCTCTCTCTTTCTCTCTCTCTTTCTCTCTCTCTTTCTCTCTCTCTCTTTCTCTCTCTCTTTCTCTCTCTCTTTCTCTCTCTCTTTCTCTCTCTCTTTCTCTCTCTCTCTCTTTCTCTCTCTCTCTCTCGCTCTCTCTCTCTCTCGCTCTCTCTCTCGCTCTCTAAATTTAAGAAAGAAACAAGGGATTGCTTTCCAGATCTATTCTTTCTCTCCATCTCTCTGTCCCACACATAAATACATATATATACGTATATACGTATATATGGAGGTATATATTCATACATGTTTATGTATGTCCTTGTCTTTAAATAACAAAACTGCCCTTGGGCTCTTTTCTATCCTTCTAGTAAGGCCCTTTCTAAAACTAGATCTGTTTCATTTCCTTAAAGGCCTCATAAATGATCTGCAGTGATTCATCTTCTACCTGATACAGGCACAATGCGCGCTTCCCCTTCCTTTACTTGACCCTGCAGCTATACCTTCCCTGATCTGAGATACCTAATAATTTCTCACTTTGCCTTGTACATAGTGGTTTCATTTCCTTGTATCATAATCCCTTCCTGAATTCCTATGAATATTTATTCAATATTTCATTATCTTGTATATAATCAAAGTGACAGTACATTTGAATGCTGAACGCTGAGGCACGTAAAGATGCAGTCCCTGTGTAAATGGTGGAAATCCTAATTTTCTCTGAAATGTTTATTCCAAATGTTTTCTGAAACAGAAGAGCAGAATAAAAGAATTTTAATTCCATAATGATACAACACATTGCTGAGACTGGTTACAAGAGATCTAAATGTCAAAAGCTTCATCTTTTCCGTTAGTCTCGCAGATGAGAATCCGGCCCCACTGGGGCTTTCTGCTTCTGTCACTCTGCAAAGAAGCCCTGCAACTGTTTAAACAGAGAGTCTTTTTGGTTTGTTTTTCCGTTTTCCAAAGATCCATTTGCTGTGAGCTTATCCCCAGTAAGAATATAAATTGATACTGTATTTTTCAAGGAAAGTGGTCATTGTTATGGATTGTTTAATAATCACTGCTAAGTAGAAAACAAATAATAGTAATAGAGAATCTGATTTGTGTCACACATGACATGGAAGCATTAGTCAAAGTAATTGTACAAATTCATTGCAAAATGCATTAATCATCCCTTGCTACTACACATTAGCAAGATATCTACACATGGATAAAAAAGGCAACATTTGCTTGTGGTGTTCCAAGCTGCAAGATGTTAATAATTTATCTTTCTTTATGAGGAAAAAATGGAATAATTAAATAGCTAAGTGGACTTACTCAAATTCTGACTGAAGAGAAGTATATGAGCTTCAAATTAGGTCCCCAGGTACATAGCTATCCAAACCATTAAATATGAAAACCAGGTTTTTGATCAAAAGCAAGCCCTCTTCTTTCCCCCTCCCCCTCCCTAAAATATGACATTGCACCATATAATTGCACAGGAAATTAAAACTCTTTTCACAGGTTTAATAATAGATGAGATATAGGCTTTGAAATAATTGTTTTTATTGAGCTCTGCCATTCTCTAGCACAGCATGCAAGCTGTGGCTCACAACTTGCACCTCTGTCAGCTCAGAGATGGATTAGCAAAAACAATACAGGGTTCCATTTGGAGACCACGGGAAGCAAAGAGGTGCCAAAAGCACAAGTCGCTTTCTTCGCCTCTTTCTTTTTTTATTTTTTTTCTTTTGTTTTTTTGTTTTTTGTTACAAGTTCTTATTTTGAATCGCTTAAATCCATCTGGAAAAAGTGCTTTGCAGAGCACCCAATGGTTCCTTCTGCTCTTTTTGCCAAAGGTGCCATTTTTAGGTTCTGAGTGTCCTAACAAGGGACTTAATGAACTTAATGAGATATAGACCTAGAATGTGACTTCAAGGAGAAAGTAGCCCCACTTACAGAATTGTTGAGCTGTCACCCTTAACCTGGGTAGTCCAAATCCTGATAACTTCACATCAAACTGATAAATATTGCATAATCAAACACAGATATACTTAAAATCACAACCCATGACTGAGCCTGGGGCTTTTGTCATCTCTACAGTATTACGATTTTCTAGTAGCACAGGGGTGTTGAGGTTTTACCAGCCAGATTGTTTCAGCTTGTCAGGCACTGTGGTGTTTGAGTTTGCCTGCATCTCTTCTTTTTCTGTTGGCTGAGTCTTGGATATTGTTGATGATGTACTCAGACAACACTCTGAAGGTTGTTTGAGAGCGTCAGGGCAACAAGAGCTGGCTCTACATGCAAAGGCAATTGGGACTTTTCATTCCTGAAGTTGTCTGGAAGAGGAATAGACTGTAAATTATAGGATGAGGTTCACAAACTTTTGAGGAAGGAATTCCCAAAATTCCTGCCGCCTTTTTCAGAAATGGTGACATTTGAAGGTTTTAAACTCGTGTCTTTGTTGTTGTTTTGCTATGCTTTTATTTTCTGGTTTGCAAGCAGAAGCTGCTGGAAAGAGGATGTTATTTCAGAAGCAGGGACAAGAAAACTGGGAACACCTTGTGAGCAAGAAGCAGAGATGGGCTGGCAGAGGTTGATGATGCTTAGTAACCTTCAGCAGGAAAGCAGTTGAACAAAGTTTGCATACTTTGGGGCAAAGGAACGGGTTGGCTTCTCTTTTGGCTTCTCATTGTTCATTGCCTGTCAGAGTTCAGGGAGTGTCTGGACGATGCTCTTAGTTGTATGGTTTAGTTTTAGGTAGCCCTGCAAGGAGCAGGGAGTTGGACTCGGTGATCCTTATGGGTCACTTCCAACTTGAGATATTTTAGGATTCAATGATTGTGGTTGTACTCTTGACTTAACGTAGTTTAACCTATTTTGGGGGTCAGTCTTACTATCCATGCTGAACTTGCTGCTGAGGACAGTTTGCGTGTAGGAATATATACATATATGCATGTGTGTATGTATATATGTGTATATATTTATATAGTCTCAGAAGAAGAAGAAAGGTCAATTATTAGAGAATTCTGGTGGGGAGGAGAGTTGGCAGTCTCTGTAAGGATTTGGGACTTTTCAAATCTAAAAGAAAGCAAGGCTTCAAGAAAAGATGCAGAAAAAGCATCTATATAAATTAGCATACTGCTTTTGGTTTAGTATTTTAAACTGGCTTTCTTTTGATACTGATGCTGGCTTTCAAGAAAGCTGTTTCCTTTCTAATCACTGCTGTCATTGTTTCCAGAAGGGAGTGAAAGGAAGTCTGAGTTTAATGTATGCTTAGTGTTAGTACTGTAATCCTGTAATCTAGAGGCACACAGGGGAAAGGGAATTGTGTGAATCTGGTGTAAGGTCATTAATGCATGAGTATCTGTTAAAATGTGTGAAGATATACAGGCACCCAGACCTATTTCCAAATTCAGGGTGAATGTGGCAGACCCTGAGTTAAATCATCTAAACTAATGTGGAGTGATGATTTTTAGTGCTTGATACTGCCATGGTAGCTGGCCAACAGTTATTTCCTACCCAAAGATAACATGTCTCAAAAAAGATTTTTTTTTTAATCTTACTAAAGTGGGACATGGTATAATTTTATTTCAGTACAGTCTTATCTACATTCAGACAGAGCTCTGAGAATTTCTTCATGCTGCGTTAGTGTGTTTCAGTACATTTTAATACCATCTTAATAAATGTACACCCCAGAATGACTTTTCAAGAACCATAACATTAATAATTTGTAAGCTTAAATCATAAAAAAGAGTATTCCAAGTAGGGTGTATTTGATTTCTCAAGAGACCTCTGAAAGCATGCGGGTGTCTTGTGTCACCAGGACGTTAAGGCAGAAAAGCACAGGGATTTCTTTCTTCAAAAAAGTCACAAAGCAACTGATAAGGTTTTCTAAGCTGTGGACTCTGAGACTCTTACAGGTACTGTAGCTGTGTCAGGGCTGACACAGCTGAGTGAGTCTCCAGCACCAGTTCAGTGGTGTGTGTCAGTTCTCAGGAGGTGCCAATGTCAGCCCAGGGAAGTAGTTTGCGAGGAGGTTGAGGTCAGCTGCAATTATCTGTGCTCAGGACGCCTGACGCCGGGAGCAGTTACTTCCTAGGCAGATTTCTGCTGTGAGAATTTGAGGACAAATCTTCAATTTTTTTTATTTTGGTGTTTGTTTTTTTTCCCAATTCTGATTGGACATCTTTTGCAGAGTGCTCTATATTCCCAGCTGTGTGGACCATCCATGTCTTAAAGAATTATGACTGAAATCTGTGGGATTTAGAACACAAACAAATTGTTGTATGTTAATGGCTTTCTCTTCTACTCTGAAACCAGTTCAGGGATCTCAGTGTTAAATCAGTGTTTGGATATGGCCTATTGTTTCTTAAGCAATTTTTTTTTCATGTTTTTTGTCAATTAATTCGACAGTAAATACAGATTTTTTCATTCCTTTCATTCATTTTTCATTCACATATTTGATTCAAACAACGATCATGCAAATGGATGAAAGTGTTCTTTCACCCATTAAGAGACATTCTTTCACCCATTAAGTGATGAAAAGGCAAGCCTTTTATGTCCCAGGTGATGCAGGCATCTTGACTTAGCTGAATATTGACGTCTGAGATGCTATTACACCAGGTTACATGACAGGTAACAGCACAGGCTCGATCCACCAAACTCTCAGACCATATCCAGGGTCAAGCGACAGAAATGATGGGCCACGTAATAACAGAAGATGGAGCTGCCTAGGAGGTGCCTACGTTTGTAAAAGGTTGCTACTGAGAAACTGGATGAGGGCTTTTCCTTACTGTTGTGGTTTTACAGCCAGGTGCAGACCAAAATACGAGAGTCAACCGTAATTGAATACGATTGGTGCTGTGAACGCATCAGGTTGGAGACTGGGAGACAGGGCATAAATTGCATGCTGATGAAAGACAGCCATAAACATCATTTCTATGTAACCATGGCTTCATATAAATGATGTTTATGGCTGTCGTTTTTAGTGACCTCAGCTCCAGACTGAACTAGTGCCCTGTTACTTGGCACTGGGAGGCAGCTCTGCAGGTGAGGAATGGGAAGTTATTTTCTAGTAAAGAATCGTAGAGGTTGTCAACCGTCCTATAAATGACTGTGTTTGCTTTTGTAGACAGTTCTGTAACATCTGCCTTCCTTTGAGTGTGACAGTGGTTCCTGCCTCTTCTATTCTGCAACTTTTTAGTAATTATGTTTGTTCTCAGGTTCATAGAATCAACAGATGTAGTTCAACAGACTGCTGAATTAAAAATTTAAAATAAAAAAAGATGTTGACTGTGACCTTTGAAAAGATCACACACCTGTATTTAAAAGAGGAGGAAAGATATTATAGCAAGTAAACTCCCATTAGAAGTAGTTATTCTTTGAAACTCCAACCATGAAAGTCCCACCTTTATTGCAGTGTACACTGTACTGATACAAAATTAAACGATGGCCATCAAGGGGACCTTAAGCCCCACCTCAGAATAAATATTTCTAAAGCATTTATTATCTAACATAGAGATTCTGACCTAAAGTTCCCCTGTAAATACTGGTGTGCTATGTATAGTGAAATGAAAGCAGGTGATTGTGATGCAAGAACTGCCAAAAGAAAGGTCTCGGGCTCTGAATGAGACAGACCACCTAAATATAAAGTTAAAAAAGCATAAAAATGCTGAACTTGGAAATGCAAAAGTGCACGTGCTAGTACGTCTTTCTTTTCTACTCCAGCCTCTTCAAATTGCCTTATTCTGGTATACCTATCTCAGCTACATTAATCCTGCAAGGTTTGTCAGAAATTAGCAGAGATGCTTTTTTTCACTATATATCTTCAGATTCACAAGTTTCAGGGAAGTAAAAGGGAAGTAAACCACCTTAAAAGCTACACCAATTGTTCAAGAAATGTGTCATAGCTTATCTTCTATTTCTTGAGCAGCAGACTTGAGCCCGGATGTGGCAGAAGCCCCTGTGCTCACCGAGAGGGCCTCAAGCAGAAGATGCCCAAACGAAGGGAGAAAGGAAAGTTTAGGTGTCTTGTACCAGACTGGATGATGTAGTCACTGACTGTACGTATAAACAGAAACAGAGGTGTCAGCACTGCTTATCTTCAGTCTGACAAGCTTTCACAGGTGCACGGAAATGCCCGGAATTTTGACTGGTAATTTGACTTTCAGTGGCAGCTCAACCACCATTTGGACCAAACAGATTTAATGATGTAGATCACATTCTGCATCTGTAATTGTGGAGTAACACTCTTGGCTGAGTGAGATTGCTGTAGATTTACCCTTTATAGCTCTAAGAGTAATTTTCTCAGCAGATGAAGATGATGGTTATTATTTTTTTTCTCTCCTCTTTTAAAAAAGAATTAAATAGAGCAAGTTTAAAGAAAAATGGCTGACAAACAAAAACTAACATGAAATATGTATAGGTGAAATTTAACAGCATATGTTGAACAATGGATTTAGCAAAAGGTGCAAATAAGAGAAAGATGTTTAAATTCTAATAGCTGTAAACTACAAATTCCAGTTTGGATAAATACAGCCTGTAAATAAAGTTGAGATTTTTCTCCCGGTGACAGGAATTAAATGTTGACCCAAATTCTGTAGAAAACGTGGCAGACTCCTTGTTGGCTGATAGGTTTAAGTCCACAGTTGGTTCTCACCAGCAGTGCTAGAAGTCATTCCCAAGCTGTGATTTTAATGTAAGAACCAGCTGACAAAAATGTACAGCATTTGTTCACAGAAAGGCAAATCTGTGTGTGTATGTTTTCTTGGGGTGGGATGTTAGAGGTGTTTCAAGTGCTGATGGAATCATTTTTGTAGATACCATTCTTCTTATAGGGGAAAGACGTTTTCTGAGGGAAGGCATTCAGTTTTAGGTTTGACAAGTTGCCATATTTTGATCTACGAAGTACAAAAATGGCACTTGTTGGGAGTTCAGTGTTCTCAGTCAGGACAGGAGTAACTGGCTGAGCAGCTGTGGGAATAAGCGTTTTGTGGCACTGTACAATAAGCTTTTTTTTTTCCAATCAAAGGTTGAGTGTTTAGTATAGCTGTATACATCTATTACCAGTGTATATACACAATAACAGAGTAACTTGTGTATGAATATTTGTTTGAAAATCAGAGGAGAGAAAGTCTACGATGTTGATCAGTGCCTTTGAGTTACATTGATTAATTGTTGCCACTGGAAACACACTTTAGAGTTAGCTGGATTTCCAGACGAAAATTCATCCTTTTCTTTCCTGTTAGTTACTAGCAGCGTCTCTGTGGAACTTGAGCACTGTGTGGATAAGGTAGATGCTCTACCCTGTGCTAATTTTTTTATGGCCATCCACCTCTTTCCCTTTTTTCTTTTGGGAGACGATGTTTCAATAATCAGCCAGTGATTATTCTAGGATGAGAAGACATGCCATGCCATTGTTGGCAACTGTCTAATGCTGTTCTCAGTGCTGTTTTCAAAAGTGTAGGTGGTCAGAGGCAAAGGGCAAGCTACCGCTTTCCTGGTTAGGCAGGTGCTGCTGATTAGGGTCTAAAATGCTGGTCTTATGCCAGTTATTTTAATGTAGTTCTACAAGGGATGAAGCTGGTCCTGTATTCATTTTGTAACTGTTTCCCTGGAGACAATCTGTGTGAGCTGGCTAAATTCTCAAGAACACGTGCTAATAAATAAATAAATAAATTCAGAATTAATGGGGCTGACTGGTGTTGGCCTGGCTGCCACATGTGCCTTTCCTCTGAAGTGGTGATTTACAGTTCTTACAGACTGTGAGTGTTTGTTTTGGGGGCTCTTCAAGTGAGGCTATATACTGTAAATAATTTATAATGCTGTGGCCATGATTATTTAGTGAGAATCCAAATGCACTGCATAGGGATTACAAAATGGTTGGTATTACACAGACAACAATAAATTTTAAAATGAGAGATTGTTTTAGGATAAATACCGCAAAGTTTGTTATTATTCATATGTGCCTGGTAGCTGATGCTTCTGTACTATCATTAGAATTATTGTTGTGTTGCAATACAAGTGAAATAATGGTTTACAACTTAGTTCTCTTATAGTCTGTAACACCTCGTTGTTTATACTGGCAAATGCCAAGAGATGATGTGACTCTGCTTCTCCTTCCATGTGTTCCTTTGTAAATCAGGCAGCCACCAAAGAGAGCACAGCTACCATGCTGTGGAGCTGGTAGGTGTAGGAGGAGGGCAGGTAGGCAAATTGTGACTGAACATCTCTTTGTCATGTTGCAGGTAGCTCAATATCACCCAAAAGAAAGGTAGATACAGTTAAATTTTTTGTGACGGCAGAATGAGATAGGTAGTTTGTGAGCGCGAATCAGCTCAACTAATGCAATTAACTTTTAACTAACATTTCAATCACAGTATTCCTAATTGTTCACTCCCATTTTAAAAATAAAAAGCAAAGAGTTAAGGGTTATGATATTGGTTTTGAGGAATTAGAGCAAGGTTCCTCTAATTCAACTCCTAGACTTCCAAAAGTTTTTGTTTGTGAAACCAAACAAATCTTGTGTGTTTACTTGGTAGTCTGCTTCCTTTGCATGTTTCCACCTTTTGCATTTAATAATTTTGAGATTAAATAAGCAGAAGAATGTCTCAGCCTGTAGCTTAGGCAGTCTGCCACCTTTGTTTCCTGCCCTTTAGAAACTACCAGCCTCAGCCCTCATTGCCAGGGTTTAGATTGAAAGCATCCGCATTTTGGTGAAGCCTGTGGTGTTACATGTGGTAAAAACATACTTCTGGAAAATAGTAAATATTATAATGAGAGAGGTTTCTATTAGGTTGTCTTTTCATGGGACTAACTATGCTCACATTTGCACTTACAAAAGCTCAGGTAGATGTAAAGGATTTACGGTGTGTGTCATTTTCACTGATTGAGACACTTACAATGCCTAACTTTAGTTACAGTAGCCTCATTGCCCTAGTCTGCTTTCATAATCAACTGTGAGGGGACAGGCACGACACCACAACTATTCAGAGCTGAGCATAACGTCAAGCATTTGAGGAAATCACTATTAGGAAAAAGTTCTTTTTTCACTGATTATAAAGAGTAAAAAGGGGATGCCATCTCTATCAGTGACCCTCCTGTGTGCCACTGTCCCACACATGCAGAATGGAGGTACTGCATCCATATCACAAATTAAAACATTCTTACGACTGTTCTGTGTTTTGCCTCTGACGAAATGGATGAACAACAAGTGATACCCATAACATAAATTTTAACTATGTTGTTATGAAAGCAAAGAAGACTGTCGTTACCGGTTTCTTTGACGGTTTTGTTTGTACTGAAGACTGTGCCTTAGGACACGATTACAAATTTCCATTCCACTCCACTTTTATGAATTAAACAAAGCAGAGCAGAAACAAAGCAAACAGAAAACCTTGATAGACTGATAAAGCAAGTGTGTAGAGCTGTAAATCACTGAGGACAGGACGGTGACTCTTTAAACTTACTGTGCACAATTATATTTACATTTAAAGTGATTTTTTTTAACTCCCCACATCTCTTCTATAATGCACATTTATCACAACGTAGACGAAAAAGCAATCAAGCTTCATTTCATAGCGTTTGTTAGAAACATACTAATTTATATTGAAAGCAGAGATCCTATTCCATCTAGAATAGCTGCCTATTCATTAAATATGTATCACTAGGCAGACACCTCAAACAACTTTATTCTTCAATTAGAAGTGAATACATTTTTTTACAACATGATAGCAGGCAGGAAGGTTTCTATGATGGAGCACATGCTGAAGTAGGAAGTCAGATGTACTGCAAATAATATTAACATTGTAGCTGGAAAACTTTTAAATGTACCTTTTACAATCCCTTCAATATATAAATCAATCAATGAGAAATAAGGCATAATTCATTAGATATATTATTTTTTAATATTTCCTAGTATAGCATGTCCATGAACCGTAATCAAAATCTTTGTGACTGTCATCTCATTTAACTATACATGTAATAAGAAATCAAATATGCTGTGCTGTGTTTTTCATAGTAGAGGTATAGCCGCTAGCAACGTCTTTGCAACTTGTTTTTTCAGGTTATCACAGGAATAGACATCAGTTTCGTCGTTTTGGTTGTTATTGTGATTTTAAACAACTTGAATTCTAAAAATGTTGAAATTACTTTTTGAATCTTTCTCCTTGCAGTTTCTCTTCTGTCTCTGGTGACGTACTACTTCTCTGTCAATAGTGAAATTTGTAATTATCTGATTAGGTTGTTATTGTAGGGCGGTTCTGAAAATAAGCTCAAGTCATTTTTTTAAGCCTAAAAAAAACCTACAACTTTTGTGCATATTATCCTTACTGATTATTCAAGCAATATTAGTCTCAATTTTCGTTGTCGAAAAATTTATTATGCAGGAATTTATATAAAAGTATGTGAAATCCGGTATTTTTAAGTGGTAGGCTTGCTTTCAGATCCAGTGAGTGCAAGATCTTAGCATTTACTGAGGCTTTATGTTTGAACCATTGCAAAACAAAATGCTGAGCTGAACAAGATTGGTTTTCCTCTGGTTTTTTTGTGCCAAGCTGTGGATAACCTTGATACCTTATTCTTTAAACAGAAAATAATAAATCAGTCAAAAAAAATTTACATATGGGTCCAGGTTTACTCATAAAAGTTCGCAATATAACTTTACTGGATAGTAAAAATCATGAACCCAATAGAGATATCCATTTTATGACAAGTGTAATTTCCCCTCTCCCTCCCAAATTGTTGCGTCATGCCCTACCAGCAATAAATCTTCTTTCATCCTTTACTGTAAGAGAAAACTATCTTATCACCTTTTCCTGTTATAATATTTCCTCTGTTCCAGTAGTCCTAACCACCTTTTCTCTTAGGTATTTCCCAATTAACATATCTATTTGATCTCAGAGCTAGTGTTCTCTGCTTGCATTACCTTTGAAAATTGTTCTTTTTTTTTCAGGCCGGGAGAAGAATGCATATTGATGAAAGACTGGCTGTATGAGCTTGTCTAATAAAACATGTTGTCTTTTTGAGGCACTATCATGCCTCTAACAACCCTGTTAATAGTATTACATTCTTACCTAGTAATTCAGTACTGCAAAAATTTCACAGTGAAGTAATGTTTTGTTTAGTCCAGGGTTTCCTAGTGGAAAAAAGTTTTGTAATTGATAATTCACTGATAGTGTGGCAATTATTACATATTCTGAGATTAATGGAGAAAAGAAGAGGACATTGCTGAGAAGATGACCTAAGGCTAGGGTCCAGCCTCTGGATGTTGTTCCTTGTAAACTGATTTGATACTACTGCCAATTCTCATCTTCATTCCTGGCTGTTAAATTGCATTCATCTAAAAATTTAATTCTGCTTATCGGGTAAGGTATTTTGTATTACAGTCGTTATAGTCAGTTAGAGGATCATGTTAGAGCAAGTAGAAGAGTCAGCTTTTTATTTAATTGTGAGCATGAGAAAGTGTTTCTTGATACATTACCTCTCTTAAAATGGGGTCCGTACAATGAAAATTTGGATCATGTCTCATTTCAGAATAATTTCAAGCTTAGAAGCATGGTTAAGTTTAGTCATATATTATGGCTATATATAAGAATATATAAGAAAATAGTAGGGTTCTACAAGTTCCTGGAAACCTGTGAGAAGGCTGTGATGTGCTACTGCCTGGGTAAGTAAGCACGCTACCGTTGTTACCATCTGTTTCTACTTGCAAAACTCGTTTCGCAGTGTTCATCCTCAAATGGTCTTTAAAAAAAATCCCTTAAACTTTCAAAGAGCTAAGGATAAAGGTGGTTACTTTGATAATTACTTGCAATTGCGCGTTATAAGAAAAAAATGGTTGTATAAAATGATGAGTTACCAGGACAGAGAGGGGTTACTACTGGAGGCACAGAGTAACGTGATCTGAGAGCTGAGCTGTACAACGTATGTGGAGAGGGAGTAACCAGAAAAACTACAGATGAGACTGTGCAGATTGTACTTAAGATTCTAAACACAAGATGTTGTTTTACTGTGAAGAGTCCCATTACTGAGTGACAGGGCAATAAAATGGCAGATGAAATTCAAAATTGATAAATGCAAAGCAATATTCCTGTGGAAAAGTAGTTTTAAGTTTATAAACAGTGGTGAGCTCTAAATTATCTATTCCTATCCAAGATGAAATGGCAGTATGTTTGACAGCTCTGTGAAACCATCATCTCAGAAGCAAACAGAATTTCAAGAACGTTAGCTGAGGAATAGATACTGAAACAGAAACCATCCAACAGTTCCCCTATATATGGCCATGAGATAATAATGCTTGAATATTGAAAAGTAAAAGTTAAAAGTGTACAGAAAGAATTGTAAGGGTTATCAAAATTTGGAGTTGCTTTCACACAAGGAGAGCTTATTTGGACTAAGGCTCTTCATCCTGGGAAAGAAGTCAATTAGGGTAGGGCATGATATATGTTTCTAAAACATGTTAAAAAAAGAGTGACAATAAGGTGATCACAATCCAAGTACTAAGCATGTCAAATGAAACAACAGATCTAAAGCAAACAACGTGTTTATAAAACAACCAATTTTCTTAAAATAAATGAAGTATTTCTTCACACCAGAGTGGCATTAAATTACACAATATATTTTGAACGCCAAAACTTTACATGGGTTCAAAAAAACCCTGAATAAATTCAAAAAAGAAAGCATTATCACCATCTGTGACATACAAAAGAGGTGCTACCACACAGGTTTTTGAAAAGTGGGCAGGTTTTTTTAAATAAGTATCATTGGTGGTTTTCTTTCTTTTTCTACACCTTCTTTTGGCATCCACTGTGGCCAGTCAGAGGTAGGTGTCCTGGTTTCAGCTGGAATAGAGTCAATTTTCTTTATAGCGGCTGCTGTATTCCAGATTTGAATCATAGAATGTGTTGGGTTGGAAGGGACCTTTAAAGGTTATCTAGCCCAACCCCCCTGCAGTAAGCAGGGACATCTTCAACTAGATCAGGTTGCTCAGAGCCTCATCAAGCCTGGCCTTGAATGTCTCCAGGGATGGGGCCTCCACCACCTCTCTGGGCAACCTGTGCCTGTGTCTCACCACCCTCATTGTAAAGACCTTCTTCCTAATGTCTAATCTAAACCCTGCTCTAGTTTAAAACCATTGTCCCTCGTCCTATCGCTACATGCCCTTGCAAACAGCCCCTCCCCAGCTTTCTTGTGGGCCCCCTTCAGGTACTGGAAGGACGCTATAAGGTCTCCCTGGAGCCTTCTCTTCTCCAGGCTGAACAACCCCAACTCTCTCAGCCTGTCCTCATAGCAGAGGTGCTCCAGCCCTTTGATCATCTTTGTGGCCCTCCTCTGGACCCCTTCGAACAGGTCCATGTCCCTCTTTGTGCTGAGGGTTCCAGAACTGGACACGGTACTCCAGGTGGGATCTCACAAGAGCAGAGTAGAGGGGGAGAATCATTTGGTATGAAAGGAATGTCAATAATGCATATGGTTTTAGTTGTTACTAGGTGATGTTTATACTAGTCAAGGACTTCTTTCAGCTTCCCATAGAAGCTGGGAAGGAGCATAGACAGAACAATGGAATGGCCAATGAACTATTCCGTACTATAAATGTCATGCTCAGTGTATAAATGAGGGTTGGCTGGGGGGTGGGAATCCGCAATCTTTGCTTGGGTCAGGCCAGGCAACCAATTCACGAGGTGGTGTGACTTGTGTCTTACATGTTCTTATACCATTATTATAATTATTGTTGCTATTTTCCTTTATTGTTCTATTAAACTGTCTTTATCTCAACCCACGAGGTTTTTTTTCTCATTTCCCCTCGTTTTCTCCTTCTTCTCCCTACACTTCTCAGGGAGGAAGGAAGGAGTGAGCAGCGGCTGCATGGTCCTAGTTGCTGGCTGGGGTTAAACCATAACAGTAGGACGCAAAGCTACGTGGACATTTGTTCTAACCCTGTTTTATTGTTTGCACCTGATAAAATGCAAATTTTTTTTTTTTGCCATTGTACTTTGAAAGCCTCTCACAAAAAACAAAGATAGATGGTGATCCTGGGTATCAAATATGAATAACGGCTAAGAAAATAGTGTGAAAATATTTGGCAATTTCATGGTAAATACATCATACAAATCCTAATGTTTCTCAGTTTTTAAACCTCCTCAAAGTACTTCTCAGTGTTCTGGCCCCTTCTTTTTAGGATATATTTTATATCATGTTTCTGAATATAAATATATTTTGCTATTATTGCTGTCTGAAGTAAGCTTGGCTTATAAGCCTTTAACATTAACTTCCAGAACAAAGGAATATATAGATAATTAGAACAGAGAATACTGTCATCCCTGATACCTCTGACTTTTCACATGCTCTTTGTTCCATCTTCCTACCACAACTGTCCATAATATGATTTCAGAAGAGACACAAAACTGAGAGCCGTTTTCCACTGATAAAAATAAGCAATGCTACTTTCAGGATGGGAAACCAGCTAACTGGAGAACAGATCTGAAATAGTTTCATTGACCATCTCTTACCCAAATTTGGCAGATGATTGATTTTTTTCTTCTTCTATTTCACTTTAACTTTCACTGACTTTTACTATTTTTTTTCTAAAGATTACTGACTTGTGTCTTAATACTCCATTATACTGTAGTCTCAGGAGTCAAAGAAGTCAGTGACTGCTGGAGGTGTCCAGAGCTGCTTAAAAGTTACTTGAAAAATGGCAAGATTAAATCCGCAGGGAGAAATAAAGATCATTTTTGCCATAAGACATTTTCTAAGCTTTCCCTACTTTAGTAGATAATTCACTTGATTATCTTAGGTGTTGAAATTTGTGAACTATGAATTTTTGAATCTTTCATGACAAAATAAGTTCTTGTTCAATGCTCAAATCTTGTTCAGGCGCATTTCTTTGAACCAAGTGTCTGAATTAGAACTTAAACATCTTTTTCATTAGGTGGAAATGTCACTTCTTAGTTCTTAGATCAGAAGCACATTTGGTAGTAAATGTTAATAGGCAGGAAGTAGGTCTTGGATTTTATAGTTACGCTGCATTTCTTCATATCAAAAGGTTATGGAGTTAGAGATGTTGCCTGCCGAAACTCCTGGAGTTAGTATTCTTCAGTTGTCCTTTACTTTGATTGACATATGTTGGAAAGTCTATAAATAAATAATTGAGGTTCTTTGCAAGGTTCATTTACTGTTAAGACCAATATATGCCTTGCCAGAATGTTTGAGTGGTAGGTTGCTTTCACTCTGAGTTATTCTGAGCTATTTAAATATACTGATAGGAGCTTTCTCTCTACTGCTGTCCTCAAGCATAGCACTTCTGTTCTGCGTCTCAAAGAACAATAAATGATGGGAAAGGTGTCTTTTGTGTAAAATACTTAAACTATTCTTGATGCATTATTTATATAGGCTAATCCTTTTAAACCGAAATATTGAAGCATTTAGTGGTGCACTCTAAAATTTGTATCAATGTTACCTTTGCTTAATGCTTTTAGCTTAAGACGGTTATGAACACAGAGATTGCCGATGAGGCAAAATTTGAGGTGTTTATTCTTTAAGACGAATGAATTGCTTACAAACCATATTTTTGATTATGCTACTAAGGGTCACACTTAGAAAGTTGTAAACGTGATTTACACAGAAATGAGCAATCATGTTAATTCACTCATTTAAAACTTGTTCAGCAAAAGACACAGTTTTCAGCAAGAAGATGAAACAGGAAGATTATATACAATGAGGCTAATTGCCACCAGCTTCTTAACCCTTTCAATGCAATAACTAATGGAAGTGCACTCTTGGTTTTAGTGAATTTTATGATTCAGGTTTTCTGGTAGAATGAATTCAAATGATTAGTCAAGGAGATTAGTCTTTTTGGTTGACAGGAGCTGGAACCTCTCTCTTCGTCTCCTGTTATTCGTGGTTTGTGTGTCCCCTTTTGCCATTGGTTGTCTGTCAGATCTTTTTACAATGTAGAAGCCTATAACTTAGTAGATCTACAGGTCTAAGAGGAAAATTCAATGTATCGTTTTTACCTTTTATTTCATTATTTTACCTTTAATCTTTCAAGGACACAGTGAGGAGTGCCACGCAAACACAAGCTACGTGTATAAAATAACTCTCATTTTCTCATAAAATTTTTCACAGGAGACACTAATTTTTCATTTGTTCTCAAAACAGTTTGCATCAGTATATTTATACCCTGTCAATTACTGAAGGAGAAGCTGAAATGAGTTTTGGATTAGGACTTGTTGTTTTAGGGCTATATAAGGATACATGCTCGATTAAGGGGAAGTGATGTGAAAGAGCACTTTGCTGGCATCTGTTGACTTCACCGGGTTGACACCCGTTTACCTATTGAAGCTGCTGCAGGTACATGGTGCAGGGTTTCCCTCGGTCTCTCTTCACCACTCTTTTTATATGTAGCCAGTTATGCTGGCTGAGGCAACGAAGTTGGAGGAGAGCAGGATTGTGACTCCATCCACTCCTCAACCGTTATCTCTTTGCCTGCAGGGGACAGGGAATAGAAAAGACTCTGAAAACCCCACATTTTGGTGTATTTTGGGGCAACTGTGAAAATAAGATACAGTTCTCTTGATGTTGTAATCCTGTCAGCTTTCATTCGCTCTTTTAGAGTTGGAGCTCTATGTATGTATATACCAACATGTATTTAAATAAGCCATTAATTTCCTGTCTTGTAGAATTTCTTCCCAGGTGCAATTCTTACTATCTTTTTATATTGTAAAATTTACACTTTAATTAAGGCTTCTAAGAGAAATGCTACAGTGTGTCATAGATGAAGAAAGAATTATTCATAGGAACAAATTCATTTCTCAGCTACCAGAGCTGAATAGCCCCTATCTGTGTGTTCTCTCGTTGTTTAAATATTGCTTCTTTCAGATGAACTCCTTGATTGCAAGTGGTTTAGAATGTGCCACAGTTGTTAAAGTACATTTTCACTTGAGTATGAGCTTCCCAAGAATAATCACTTTTGAAGAAAGAAAATATGAGAAATAGAAACCACAAAAGAGTGAAAAATGACAGTAAATATATCTATCCCATGGTTTCTTCATTTATGCCGTCAGTTAGTCAGCTTTATTTTATGGTAGAAAACGATTTGCTGTCATGTAATCTTGTCACCATAACCTTAGCTGAGCAAACATCTGAACAGAGCAGAATTCAGGGTAATCCTTATGAAGTCCGTGTTCAGCATCTCACGTGTAGGCGTTCCTGTTCCCGGAGCACACTTAAAACCAGACAAGTGCTATGGTTGGACTGTGCTCTCCTCCAACCTTTCTTTCTTCGTAGGGACTCTGCGTATTGTTTTTTTATTGTTAAAACTTTTTTTAAATTAACTTTTAATATTAAATAACATCAGATTCAGAAATGACCTGCATTTGTGACATTTTTGCCAACATTGTAAGATTGCAAGTTACTCCTTTCGAGTACAAAAATATTCTTTTCCGAATATGTGCTGTTTTGTTAAGTGCACAACGTTGTCCTGTAACTTAGCGTGTTGAGTGAGTTTATCAGTAAACTCTGAACCATCGTTGTTAACATTCTCCATGAACAAAAGAGCAGCCTTGATAAGTGTCTGTGCTCCTTTGAATTTGCACACCAGTGTTCTTCAAACTGAAAACTCATTTGACCAGGCCGTGTGTTCCTGATAACCACAGCAAATTCTAACAATGTGATGTGTCACAAGCAAATATTCTGTAGCTGGAAACAAACAAATGAACAAACAAAAACCACCCAAGCAACTCTCCCCGCCACCTCCCCTCCTTTACCCAAAAGCTTGTCTATGACAGTAACAAATGCTCTGAAAAAGGCGAGTCAGTAAATCCTTCAGCTTTCTCCTCAGAAGTAAGAAATAAGTACAAAATGATGAATCTGGATGTTTAGTGGTGGTCTAAAGATCATTTAAATACCAAGGTTAGTATAAAAATTAGAAATCTATTTATGACTCTGTTGTACTGCTGTGGAGTTGTCTGCTCCCATTGATGCATCTAAACATGGTGAAGAAAAGAACGCCATGTGCTCACCAGGAAGGGATAGTGAAACCTCTAATTCCTCTTCATCCTTCATACGCTCAGCCTGCTGACCTGGGAAGTCTTTAACGAATATTACAAATGACTCTGCCTTCTCCCCAGAGCAGATATATTATCTCATGTGGTGTTCCCATGGTGTTCCCAAAGTTTCTGTGTGGGCACTGTAATTCTGTATTGCTCTTCCTTTGGGTTTTGACACAAAGGCAAAGGCGCTACATTAAATCTGTGTTCAGCATCAAGAATCCTTTAAATTTCGGCATAAATTACATCTTTATTAGTGACATAAACATGAAACCATAAGGATTAGTACCTATTCTATCACTTTATTATCTGTTCATAGAGTTATATTTGATGCCGTTATTAGGAGCTTTCTGTGAATACAGTATAAGTAAAAGATATGTAATCAAGTGTTAGCTGAAGTGTATAGTAAACAGATAAACTGGCTGTTGAAATTTTGGAAATACTAGGAAACTTAAAGTAATTGTTCTCCTTCCATTAAAAAATATATCAATTTAGCTCCATATTGCATTAGGTCTTCAATTTAAAGAAGAAAAAAAGCCAACTCATTGCTTTGGGTTTTTTTCCTACTGTATATGTGACTAAACACAAAACCAGTGTGACTGATAAAACCTAGTTGTTATTTAACACTCATAAAAAGCTCTGAACACCTTCATTAATCTCAACACGTTCTTTAATCATTATTTTAAGGTGGGCTATGATGAAATGAAAGTGAATGAGTATTCAGTTTGATCTGGCCCTGCAGATCCAAGAAAAATACTATTAGCAATCCCCATTCATTGTAAAAAGAAAGGAAAATAAGCTGATTTGGGACTCTCAGGTTTGATTTACAGGGGAAAAAACATTGAATATATAGTAGATCAGGTTTTTTTATGCCAGATACTTTATTACAGAAGGGTGTAAATAAATTAATAAATACAGCATTTTGTCAGAGTCACTGATTACAAATAAGTGAAATGTAAATGTCAGAGTCATCTGTAAGAATTATTCCACAGAAGTCACTATAGAGGAGCACAATAAAATGGTTTCATAAACATACCTCCTGTGAAACTCAGAGCAGACTTTTGTGGAAACAGATTTCCTCACACGGTAAGGAAGTTGTCCTCATTCCACAATCCTGAGGTGGGACGGAGGCAGAAAGTCCCTTAAAAAGCCCAGAAAAGTTCTAATACATCAAAGATGTTCATTTCTTGGCTCAGTTTTTCAGATAATTTAATACCTTTGGAAATCACACAGAAGTTTTGATTGACGATGTGGCATTAAACTGTGTTTTAAGTGCCAACAGAAGATGCAGCAACATTATTACCTTGAATTAAAGAGCAAGAAGAGCATTCTACTGGGAGCATTACGGTACCTATAGGAAGGAAATAATTCAAGAGTGCTCTTCATGAAATTAGCTTTTTACCTCGGTTCTAGAATAAAAGATAAAATTGTCTACAGAATCTGTCCTAAATCAGTAGAAAGCTGCCCCTCCTAAATCTCAATAACTGTCTAGGGTAATCTTCAACAGCTGGGTGCCATTAGAGTTTGTACTAATGGTTATAATGTGGAATCCTCTAACCCAGAACTTATTGCTACTTGTCTAACGTGGGCTTGAAATGAGGTGACATAGTAATGAGTTGATACAAATTACTTTTATAACTTTCACACCGCTTCTAGGCAGAGGCAAGCAATCTAAGGAAAGCTATTGTCTGCTTTTTTGAGATAATGTGTTCCATGGGATTGAATACGGCTGTTTGTTAAAATATTAGAAGAAAATGTGTATGTGTCAGTGGTTTCCATTCTCTACCTCCCCTTGCTTGCTCTGGTTAGACAAATTTACTTACCTGCCTTTACCAAAATTATATTTATTTTGCTGATGAGAGCAAAACAGGCTTCTGGATGGTGCATGAGCATTTGCTCTTATACCACAGTCTGTTAGAATAATTTGCTGCTCTGTGTGTTAGCTAATGCCAATTGGTGTGACTTTACTTCTGGCACATTAATTCATAATTAAAGAGTATACCTGCAGACGCTTTATACCTCCTGACACAGCAAAGCACTGTCACAAGCACGGTGATGACTGTGTGCTCGATTTCTCCCTCATTTACATCAGTGGGAAAGAAGATGGAATGGTGCAGTTGGATTATCTGAAAGCAGATGCTGTACATGACAAGCCCTTTAGACTGTCATTTTTGCAGAAAGAATTTGACAGACAAGCAAGTTTTACACATGCAAGGAGTTGCTGTGAAAAAAGCACAAGATACTCTTTCAGTTTGGTGGACTTGTAAAATTTCCTGTATGTGCTAGACTTCAGTGAATAATTTTCACAGGAGGATTTATTCAGTGCATTTATCCGCTTTCTCTTCTTATAGAACAGACTGTAGTTTCCCACTAAGTTATTATTATTTGGTGATTCTTTTTCTCTGAGTGTTGTTTTAACTTGTATGAGTTGATCTCAAGAATGTTTCTTCTGTTATTTGATACTTTTCAGATTGTGAGAAGTGTTGGATCAGAAAAATATGAGAAGAGACTGTGTTGAAGAGAACTGCACATGCAAGCACTTCTAATGTGAATCTTCTGACCATCAGGTAAGAATTTCACATCCATGAAGAATTGTTCTGGTGTAGAATTGTAATCTTGCATTCTTTTTACTGTTATCATACAGGTCCATAGAGCACCCTGTGAATGAGCAATAACATCACTCTACATAAAAATGTATCACTGAGATGTAGTTAGAACCTTAAATGATTGAAAATCACTAAAACACAGATATGATGATTATTTGCTTTTTTCATAATGTGCGCATCTCTAAATATTTTAGATACTCATCTCCATATTAAGTTACACTGTTACAAATTACGGACTGACCCAGGAACAAATTCATTGCTAAGTTGGAAGAGGCAGCACACAAAGTAAAAGAGGCTGCGGTTTGTAATGTGTTTGATCAGTGTTTAAAGAATTAGCTCAGTCAAGTTTTATCCACACCATATGGGCTTTCATGGGGCTCTGAAGGATACTGGATCACTTTGTGATTGTTCGCTTCAGGTTAATTTCCAAATTTTGTGTGCTTGTCAACCAGACAACTTGAGGATGAGCACGTATAGAATAGCTGTGGATCGGGCCCCTCTTCGCAGAGCACATGAAGCAAAGGCTCATGCACTGCAGCCTTCCTTCTGTCACTCTTTCTGGACACATTATAAAAGAGAATTTGCACTTTTGAAGCATGCCTGAAGTTGGGAAATGCGATTGGGAGGCAGAGCTTTATGGCATGGCTGGAAAGCAGATTTGGCAGTATGCTTTGGGCTTTGACAGGATGTGCTAAAACTAAAATGAAAATGTGTCCTCCAGTGCCCAAGATATACTTTTCTCAGTAATTTTAGAGTTGTGGGTGAACACATGCAAATTGCAGATTCTTTTTTACTTCATACCAGGTAATATATTCCAATCTTGAATTCATTGTTCAGCATTTCTGCATATTCATTCAACACTGTTATCTTAGCTTTAGATGGGTTGTTCATTAAATCTATTTATTTATGTATTTAATCATTTGTATAACCTTTTCCATCTTGTCAGTAAGATGGTGTTTCAGAGGAGGCAGGTATCTATCAGCTTCTCTGGACTGGTATTCCTACTAATAGCATAAACATCTCAGTATGATACTATGGTAACCTACATGATTGGTATCTATGATTTAAATCACAGATTTGACTGTTGAAGAGTGTTGATTGCATGTGTAACTTTCTCATTGTCCAGAGTATGGCATCCTCCTGCCTGATGCAGAAGCTACACCCTCTCAATACTTTTCCCACTTTGCTGGGGGGCAGGAAGGAGAGGTTGTCATATATGAGTTCCAAACTACAAGGTTCCCGTGTAGTTTGAAACCACTTCTTCTCAATCGAAATTCAAGAATTGTAATCATGTTGTTAAAACTCTACATATAAAAGGAAATTACTGAACACCTAAGTGTCTATAGAGTTTTTCAGTGATCCACATGAGCAAAAAGTATTGTTACCATTTGGGAAGCCAATTTATGAGAACTCTGAATTCATTAGAATTATTATCTTTAAGCTTGATTTCTTTTCCTTCAAGAACGGGCTTTCTCATGGAATCCTATCTGTGGAGTAATAGACAAGTGGAGGTAAAGCTAATGTAATTTGGTATTATTTATATGGAAAAGTGAATTAAACATAAGGTTTTTTTATGCTATACCCTACTTAAAATTTGTGGCAGAAATTTCACTTTGTTGGGATGGCTTGAAAAATTTCTGAACTCTTGTCTTCTCAGATAAACAGCGTTGTCATAGGTATCATCTGTAAGAATGTATTTCAGAGACTTCAGTTAAAACACGTCTGACAACTAGTATTTGCTTTACAGTTATGATCAAATTGTCAAGTGTTGATGAGATTCACTGCTAATGCTCAGTAATGGGAGCCTGAAATGGAAAGATTTATGTCAAGATTAATCCACAAATGATCAGGACACTCAAATTTCCTGATACCATGCTGACCGTCCTGCTTGGTGCTCCAAGAGAGAGTCCAGAAGTTCAGGAAATCGTAGAGCTTAGTTGCCCATCTGGCAGGAGAAGTAGGTGGGAACTCAGAAGTCCCAGACAATTATTCCATACACAAGCCTCTGGAATGAAACAGCTTCTTATGAAATTAGGGGGAGATTAGGACTGAGAATAATCAGTGATGTGATATGTGTGGAAAAGATAATGGATCTGTTAAAACATCACCGAAACGGAAATGTTTTTGTGAAACATTTTTTACATTTCAGAATATTAAAAGTAGTAATAAAAAAGCCATGGGATTTTTTTTTCTTAAATTCATTACTTGCTTTCCTTTTGGAAGGAATATTCTGTTGAGGATTTTTTTCATTTCTAAGTTCCTAATTTGATACTTGCAGAATAAGGCCCTCTTTTGAAAATGGAATTTCTATAATCCATTGTACAAAAGCTCCATTCCACCACATAAAGGAGGAGAGATTTGCTGTTTGATATCTATTGCTAGTTGTTTGGAAATTTTATTTCTGAAGTGTCTGTCCTAAAGCTTGACTTGAAATACAATCCTAAATTCTGCTACTATCCACATTTGGACCTAATTACCTGAGTAAAAGTATATTACGTAGATAGAAGTGAGCCTGATGTGTTACCTGCTGAGTCTGTCAGTTACTTAGCATCATAGAGTCTTTTAGGTTAGAAAAGACCTTTAAGGTCAGTGAGTCCAAAGGTTAACCCAGTACTGCCAATTCCACCACTAAACCATGTCCCTAAGCAACGCATCTACGCGTCTTTTAAATACCACCAGGGATGGTGACTCAACCACTTCCCTGGGCAGCCTGTTCCAATGCTTGATAACCCTTTCGGTGAAGAAATTTTTACTAGTATCCAATCTAAACCTCCCCTGGAGCAACTTGAGGCCATTTCCTCTAGTCTTATCACTTGTTACCTGGGAGAAGAGACCTCCTTTCAGGTAGTTGTAGAGGGTGGTAAGGTCTCCCCTCAGCCTCCTTTTCTCCAGGCTAAAGAACCCCAGTTCCCTCAGCTGCTCCTCACAGGACTTGTGCTCTAGACCCTTCACCAGCTTTGTTGTTCTTCTTTGGACAGTGAGATTGTATAGGGTGAAGCCTACCCAAAAGCACCTTTCGGATAACTGAGGCCTTGATCACATCTCCTCAGCTCTAAGTTACTAGATAATCCTGTAGGAGCTAGAAAAATAAAGGACCGATAGGTAAATTAAGTTCTAATGAGCTGTAGCCCTCCCCAGGAAGAGTGGAGGAGGTGGAGCTGCTCTGTGCAGGGGCCAAATTGCCATCCAGGACCTGACGTGCCGACTGATTTTGGTGATTGCGTTGTTCCCTGGGTGAGTGGTGCCGGTAGCCTTGATTTGTGCGAGTGTCAAGCGTATGAGGTGTCCTAGGGCAAAAGTATTGGAATAGAGGTTGCTATCCATGCACTGTACCTCCCCAGCATAGTAAATAACTTCTAGATTTTAACAATTGGTGGTGAGAGCAGGACAAGCATGTATCAACACAGCTTTACAGCAACTGGTAAGGTATACCGATTTATGCCCGCTTTACATTTACAGCTAATCTTAAGAACTAGTAAGTGATACTTGGGTTTATACTGAATCATTCCTTTGATGGTTCAGAAGATTGCAACTTAATAATAATAGCTTGAAATACCATAGTTAATTTTAGTTCAAAGACTTTCTTTTTTATTTTTTAAATCTGGTAGCTGATAGTCTTTTTCCTCTTCAAAGGAGGATAAAATAAGCAACTCCTTCTTTGAGAATAAAATAATGAAACAAGAAAATGGCTCACAGAAAGAGTTTTTGAGACACTTTTATCTGAACTAATACTGACTCTAATAAAACTCTTAGTAAAACTGTCCTTTAGAAAACAAAGCAAAAAAAAATCCCAAAACAAAATAAAAAAGAAATCTCAAAACATTTTTCACTTTTTCTGCCTTTAATAGTTCACAGGGAGATACAAAAGTATTTTCCCCAGTTCTTTTTCTTGTTCTATGTGGCATATGTGCCTTTTAGCTCTTTAATTTTCTTCCACAACATCTTTTTCCCTCTCTGCAATTTAATGACTCCCAATTTCCTTTGTCGTACCATCTGGTTCACTCCATGTCTGTGAGACATTATTCCTTTCAGACACATGGTAAGTAACAACACCATGCCTAATTTTTTAACTGTATGTAGCATTTTACAGAACCAATTTTTCAACAGTTTTGTCAGTGGAAAATAGTGTGACTCTCTCCCAGAGGGGACGATGGATAATGAAATAAAGTTATTTTTACTACTTGTTTTCCAAAGTTTGGTCTTTGTGTATTGGTGTTAACAGCAAAAAAAAAAAATTAGGATCAGGTATCACTGATTAAATTCTTGTGGTTTCTGTGTAAGAAACTTCCCAGACCTTATATTCCTGACTCAGAGAATATTCCGAAAAGAGAGCATTCCTCGTTTATGGCCTCCTATGACCATCACTCAGCCAAGAAGTGAGAACTTTAATGCTTTTTTTGAGACTTGCTGCTATACCTGTTGAGACAGTTTTGTGCTTGCTTATCATATTTCATATTTCTGCTTTATCCTCTAAAATAAGTTACTACTTCTCCCTAAACTGTAGTTGAACTAGCTGGCTCCCAAAATTATGGTGTTTGGGGACGGGAAGAAGGACAGTAGCTTGTGTCAGAGTTGTCCAATAGGTATTGCTTGAGCTGCCTAATTGCATAACGGAGCTTAATGGTTCTTTGTATCTGTCCTAAATGACAAGTGACTGTTAACACCCACCACTGTCAGCAATTCATAACAATTTCCATAACCTATCTATAGCATTAAATATTTAATCAGGGTTATAATAAATAAGTTATGCACGCAAGTCAAAGTGCAGTCACTCACACCTACACTGAGAAATAAAGAGAGCAAATAGACTTTTAGAGTAACTCTATGTTAAAGGGAAACCTAGTAAAATTAGGAATTCAAAAGCAATTCCAAAAGACCTGAAATGCAGTCATAATGAATCATAATAAGAGAATTCTTAATTGAAGACTGATGATTTTTTCACATTTTCATCACACCTAAAACTTTGCATTGCTTTTAGAACACTATTTTTCTGCTTCAATCACTAGGAATTAGACAACTCATGTACTTACAGTTTCTAGGCAGCATATTAATGATCGTTTGAGACTGTTTGTTCATACTTATCATACACTATTTTATTTTTGCCGTTATTCACTTCTGTTTTCCTTCACTGCATCTGAAAAATGTATTTCCTTCCTTCCAACCTGCAGACTTTAAAAAGTTTCAAATTAAGTATGACATTTCTCAGATGTAGACTTTCTGCAGGAAGTCAGCAGGGTGACTCGTCAGCCTTGTTTTGCATGAGGCATTAAGTTGTATCTTACTTCCGGGAAGGGAAGACAGCTTGGGAGGAGGTGAGCATTGCGGGTCCTACTGACCTGGAAGAGAACAAGTCAGTCTTTGAACTGCAAACATTGGCCAGAGATGCATTCCAGAGCGCTCTGTTTGAGTCAGCTTGTGCTGAAATCAGTGTAGTGTTAAGAAAACAAAATCACATCCAAGGTTATAAATCCCACAGATTTTGAATGGGACTTTAAGTCCAAAGTCTCCATGGTGGCAGCAGCCTATTTGGATTTATCAGCCTGCCTTGCTTGCATGTCAGCCACCTGTATTTAATCTTAAGTTTCCTTAGCACTGCTGCCCACCTAAAGATGATTGTCAGTAAAGGGCTGAAGGTAATACCGATGGCCTCGAAGAAGAAAGTTACATTTATTTATAGGCAGTCTAGTCAATATGATATACCAGGCCTTTCTTACAACCTGCAGTGGACACTCTAATCATTATTTCCATGACACGTCCCATCTGTCAACTAATCTGAGAAATCATTTTTATTCATTTTGAACAAAATGTTCCTGAACACTAGTTCATCATGGCATGTAACCACTTATTTAGCTCTTAACCATGTAATGTATAGCTACTGATATGGCTGCCAAAGCATAGGTTTAGCTTTGAGAATTTAAAAAAACTTCCATATAACCTTAAAAGATATTGTGTCCCTGGGAGTCTTCCTTTAGTATGTTTTTAAGTGATTTCAGAATTCGATGATACATACACCAGCTGTGCAAGACGAGGGAATGAGCAGATTTCTAGTCTCTGGCTTTCACTGAGCCTGAAGTGACTTTCACTGACTGAAGTGTAGTCAGAAAACATTTGAACTTTCTGGACTTCGTTCCTAACTTACCTAACTTGGGACGTAGACAACATTTCTGTAAACAGGGCCCATGTGCACTACTGTTGATCAGCATTGAATAGAGGATACACCTGATGAGTTCGCTGTTCAAGTTCAGTGTGTATCCTGTGAATATTATTTCCTCTTACTGATGCTGGTTACTGAAAGCAGACAACAGCAGTTTCAGAAAACTCATATAGAGAAAGAAATAATCAAGGCGATTTTGTATCTACATGTAGTTAAATATATGTGACTCATATGTGGTAACGAATTAGAAGATTAGTAATCATATTAATCTTTCTAAATGACAGAGAATGAAATTTCAGTATGTTGTGTATTTACCAAAAAAAACCATTTCATAATAAGTTAGCATATATGTGGATATATGTATATTCCTAAAATTTAGAGTTTTACATAACAAATAACGTTGCAATTATGGTTTATGGGAAATATTGACCACTACTTCTCTTTCAAGCAAAGCTTGAGATTCTGACTTGAAAATGGGATTGACATCTCGGTTTCATCTATTGCTGAGTAACTCTAGCATTCACACTTGGCATAATCCTCTCTGCCGTTCATAGAAGATTGTTTTCTGTTGCTTCTGAAAGAAACATTAGCAAAAGGTCAGTTGTGAAATTTTGTCATTTCCCTGTTCCTTTAATTACCGCCCACACATACTGCAAACCCCACACTTAACTCTGCATGGATCCGTGCTGGCAACTAGTCCTGGGTGGTTATTGAAATGTAAAACAACGTAAGAAAGCAGGCAGTTATTCTGAAACCGTCTCTTTGATTCACCAGGCTAGCTTTGGGCAAGTTTGCATCCAAGGGAGTAAACATGGGTAAAATACCAGTGACGTTACAGGTTGCAGAGACCATTGCAGTCAGCCATTCTGTTTAGTGACTGATGGTAGTGAGCATCTGGTGGCTGTAAGTGAGGGAAGCCAAGGAGGAAGGAACAGACCTTGTTTTTCCTCCCTTTTTTTTTTTTTTTTTTTTTTTTTTTTGTGAGCTATGATTTGTCAAAGCAGATGCTCTTGGCCTGCGTTTTGCTCTCCCACCTCTTGCAGTGCTGGTCTCCTGATGGACCTCTTGAGGCCACCGGTTAGTAGTAAGGGGTCCTCAAAAGACATTGCTGGTGAAAGGGCTGGAAGGAGAGTCCTAGGAGGAGTGACTAAGGACTTTGGGTTTGTCTAGTTTGGAGAGAAGGAGGCTGAGGGGCAACCTCATTGTTCTCTACAGCTTCCTGAGGAGAGCAAGTGGAGAGGGAGTTGTTGATCTTTTCTCCCTGGTATCCAATGACAGGACGCGTGGGTATGGTTCAAAGCTGCACCAGGGGAGGTTCAGACTGGACATTAGGAAGCATTTCTTTACCAAGAGGGTGGTCAAACACTGGAATAGGCTTTCTAGAGAGGTGGTCGATGCCCCAACCCTGACAGTGTTTAAGAGGCGTTTGGACAACATCCTTAACATGCTTTAACTTTCGTTCAGCCCTGAATTAGTCAGGCAGTTGGACTAAATGATCATTGTGGGTCCCTTCCAACTGAAATTATTCTATTCTATTCTATTCTAATGTTGAAATAAGAGAAACTAATAGAATATGTTGTTTATGTAACAGATTTGAAAGAAAGATGGCTAAGTAAGTTCAAAACTCCTGTTATCAAAAGCTGGTGGGTGGAAACTGTCATTTCTCTTTGCCTGGAATGTGTATTTAACTTGAAAGGCACTGTCAAAGTACTACCAGCTTTTATTTTTTTTTTAATACTCCATCAATGAATTTCTTATTCCTGGTCTTTGAACAAATTTGTACATCAAGCTTTATCTTTACAGTTGTATCAGACTCTTTTCTAAGGGACCTAATGAGAGACCTATTTTGACCTTCTTTTGGGAGAGCTAGAAGATGACGTTTCCTCAAAGGACTTGCTTTTTGGCATTAAATATTTAGAAGACAAAGAGATGATCTAAATCTCCAACAAAGTAATGTCACAGCTTTACTTTCAGTCACATTTCTGCCATCAATAGCATTAAAGGGTATTTGCAGATCCTTAGAGTTGTAGGTCTAATTAGCCAAGTTAAATTAAAATATGAATCTCTGTGGGATAATAGATTATTAGATTATCTTTTCAATATTGACAACTAGACTTAGTCCTAGAAGGATTTTTCCCTAAGCAACTCACTTAACTCTTGTTATCCTGTACCCTCTGGGTTTGAGAACTAAAGATGATTAGAGCCGATGAATCCCGATAATGAAGGAATACCAGAGGCTGTGAGTTTTTGATTAAGTAAAAGATTTGTCTTAGCTAAACTGCTTTCAGTTGTCCACATTATAAGCAGGAAAAGGAGAGGAAAAAAAGCGTACATATGTTTTGACTTGGGTGGAAAATTTTTGGTCATTGCAAATGCATGATGTTTTTCAAAAGAATAAAAGCAAAGAGATGTAGATGGATAAGCATCATAAAAAATGAAGTAAAACAAGAAGAAGGAGAAACCAGTTTCCATGATCAAATAAAATTCCTTGCTCAATAGCAGGAAGAAGCAATTTCTGGGGTTTCTGCACCATTGTATTTGTTGGATTTCTTCCATCTCTGCGTAACAGAAAGAAAGAAACAAACAAGCAAAAAAGACATTTTGAAAGGGCTAATATATCTCACACGGAGGTTTGGAGGTTCAAGATAATTTCCTTTATATAATTGGCAATATTTCATCCCTCTGTTATGAAAATCATATTCAAGATAAAGGAAACTTAGAATTTAGGTACTCTCCTTTATGTGACCATGAACTTCTGTTTCATATACTGCCTAATAGCATGACGGTACACATACTCAAAAATGTGTATACCTTTTTTTGGTTTTCACATTTGATTTATCTTACTGTCAATTTCTGGGTTCCTTGAATTGCCTATAGAAATATTTTTTTGACATCATAATTTCTACATCTTCTTAATTCCTTTATATTATCTTCAGCTTCTGAGGAAAAACTGATCTGTGAGTTGAAACTTGTTTATATTTGGATTTTGTGAAATGATTAGAGATAGTTTAGCAACTATTAGGGCTCCAAAAGCAGAAGTCATTACTTTATGGCTGTATGATTAATATTTGTATATATGTTAATAAAAATCAACAGGATAGAAAAAAGTTAGTCTTCATGAGAAAGAACAATGCATCTGTCAACTTTAAACATGCTGAAGCAACTCTGAAGCCATTGCAATTTGATAGCTGCATACACCGCAGTGTACTTTCCAGAATGTGCCTAAATTTTTTTAACCTGTTTGTTTTTCTGAGTACCGACTCTTACAGTAGAATTCCAAAAGAACTGCTTGAGCTACATTTATGCTTTTCACAGGAATAACATTATTTCTTGAATTTTTATTTGGTATTGTAGAAAAAAGGCATTCTCAAACAAAAAAGGGCCCTTCGTTTTCCGTGAAAATATTTTGAAAATTTGTTTGTCTTGTTTAAACAACTCAAAAGGAAGACAATTAAGTAGTACAGTCTCTTTGTTATTATTTGCCAATCCTCAAAATCGTATTTCAGTTTCACGGAGATTCATGAGCTGGAAACAAAGAGTGACCCAAGGCCGAGAATAATTATGTTCCATAAGTTCCAAAATGAGATAGAAAAATCTGATCTCCACCTATAAAAGATGTACCCTTAAAATATGAATAGTCATTTATAGATGGCTCTAGACTTGATGTAAAGGATTAATAGCCTTTATTTAAACTTTCCCAATGTTGAAATCAGTGTGATGATTTTGTTCATCAGTTTGCCATAATAGGTGAAATAACTCTTTAATATACATAAATGCCCTATCTGTGAACCTAAGAGAAATATGACTGTACTGCAGTTACCTGGAAAAGTTACAATTCTGTGTTAGAAACATAAAACTATGCAGTGCCTTGTGTCAGTATAGTACTGAATTGCAACTATAACATTTATGGTAGAATAGTAGCAAATGTCATTCTTTAGTTCACAGAGTACTCTGTGTATTTTGAGGCAGCTGCACGACTGGCAATATTCTCCTGTTCTTTACCTTGAAGCCATTATCATGCCCTATTTGGTGTATTATATTTATCAAGGTAGGGAGAAAGCAGCAAGTATTTGAATTTGATCTGCTTCCTTCTGTGTGTTAAAAATGCTGTGAAGTTGAAAAAAATTAAATGAGCAAGATTTCAAAACATTAAAAGTGAGATATTTTTAATGTTTCACCAAAAATCTTTGCAAATTCTTTCATTGCCTGAGGGAGATACTTAAAAGAGTGCTTTAAAAATAGGTCTAAAATGAGTCAGACTTGCTTTTTTTGCTGTGACTTAATGGAGAGAATATTGCTTTTTCTGTGGGGCACTTAAATTTGAAAATTTGATGATTGCAATGCACAGCATTGCTAGTATAGACTATTGTTCAGGGGCCTCATGCTACAATGACCGCACATGCTTAAGTGAATGTGTTAGGAAGGTTCCTGTTGAAATCAGTAGATGTAATGAGAGAATTAAAATTACGTACATGTGCTAGGAGTTTGAAGAGTTACATATCTGTTCAACTTGTGAACACCGTCATTTTTCTCAGTAGAAGTACATTTAGAAATGGAAAATTGACTGAACCACAGTCTTTAATGAATAAAAAAAGAACAGTTTCTTCTGACCACAGAAACATTATTAATATCACAGACGTTCTAAAACAGATTCAAATTTACATGGAATGGAGCACAGCGTGCCTCTGCTGACAAGACTGAGCTCAAGTCCTTAGTCCTTTTTAAAGAAAATCTTGTTTATCCTCGAATATTTTAAAGTTAGACTGAGACCTGATGGCCCATGAGAACACCTGAAGTTGTAGGAAGATGCGTGATCTTAAAAAGGATCTGCTCATGTCTGTTTTCTGTTTGTGCACACATCTTTCGGTGCGTGTACGTTTAGCTTTTAGTACCCTGGAATTAATTCATTGGCATCCCGTGCTCAAGACCAAATGCACTTTGGTGTCTGAATAATAAAATCAGAGGCTCCATGTTTATTAAGTTGATCTGTGTGGCTGACTAGAAAATATAACATTTCCATAGGAGCTGTTAGGACTTTGTGCTTATAAAGTGGAATCAGTGGGAAAAGTAAAAAAATAACATAAAATAAAATAAACTCAACAGGATGTAAGAATGAGGGTGACATGGAATCATGCATTACGAGAGCATCAAATAGGACAGCTTCTCTTACTGGGTCCATCTAGGTTGCAGCATCATGGTTTCCGTGCTGACGTTTGGGATTGAGGAATTAACTGAAGAGAAGAGGGTATTGTAACTGAAGAGAAGAGGGTATTGCTGTGCCTAGAAAGTCTCACTACGAGCTGCCCCACCCCCACCCCCCCACCCCCCCGGATGGGGTTTAAGTATAACCTAGCACCTGGATAGACCATAAAGACTGCTAACTGGATGTATAAACCTAGCAGCGTCTTTGGCATAGGCTACGTTTTATCTTCAAGTTGTTGCAGCGTAGGATTCCCTGCTGCTTTAAGCCCCATTCACACCATTCCCTGCACCAAATCCATTCCTTTGTTGGGGCAATGACATGACTTTCTTCCCATCCTCTGTGCCTGCGTCTGTGCGTGCCTGCCTTTCCTTGTATCGGAAACTCTCCCTTTTCCTTCAAGCATATGGTCCATGCATTGTAAAACCCTGCTCTGGCGTGGTTGTGAACTTACTTTCCTTTTTCACGCTGGAGACATGCTGGTAAAGACTGACTTCTCTCCATCGGGTGCATTCGCAAGAAGCCTGGCTTTACCCTGTGGTTGAAATTAACACCCACACTGGAGAGTATTCATATTCTGGGGAGGGTGTTGCAAAAACTCAGCTGCTGTAGCCCTATTGTGTTGTTTAGTGGCAGTAAATAAGAGGCTTTTTTTTCCCCCTCTTTCTTTCTTATTTTTGTGGTGTGAGCACATGAAGGGAGTTTGTGGTTGTGTTTCTGGAGTGCGTTTTTGTTTGTTTCCATGACACAGGTTTTGGATTGCTGTTTTTAGAGTTTCTTCCCTGAAGACAGAAAATCCTGTTTTCACTTTTCATCCTATTTGCCCACAGAGCTGATAGATGTGGTCTTTATGCTGTTTTGCTGCTGCACTGCATTACATTTATCATTAAGGAGGCTGCATGAGGCCAGATGTCTAATTAATGACATTAGAAGGGCACAGGTTGAGGGACAAAGGGAATACAGTTTCTGGCGCGGTCAGGTTGGTGATTACATCTAATGTTCTTCAGGTGGCCTTGCACTAATCCATGGGAGCAAATCCCACATACCCATAGGAGAAAGGCATGGAGAGTCTTGTATGAGTACATGTTCATGATGTTCACTAAAATAACACTGTTGGGTTTTTTTCTTACTTGTCTAGAAAACCATACCTGCCTACTCATGAAATGGCAAAATACTAGTCCTTTCATGAGATATTATGGTTGCTATACTTCCTGTCTCTGAAATTCCACTTCATGTTGCCAGCGATGTGTTCAGACATGGTTGTGTTGTGTTGCGCTGCGCAGAACGTTTCAGGCTTTTAAGGAAAAAAAGGGTGATGGCTTCCTGGTAATTTGCATTTGCAGCTTGCTGCCTGTTTATGCTTTGGAAATTACTATTGTATGGCTTGGTTTAAATGAGAAATGATGTTGATAAAAGCTTTACTGGAGAAAGGGGAAAAAATAAACTTCTGAAGTTACGCTGACATTAAAAAAGCTTTTTGAATGTATGTATTGGTCCTAAAGAATAAAAAACAACAAGAAAAACAAACAAACAAACAAAATTTCTAGGATTTGTTTTACAAAATAATGTCTGAAGACATTTTAACAATGTCATTGTACGCGCCATAAATGTTCGCAGATTTTTTTATTTAACTCTTAAACTACCTTATCCTAGTTTTGCTTGTCTTCTTTTATCATCTTACCAGGTGCTCAAAACCTAGATTCTGTATAATATTTTCTGTCTTTTTTTATGTGTGTGTGTGCCTGCTGTTTGTAAGGAGCAGGGGATGCGTCAAGGCCAGTAATGAAGCAACATTAAGGGTAGGAAAAGTGACCTGACCGTCCCCTGTGAACAGTCATTGTGGTGAGATTCCCACATTGGTCCTGCAAAGTGTGTTCGGGGGCGGTGGCAGAGGTTGTGGGGGGGCCTAATTTTAACTAGGCAACTGGTAGAGGGAAGACGACATCTTTATTCAAAGCAGTGGTTACAGTTTGGAGCAACTGGTAAGAGACTAACAAGCAGCATGTGGAAATCGAAGTCAGAATAGAGTCCACCCCATCCAAAAACAGACAGAGCTGGTCTGTGACTGCACGTGTATGGTTTGACTTCCACCACCAGAATCAGGTAGCAATTATTTAGCATTCTCTGCCCTTGTGGCACTCTCGAGCAGTCCAGTGGAGATGGAAGAGGGTTAAAGGAGTGCGAATGATTTATGTACTGCCTCAACAGGCAAACGAAAGAGTTTCTGATGCCAGGTCCATTCTTCAAAAAGAATCATTAGTCCCAGTATTGATATTTTTATGACTGTTGCCCACGTTGACATGAAATTAAGTTGTATACTGGCTTCCTGTCCAGCCCTTTGTAGTTTGGGAGCTGGAATCTGGTTAGACACATGTTTTCTGTCTTAAAAGTGTAGTCCTCCTTCTTGCACTCCTGCTTCAAATTCCTTCATCCCGGTTGCAGCTCTACAGCACTTGCATTTTGGCCCAGCTCAGGCAGTGCCGTAGTCACTATGTTCTTTTCTGTGCCTTATCTTACAAAATTTGAAAAGTTTTTTTTTCTCATTTCCACAGACCAAGAATGTCTGAGCTGCGTCTGTGTTTTAGAAGCAGTGCAATGGGCCGGTGGGCAGGAGGACTTCTCTTCCCTTCAGATAAGATATTCCTGGTACTACCAAAGCGTTGTAGATTGTTGCCGTGAAAAGCAAACCAGACATGTAAACAAGGGATGATGCCCAGCAGGCAGTAGAGAGTGTGAGAGTGACTTACTGAAACAGGATGCGGTGCTGTAAAAATTGCCAGATGGACCACCAAAGTGCTTCAGCACAGAAAGGGAGGCACAAGAACACAGCTGGAGTTTAATTTTCTCAAGCGGAAAATGATTTATAGGTAAGACAGGAGTAAAACATCTGGATTTCTTCCCATTAACCGGGCTGTGTTGTGTTCACAAAGGTGTTTTTACATTTATGCAACTGACTTTCTCCAGAACGAATTGTGTGTGTAGACTGTCTTTCATGATTTACACAGCACTGTAGTCAGTCTTGGCCAAAATATGATTTGGAAAATGGTGTGAATACCTGTGACAAAGTACGTAAACAGACAGCTTAGGCAGTTTGCTGTTGGCAACTTTTGTACAGGACAGAAACCAAAGGCCGTTCTGAATGGGAAGATTGTTTGTGTCCATACTTGTCTTCCCTATACTTCAAGTTGAAGCCTGCAGGAGCTGGCAGTTCGCTACTTACCCCTGCCTACTCCTGCTGCAGTACAGACACGGAAACTCTATAGCAAACTCCAGTCTTTAGTGCGAAAAACCTACAAAAGCTATGGAGTGGCAATGAAAAAGATGAAGGGGATCACTGATGTCCTAGGTCGAGGGAGCAGCAAGAAGGAATTTGTCAGACAAAACTGTCAGGAGAACCTGTGAAATGAGCAACTAACTCCTCGAGCTATGAGAGAAAGCAAAAATATTTTTAAATTCCTGCAGCTCAGCCTGGGAGAAAATTCTTTCATAGCCCGAACCCAGTTAAACCTGAATGCATGGACAATCTTGGACATGCTCAGCTCTGCTGCCTACTTTACACGCTTTGTGTTCTTCACAACTGTATTTAAATAGGAAGAAACAAACAAAAAAAACCCTCATGTTTTACAGTAAACAATGGAAATTGTACTGTAATTAGCTCATTCTGTTTTGCAGCCATATGACACCTAAGTTATCTATTTATGGGTCCTATTGCCTTGTATTGAATTAATAGATATTCGATGTATAAAATTAATGATGTTTTGCAGTGTTTGTGTAAGGGGGAGAATTTAACAGGCACTCACGCAGAATAGATACTTTAACTCTTTTTTATCAACTCATGTCGTCTTTTCTGCGTTACAGGATATGCTTCTGAAACAAAAATGAACTCATGACTGATAATACTATTACAACTTCCTTATATTTAAAATTGTTGAGTTAAAAGCTTCTAGGTTTTTCACTGTATCTTTTTATGTGTTGTTCAGACCATGTAAAGACAAGAGGAGACTTGATTTAGTACAGGAGGCAAGAGGTACTGATAAGGTGATTAGCTAAACAAAATGACAAGGCTTGAACAATGGACAAGGAAAGAAATCTTAGCTGTTTATTCTGAGTTTAACTGAGGAAAATATGGAGAAAACAGAGATGATGGAAAGGAAAAGTTTGCAGACACAGAGTATGAATAAAAGATCCTTCTAGCAGCAGAAGGGTAGAAAGCCAGACTAGGAAGTAGGGAAGGTCTGGGTACTTCTTTTGCATTAAGAGAAAAGGAGTTTTTAATGAGTTCTATTTGACAAGCTTTACTGATCCAAGCTAGGACAATTTTAGAGGTTATCACCTCCAGCTGTCCATCACATCCATTGAGTGGTGCTTACAAGTCCCAAATCTGGCTGAAGAGCAGTGGGTCTAGTCCTAAGGTGCTGCAATTCAAAATCTATCATATTAATGCGAACCGTCATTGATTTTAGTCTGTGTTAATATATTGATCTATGAACTACCGTGGCTAAGAGCTCAGATTCATGATCGTGGTGGGATTTAGCAGCGTTTAGGGGCAGAAGCCAATTCAGCCATCTAAGCTGAGAGCAAGGAGAGGCCATAAGATAAGAAAATGCCACTAAGCGGTAAAATTGGTTCATCTGACCAGCCAGAGTCATGGCAGGGATAGTCGCTGGGTGCGTATAGAAGTGCTCTGCTTGTACTCCTGGCAGGTTTTGCAATGACAGTTCATATAACAAATTTGGGGTGTCTGCGGGGAGAGTGACTTAGCTCTGCACAGCACACCCGTTTAAGGCCAGGTTGGTATCAGCTTTCGATTGCTCACTCTCTGTATTAGCCCTGTATATGTGAATTCATTGAAAACCTCCTTTTCCATTTCCGTTCTATCCTATTATCTTGAATTATCTTCTGGATAGATTGGTGGCACCTTGGTGAGTGTTGCAGTGGCTGGCTCACATGTTTTTCTGGGTGCCAATAAAGTAAAAAACTATGTTTGATTAATTAAATGACATTCCTTGCATTGCCAGTTGGTGAGCTGCTGGTTCCAGGCTGCGGCTGGCACAGCATTCTTGGGGATAAGCTACATTATGTAAGGCAGAGTAAGGTCTCAAAATCATAATTTAGCCACTTCATTCCAGAGTAAGGTGTCTTCAATACATTTCATACACTATATGCGGCTAGCACTTCTGTACTTGCAGGTTTTGGGGGTTGTGTGTGTTTGTGGGCTTTAATAAAACCCAATATTATGAAAGGTAATATATTTCACCTCCACATTCACAAAGTCAAGAAAAGTTTGCATCCCAACAGTAACGATACTATACTGCCCCCTCCATATAATGAATTTAAATGGATGGCATATGTCCTTTTGTGATTTTAAGTAAAAAAGACACCAGATTCAAATTGCTGAAATCTTAGCAAAACAGTTCACATTTTACATTTTTTTAATTTGTGTTTTGAAGACTGAAATTAAATAGATAACTGTGTACTGAAAATAGTAAACCTTACTGTAATACTGACATTGGAAGGGTGTTTTTGTTGTTGTTGTTATTTTGCTACAAGGTTGCATTACAGGTGTCCTGAAAGTGGGAGGAGGAATATTGCTTTTTAAATTTTATTACGTTTAAAGATGGCCTAAAAATACTGTTAGTGTATCACTATCTGTTTACAATACAAAGCTAAATACATTTGTCTTGCCTACCTGAAGTATTCCAGAGAATATGAGAGGGTTTATTGCTGATAGCTTTAGAAGTATTCAGGAAGTGGACATGAGGGCAGACAAACAGTCAGGTTGAAGTAAATAAAATAATTCAGTAAGAATGCTCTCGTTACCCTCTATAGGCCATGAGGCTCCTTTGTGAGGCTGTTACTCCCATTGTGCATCGTCATCATTGTGAAACTACTGTAATTTTCAAAGGGAAATTGTGAGAACATCAGTTATAGTCTAACAATTAACTTTGGTACGTAGAAGGGTGTGGAAGTACTTGGAATTATAATTGCAGTTTACATGATGTGACACTCTTATTAATTGAAGACCATAACATTTTATTTTTTATCCAAAAGTCAAAGAGAATTGTTCTTGTTCTTGGTTTGTTTTTTTTTTTTTTTTTATTCCCCAGAAAACTCTTAACTTTGTAGAGAAAATATTCCTTGAAATGACTTGTCTTTCATTTTCTGATCGGCTTTTGGTATATCGTTATTCCTTAAGGGTTTTGTTCATCTCAGTAACCTAGCTGCAGTGACAAAGGACAAGCTGTTTCACACCTTTGCTCTTACTATTGATTTTTCCAAAGACACTTTCCTATTACTATCTATCAGAGCAACGATGCCTTTGCAATAATATATATTAAAAAAAAAATCAATTTAGAACATAATGTGGAAAAAATCCTGAAGAAACACTGGACTAACAGGATCGTATTTGGTGAAAAAGGCATTCTCAGGTCACTGAGATTTCTTCTTGAGGATGTTCCTTGCACGCACTGAAACATTTACAGGTTTTGCCCTGCATGGCATGTGACTTTTAATCAGAATTATCACTACAGTTGCAATTAAATTGGAGCTATATGAGCACGTACTTATTTCAGAATTCATATAGTGAAAATCTCTCGTCTTTCTTGATTATGAAAGATGATCATGAAAAGCCCTGCAAGGCTTAGAACTCGGAGGCAAATAATAAAAGGAAACTTTTAAATATTAGCTTTTAATTTTTGATGGTGTGATGTTAGTGAAGAGTGGGCTTTTTACAGGGATTGGTTTCTCCTAATGAGAAGTTTCTCCTGCAGATTTTGAAACAAATAGTCTGCACTTTTTTCTTTTTCTTTTCTAATATAAGAAAGAACATATTAATAATATGTCACAAATAGGGCATCATTATTTGTGGCATAATAATTTACATTTACTTTTTCCAAATCAGGCATAAAGCCAAGAAAATCCAGGTTCTGACAATGTGGTGTAAATATGCATTTATCTTTGTGAATATAAGATAAAATAACTTCAATTACCTCAAAGAAAGAGCATGTATATGTAGGCTTTTAACAGAATGACCAAAATACAGTAAATCTACCTTTCAATAATTCATTTGTGTAATTACACCCTTAGGCTTCTTAAATTATGGCAGAGACTCATTCAGGAGCTGTTATTAGCTTTGAATCAAGAGGCATGCGTTTTTTTATTCCCCTGAGAAATTCTTGTCCAGAGAACAGGGTAAAGAAATTTCTTGAAGAGCAAAGGGGAATTCACTACATCTGGGAAACATGAGGTATGCTGCATATTTGCTTTTGTTAGGATTCTTGGGGTTCTGGAGGTAAAGGTGATTCTAATGTATCAAGAAACATACCTCTTCCATCTTCTGATGTAAAATTTGCCATTGTTCCTGCTTTTTTAACTCAACTGAAGTATTTGTATAGAAAATGAAAATTTGTATGCCATTTTTGCATACGAAAATATGTTTTTCTTTTAGGGTACAGAAACAGAGCGCAGGGATTTTGAAAGAAAGTAGAGATTTCAACCGATCTGCTGTGGAATGTGCTGAAGCATAGCTACAATGTTTTCTGTTGTCAGCAGCCAGTGTAAAATAATTCAGTATAGAAGCTGTATGTTTAGCTCCTCAAATGCAGTGCAAATGGGTTTTTTTAGTTTTTATTCATTGTTTTGCTTTCTAATTTTTGTGGTGATCACTTAATAGAACAATTTGATTTATGTAAGAACTCATAAGAGCTAAGAAAGATTTAAAAGTTAGTGAAAGAGCTAAGAAAGATTTTAAAAGTTAGTGAAATAATGCATTTCAACAGGTCAGCAGGTGTTCAGTTTTGGGATTTCCTTAGGTAAACCCTTCTAATTCAGTTTTTGAATGTCTATCTGTACCAAAACTTGGGCATTTTGTTTGTTTGCATATAGCTAATACGAACACGATAGAATACATTACCCTGGCTTCAATGTATGCAACTTGTACGGTATTGAACGAAACGTGAGCCAGTTTGCCCTGCAGCTAAATTTGGCTGGATGTCACCAGATAGCCACTGCTGATCTGTGAAAGAATTGAACTTCTATGCATATATTCATATTCTTCTTTCACAGTCACACTTTTCTACCCCAGCTACAAAGGAAAAAGGCTATTTTGCTATTCTGTTTCCTTTCTAATTCATCCAGCAGAACAGTTTACTTTATTAATTATTCATTACAGGGAAATCAACCATGATTTTGAAGCTTAAAAAGAAAGAGTAGGAAAAATGTAATGTTAACTAACTTGTGAGCAGAAGGTTCAGGGCCTATCAAATCAAACTTTATACAGTAAATTAACTCTCAAAACGTAAAAGTTCTTCAGATGGAAAGGGCAATGATGAATTGTTTTAAGTGAGAACATAAGACCAGGGTCTTCTAATAAAAAGTCCTGACCCATGAATGTTCAACAATCTGCTAATCTCAATTGAGCAGAAAGATTGCCAAATTTAAAATGCACTGGCCAGATGATTGAGTCTTATTTCCAGCATATACACATGGTGGAAATAACTCTATTAGCATTCATATGCATCAAAACTTTTATGTTTTACAAGGCTCTTCTTCAAGGATCTGGAGCAAAACTGTTACCGTGAGACGCTGTTAAGAAGCACATTAAAAATTGCAAAAGCACAATTGCAAAATGACTTCAAAAAGTATTGAGGTTCAGTAAGGAGGAAAGGAGATATTTAATTATGGTACAGCAAGTGCATATTACAACATTTTGGCTGGAAAAACGACTTATAATTGACTTGTTTTGCTAAAATGCAATAACACTTTTGCAAATAAATGAAATAGATTGCAGCATTTTTAAAAAGAAGGAACTTATTGAAAAGTAATACAAAATTCAGCTGGCAGTTGATAATATAAAGATATTTGTTACATGTGAAAGTTAAATTTGTATTTTCAGTTGCTTTGAGTGAAGTCTGATGAAATGAAATGAAATGGAATGGAATGAGCCCAGACTCAGTAGGGTTTTTCATAGCCTGAAGGTATTCTTAGCATTTATGTTGACATTTGGAATAGGTTTAGACTTTAGCAAGCTGTGTAACAATAAACTGTAAAGATGCTGTACTAGCAGATTTTCAGTTAACCATGAAGTTATGCAGGTGTTTATGAAGAGCTTTCTTCCAAAATCAAAGTCTGATGAATCTGTAGTGGTGTTATCTTTTTTTTTTTAAAAAACCAAATAGTAGCTATCGGTGTTCCCTTATCTGTGTTGGCAAAATGGAGAATATTGCAGGAGGTGGTATGATCGAGGCCATCAGCATACAGAAACAGGGTTGTACACGTCCTGTTCTGCCTCCTCAAAAATAACATTAAAGCTTATTTTCTTTCTGCTTCCTTTCTTAATAATTAAAATTAACAGAACCAATAAAGTATTGCATAGAAACTATCTGTTGTTGAACTAGAACAGTGCAAATTGTCCACGGAGGAAGACAGATGTGGTGATATCTAGATTATTGCATGTGAAATAGTGTCAAGAAGAGAAAATTTGAAACAACATGAAGAGCAGAGTATTTGGAACTGGACTTCATGGGGAAATCCACTAAAGAATTCCTTGTTAGATACGGAAAACAAAATGGAAAAGAAATGCTGAGTGCTGCTTAAACATCTATAACAGATCAGCAGCGTACCAGCATGTAATATAATCATTTTCCTTCGTGATCTAGAAAATCTTTGAGTATTTTAATTTTAAATATGAGGGCATGCACATTATTTAAATGAAAACCTCCTTAAGTACAATTAGAGTAGAAACAAAAATATTGTTCTAAAATCCTGAAAATTAACGAAGTAGCAGACCATAAATTCAGATATTTTCCGTTAACCTTGTGGCTTTTGTCATGGTATCTCCTAACACTCACATGATGGGGTGGAGAAAACATCATCTTCTTACTTTTGATGGAAGTGGTGTCTGTTAGTCCACAGCAGCAAATGGCATGTTCTCATGGGCCAAAGAAGAGCCGGACTATGTCCACCATTCAGCTCCTTCTTACTGGGGAAAAACAACAAAATAAGTAGTGCATAGCATACTTAGCATAAATTGTTACCTTGCTCAGATCACTTTTTTTTTTGGCTAGTTGTTGCTAATTTAATCTTGCTTTATTTTTATGCTTTTTATTGCCCCTCCTCCATTGCTTTGCACTGATCTTTTGGCTCCTAGACTGTAACTTTTCATTTCCTTCAATGAACTTTTTGCAGAAGTCTGTGCATTTTCAACTAAATAAGAAAACCTGGTGATGTTGAACTACAACTGTGTCTTCTGCAGTGTTCTTAGGTGCCTAATGAGTAAGAACTTCTGCCTTGAGCAGAAAACTAGGTGTCCTTAATGCAATAGGAGAATTAAAAAAGTACTGGTGGGAAGGATTTGTTAGCACGATACCAGGCAAGTGAACAGTCACGTGAGGGAGGGGGGTATCAGCATGGGGGTTACCAATGTGCTCACCAGTGACTCCCGAGCCACAGTGATTCTTGGCTGTTTCAAATCCCTTGAAGAACCCCTTTACAAGTTTTTGAGCATTTTACGCTGTTTAAATCCTGAGGATGGAAAGAGATTTTTTAGATCCATGCCTCTAAATTCAGATGCATGAGCCATAATGTTACCTGGTTAGATTCTGGGACCCCAAAAAATGCATTTCAGCTTTCACCTTGACCCATTAACCTACCACTTTGTTTCCTAGGGCCTGAATCTGTTGACCTGCATGAGCAACAGGACATGCTGCAAGAGAAATTTTATATTTTTTAGGTTTTTCAGCTTTGGAGGATTAGTGGGATTAAGTCCTAGAGTTTGTTCTAGGTTTGAGAAGGCTTTTACAAAACCTATTCTTAATCAGCGAAGAGCAAATGAATTGTCAGTCAAATATTTGTACCGTTCAGCAAATTTAATGTTTTGATTTTATCTAATTCAAACAGCCACTGTATTTGATCATTCTGCAGAAGCTAATATGTTGTGTTTGTATTGGAAACTGAATTAGGAGGTAGCAATGTCTCTATAAAAGCCTGAATAAACCAACCACGATACCTGGAAGCGCTTTTTACCAGAAGCGTAAAGTTCAGACACTCAAAACTGACTGAATAATCAGACCACAAAGTATTGTATGAGTGTGTGTATAGAAAAGCTGTGTGCTGCGTTTTTCCCATATGCAAAATGAATAAGCAAATGTTCGCATAGGTCCATGGTTTACCAGTTTGAATACTTACCCTGATATGTAATGTGCACTGGAGAAGTTTACAGGAACAGTGTAGCTCAGTTAAGAGGAAAATGACCAAACAAGATGGAAGTGGGGTTTTCCCCCCACCTTGAAATTAGATAATCTCAAGCGTTCTTCCAGAGAAAAATCAACAGGCACCTTGGAAAAAGTTGTAGGACACAGCTGTAACTTTTTCATTTCCAATTATGCAACTTTTATTTTGGTAGAGCAAGTGTGTTTCACTGATAAGAACGACTTCTAAAATATAATTGAATATTTAACTTTTAGTATATGCATAAGTTGCTTTATTATTCCTTCTCAGCCATAATGTATAACATTTTACATCTGGAATACATTTTTTCAGACCAGGTCTTTTATAATCAAACCTGTTTCACAGTTTAATCTTATCATTATATTACAGTCCAGTACTCTCAACATTTTTATTGTTAATCGGAAGTTGGCAAGATTCAGTATCATGTAGCTCTTCCCTGCTTCAAAAATACAATATCCTGAATCAAAAAATGAAAAAAAAAAAAATTTCTCAAAGATTAACAATAATTCTAATAAAAAATGAGTCCAGGTGAAAAATAGCGCGCTGGTAATCTGACTCAAAGTTAATGAAATTCAATGATTTTTGGGAAATGTTATTTTATTGGATAACTAAGTATAAATATTAGATTGGTCTGAAATCATAACAATTTTTCTATCATATATGCTTTTTGCGGCATTCGATTTTATGACTCACTATTAAAAGTGGTAATATTGAAAACGAACAAACACTTTGGCAAAAAATTTTCCTACTATGTGAATTTTCTTTTGACGTTATTTTTGCTTACCTTCTCTGTTACTGTTTGTACAACAGCTTTTTTTTTTTACAACATTTTACTGGTTTTAAAGTTTACAGACAAATTTGAAGACAGGAATTTGTAATGGGCTTCTGGGCAGACTTCGTTAAATAAATTCTTTCCCATACATTACTTATTTAGTTCTGATGGCTAACAACTTTTTAAATATATTCGATCCTCCTTAATACAGTTAAGCAGTTTTATTAATACTTGGAAGTACTTATGGATAAGAATTAATAGCTTTTTTCTTAGTCTTTCCCAAATTGCTTTAAAAAGGTCAAAATAAAATCAATGGGGATGACAGTATCTTTTTGGCCCTAAATGATTATGACATCTGAGGTGACAGATAGATGATGCAATGCTGATATCAGCTGTAAGTACAGATGTTTCTGACACGTTTCTGAACTTTCTGGCTGCAAGGTTCAAACTGTCAGATCACAATAAAAGCTCTTCTGCAACTGAAATGGTGGCACTGCTTCAGACACATAAAGTATCAGTAGTATTGCAATAAATAAAAATCAGATCATTGCTGCAACCATTCTGAGACTTCTAACACTATAGATCTCTCTCCTGTGGGTAGCACCTCCTCAACTGATTGTATGTGCTGTTTAAAATCAGTAGCAAAAAAGTATAAATCTCCTGTTATTGTCTACCTACAGGCTGTAAAGAGAAGTCTCAGATGTAGCCTTGATAGGTTGAGACTGGATAACATTCTTCTTTTAAATCCACGCTGTCAGATATAGCAAAGGTTAGTGGGTCATAAAGATACTTTCTTAATTAACTGTTAGAGAAGTTATTCCATGCTTTATGTTTAAGTGCAAATGCAGATATATTTATTGTTATAATGCCGTAGCTGTTACAGATTGTACACTTGATACTTAGGACAAACGCCATAATCAGTAGTAGCCTTCTGGTGCATTAAATCATGAATGTTTTGCAATAGCCTAAAATGTCATTTCTCATTTATCTACGACATTATAAAGGTAAAGGTAGTCTAAACGTTTCATTATAAGTGTCTATTTTCTTCCTTGGAAAAGCAGTATGTCACTTCAGTATTACTTCTTGATAGGTTTCTGTACCATAAGTTTCAGTGTAGGATTTTAAAAGCTTCAAAGTGACAGAGAAAACACAGTTATTTTTTGGTTGACTAAAAGGATGATTTTGGCAAAAAGGGTAACTTTTGACAACTGTTAAGTTTGCCCAAACTAAATCTTGTAAAAGTTTTATAGACTATTAAAGAAACATTTGCTGCTGCAAGAAACCTCACGTCTGGAATATAATTGGTAGTCATAATCTGACTACCCATTGTATCTTTTGATATGAGAATATACATTTGCATTTTTTTTCAAGTGTAAAATTGAAAGCTGTAAGTTAAAAGAGAATTTAATATGTCATGCTACAGCTGTGCCATCTAATTGTCTTTTTTGTTTCATTTGCCCAGAGATGCAATGTTTGTGAAACACCCTGGCTTGTCACATGTGAAAGTTCTGTTCAGAAAGCGACAAAGCAAAGTTGGGGGTAAACACACACACACACACACACATATACATATATATATATATAAATACATGAGAAAAACAACATTTACCAATGATGAACAGAGATTTTTTTTCATTTTTAATGATGGTTTGAAGAGGTGCTGTCTTGATATCAGTGACTCTGTCTGTAGGACTCTTCAAACTAGAGATCTGCAGCAGCCCTACTGTCTTGAAGCTAGAACTGTTTATTTCTACCCAGTCTTGCCAAATTACAGTTGCTCTGATGATGCTTTGCATTTTCATATACATAACATACTTGGGATATTTCTTAGTTACCAGAGATTAATTATCAAAAATATCAGACAGAGATTATATTGGCCTAGAGGAAGCTGACTTCAGGCTTTGAAACCTGAATTTACCTGAAGCTTTGATTTCCTGTTCAGGATCATAGAATCATAGAACGGTTTTAGATAGAAGAGACCTTTAAGATCATCAAGTACAACCATTAACCTAACACTGACAAGTTCACCACTAAACCATGTCCCTAAATGACACATCTACACGTCTTTTAAATATGGTTTAAATACACCCCAAAAGGGATGGTGACTCAACCACTTCCCTGGGCAGCTTGTTCCAATGTTTGATAACCCTTTCAGTGAAGACATTTTTCCTAATATCCAATCGAAACCTCCCCTGGAGCAACTTGGGGCTGTTTCCTCTTGTCCTATCGCCTGTTACTTGGGAGAAGAGACCGCCCCCCACCTCGCTACACCCTCCTTTCAGGTAGTTGTAGAGAGTGATAAGGTCTCCCCTCAGCCCCCTTTACTCCAGGCTGAACAGCCCCACTTCCCTCAGCCGCCCTTGTGCTCTAGAGCCTTCACCAGCTTTGTTGCCCTTCTCTGGACACACTCCAGCACCTCAATGTCTTTCTTGTATCGAGTGGCCCAAAACTGGTCACAGTATTCAGGGTGGGGGCCTCACCAGTGCCGAGTACAGGGGGATGGTCACTTCCCTAGTCCTGCTGGCCACACTATTCCTTTTACAGGCCAGGATGCTGTTGGCCTTCTTGGACACCTGGGCACACCGCTGGGTCATACTCAGTCAGCAGTCGACCAACACCCCCAGGTCCTTTTTGCCAGACATCTCTCCAGCCACTCTTCCCCAAGCCTGTAACACTGCCTGGGGTTGTTGTGACCCAAGTGCAGGATCCAGAATGGGGAACACCCTGGCCACCCTTATTTAGGGTGACCAGGTTGAAACAGAAGCAGGACTTTTTCTCTTCTCATGACTGGATGGACTGTTTCTGTATCTATCTATCTATCTAAAACTGTAATTAATGTATGTGACATATGCATATAAAATTGTCAAATACAGTTGTAATCTTGTATTCAGTAAAAATATTTTAATCCAAATCTGTATTTAGATATGGGAAGAATTTATAGGTATTATGACCATACTGTTTTAAGTGAATTGGTAAAATAAGATGTATTTATGCTATGATTTAAATAGTCGTCTGACGCGTTGAACAGAATATTTTACTTACTACAGACAAGTGATGCTACTGAGTGATCTCATCACTTACAAATATCAATAGGATCAAATTTCTTTCATTTAACAAATCAGAATTCAAATTACTTCTATTGTGCTGAATAAACATGGAGCTGGATGATATTTCATGAGTGATGAGTATGTTCTAGCGGACCTCATTATTCACAAAATATCGATAAACCAAACATTTATTCAGTTCAGCAAACCAGGAGGAAAACTGAACTATGAATTTAAATAATATGAAAATAAAAGGATATAAAATAATGTGTAAGAAGCTGCACATAATCGAGAAGAATAATCTCAGCTTTATTCCTTTAAACGTGAGATTACTTAATGTTATATTGAATTCCCATTGATTTAAATATTACACAAGTGTATGAAGTTAGCCATGCTCCAGGTTCAGCAGGGGCTCTAAACTCCTATTTACATTCCTAACCTCCTGCTGAAATCATGTGATTAGATATTTGCAGTATCAGACTGCTTCACATGGTTTTCTATACACATCATTTATTTACCCTTTTGATTTCAGACATAAAATTGGCTTATTACCAACTCCAGGTTTTCAGAAACAATGAAGTATGTAGAAGCACAAGTCCTCTGCCAAAAGTTATAAAATACTAGTTCTGCGTATTTTTATCATTCCTTTTTGTTGCAATAGCACATACTTACATACAGCAAGAAGGCCCTTAAGAAAACAGATTTGTCTCAAAGGAACTGAAATAATGCTATATCTCTTGTCTGACCAACCAGTACGCGGTTCAAAATGTGTTACATACTAACCTGCATACAGAAATGCTGGAAAAGATTAGCTTATAAAAAAAGTTCTGATGGAAAGATGATTACCCTCTAATAGCTAATTTCCTTCTTGTTATTGCAGTACATTTTGATAAAGAGCTCAGGATGTCCACATCTACTTTTAAAAATCTTCGCTTATCAATTTCTTCTTCCACCCTCTTGATTTATATTTTCAATACTTAAAAAGGGAAGAAGAGCTGCAAGGCTTGAGGGTTGAGTCTGACCACTGAGTCTGGTGGAATTTTTGATCTTCCCTTTGCTCAGTGCTCCTGACCTGTTTGCATTTGAATGGCAGGTAATAACAGTTTTATTTCCCACAATTGCTGGTTATACCCACTTCGCCCTCTGCGTCCGAGTCCTGCCTGCTTTAGTAATAACATTAATAAAGCTCTCCATCTTTGATGCTGTTGTATGGCTAAAAACACAATCTTCAAATGCATTTTGGTCTGATGAGAAGTGGCTTGCTGGCTGGTTTCAAAAAAGAAAAGGTCTGTTAACTAGCAATAAGGAGAGAAATAAAAAACTATTTGGACAAATGGTTCTTTTGCAACCCACAGACTAAAGTTTCCTCAATTACATTTTGCTCTTTTCTTTTAACAATATTGCAAAACACTGTATCACGTATGTTTTAGATATCTCTAAAATATCGATGTTTCTACCTACATATAACAAGTTTGGGTTGTTTTTTTTTTTGATTTTGCAATTTTAGTTTGACCTAGTCTAACTATAGCTTAGGAGAAGAAGATGTGAGATCTCTAATATCCTTAAGACAATTTTCTTCTAATTTTCCTTATACTTATGCTGGGGTTGACTCTTTTCCGTGTACTTAAGCTGTGGCTTCATCTGTTCACACATAATTCACTCTTGTGGCTCTGGTCACATATTTCTATAAAGCTATCCTTTAATATATTAAGGATATGAATCATCATGTTTAAGAAAATCCAAAAGAAGGAGAAATCATTTAATAATAAAACAACAATAACATCAACTAACATAAAATGACTTTGTAATGCTTCAGCAGCCCCATCTCTCCACTATCAATATAACAAGATAAAGGGAAATTGGAGTCGTGAATTATTCTGTTTTTCAAATACGTCCTATGAAAAACTAACCCTGGAACCTGATTATAAGTTAAAAAGAAAATAAATTAGATTGTAACACATTAATGTGTATCACATTTTGCAGTCAGGTCAAGAGCAAGAAAGAGCAAACTGATTTTTATTTTTTTTCTATATATCAAACATTCCTCATAGATTTTTCTCTATGTGCTTACCTGATAAATCCTTTCATCCACAGTTCTGCGGATGCAAGAATAACTACAGATCTGGAAAATATGGACAATATGGGAAAAAAAAATACATTTTGGGTTTAGCTTACATTTAGATGAATGGGCACGCAGGAAGGAGAAAGTTTGCAACCTAAGTTTAAGTTAGAAAAACAAAGGCATACATGAAATGCAATTCATAAGAGACAGGATTAACAGCAAGCGTCGTATATTGTTACTAGAAGAAAGTGAAAGAAAATGTTCGTCCAGTACTTGAGAAAATTATCAGCAAGCAATGCCAATGAAAGCTGATTATTTAATTTTCAGTTCCCACTAAAAAAGGATCTCGTTAGCACAGTTACTGTTGCTTACCAGAAGAAAGATCTCAAGTCTGTAAATACAAAGAAACAAGTTACAGAAAATTTAAGTTGGATGCTGTCGAACTCACGGGGCCCCATCAGCTTCATCCTTAGGGTGCTGGGAGGTTTTCAGGACCTGAGTGGGCACAGCCCTGTGTTGTCCTGTCTTGACACAGTACTTTGAGCAGCAGGTGGGACTGGAGACCTCCCAGGGTCCCTCCCAGCCCAGGGTATCCTAGATCCTGCCCAGCGCCTGTGATTTTACTGTGCCCCCTCTGGAGAACTGCAATGATACAGGTTAACCGAGTAGAGCCTATAGAATAGCTGAGACGTCAGAAATGGCTAAAAAATGGTCTAGAATGTAAGATGGAATAAATCAAGGATGTTAGGGCTAGTAAAAAGGGAAATCTCTCATGGTTTCTCACTTTAGGTGCTGCTTCTAACAGTATAGCCACACCAAAATTTGCAGTCAATTGACACGTTTTGCAGAAAGACAATAGGAAAACCATCCTCTTCTTCAGCTCCTGAAAGGTATTTCATTAAAAGAAAAAAAACAAAAACAAACACACACCCCCCCAAAAAAAACCCCAACCAAAAAAGCACATTTGAGATATAAGTGCAATAACTGAGAATACTCTGCTGCCTTTTTCCACTCAGTGGCAAATTCTGTAAATTCTCCAAACTTTGACTTGCCTCCTTGTTTCTTAACAGTTTGTTTATTAATTTCTCATCTAAATGTTTAGTCCATGTGCGTTCTAAAACAAGGATTTGTAATATTGCTTGGAATAAAATGTATGCTCTCTTGGTTATCCACAAAACCCCTTTTCGTTTATTTCAGTGAGAGACAATATATTATGTTAAAGGTCTCTTCGGGTTTTGAGGAGCAAGGGATGACATTCTTGTAGAGGAAAGTCAAGTGATTCAAGTAGCAATGTTTGATGGCCGTAAATCCTCCTGAGCAGGCAGCTCGGCAGCCAGCCTGTGAGGAAACAAGGAATGATGGATTTGGAGAACAGGCAGGGAAAGGAGCAACAGATGGGCAGCGGCGTCAGTGGCTTCACCAGAGACCGTGGCTTCACCAGAGACCATGGCTTCCCTTTTTTTCCACTGTTGGATCACACGTTAAGGATGTTAAGATGAAGACATGATTATATTCTTCTAAGCTAAAGGTCTGCAATCATTTCTAGCTGTCCAGTGGCCACTAAAAGAGTCTCTGTGGCTCTTCCCATTTCAGTGCATGGTACAAAGGGAGTCACTCCAGTTCTGCTCACAAGTTAAAACTAAAATACTGTGAGCCATCACTCAAATTAATTTGCCTTCATAAGATAATCCTCTTGAACACAAGTTGTTTGAGTTTCTACGGTCGCCACTCAAGCCAGGTGAAAATGATAATTCTCTGAGAAATTCTCTGAGAAATGCTCTTTACTCAGCCTGGAAAATTATGCTGCTGGAAAGTAACCGTAAGTGTGTCTGATTGAAAGCTAGAATTAAAAAGTGACAGGAACATAGCTGCAAATGTGCTAGCATGACAAAGTTAAAGTGATGTTTGACATCCTGAGTTTACCAATACCTAAGAGAATGACTAAAAAAAAGGGGGAGCTAAACCAGCTGAAAGACATGGGTTGACAAGAAGAATAGGTGCTGCTTCCATGAAGGAACAAAATGTGAAGGGCAGGGTTTTTTTCTTTTTTTTTCTTTCCCTTCTTTTTTTCCATAGGTGTCTAGCATATGCTTTGTAAGTTATAGAAAATAGTGCAAGGGGATTTTATATTCCCCCATACGATGCTGGTCTAGACCCTGGCAAGCTCTCAGTGGAAGACAAATATTAAGTTAAATTTTTGCAAGACTCTTAGGATTTGACCGAGACCCCTTAATATGCTCAGTTTGCTGTTAGAATTAATTGCTGGCAACCTTGAATCTCTTATGTACTGATTAGTCTTTTCTACTAGACTGTCGGCTTTACTGCAGCCTCAAAGTGGAAACTTTACGTTCTATTTTCTGTTCCTTTTTCTTGAATATGGTCTTAAATAATAGCCAGTGACTGCTGGTTTTGTCAGTCGCTGCCTCAACATTAAAAAAAAAAGAAAATCTCTTAAAATAATAAATGTTACTGTAGAAAAGGCTTTGCTAGTTAAAGAGGACAACTAGACTATATGTGAATGACATTTTTAAAGAGTGGGTTTCAGTGCCTGACTCTCAGGAAACAAGAGAAATGAAAAGCTACTGACTTAGGGCTGGTGTGGTGAAACATCCTCGCTCTGCCGACTTACAGCATTACATATGTAAGTGCTCATGAATAAGTGATGTTTCTGTGCGCAAGGCTTGTGCTCTGCTTTAATCTTCGGTTAGAGTTCTCCTCTTGTTCTGAGTCTCCACAGAGGCATTTAAATTCCAAAGACTGGAAAGCCACCCTCGGGTCGCTTCAAACAGCAGCTGTGCTGAAACATGCCTACAGAGGCTGGTGTTGCAGATGTATGTATAGGCATATTGCACAGATTGCATATGTATATATCTATGATGCATCTACACACGTGCTTAAACCCCCATCCCTTCGTTGCCGTGTATGAATTTCTGTACATAAGCAATAATCAATCCCTATTGAAAGTAAATTTAGATATTTCTGGGAAATATCTGCTGAGGTTTTTCTGGTTCTGCCCGAGTATGAGCAGAACGCTGAGAGCTCGTATGGCTTATACATACAAATGGCACATTTGCAATACACATTGTATTATTTTTGCTTATATTCATATACAATTGATTTCGTTCTGTAGATTATGGGGGAAAATGATGCATAATTGTATTCAGCTATATAAAGTGATTATCATTTGACAATCTAGAGGTCACTGCAGAATTATGTGGCGGTGGCGTAAATTTAAATATTAAGCCTTTTTTAAATAGATTTACCCTGCTCCTTGAGGATTGTGGGTACTGAGTGCAACACAGTGTATACAACTGTAATATTATTGGAATATGCATGACATTGCTTAATGCTGAACCCACTCCAGGAAGGAAATCTGAGCATCAGTCATCTGTTACCGGGTTCACGCTGTATTTTGAAGAAACAGTGAACAGGCCATAGTAGAGGAACTAACTGTATGCAGAACAAGAAGTAAAAAAAACCAAACCACATCAATACTCAAAGACAAAAGAGCGTTTGGAGAAAAATATAAAATTCTTGGAAGAGAAGATTAATAAGAATTGTTAGAGAAAGAGGGATCTGCCATTGTCATTGGTATTTCTTTGGCACTTATTATGCAGTAAGCTTCAAACTAATGCTGTGCTTATAAAGACAGAGAGGAAATGTCAGGAACTGGCTTCTGTTTCTTCATAATTCCTCTATTCTCATGTTTATTTTACACACATAGGGATTTGTTTGTTTTATTTTCTGTGTTTGCTTTGGGATGGATAGTGTTATATTTAAACCACTAAGAAGGAATGAAGACCATATAAGGGCCACATAAAAGAACTGACCTATGAAAATGAGAAAGAAATATTTCTCTTTTTCCAAGATATTATCACCCAGAACAAAGATATGAAATTAAAGGATGGAGAAATTGGGCAGATGTCAGGAAGTCTTCAACAGTCTGAGAAGACCCAGTGTCTGAATAATTGCTTTTGTGTGCTACCAGGACGAAATCATAGAATTATACAATGTCTTAGGTTGGAAGGAACCTTAAGGATCGTCCAGTTCCAACCCCCCCTGCCATGGGCAGGGACACCTCCCATTAGACCAGGTTGCTCAAAGCCCCATCCAGCCTGGCCTTGAACACCTCCAGGGATGGGGCATCCACAACTTCTCTGGGCAACCTGTTCCAGTGCCTCACCACCCTCACAGGAAAGAATTTCTTCCTTATATCTAATCTAAATCTCCCGTCTTTCAGTTTAAAGCCATTACCCCTCATCCTGTCACTACGTGCCCTTGTAAAAAGTCCATCCCCATCTTTGCTGTAGGCCTACTTAGGTACTGGAAAGCCACTATAAGGTCTCCCTGGAGCCTTCTCTTCTCCAGGCTGAACAAACCCAACTCTCTCAGCCTGTCTTTATAGGAGAGGTGCTCCAGCCCTCTGATCATCTTTGTGGCCCTCCTCTTGCTTCAACAGGTCCATGTTCTTATGTTGGGAGCCCGAGAGCTGAATGCAGTACTCCTGGTGGGGTCTCACAAGAGCAGAATAGAGGGGGAGAATTATCTCCCTCGACGTGCTGGCCATGTTTCTTCTGATGCAGCCCAGGATATGGTTGGCGTGCTGGGCCAGATCTTCAAAACTGTTTGTCACTTCTTTTGCAATTTTTTACCAAAAAAAGAAGAAAAAAGATAAGACTGAAGTGGGAATTTTATATGTGTTTGGAGGTTATGAGGAAAGTTACCAAAGGCCCCAATTTAAAGATTTCAGAGCTGCGAACAAGAAATGAAACGTTACAAGATTTATGAGGGGTTGGAGTTCAGTGAATGTGTGTCTTAAGAAATGACTTGCATTTTAATGAAGTGTATTACACTTGAGAGGCAATAGCTTGGTTATCCTTTCTGAACAATGACTTTGACTGTGTGCAGCTGTCAAAGAGAGCTCATTATACCAAGAAAGTTATAATTCAGCTCTATAGATTGATATGATGGCCTCCAATTCATGGTATGCTTCTGAAGGCAGTGGGACCAGCAGTGAGGGGCATCCAAAATGGTAATTACTTGTGGGAAATAGCTTCATGGTTTCAGCTTTCAATTCAAAGGGCTTTTTTCAAGAACTTTTAACTCGGTCTGTGACCTAAACCTCAAGGCTGCCCTACAGTTACACAGCAGCTAAAAAATTTTGAGTCTCTTCTATCGTACAGATTGAGAGAAAGCTTTTAACACGTTGCCTCTGAAGCAGCAGTTAGTAATTTATATTATCTTTGTAAATATTGTGGGCTTGTTTCTTTACATGTTTTTTCCTAGCTCGTAGAATTTCTTACTGCTTTCTTTGCTTGCGTGTTTCAGCAGTAAATGTTGATTTGCTAAACTTCAGTCTTAAAATCAAGTTAACACTTCTACTTTTGTTTTTCTGGTGGTTTTTGTTTGTTTGTTTGTTTGCCATTTAAGGGAATTCCTCTAAAAAATCTTTTTCCTTTCTGTTGATGCTGTTATCAGCCAGGAGATTTTGCTTGCTTGAATTTTTTTTTTATTTGTGCTTGGATTGATCACCAACTATTTCTGGTTTCTGAGCAGACACCCGCAGCTGTGTTGGATATGAAAATATGAAGATGGGGAAGAAGATCTTCCCATTGATGCTTCTGTTTCATGTACATATATGTTTCCAAAGAAGAGCTATCCTCCAAGCCTTAGGCTAGCAAACAAATTTAACACGACGATATTCCCTGTAAAATAATGCTGTAGAAAGAGAGTATATACAAGACTAAATGAAACACGACTTGAAATTCTGATACATATTCATAGTTCTGAGGTTTTGTTTATTCATTCAGATTTATTCTTTTTATAGCAATATCCTGCCGGGATTTTTTTACCTCCTACATCAAGGAGTTAAATGAAAATCCTACAACCACAGAACAAAACCAAGCTTAGTTCATATGTTAATGAGTCAGGATAATTGCAGCTTTCCCTAGGTAATCTCAGTGTCAATTATTCATGAACCATTGACAGCAGACATGACATTTCCAACTGACAGCTTTCAGTCGTTTTGTTTACAAGTATGAAATGCTTAAGTATGAAACGTTAGTTAGGAGTTAAGCATTGTGATTTTTTTTTTTTTTTCAGGAAAGACAGAAAAATAGGAAAAGAAAAAAATGGAGATACAGTGAATTTTCCTCATAAAGTACAGAAGGGGAGCCTATTTCTGCCGGTAACTTTCACAGCATTGTTGGAATGAAGCTATTGCTCAGGTATTAGGATCCGCGGAGCTCCAAAATCTGCGCTGAGCCCAGGTAACAATATTATGTCCCATTCTGGCACATAGATAGTGCTATGCCATGATAAGGGGAAGGAACCATGTTTTGCTTCCCATCCCCTCAGTGCTTGTTCCCACATGTGTATCCCACATGTATCCCATATGTGATATGCAAGAGTGCGTAGCACATAGAAGGCATGTCTGGAGAACACCACCAGGTTCCCTGCTTCATTTCTGTCCTCTGCTCCACACCCCTTTATACTTCCAAAAAAAACCCATAACAACAATCTTCTCAGTTTTCCCTTTTGTGAAACTGGACTCCCCTAACTTAAAAAGCTGCATACAAGTGAAATGCAAACTTTGCAACCTGCAATATATAGGTTCTCTTGATAAAAGTTAAATTTTGCCCACTAAAAGTTAAAGTCGTGTATCTTTAAGTGTCTTTGAAACTGTCTTATTTTATGACTGCTGTTCTTACATGTGTGAAGACATTAGAATATTTTCCAATACTAGCACCCTAATTGAAATTAATTGGCAATAATACAATAGGGAACAAGTTTTTAAAGGCATTTAAGTGCCTAAAGATGCAGATAGGTACTTAGTGAGGTTTTTCAAAAGATTCTACACACCTGACTCCCATTATGAAAAAGTTTCAGGAGTCTCAGTCCATTAATAAGCTATTTTAGTTTTTCAGCCCTCATACTAATTTTGAGATAATGACTATTTAAGAAAATGCTCACCCAGGCTGAGCATTTACATTTTTTCTAACCAAGTTATTTTTCATTTAAATACATCCTTTTCTTAGCATAGCGTTACAGAGATTGTTGAATTCTTTTTGTGAAATAAAAGGACTGGCAAGACATAGTGGAAGAACTGGCTTTTAATAATGATTAGGGTTCATTGAGTAATTAAAGTGGTTGATTTTTAGGGTGCATCAAAACTCAACGTACAATACCACATTTCCAGAAATCCAGTCTCAATTAAAGTGCAGCACCCAAGGCATGGACTCAATTCTCCATACTCTTTTAGCCCATCTCCCCATATTAACTCTAATCTTGCAGTTTGCACTCATAGTTCACTCACCTAATTCTGCATGGTTGACAAACTCTGGTAGCCCATATTAACGCTGGTCCCTCTGGACTCTTACTGCTTCTCCAGTTTCAAGACATATTACTCTTCCACTTCATTATTTAATTGACAATGTTCAATTGTGAGGTTGAAGAGAGATATGCGTTCTCTACCAAAAGCAATGCGCTTTTAATACTGTTGATTACTATTGTCAAATTGTCCATACTCATATAATCTTGTATTCTGTGTTTAAAATGTGTTATTTTTCGCATGTCTTTTTTTTTTTTTAATTCAAAGAGGTAGGTAGATTTGGGGTTCTGTTTTATGGGGGAAGTTTTTAGCATAATTACTTACATGAAAACAACCTTTTATTTTTACTAGACAATAAGTTGCAGGCAGCAACGAATTTTTAAAATTGTTTAAATTAATGCCTTTAAATTAAAACAATTTAGACAGGCGAGACAGTAAAATACTCTAAAAACATCTCTTCCAAAGCCTCAGACGTGCTTCTTTCTTTTAACCGTCTCTGTTTTTATCTGAAACCATTTGTGTCGTTTAGCAAACATGGATGCACTGGAGGACTTATTCTTGCCTGGCAATGTGCTCATAAACGTCCCTCTTGTATCACTGGAACATGAAGCAAGAAAATCAAAACTGATTCATGGCACATATGGATTAAATATATATCCCTCAGCACCCTCTTACTATTTTTACACGTATATGGAGGTGGTTTTAGTCTCAGTTTTCATGCTGATTCGCCTTTTGAAGGTAGAAGGGGAGAAAGGAGGGAAAAGGGTCCTCGGGTGGGTTTTGCAGGTTTTTAAATCGTTTGTGTCTCAAGCTGTTGTTGCAGTGTACTGCAACTTAAACTACCATTGCCAGATACACGAAAACAGTGATTTTATGAAACCTCAATTAAAATGCCGAGGGAAATAATGTTCCATCCTAGAAAACTCAAAATATATTAATGTTGATAAAACGAACTGTTTTCCTTGACTTCTGGTATTGATTGAGTGACTTCTAAACCACTTGATAGTCTAAAAGTATTTCAAATAAAAGGCAAACATGACCTTTTGCCATGATTATGTTCCCCAGACAGTTATTCCTGTTTGCATGCACAGACAAGCAGATACTGTACTGACTTTTAAAGATCTTCCATAGATACTGCAGAAAAAGGTAAAATTTCCTATTCTAAAATAGATAATAACATTAAAAGCATCCCAAAAGACAAGTGAGCAACAGAATTTTTACTTGGAAAAGTTTCATCTTTCAAGTATAAAGCAAAACTAAGAAGTATGAAAAAACAGATCAAAGGAAACTGTTTATTTTATTTCACGTTCTGAGCAAACCATCTGTGATTCATTCTGCCATATGAATATCTACCATCACCTTCCCAAAACTGGGAGAAAAGTTGGCCTTTTTTCACAAGATTCCCCATTTTTTAAATAAACTGTATCCAATAGCACTTGCTTAAGAGTTTTTACAATTGCTTTTTAACTATTATGAAACAGTAATGCATAATAGGTAACTCCCTTTTGTTAGATTATTGTCGAGTCACGGTGATAATTTCTGATGACTACCTATTGCTAAATTTGCTCGGAATTTCAGTTCAAGGATAAGGTACCACAGGAGATTTCTAAAGCTGATTTTCTGTTTCAGTCCTTACCTTTTATTTTACAGAGTGTCGTTGAAGAGACTCTGTAAAGCTCATTGTGAGCTTTTCACAAGAGCCCATGCTCACCTCCACGGACAAAACACTTACAGTACCCACACAGCCCTCAGACTTGTCCACAGTTCAAACAAAAGTATTGAAATAGATATATGGGGCTTCTGAGATGTTCTTCATTAACAGATTTTCTCCTGCTCTCCAAAAAAGAGGTCAGGTTATTGTTATTGACCGAGTAAATTATTGTACAGACATTGTTGCTACAGCGTCCAGAAGAAAGGGCGAAGCCTCGAAAATGAAAAGGAAAAACTAAGTAAATCTAATGCTCATTTTGAAAAGAAAAAATGTTTTTTGCAAATCGAAATGATTAATTTGTCATTCTCTTGGAAAATCAGTCAGAGTAAGGGACTCAAAACTTAAGCTAAACAGAACCGAGAAAGCTACAAAGTAGCTTAAACTAAAATAACCTTTCATTTTGTGTTATTCTTTTTTATAACAACGATAAATGACTGGCTTGGTCTTAAAAGGTAGCTTTATTATTTAACATAGCAAATATTGATATTGTAGAAAATTGCAAATCAGTTTGAAAAACACTGACGCTGCTCAGTTGACATTTTCTGTTTACTAATCTGAGATGAACAATAGCTCTTCCATTATGGATGGCTGAAATCAGTTTTATACTGGTAGGTTTCATCTTTGCATCTCAATATAACAGTGTTGAGCACTTTGCAAAATCAGAACACCTTTGGGCGGGTCGGTTGTGAAAGGTTTTCTGTGAGCTGTCGTTTGCAAATCAGTGCCTTTTGGGGCAGTCCCAGCCTGGCCACGCACTGGCGCGTAACGCTGAAGAACTTTTTTCAGGTGTTCTATGCTTCAGTGGAGATGAGTAGCAGACAAATTGCTTTTATACAGCAGTAACTGCTCAATAACAAATTTTAAGGATCCCTCTAAGCAGAGTGATTAACGTTAGAAACGTTCTTTGACCCCTAAGGGGAACACAATTGAGACGGAAAAGGGGAGATGGGAGAGGGATACCCACACAGTCCAGGCACTGAGCATCAGCAGTAGCTGGGAGCTGTTTCTTGGTATTTATACCGTCCTGAATATATACATGCAGAAAGACACAGAATCACTTTCCTTTCCATCCCTTTTAAGGAAACACACGCTCATTTCAACTGGTCTTTCAACTTTTGTGTTAGAAGAATGAAACTGCTATCAGTTTTGAATATCTCATTTAGCTTATGCTTGTGTCGAATCTGTATCAGATGCCAGATCTGATACTGAAGCGATATATACCTATGTTAATTTTACAACACTAGTATCATCACATAGTAGTGTGGTTAAGACCAAAGCAGAAATTCCTTATTTGACAGAGGGGACCATGGTTAGAACGGTGGGATCAGGCTACCCAAACAACAACAGCGTGTTAGCAAAGTTCCTGGTTTTAAGCGCAGGTAAGGGATGATACGGAGACTTGGTGTGGCCTTGGCAAGCCAGGCTGCAATGCATAACATGTATATGTGTATTGTAAACACCAAAAAGATGCATGCCGGAATCCAGCATCCTTCAACTCTGGATACAGGTCTGACTGCCATCGAGTCCATGCAGGAAAGCGCTTTTTGGAAGAGGAGGCCGTAGGGTCAGCCCCATCCATCTTGTACATGGGTCAGGTAAAACGCACCCTGAGGCTGTCAGTGTGCTTTGATTCATGAATCAATCAGATTTTTGTCTGTCTTTTCTATTAAAGCTCCTGTTTCAGCAAGACACTTAACCACTCTGAAGTCTCTTGTTCTGGTCCATTCCTGTTCAGCAAATCATTTGTTCACGTTTAACATATACTTTTGTGACACTTTGCCTTTAGTAGGAAATTCGGCTGAAGTGAAGATAAATTTATCTGCTTAGCCTTAGGGCTTATCTCTGACGTGACAATGAAGTAAGTGAGGAAGTGCAACACGTTACTTATTCCATATCAATTTCATGCGTGAACTTTTAAAGTGTGCAATAACCCTTTCTGAGTAAGCATTAGTGCTGTGTACCTCTTCTACCAGACTGTCCGCTAACCCTGCAGGTCACCTCTCGTGTTCTCTGGTAAAGAAATATCCCCTTACCTGTGTCTGCGGAGCACCTCTCATCATAACCAAAAATTTTCAATCAATCCTATAAATATAGCATTTATATTATAGCATGCAGCAATTACATATTTTATTGTATATTAATTTTATGTTATGTTATGCTATTATACATTTTAAAAAGTCAGAATCATTAAACAACATAGCTTTTAAAATTCAAATTGGATTATAATTTCACAGTTCTAGTGCAAATATATTGTTACCTGTTATTTCCCTTTGTAATTTCAGAGGGTTGTAAGATGTTAGAAAAACAAGACCCAACAAAATTATAATACTCGTGCCCAATATATAGTTATAAATGATAAGGAACTAATGCTTAGTTTTCCCAAACTAGCCAATTTTTTTTAATGATTCATAAAATAGCAGATCTCTACTAATTATCATATGGCTCAATGTTGTTTAATGAATGTGGCGTGCACGTGCTTACCCCTCACGGAGAGCTTGGAACCGGCTGCCGTTGTGCATTGGCTATTTGAAGTCACTCAGGTGCGTTTGATTCCTTGGTTGGAGGTGGAAATGCAGAATGTGCTTTCTGCTAGGACCTGCACCTGAAGAAATCTGGTGTTTTCTGATTTACTTTCTTTCACTGAATTCACCCCTGTGTTTATGCGAGGCAAAAAGATGTGGAGAAACCTCAATCGTCGACCAGATTTCTGTCACCCATGTGAAGACAGTACTTCTGGGTACAGAAATACAAGCTCACGGTGTAAGCTTATCTGTTTCTTAGCTTTCCTGTTCCAGAGTTAGATTTCCAATAAGATTGAGATTTCTGTGAATACAATATGCTGTTCAGAAGAAGTATTAAAAATAAAATGAAAAAGCAAAATGTACTTTACTGATCCTGTTAAATCAATGACAAAACTCCCATTCATTTTAGGAATAAATTGTTAACCCACAGTGACCCCACAATAGCTCTAATTGTCTGCAAGCTGAAAGATTTTCTAATATGCTACTTTAAGCCTACCACATCAGGTCCTAATGTCCCACTATAAATAAAAAACACATTTTAAAGTCCATAATTATATGTTTATTCAGATTTCAGCAATAGGTCAAGGAAATTTATCTGCATTCTATAAAGCCTCTGCATTACGTGCACTGTAAAATGTCAGAAAATTTAAGGAGTTGTTAGTTATTATCTCTTTTGGTTCCCTTTAGATACACATGATAAGTATTTAAATAATATTTAAATAATATTATAGAAAACCAAAATAATTTAATAAAAAAGAAGTCAGCAAAATTCCAAAGGAAATTGGATTTCGCAGAGCAACATCTACAAGAAAACAAGAAATGGCTTAAGCAATCGTTTGCATCTCAAATAAAAAGTAAATGTATGGGTTTGCTTTAATTTCAGGCTTTTAAAATTCCTTTTTCTTTCCATTTTATTCCATTACATGATACCACCCAGTTGCAACCCATCGCTTTTTTAACCTGCCTTTCACTTTGCCATTTCGCTTCCTTCCCTTCCCTTCCTTTCTTCTGTTGGCTTTCATTCATATTATCACATCTTCCTCCTCCTTTTGGTTTTCCTTCTTTCCCCAATGTGATTTTCTCTCTTTGTTTTAGCACATAAATCATTTACACCTGCAAAGTAGTCCTTCTATGGTAAATCTCATTCACGGTACAGTTTTATAAGCTCTTTCCAGTAGTTTTGCAGGTTATGCTTGTTCTCATTTATGCGTAGCTTCTTTGCAGCGCACCTTCATGATCACCTAAGTCCCTGCTATATGTTATTGCAGGGAAATCAGTAAGCCCGATGACAGCTCCCGATGTCAGTTCCCCTCTGCTTTTGCTGTCAGGAGCTCGCATTAAGGAACCATTATTTTTTTTAAAGTGGTAATTACTGAGCGGTGAGTACAGAAAAACAAACCAGTTGTTGTAAATTGCTTAGTTTGAAATGAAATTCTAAGCTTTTTGCACTATAAACATTTAATTTCTTTGCCGGTGAAAAGCGGATCATTTTAGAGATAGTAGCGACTGTACTCCGGTACCTCCGGTGCCCTGGGCTGCCGGGCAATGATGATCAAAGCGCAGGCCGATGGGCAGCAGGGCGTTCCCATCCGCTGTTCCTACTCCTGACACTTCATCCTTCTCTGTACCCGCAGCTGCACTAGCGGAGTTGTGTGGGGAGGTGGACCACAGGCCTGATTGATTGGCATGTGAGGGAAAAAAAAAAAAAAAAATATATTTTCTGTCTCAGCATGTTCCTGATCAAGCTTAAGATGAAGAAACGTGACTACTGGTGCTGGCAAAGCACAGGGATGGGCATGCGTACCTGAGGACTGGGGAGAGGAGGAGGCAAGACGTAAGCAGATGCCCACCATTACGTCAGTTCAGGATGATCAAAAAACTCAGCATTAGGTGACATGTTAGGAAGCCATAAAACTGCAGTATCACCATGGCATAATTTGTATCCACATATAAAGTACCTTAACACACGCTTAATATAGCCAGCAGTATTCAGAAAGTGACAAAACTGAGAAACTGGAGCAGGATTCTCGTCGTGCATACTCCTGCTGCGTGGCTGTGAAGGAGTAAACCACCCTCACACAGTCAGTCACAGTACTTCATCCGAGAGACAGTATTTCCTAAAACATCTGTCCTCTGCTGTAATTGACTTAGGAAGTGTTCCTGCTTTAATTCACTGTTTGGCTAAATGGATTAGCTGAAGCTAGTACTGAAGGGTAAGCAACCTGCTCCTTGCACCCCCTTTGAGGTTTGGTATGGAATATAAACACTGGTTTTAATATCAAGTTGCATCAATACCTTGTTTAGAAGTTCCTCCAAAAAAATGAAAAGTATTACTTCATCATACTAGTATTTTCAAAATATTTGTAAAGCTTTCACTTAAATTGAATAATGGCTTGTCTTCTTATGGCGTTCAGTGAAGTACTTCCTTCATTGTAAATCATCTGGAATAGATGACCTTATTTGACTTGTGTGGTTACTAAGCGACTTTGCACTCCAGCAGTAAAATAGATTACGTACTCCACAGTTTCCTGGCTTTGGAAATGGAATCATTGTACCTTTGACTAGAACCATGCTCATGCTTTAGACTATCATCACCGAAGGAAGCTTACTAGAATGCTTTTCTCTGCACTCCACATGCAAGTCCTGCTGCTCTAGTACCAACTCTCTGGGGATGTCAGCCAATTTAAGGCAGAATAATTTTCTAAATGAATACAATTCAGACATGCTAAAGTGTCAGTGGTGCTATAGTTTAAATCAAATTCATTGTTGATTCCTAAGTTTTTACTTTACTGTTCCATAGAGCATAATCTTTGTTTATTCAACTGAAGCTTCATAATGCAAGAAACTTGAGTAGCTGGAGCACATCTGAAACAGCCCTTGGTAAACGCAATAAACCCGCAACATCTGTTTTATCATCACTCATACATCTCTGCCATAACTTCACAGGTGTGTTGATGAACAAGCACCGTAGTTGATAAGACATTTGGCCATACTAAAAGGTCTGTCTTTTGTGCCTACGTGAATTGCAGTGCCCATAGAAAACCCCCAGTGCTGGCATTCCGCTTCAGGTTTTAATGCTTTACAGAAGTGCAAATGGCAGCATAAGATAAAGCAAATTTGAATGAGCTGTGAAATTACAGAACCTGTTGGATTCATATCTTGTGAAATGATTTTAAAATTCCTCTCGGATCAGATACGAAATTTGCTAAACAAATTTTACGATTTCCACAAGGTGGCTGCAAAAAAATAAAATATCTGTTAAGATGCTAGCAATATAATGCTATTATCATATTTATTGAGGCTACGTGACAAATAAGCATAGTTCCAGAAAAGAGGATTGAAAAGTAGTGTGGGGGTTTTTTCAGCTAAAACCTTACCTTCTTTTCTAATAAATTTTAAATTAACCTGCAGTGAAATTGTATTTTCTGTCAGCTGCTTGTCAGTACAAATTTGAAAAGGAAGGGGGGGGGTCTGTCTATATGTGACTTGCCTGTGAGAAAGGAAAATTTTGATCTGTGAAGTGAATGCTCAGCAAGATCGATTCTGCCAATTATGACGGCAAGCGTATTATCCAAACTTGCAAATATTTACTATCTCTGAGTATTTCTGGCTGGATTATTCTATTCTAATAAGAAACTTATGCATAATAAAAGGTTTTGTTTTCTGACTTTGCTCTGCTCTATCAGCAACGGATTAGGTTGTAAGCTGAAGTAAATTAGCACTAGAGGTTTTTTACAGTGACTGACACAAGAACAGGTACAAGTCCAATATTTGATTCCTTTTATTGTCACTTGGAGGCCTGTACGCATAGCCAAAGTTTGATACGCAATTGGACAAGAGTTTTAATTCTCCATTGCTGCTTTTACAAGGTGATCTAACAGCTGAAAACATCAATGCTTTAAGGGATTTCTTTGGTGATTAGAACTCTTTTACCTAAACTTCATCACAGTTTAAAGGAAGCTTAAGATCTAGCAAGAGCAAGACAACTCCACAGCTTCAAAGGGTGGTTTTGCAGGCCTGCATACCAAACAGCAAACTTACCCCTGCCACGGATAACCTTGGAGGAACAAAGCTGTACCTGATTTACCTGGCAGCTGGGTCAAGACAGCAGCTGGGAAGTCACAGTCCTCCCACAGTGCTAGAGAATTTTTGTTTCAAATGAAGCCCAAGTCAAGCATGAGTTGCAGTTTCATTCATATTGAAATAAATTCCTCCATTATTCAGCTAGAAACATAGTGGTTCAGTATCTGTGTGTGTATTTTTTTAATATGTATGTATATTAATTATGATGAAAATGGGAAAGTTCTTACTGAAGAGGTACTGGTGCAAAAGGAGAGGCACAAACATTAACGTCTAAAGTTTTCTTTCCCTCCATGTTGAAGACAAACATTTGTCTCTGAGGCTATAGAGTTTTCTTCATAAGCTTTCTGAATAGTTTATTTGATATATATAAAGCAATTGCTTTATCAGAATAAACAGACCACTTCTTATATACTGTGCTAAATGAACCTGAGTTTATCAGACCTTTTGTGAATAATTCAAGGCTGTTGACCTCTTGTTCTTTCTCTCAAGAAAACCTTTACTTTCATTCAATCTCTTTCTATTTCTTTGATTCTGTTTCCTTTGTTTTTTCTGTCCAGTGCTATATCTGAGTTCTGGCTGGAGTATGAGGATAGAAAAGGACCAGCTCTGAGGCTAGCAGCAAATTAATGTTTTTGTAATGTAAACTGGCACGGACAAGACTAAGAAGAGATACCAAAATCACAAATACCAGTCGAGGATCAGCTATAGACAGAAAATGATTTGAAATGGTTTTCTATGTGTAGAACAGTTAATGCAAACAACATGTTTATAGAATCCGTGCAAAGTGCAAAATTCCAAGGTAAAATTATCGCTACTAAGTTCTTAAGCTTCAACGTGGACTTTCATATAACATGTTTCAACACATCAAAGGCTGTTAAGATGCAAGTCAGCCTTTCTTCTCTGGCTCTCTTTAGCACACTGGGTGGGCTACCAGCCCTCACAGTACAGCACTGGCAACAGCAAGTGGCCACGACTCGGGTCCTGTGCATGGTGTGATCACGCAGGCACTAAAAGAGTCTGCGGGAATCACTGCTGATGCCAGACTCATTGTAAGCTAAAAGTCCCCTACCTGCTGTCCCAACTATCACTCAAAGTGGCCCTAGTTCCAGAAGTCCAACGATTCATTTTGGTTTGTTTCGTTCGCCATAGAGTAGCACTAACTGCAGGAAAAAATTGTTACAATCAAAAAAACAAGGAAGAAGACTAAATGGGCAAGAAGCAGATAGACAGTGCTGTTGGGGAAGAAAAAGGGCTTTGGTTCTGCATAATGCAACACGCTGCAGAAGGCATTTTTACTTTTTGCTTGTGAGAAAGACGGGCAGAAGAGCCACAGTGTCAGTGGTTGGAAGCAGCACCCCCCCACCCCCCCTTTCCCTTGCGCCTCCCTCAGCCCAGCTCCTGACGGACCGGGGTGAGCGAAGTCCTCCTGAAAGAGCCCCCATATCGATGCCGAGGGTCCTGCTCCCTCCTCATGGCAGGAGGCCTCTGAACTGTTTTTTTGCAGTGACTGACAACTCCTTTCAGCGGTACAACAGAATTCATGTTCTGCAACATTTTTTTTCCCTAAGGACATTCTTTCTTTTTGTTAATACTCTGTATGTATTTGATCTTCTCGCCTTCTCAAGACAATCAAACTTGGCTTGTCAACAGTTTGTTATCGAAAGAGAAGCAGGAAGGGCAGAGAGGGGTTACTTGCACTAGGAAAATGTCGGGTTTAGATATAAAATCATGAGGTCTGATCCTGTGGGTGAGATAAGCTCAATATTTTAAAAATCACAGCTTTCTGTAATCAAACCGAACATGAGGCTGACTTGATAATCATGCAAACCATTATTTTTCTTGAACCAGAAGCAAATTGTCATTTTGATGCTTTTCTGAATGCTGCAAGAATTGAACCCAAACAGATTTTTGGTTGCAAGCTAAACACTACAAATAAAAATAGACAGCTCCCTAGCAGGGACTTATTTAGTATGAGCCTTATTTGCACTTGATGGGCGCTTCAAAGCAATGTCATGTCACAGCCTATTCCCCTCTCTCTCCTCCTTCCCACTCGACTCGCAGGCATGTGCAGCACAAACTTTCACTCCAGCTACGTGACATTGAGCTGCTTCTCTCTGTGCTACACAGAGGCGGCGGAGTCTCCATCCTTGGAGATGTTCAAAAGCCATCTGGACATGGTGACCGTGCTTCAGCGGGGAGAAGGGTGGACTAGGTGGTCTCCAGAGGTTCCTTCCAACTCAAACCAGTCTGTGATTCTGTCTCAAAGGGCTTATTGCTCCTGGAGATCACTTAAAAGATTTGCCTGTACAGGAATATTGGCCTGCATAGAGAACTCTACCTGGGGATTAAGGGAGAAAAAGTGAGAAACGCAGTCTCTACTTTACAACCGCAGAATTGATAACGGCCTCTGACATATATTTCAATGTATCTAATAGAAAGGACTCACCTGTCATTGCAACGGGAGGTTTGATTTTAGAATGATTTAAAAGTGTGATCTTGATATATAACTCTAATAAAAATCAGTGGAGATACGCAGCTCTGACAGTGATATGTAAAAAGCGGCTGACTGTCTCATTTTAAAATACTGATTCCTATTAGTTTTACTTCATCAGTTTCACGGAGCTATTCTAGATTTATATCAATGCAAGCAAGATTAGAAACAAACTCTATATCTGCAACTTTTATATTATTAAGGAAACCGTGATTCTCAGTTTGATTCATTACTGTTCCAAGCCTCCCGGTCCCATAATATACCTTTTCTGCTAAATGGCAGTGAATATATTTTTATGACTTTTAATGTTATAGCATTTAATAGAAGCCTGACCCTCTTGTTTAGCCTTATATGTTATCTTCTCCCTGCAGAATGAGCACGCCATCACCTGTAATTGGTGTAAGTCCAGACCCTAGTTGTCCACTGTGAAAGACTCAGTGAGTTGCCTTTAACCATCGATGGACTTCACCTGCTTTGTCATACAAAGGCAAGGAGTCCTTCCGTAATCACTGTGACCTAAAAGTACAGGCAGAGATAGCCACAAGATAGAAACAGGTAGTGCATTAATTCTTTCACCATGCTCTATTTGTACATGGATGAGCAGAAATTTGGCTCTTGGCAACTGGAAAGCATGCCAAGGTTCAGTGCTTCAAAGGCAAAAGAATTTTTTTCTTAATTCTTTTGAGTGGTATAAGTAACCTCTTCACTTACGCAAATTATATAGGAGTAAATGTAGAAGCGCTAATTTTCCTGAGCTCTGCCGATGCTTAATGTGTAGCTGAAGTCCTCCTTCACTGCCGCAGTTAGTTCATTAAAGCTCCTCACAAGTACAAGTGGTCTGCTCTGTCAATTAGATTACCAAATGTTTAAACAAAAACAAGTGAAATGTTCCCTCTTTGTAGCTAAGATTCATTTTATCTGTAAGGAAATAACCAAATAATTCATAAATACTGAAGCATCTTCAAGACAAGTATTTTGTAGCTAATTTCTTCCTTTTACACAAAGAAGTAGAAAACTTTCATTGTGTATGTAATCCTTAGGCACTTGAGTGGCCTTTGTATTTCTCTTCATGGCAAAAATCAGATTGAGAGTAGCAAAAGTGGTATTTTTTGAACTAAGTAAATCAGTTTGAAATAATGATTCATGTAATACTGAAACCTGTGCGATTTTTTTTTTTTTTTCAAGAAATTGAAACAACTTCAGAAGAAATTATATTGACTTAGCATACCTACCCTGTCTTCTTGCCAAAATCTATTGTATAGGGAATTTGGTGGGAGAGGAAAATAAAAGAAAGAAAAGGAGGGCTTCTTAAAAAAATTGCCATATTATCATTTGAGAAATACTAACTAATATGGAGGCACGGGGATGGATTTTTGGCATGTGTTTTGACCCAATGCTATGGGTTCAGCACAGTCTGAGTAGCTCAAGAGACTCACTGTGACTCCGGCGAGGAAATATCCCTTCCCTCTTTGTGTAAAAAGAAGTGGTAAACCTATCCATACGGATAACTTAAGAGAGACTGACTTACAAGCAATGCACGTATATGAGACCCAACAAAGTAATATATTGTATTAGGAAAATTGCATTTGTTTTGCAATATAAATGACTCGCAAATCAAAATGTTCAGGATGACTAAACATTAAAATCAACAAATAAAACATGCATAATTTGGATGAGACAATGTTCAGATGAAAATGATAATCTACTAAACATAGATAATTCACTGAATTATTTTATTATTTGATTTGATTTTATATAATAAGAACCCAGACTCCAGCCACAGATCCAAATTACTGATAACTAGCTTGAGTTGTTTCAGCTCACGCATGGACTGTCAATGTGTCTCTCAACTCATTTCACACTTGACCTCCTGGAGGGCAGCGGAGCTATATACAAATGTACACTATTCTTTCTGGTGCCTGACTTTGTTAAAAAGGGAAAAAAAAATGCATCAGAAAATCTATATTGAATTAATACCCGAACAGAAAAATCTTATCTCTGAAAGTCTTAAAAAAAAAGAAAGGAAGGAAATAAATTCATGAACTGAAAGCTCTGCCTACATCAAGAGTTATAGTGCCTCTTAAGAGTAGCACTCTGCTGCATTAATAGTGGAGGCAGGCACTCCGTTTAACTATCGCTGCAGCTTAAGGTACACAATTACATTCTTCAGCGTCGACATTTTCACCTTGATAAGCATAATAATGCCATGCAGATGCAGACTAAAACCCATAATTTCAGCACTCTGCTTCTACTCACGTTGATTATAATAAGGTACGGCACTGAAGCATGCACGATCCTACATTTAATTGTCAGCATAGCCCTTCATTTAAACAAGAAGTTAGTTAACAGTATGCCTTCTACGGTGAATGTGGGAGGCATCTCAAATAGCTGTGGCTAAACACAGAAAGTTAAATGCGCCAGTAAAAACACGTGCAAAAAGCGGGTGATGGCTTAAATTCACCTCCAGTTTCTCTGTGGGTGTCGATGCAAATTGGAAACAAAATATGACATGTTTGTGTTTGCAAGAAAGGGCCTGCTTTTTACTTTCCTTTTTTTTTTATTTTTTTTTTTTAACTAGGAAAAGTTTCCCTGCGGTTAGCTTTACATCAATATAAAGCAGTACGCCACATGATGACAGTGAAGGACAGAAGCTGGTATGGATAGCAAGAAGCGAAAAATACCTGAACGTAATGAAAGTACGTAAGTTTGAAAAGTGAATATATAAAACTAAACATAGGAAAATCACACAGGACAAGAATGTTGAACATTGCCTTTTGTTTACTAAGTCACTTCTGGGAGGAAGAGAAAAACAACATATAGCAAATAGAAAACTTGATTTAAACTAGGACAGTAGTCATACATAGGCAGACATATATTTCATTCATACCTATATGTATATAAATCTATTGCTTGAAGAATATCTAGCTGGTAAAAAACAGGTATCAACGGTACAAAAATCCCATCTGAAAGATATAATTTCTTGGATCTTTTAACCTCTGCTGTATTGTTCCTTGATTCTTGAAAGCATAGTAGTTTGAAAAAAACCCCAAACCTCAAACATGAACCAATCCGAATGGCATCATTACCCCACCATGTAATTCTCTCTTATGTTGCCATATTGGTAATGCGTCTGAATACCTTCTCACCGCAAGAAAAGGAGAGAAGACTCTCAAAAATGCATCATTTTGAAAAGGAAGGTTCTTTGCCCTGGCTTATTAAATGCCACGTTATGTTTTCTAGGCATAATTAACCATCAGACCCTCCTCATTAGATGCACTTTGTCAGATGCCATATCCAAGGAGTTGCACAAGTTCAGTGGCTCCGAGTTTTCTCACTCCAGATCGGGGAGTTACCTCGCGATTGCCAGTGGAAAAGCAGCATATGCCAGAGGCAGAGCTGAGAAGGTGGTGGGAGGGCTGGCGAGACATCGGGGAGGGGGTTTTGTGGCTCTCTCACTGCCAGACGACGTTTTCTGTTAACTGAAGTTAATGGCAGCCCCAAACTCGGCTCATCAGCATCTGGCACGAGGCAGACCAGTTTATTTTGTTGGAAATTTCGTGGTGTTGCCGTGCTGTTCTCTGTCAGAAAGCAAAAAAATTGTAGGCTCTCTGGGATATCCAGATTGTCTGACAAAATGCCTCTTCATTGGCTTAGCAGGAAAGCTATAAATTACTGTCCTGGATTATATGTAATAGAAGTAACTATGATAACCTAATTAGCCAATGAGCTTGTAGTAAATACAGACTTCAAAGCAACTACTGTAGCAGATTTATGCACACTTTTGGCCTATATATTTCCAACTCAGTCTCAAACCTAGCTGGGTGTAATACTTCGAGGTCAAATCTCTGCCTTGGATTGTGACGGATGCAAGTCATAAACTTGCAATCAGCTGAGCTTTTGTTAAAAAGTGACTCGTTTCATCCTTTTACATAAATGAAATAGGGACTCACCAGCTTCAGTTAAAATTTTGCGGACTAGCAAACCAATAGGCAGACCTGGGAGGAAAGCCTTTGTAACAGCTCGTGAAATTCATGTGTGGCGCTGAGGAGCACTGTACCGCATTGAAAGGAGAAGATTTAATGAGCTTTTACGGGGATGCTACACTATGTAGCACTAGATGGTGTCAATAAAAGACATTTGCCGTAGTAAGTGACTTGCAAGATCTTTCCTCTGATGAATGTGCTTCTTGGTAGGCCAGAACGCAGAGGTGGCTGCAGCACAAAGCAGCTGGATGGCAAAATCTTCTCCTAATGGAGAATAATACTACCTTGATGGTAGGGCTCGCAATTAATTTTAAAAGTGCACTATAAATTAAGTGCTCATAGTTTTGAAGTGAAGTGTAGTGCAATTCAAATGTTGGGTGCTGTAAACTTCTCAAGCTTTAATTAACCACTACATTCATTTAAAAAAAGAAAACAAGAAAAGGAAAATAGTATTTCTTTCATGGGAGGAGACAGTTGAATGTGTTTAGATGAATCTTTTAATATCTGTCAACAAATGATTACCAGATCTCAGAGGCAAAAATCATCTAATTGGCCCTTAGCATTTAGAAGCAGTTGAGTGATTGGGAGGATACTGCTTCATAAATATTGTCACATATTATCTTATCTTAATAAGTGAATTATATAGAATTTATATGACAAATTAAATTGACGGCAACACGCATAACCATTTATTATTCAGAACGCGAGGTGAAATGAGACAACAACTAATCCCCACAACAAACAGTGCTTTTTGTACATCAATACTGATAAACTGAAGCAGTCAGGCTAAATTGTGCTTAACCTTGGCTACATCAGCCAACTGGCACCTCTGAAGTTGTCCTGATGTACCACAAGAGAGTTTCTTCAATGATTTCATTACATCTACATTAATTTTGCAGCACGTTTTGTATTTCCATTACGCTCGGAATTACACAAAGATGATGTTTACTACTTCGTGTGAAGTTACCTTTCAAAACTAACGATAAAATTGATGTTGGAGGGGGAACACATATGACAATCTTCTCCTCAAGATCTTGTTAAGATTCCGTTGCAGGATGCTGTAAAATCGATATAACACCATTACCATAATGCAGCCATTTTCTGTGCGTTCTTCCTGTGGCTGGTCGTCTCACTTTCCTGTTAGGATTGTATCCTCCTCCTCTGCTTCACTGCTGCTGCAACCACATTTTTTCTGTGCTGTAATGTGGGTGAGATGAAACCGCCTTCTCCAAGCTCGTGTCTTCCTCTGCTGGCTATAATGGAGCCTAAATAACTTGTCTGGGTTAGATCATCTAATGGAGAGGTTAACTCCAAGGTGACATGCGCCTTACAAATCATTAGATAGAAAAAGGTCAGTCTGGCAGCTGACTGGTGTTGTGGTGTAGTTTCTCACACCTGTCAGAGTTTTTATTCAAGATTCTAAGGCTGCATTAGGTAGTAAAATTCTAGTTTCTTTTATAAGAGTTCTATAAATATACAAGCCCCATAAGAAAAATTATGTTCCTGTAATACTTGGTGGCGGGGGAGGTGTTTTGGAAATACCACAATCACGAAAATGGTTCAAACTTACTGTTTCAGGGTTTGCCCTCCCAAGCCTGAATTAGTAGGTCAGCTCCTGATGTCATTTAGACATACAGCTTCTATGAGATCACTCTGAACTGCAGAGCCATGTGGCACAGATTTATTAAATTTAGATGTGGTATTCCCACATGGTTCCTTCATTGCTGTCTGTGTGCAGAAATCGGCCTAATTTTCTTCTCACTGGTTCCACAGTAACAGAAGAGTATCTTCACTGACACTGGCACGATGCTGACATAAATAAGATCAGTGCTAGACTTACTGCCTCTTTTATGGTGTGAGGAAAACCAGAGTGCACTTCTACTTGATTTTTAGAGATAAAAAAAAAGTCAAATTCAGAAGCTACCATTTCTTCTTTATGTCCAAAGATGAATTCCAAACATTTTTAATTGTAAAGGCATTGTCTCTGGATAACAGTTGATACGTGAGCGCATATGGGTTCTTGGAAAAAAAGGTACCCATTTAGAACTGAGTCTTAATCACAAAATGGGAATCATAGATGTCATCTTTTGAACACAAAGCTATAAACTAATATTTAAGATCAAATATAATTCGATTTGGATTTTCTTATATTATCCATAATAATCTTCAATTAAATTAGGAAAATTAATTAATTTTTTTATATCTAAATATGTATTAAAGACATAAAGACATGCTTGCTTGTTTCTAGGTCTTTCAGTTTTCCTCTGAGTATATAACTTGTTTTTAAATAGCTCGTGGTTTTCCACATGACTATTTTCACATTCCTGCAAAAAAATACTTAACTATGATCCATTATATTCTAATGTAAATATAAACGCATGCAAATACACAGAACATACTGTACAATCTGAAATTTAAATTTGTGGGGTAAAAAAAATATCTACTGCATGTTCAAAATAAAGTTAACATTCATTACGGGGAAAAAAAAAAATCACTTGCCAATTTTGTTTTGCCAAAAGTATTTGATAAGAGGTACAATCACATACAAGCAATAGCATCTTTTTATAAAATTTGGAAAACCTGACCTTGTAACGTATATGGAGAGAACATACTGTTTTTGAAAAATTGTGAGATTACTGAGAGTCCCACTGGCAAAATCAAGGGATTGCTAATGAATTACAGTACACTGCCTTCCCTTTCCTCTGCTTCAGGTCTGTATCCTGGTGTTTAGGACTGGGAACAAAGCAGCAAGAAGTGGCAAAAGTTACAAGTCACATCCTTGTATTATCTGTCCCTGGCTCTCCATTATACATTTAATTTGCAAGTTCCATCCCTGACAGAGGTGAGGCTAGCTGGAATGAAAGTAAGTCTGGTTTTAAATGTGGTGAATGGCTGTTTGCGTACGATAGGCTGACTTGAGCTACTGCTGCTGTAAGTTCTGGTCCAAGCATCAGGCTGGGGCTCCTCCCAACCAACATTTTTATGATTCTTCCTCAGTTTCTCATGAGCTCAGCTGATCGTGAGAGAAGGTGCCATAAAAGCAACAGAAAGACCATAACTGCTAATACGATAGGAATAGATACAGCTGCATATTTCACTCTCCCACTGCCGAACAGTTTGTGTAGATGTCAGATACAGAGGTTGAAGAGTTCTGGATTTTCTACTATAGCTAATGCTAGAAAAGACAATAAAAATGGGAAAGTTAGAAACATGCTGCTGCTGTTTTCAAAATAAATTCAGTGAGGTGCCTTAATCCGTTTTTTCATAGTCAGTGCTGTCTTAATCCAAAAAAAAAGTCTTGAAATGGATGTTCGTCATTGCCTCCCAAACCCCAACGGGCACTTGATATGCAGTTTGTAATTTTCTAGAGCAGAAGGGATAAAATCAAAACTGAAGTGAGTCACAGATCTTAATTGAATTTTTTTAATAGCGTAATTTTCAACAGCGATTATTTCATGCTTTCAAATTAATTTGAATATAGCTGAGTTTATGTTTCTAATTTAACCCTCTTTACATTCATTTTTGAGCACATTTGTGATGTTAGTACAAGTATACCAAAGAGACGTGAGCATGAGTTTTTGAGTTTTTTTCCTTATTAGCTGTTTAATTGTTTGATTTCTGCATCTATCAATAAATGTGCCAAAGCTGCTATTATGCTAATTCAGAACACTGTGTTTTTTTTTTTCTCTGGGTTATTTTGATAAGGAGGAAAATGTTAACCAACTGTTGTTGTAGGAAGAGGGAAAATAAAACAAAAAAGCCCCATATGAATATGAAGTAATTTTTCTACTGACTGAATTCCGAGTAGCGTTTAACTGAGTCACAGACGTTTGTATCTACTTCGAGATGTCAGTGTGATGCAGAGTGTTGCTGAGAGCATGAACTCCAAGTACAAGTGCCGTGGGTCCACAGAGAGTTGACAACACTCTTTCAATCTTTATGACAGCTCTTTGGTAGTAGTTCTATATAGCCCCCAAAAGATATTTCTAAAGAAAATTCAGTTTTATCTTCTTTAAACATTTTCATATCGGCACATAAGAGAGGTACAGAGAACAACATTCATTTGACCAGAGAGAACTGCCATGTGTGTTACTGCATTTCAACTACTCTGGTAAACTTGTCATGTGAGTACATGAAATGGAAAAAATCCATGTATATTTCAGGTAAAACTCAGCACATCTTAAAATAGATATCTAAAATCAGTCAGATGATCTGCACCCTAAAAAAGCCTTAATTGACTATGAATTACTTAGAGGATGACAAGCTCAGCTGTAATGTCTGCAGTGCAGGCAGCTAAGCTTACGTGAGATCAATTCATCCTCACGACACAAATTTTGCCCGTGTGTCTTTGGATCGCTTTGCTTTGGATGATCACTTTTACTGAATGCGGAGACTTGAAAGCATGACTGCCCTTAAAATGGGTGCAAATGCAATGATGTATTATGCTAAAACACACCGCAATGGGTTGGGGCGAGCACGAATCCATGATATTTTAATATGCGCCCCCCAGGCCAGCAGCCACCTTCCCAGGAACCTCAGCCTTGGTGAGCAGCCACCTCCCTCCCCTCCACTTCTTTCCTTAGCATTGATGTTTTTTGTTGTGTCTGTGCCTTTTTTCTCCCAACCTTTGATGATTTTATGTCTTTGTTTTAAACTGTGACTAACTGTAATCAAATCAGAAACTCGCCTCCATGCTCTTTCTCTCCAGTGTACTTTCATTAAAACTACAGCACGTGGAACTGACTTTGAGACGGAAAAAGGAAGAATCTGTAAATTGTGCTTATTTCAGCATTTGTTTTACCTTGAGAAATGCATTTTGTCTAATCCATTGTTCTATACATACCTCATGATTCAGAGTTTTCCTCTTTCTAAGTTCTCCAGACATTGCTGCCGTCTCAGTAATCTGCATAGAAATGAAATAGCGACTGTTGAGTTATTTCCCATATAAGATTAATTTTGGATATTCTAAACCTTGGCCTGTTGTAATATACCTGAGCTCTTTGACCTAGTTTCCTGTTTATTGCAGCTTAATTATTACACTGCTCACTAACCAGACAGTTAACACGGTTTCAATTCATTTTTCAGATATTAAGATTGCTTGCAACAGAATTAAGCTAAAATTAAATGGTAGTAACTCAATTTTTGCTTCTAGTCATTTGGGAGGGTTTTTTTTTTTTAATTCATTAAGAATTAAATTATGTTTATTTGTTCAAAACATCCCACTGGCCTTTAATATCTTGAAAGATATTAATAATTCAGTATCTTACCCTCACCTCCAGAGAATGAGTCCTTATTTTATATGAATTTCTCCTACTATTCTTTAAACCCTGGAAGACACGATCACTTTCTTCTGCTCATTTTTCTCTCAATTCCAGTCAAGGAAGCTGAATTTTGGTTCTGGAGAAGGGACTTGCGCTGAATTACTATCACAAAAATGCAATGTGCACAGAAGTAACTGACAAATCTTGGAAGAATTTGGATAAATCAGACACTAAAGGTTTGCCTTATTGGTTTTTCTTTTAATGAACCCAGTTCTCGGGTATTTCAAATCACCATGTTGAAGGCTTTTGTCCTCTGCTTCAGTTTATTAGTTATTCATGAAATTTTGATAAAGTTATACGTTCAGACTTTAAAACAGGTTGAGGATAAGTTATTTGATACAGTCCTTGTCATTCAGTTGTTTGCTTTTGTGGTGAGTTGTTTTTTTTCTTTTCAAACAGCGCAATTTGCCAGATATTAGTCAGAGATTGAGAAAGAAGTTCACAAACATATAATGTGTGTATCCAGTCCTTTCTATTTTTTAGAATTATTTTATTTAACACATCATCCGGTTATAGTCAGAGCTATGAAAACATTGTTATTTCCTTCCAATAGTTGTTCTTGATTTTCCTTTCTTTTGTTCCATTTCTGTTCTCTTGCCTTTGTGTGCTCAGTGCCTTGCCTTTCCTTCCCCTCCATCTCTTTGCTCTTTCTTTCAATCAGCTACATTTCTCCCTTGGCCTTGTGGAAAGCACTCTTCATCCTGCACTAAGATTTGCTTTTTAACCTTTCAACATAAACATTCGCTTTAACTTGCACATAGGCGCCGTCACTTAACTCTTCTTTTTTCATACTAACAAATATTTAAATGGTCACCATCCATTTAGGCAAACACTTAGGCGCTCGCTACCATCCTCACGTACTCATTGGGAGGGGAAAATGCTTCCTTATTTTCCTACTTGAGAACAGAAAAGTGTTGCTAAGTCAGTCCCTGTCCTGGGACAAAGGTACCGATTAAGGCTCCCTGTGCCCGATTTGCTGTCGGATGCTCGGGGCAGAAATGCCAGTTTAGGACCAGTCTGATTTCTTGCTTCTGCTGGAGGTCACCGCAAAGCCCGTCCATCCCAGCCAAGTCAGCCAGGCCAGTTTAGTGTGACACATGCTCTTACTGCCAGGTTTTCTCTTAAAAAACTGGCAGCACATGAGGTATGAATTTCTTTCTCCAGTTGTGTTGGAAGATCAATAAATTACAGTAGAGGTATTGGCAGCCAGGAGTCAGTAACATCTTAAACTGGTGTAGTTGTTTCTGCTAAAGTGTAATAAACCTTTAATGAGGAAGAATTCCAGTCATAAATATACCATGGACCATTCAAGATAAAGGAGAAAAACAGAGCTTTTTAAAAATACATCAGTTCAAAAGGTAGGCATATTTTATTTTGTTAAGAATTGCAAAAGAGCACCTTCTTCTTCTCTTTTTGCAATATTATGCCTATACTTCAATAATAGTTTGATTGATTGTTTGCCTATTACTCCTGACCTCCAAGGTAACTACAAAAAGGCTCTTTAAAAACAAAAGTTCTACTACATAAGATACTTATGTTTAAAACACAAGAAAATACACAGATACACCCACTTTCTAATGCAGTTTTTCAGACTTAAAAACAATTGTTCACTAAAGGACAAATATTTACATGTACTACAAAGAAAAAGTTTATATACAGTTTGATTAACAAAGCTGAAATAATATATGGCCTGACACACGTGATTAAAATTTTTTGTGCAAGGCATAACGTAGCAGCAAATGTAAAAACTCAGTAGAAACATCAGGCTATATGCAGCTGCTTCTTTACCTGTTTATTGTCGCATATTTTTTCCAGGACCAACCAGCACATTCCCGCTACCGTCCCCTGCATCTTCCTTCTTTTCTCTACTGCCCTCCCTCCCTCTCTCCCTCCACCTACCCCCGTATCTCACTTTTCTCCTGACATATGTATTAACACCCGCAAGCAATTTTCACTTTAGATTTGTTAACAAGCACTTACCAGCTCTCTCTGAGAAGGAGAAGCAGGGCTGTCATTCACAGTACTGCTGGATAGGAGAACTGCAGGTAGTTTAAGAGAACAAACTAAGATACGAAGTCACAGTACCTGTTGTAATTGGAGGCAATACTGGCTAACTATTATTTGGCTTCCTAAGCAGAAGGTAGGGGCCAGCTTGCTTGTTGCAGGTACACCAGGCTGCCATACACCAGCTGGAACAATCCCTAAGAAAGGAAATAATTGTGTCTGTAAGGTTATTTCAGAACTTTAAACGCTAAGATTTCACATCTCTCGTGTGAGCACAGATGGAAACAATGCTGTCACTGCAAAGGTTGCCATTAGAAACAGATTGAGCCCGATAATCAGACTGGACTACTAATGGCTACAAGTATGCTTTGCCTAACCAGTACTGGCAGGATGCTTTCCTTACAGTGATAAATGTACAAGCTGTGACTTGCATTTCATTTTCAACCTTGGCAGGCTAAAATAGTCTGTTAATGAATGAAGACATCTTTAAGCATGCAGTTGTATGCCAACAGCAGTTGGTAGTCCTCCATGTCCATCTTATTTCATTCCATTTACAATTCCACTTGTAATCAAGCAACGAATAAACTACTGATGCTTGGCCAGCAATACCCACATGACCTTACAAAGTGTGTGAAATCTGCAAAAAAGCAAAATATGCTTGTCACTAGTATTGCTTACATTTTCACTTCAGCGTGCAGACAAGCAGTGCATTTGAAAGTCGTTCTGAAAATAAACTGCAGCAAACTCAATCAAAACTTTTATTATTAAACATGACATACAAAAAAAGCCATTTGAAAATGGCTATTAAGAGTAACATTCGGCGTGAGAGGTTTCTGATATAGCATATAACAAAGTACATATAAAACAATAACATAATTTCAGTAAAAGCCAGAGATTTATTTTATCATGATATTGCCATTAAAGAGGCTGAATTCCACAGAAAGCTGGAAGCCTTTGGTTGTATAATTCTCAATATTAAAGATAAAACAATTTTTCTTATTTTGTCTTGAGGAGATAGCAAAGGAGAGCAAATAAAGATATACTAAATTTCAGTACTCAGTCACCCTCTGCATAATATCCATCTCTTTTCCTTAGGCATGTATAATCAACTATGGGCAAAAATAAAAGTATTTCCCCATTCCTTCTTTTGTCTTGAAGGAACTGAGCTGCTGCCAGTCACAAAGAAGTCGGGTGTTTTCTGACTAGAGGAAATAATTTAGCAGTAATTACTGCTGCTTCTCATCCTACATCACAACTAGATTTCAATACCTTTCTTAGAATTTCGGTATAATTTCTCCCCTTTTTAAAATCTAATCAATTAAATAATGAACAGTAAAGAACTGTTGTTTTTCTAGCTCTTTATGATCTCCTTTGAAACTTGTACAACCCTACTGTGACCAAAGAACCGTCTTAAGTGATATTGCAAAGTTCACCTTGCATTTGCATTGTAGTATAGTTTAATTGAAATACTTGAAGCACCCAAAAATGTTACAGAAAAGCGTATAGCTTTTTTATCACACAGTTCATAACTAGCAGTCATCTTTCCAACGCACAACTGACAACTAGCAATGAGAACACCTCCCCACCTCTTCAAACTTCAACAAAAGAGACTTACGGCAAATCAACACTTGGTCCTTAAAAGTCAATACTGCAGGGAAAATGTATACTTGCATTGTGAATTTGTTGTTTCGAAGTAGATTTTAATCTTTTTTATAAAAACACAATCTATGCTAAGAATTTTTAAAACATCTTTACAGCAATAGACCACTTAGAGGTCATATAAGTCATGTGCATTCTGCGAATTTGAAATTTTCTATGCAGTTTATCTGATGTTTATTGTGGCGTAATACCGTATTTATCACCTTCAAGATAAGCAGTGTGTAAGTGGGTACGATCAAGGGTTTACTTAAACTGTCAGATAAAATAATTAAGCCCACAGTGAAACAAAGAACCAAAGTGTTCGCTACATTACTCAATATATCTCTGACTAACTTATTGCACTTCTAGTAAATAATATTATTTTTACTTCGACGTCTTCTAAGTATTAGCAAGTAACTGATTACTATGTAATACCTAGAGCCAAAGATAGTCTATATTCCAAAAAGTTTTTAGCATTCCTGGGGCAATTATACAAAAAGATTTCATTGTTCCTAATTTCCAAGGCTAAGTAAAAAAAAAGAAAAAATAACTTAGTAGTGTGTTGTCCATCCCTTATCAACACTTCCTTCAGATATCTCGGGGTGGGGAGGCAGCATCTGGATATGAAGCATGGAGCAAGAGCAGCATCCAAGCTTGCTCCCCCGTTTGGAGGCGGAGGTGTGCGGCGCAGGTGGGACGCTGGGCACGCACAGAGACTTGCCAGGTCCCACTCTGACCTCTGCTGCTGGGCTTCTAGCTGCTTGGAGCAGCAGAGTGACACTAATGCGGGCTCCAGAGCTTCAGTGTTCGGTAATTTCACGTTACTGCTCCATTTCCCTCCTCCAGCCACCCGGCTACTCTGCTCCCGGCCAGCCGCCGCAGCCGTAAAAGGAACAAGACCTCTAAAGTGCTATCCCCACGACGCTGCCAGAGACCTTCCCGTCACACTTTGATGCACCATTTGAAGCATCTGGAGGTAGGGGAGAGGTGAAAAAGCCTCAGGCGTAGACACAACAGGTAGGAGGGGTGATATATATCCTGCAAGCCACTTGATGAAAATCAACAAAAGCATGGGTAACTAAGCTAAAAATAAAAAACATGGATAAACCAGAACTATGATTTATGCAAACCCAAATGGAACTATTTTTAAAGGTTAGAGCCAGTTCAGAAAAGAGCTGTTAGTCCCTACATCTGTCCTTTGTTCGTGAGCTTCAGCAAATCTGAACGGATTTCTTACCTGCTAGACGTTTGTTTCTCCCTTCTACAGTCATACAGCAAGGATCAGTTTTTCCCCAACTTCTTTCTCATCCCAACTGTCTTTCAGATAAAAATTACACAGAATCAGTAAAAAGACCACTAGCTTTTTTCCCCCCACCCCTTCTCACTTGCCAGCAACATTTGTAAATTTTCTAAAAACATACTTTAATATTTTCTATAGATGGATAGAGAGACTGTTATGGATGAAGCTACTACTTCATCCACCAGGTAGCTAAGTGAATTATGATCTTTATAACTTAATCTGCCCTGGAGAAGATTTATGATCAGTCCTCATAGTGGAAAATTTTGCCATAATTGGAAGTTTTGGCTTGATAAAGTAGTGATTTTGTATCCATCTGAAGAATAAAGTTCACTGTCAAAGCGAGGACCTCTGATAGCACTACTCCAAGCTATAGGCAATGCCATTAGCTGTTGATTTATTCAGAATTGTTTTTTGTAAAAATGAACAATATAGAAGAGAAGGATTTATTTTTTTTCTTGTTATGACTAGATTCTTTCCTGTTTCTCTAAACCAGGTGTGAGATGTAGTAAATCCACAGATTCATTACACTGCTGAGAAGACACATTCTGCTGCATTCAACGACCCTTAAAGTTTTGATCCAGATTCCTGGCGATACTGAGGAGCTATTGATGGAGAGAGAGAGAAGGAAAGAGGGGGAAGGAGAGGGCAGAGAGGGAGAGCTCTTGGAAGGTAAAAAAAAAATTAATTTGAATCAATAGAAATAGTAGCAAATTTTGGCAAATATATCAGCTTAAGTGGGTTCTAAGGAAATGTACGTACCTCAGAGTTTTTGATGCATGGCTCTGACTGTGGCTGTATAAATACATTTTTGTTCTATAAAAGAGAAAGTTTGGAATTTGTTACTATATAGCTTCTGCAACTTACTGATAAAAAGCTGTCCACCAAAAGGGTTGATGACGCAGACATATCATCTCACTGGTGAGCTTTAAACAACACAGATTGATTACACGAAGAGTGTAGAAAGATAGCTTGTCTTTGTGCTGTAGAATTTTGTATGACTGAAAAAGCGAGGGGAGCTTGAAAAAGACTTTTGCCTTAAACTACCTTGAAACGGATCACTCAGCCCAGGTTTTTCTTTATGGACTTGAAGTGTTGACCTCAGTTGTATCAGTTAATCTCTTTGAACCTTTCTTTCTCTAACAAAAGGAAGAGAATAGTGAAATTAATTTCATGTAAATTTTAAGGACTTTTTTTAAGATTTAAACTTTTGGATGTATAAAACTGCTGTTAATTACTACCTACACCGTGTTAGATATTAAGATAGACAAAGCTTTTCTACAGTTCAAATAGCTAAGGTCTGAGGTGCATTACTGAAGGAGGCTGTGGAATTTCTATCAATCACGAGGGGTTTTAAAGAACAGATGAGACAAACATCTATCCACACAGACACAGGTATGGCTGATCCTACTTTTTGGCCGGAGAGCGAAGTAGATGACTTCCCAAGCTCTATTCCAGCTTTTTGATCCTAAAGTGTTGCTTTTGTGGCCTTCGTCCTAGGAGTGTCGCGTTAATACATGGCTTCAGGTATTTCTGACCTTTTGGGTAGAAACTACATTACAAAGGCAACATTCCTCCACAGACAAATTTTTCTCTTAAGGAGGACTTTTTCCCATGATGAGTAACAGCATCTTCTGTGCTGCTTTTATAATGTACAGTGAGCCGAGAAACCTCGACTAATCTATCAGTTAAGAATGAGCTTTTCACATTGAATTATTGTCTTGATTTTCCTTTCTGAAAATTTACTAGCACTTTTGATATATGCTGTACATGCACACTCTAAACTCAAATTTGGCAGGGTTTATCAAGTAAATATAAGAAGTGAAAGCACCAAAGTGAAATCAGCCTCCTCCCCCCCATTTTCCTTTCTCCCCCACATATTTTCTGTGCTGTCTTTGTAGCAGAAATATAGTATAGATGCCCCTTAAAATGCAAATAACTTTGACAACAAAAACTTTGTATCATTGCTTAAGTTTAGGTTGGAAAACAACAAAAACTTCAAATTGTACAGGGTATTCACAAGGAAAAGCAATTTTAGTGAGAGTCGGGGAATTCTCAGTTATCATAAAGAAAGCATTCTGCGTCGATTTACAAAAATACTTGTTTATTTACATCATTAACAACTGCAATAATTTGGAGCTGCTAGAATGTTTTCTCAGATAAATCTTCTATTCGGAGATCTTACCGCAAATGGGATCCCAAAATGTATTCACTGACTGAATGATAAAAATAAGTTTAGGAGGACCATAGTCACAATGGGAGAATTAACCTCAAACTGACATGATTTAACAAAAAATTTGTCATTATTTCTAGTTTATCTTCCACTTTGTACATGAAACATGGAAAGAAGAAACCTGCCAAGTGTTCAAATATTTAACAAAGAAAAGTGATGGAACACCCAAGCTATCTATCAAGATCTGATGATTTTTGGAAGTAGAAGGTAATAGCTAGGTTCGAAGAAAGCAGAAAGTTATCGAGAAACACTTTGTGATTTCTATTTTCCATAAATCTTGGATGGGTAAGCATTTCAGCCATAGATCCTATTTTTTTAATTACATTAGAAGAAGCTCGTATTGAAGCTAAACCTGATACCAAGTATAATCTTCGGGTTCTCACAGTGCTTATGTCCAGGCCAAGCATACATTTTAAGAGAATTCACTCACTCCCTAAACTTCCCTTTCAACAATGCCTATAGGGATAGGACACTATTGAGAAAGCCAGGCATCTAGGGCACTCCCTTTGGTTTACCTGAGGACCATTATACCTGTAGGAGTTTGCTCCAGTAAGGGTTCACACGTGCTTAAAACTGAGACAAAACCACTGCTTCCCGGTGTGTGGCTGCCTAGTCAAGTCTCCATCCTTGCTTTGGCTTGGAGGTTTCTTACACATTGCAGGAGAAGAATTAAATCTCTTAACAGTAGGATTACAGTAGGATTCACAAAAATGTAGTGCACGTACTTAAGGGAAAAATTAGAAATTGTGACGGTGGAAAACTGCCTCAAATACAGATCCCATCAGAGGCAGACCCCCTCGCCCTAGTTAGGATTCACAGGGCGACTGCCTATTGCAGCAAAAGCAAGGTGACTTAACTTACCTGGACTATTTTTACGCACACGCAGGCCGACCCATTTAGAACTAGGCAGCTTTCTAGTTAACTTCATTCCAAGCCTATGCCCTGAGCTTGAGCGTAAGAGACCTGGGTTCACTCTCTTCTCTGCTTGAGAAGATCTGAATTCTTACCTTCCAGGAGAATATCCCATAAGATATTCATGAGGGAGGAAAATATTTTCCCCCTCCCATTTCAGCCTGAAAGCTGTTCCACTTTGCAATAACTAATTAAATATTCAGTGCACCAAAAAAAGACTAAACTTGAGAGCAATTCCTTAGCCAAAGGCTATGGATACCCCTCTTAAGACAAAGACCCACGAATCCAGTTCTTGCTCCACTGAAAACCTTGACACGGTAATCAGGGAAACAAGAACTGAAGTATTCGCTCTCATGAGAGTGAACTACTCTACACAAAGTGAACAAAATAGGACACATTGTACTTCTGTAGCCAGTACAGTAGTTATTTTAGAGATATGCATGAAATGTTTTGTTGAATCTCTTCACGCAAAACTAAGAATTGACAGTGGGACTCCGGCAAGTAGATGGAATAACCGCAGAGCAGTGCCACCGCTGGCTTTGTATTAAAGCCAGTCCACTCAGCGTGCTCTGAGACTGAGTAACATATTGAGACACACAAGTGGGAAAAGCGACAATCCTTACCATGAAGACCAAGGCGCTTCTCCCTAAATGCAGGGTATTTACCCATTTACCTAGAAAAATGGGCATGCAGTGTAAAGATGGTTATATCATTTAGGAAATTAATTATTTTTCTATTTAAATAATTTATTTAGGGGGTTGGAGGTTCCAAACCTTAAGGGCTATTGTTTGCTTAGAGCAAAGTAACATAAAATGTTTAATTCTTTTATTCTATAGCATTAATAACTTAGCAATAATAATTAACGTAGAAATATGCCTATCCTTGTAAGCCTGAAAGGATAAAGTGATTTGTTAATTGGTTAACTATAGTAATGATTAATAATAAATAAAGGCAGTCATATTTCTTTCCTAGGGATAGCATATCTGTCCTTTTAGCAGTTTATAATGGACCTCTGGGTTACTTGTTCTAATTAGTGGGTTGAGACACTCTTATTAAACATGTACTAAATAAAACCAAGTTTTATTATAAGGCAATATATACTTTATATGGCACAGACCACGAGAAACATTTCCAACAGTAGAATACAGAAAACAGACTATTCTCTCAATGGTACTTCAAAATCTAATTGACCAGGAAAACCACAGAATTTTACAGCATTGTAGCCATTTGTACCCAGAAGCTATTCTTCCTTGCTCTTGTGGTTACTGTTCTATTTTGAAACTAAAAGAGCTTAACAAATCACGGATGACCAGGGAAGCCGTACAGCACTACATGCATAGTATAGAACTTTCACTGTTGTAAGTAAAAGTCTGTGACCAAATCTTAAAAGATAGGAATATTTTTTTTAACACCTGAAGGAAGTCATAAGAGCAACCCAGAGTTCCCCGGGTGTATGGGGTCCAACTAAAGAAATACTTTTTTGCTGGTGTGTTTTGGCACCACGGGACTGGGCCATGCCTAACCTGCCTGTGTATTACAGACCAGTTTTGTGGATACATTTGCAATGTTAAGTTGTTAGAGACTGATATGAGGATGAATATGACACTACTTTTCACAGTGGAATATTTGAACATGATGTCCAATGTGTGTCATCTTGAATGCAGCCTCCCACAGTGAAATGAAGGGGCCATAAAGGAGGAAGAGGAGAGAGATAAAAAAGGAGAGAAGAGGGGGAAAGAAAAGAGAACCCTTTACGTCAAGGTTTGATTTTAGCTAAAATGCTGAAAAATGCAAAAGAGCCTGTGGCAAGAGCAAATCCCACATAACTTCAAGGATAAGAGATTGATCATTGTAGTGGTTGGATTGTCTGAGCTCCCGTTAACTATTACTCATGATTTGGGCGATTTATCTATATGACAGAAAATACATCATGTAGTGGTTGTATAGCTGGAATTTAAGTAACTGACTACCTGGCAACTGGATTTTTTGGTGGGCTTGGGCAAAAAACTGTAAGAGCTTATCCAGGAGAAGAAGGGAATGACTAACCACTTCATCAGCTACTCTACAATTATCGCAGAACAAGTGGTTTCAAAGTATTCTCATTCTCAGCTTTTGCAGATTATTCAGTTTTGCCAAGTGGTTTTGTAAGTGTGTTTTGCTTTTATCCCCGATTTTTTTTCTTCTATAAAGGTTGCTTGTGAGTGGGAAAGTATTGACTTTTCTTGAGTGCTCTACTGGAACAAGTTTCCCAGATCTGGGGAAAAGAGGGCAGTTTAAATTTTGTTTGTTCTCTACAGAGTTAAGGGAAAGCTATCGTAGAAGGGACCTTACGATTTCAACTTTTAGAGATTGTAATTTTCAATATTAGTTAGTTTCTATAAACAAGGGTATATTAAATTTATGCCCTTAGTTCTGTATGTGTATGATGCTAAATTGCTAGTTCTAAATCTTTTTCTTTCTGATAGAAATGGATTTTACTTTTCAACTGAAAATTAGTTTTGTCACACTTATGTTTCATTAATTGATTTATTGTTCACTATTAATGCTGTAATGTGATACATGACATCGTTTAATATGGCTTGATCATTTAAGCTTTTCTTGTGAAGGTGCTGAACATAATCCCATTCAACAAAACATTTGACCATGGAAACAAAAACACTATTAAATAAGGAAGAAAACTACTTATGTACTTAAGCATTTTGAAGGCTACTTCAAGCCCGAAAACATGGAAACACACCCCTCTCCCCAGCAAACAGCACTAGTACCTGCTTTTTACATAGAAACCATACCTAAAAATGTATTTTAAACTGAAATGAATCCTCAGGAAATTCAGGAGTTAAACTTTACTAATGTTATTTTTCTAATAAATTTTTTTTCATATGTTACCGTGTTTTATTCTTTGTTTCTCCAGAATCCTGTTACCTGCAAGTAGCAATGTTGAATCCAATGCTGGAGTGGTACAAGATCGAAATAGAGATCTTGCGGAGATTTGAGGAGGACGGAGGGCTTCTATCTTATAAAATAGCTTTCAGAATTTTCTTTAAATGATACATATCAACTTGTTTAAATGCACAGGTTTTAAATATGAAAGTGTTGTTTCATCCCTCTCACCCCCTATATTTCTCACAGGGTTGACTAATGAGTTATGAGTGGTTTAGAGTTTACTTGATAAAAAATCAACCTTAAAAGAGAAAGAATAAGTTGTTCCTAAATAAGAACTGTAGCTAATTAAATATACATAATTTCATTCTTTCATTTTCTTTGGCAGAGCTTCGCAAGACTTAATATTACTTTAATCAGTATATTCAAAATGAAGCAATAAAAATTGAAATTAGGTTTGAAAAATGGAAATTAAGCAAACACTTGCAAAGAATTCTGTTCTTTTGTCAGAATGCCAAAGCAGAATTATGAGTCAACTTTATGAAATTTATTAGAGAATTAGTACATTTACATGAAAGAGAAAATATGAAATTTTGCTGTTTTAATTATATGCCCAATTTGGTGCTATTACAGTAGTTTTTCTTGATTAAAATGTTTAATGGGAACACTACATAGAAATATCTGGCATATTGACAGTTTGAAGAGTTGAACGAGCCAGCTATTGAGGCCACTAAAGAGCACTCTCATCTTAATCCTGAACACTTTGTTCTTTCTAATGGAAACGCATGCGAAACAGCTCCCTGTAAAAAAATACCATTGAAGGTAATTTTATCACCCACTGAATCCCACAACAAACTCTTAGATATAGTAAGGATTCGTTTAGGATGTTCATACAACAATGCAAGGATCTGTGAGAAAACTATTTAATTTTGTGGGGCTTTTTCTTCAACTATTTTTCAATCTATTGCTAGCATGTTTTCCTTATCAAACACGGCACCTTGCAGGCAAGCTAACAAGAAACCTTGGCCCTATTTCAGGTGTTAGAAGATCTAAAAAAAGGCGATGGGGGGACAACAGAGCATTTTGAGTTCTGCTGGGCAAAGGCTGGTTAAATGGTCACTCACTTTGCTGCTACTATCCCAACACAGTGAATTAAGGAGAGGAACATTCACATGTGCCATTGGGATAAATTGGACTAGTAAGGAACTGGAGTACATAAAACAAGATGATAAAAGTCTCATTACAAAGATTTTTTTTCCCTCTTCCTTTTTTTTCCCCTTCAAAAGCAAAGCTAAAACAGCCTGTATGTCCTGCAGAATGCAGCTGCTACGGAGATCGGAGATCGGTAAAAGCTCATGCGCAACTGGTGTGAGATTACAAGTAATCTCATTAAGAAGGGGACAGACAAGGGTACTGACTTCAGTTTAAATCCAGAAACTCAAACTCTAGCAGAGATGCAGATGAGCAGCACTTCTCACCTATTCTTCATATATTTAAATCACAGATAAACAGTATTTGCCAAACATTCCTGGATTCAGTTCCCCCAATGAATAGTGAAGGATCCTATTCAGATGCTAACTGTGGGACAATAATGAAGACCGTAAAGGAAAGGAAAGCATTCAGAGGCAGAGAACTACAGGACACTCCTTGCTGGGGCAGAAACCATAATGTTTTGTCAGACTTAAAGTTCGCACGCCTACTTAAGAGGACCAACTCCAAAGCAGAAGTCTTCTCCTGATAGACCTCCTCTCTGTGACTCCCCGTTGAGTTACAAGAAAAGTTATCAGACTCATCAGGCAAAGTAAACTTGGAGGGTGTATGTGTATTGTATTCTCTCTCACTATCATTTCTTTCTTTCCCGGTTCATTAATTCTGCACATATAAACCCAAACTGATTTTTGTCTATCACACTGACATACAGAGGCCATCTAATAATCCGTTCTGTTTTGCTCTTCTGAAGTCTGTGTCATTATCGCTTTTCCCCACATTATCCTGGTTTCAGATAATTTTCTAAGCAGCAGTTTTTATCTTTTCTCTTCCCAGATCCACTTCAGTCCTTTCTCTTTATCTGTATGGTTATTTTCAACATTTCCCAGCTAACTATCCACTCCAAAATAGTAATATGCTGCTCCTGCTCTTCCACAGATGTTAAGGACGACTGGACTAAGCGACGATTCCTGCAGCTCTCTCCTAGCTACAGTACGTTTTGATCATTACCCTTTACTTGTCATTGCCTAATGGCAGAGTTCTCATCCAAGATAATTTTTGAATTATGTTTTCACTTAAGAAACGCTGCATCAAGTGGCGTATCAAAGATCATGTGCATTGTGTGCAGCTCGTGTTCTTTGCCAACTGATGTTTAATTCTGTTTGAAAAGAGAAATGCCCGCCACACACAGGCACCGCATCCCCACAGGCATATTTATCCCACCTGCACCCCGACCCAGATGGAGTTTTGCTGTGCTGGGATGAGGGAGCTGGCGCCAGGCACTGATGCTGTAATGTGGAGTGGCAGTAAAGTAGAACGGAGCTGATGCAAAAAAAAAAAAAAAAAAAACAAAAAAACCCCACGTCCGTTCAGATACTTCAGGCCTACTCCAGTGCTTTGACCCAAATAACCTGATCTGCAAATAGCAAATAGCTTCTCCTGTGTTCTAAATCAAAGGGGAAAAATATGCTATTTGGGTCAGAGCATGCAAAAAAAAAAAAGGCCTACCCAAATGACTAGTCTCTCCCAGACACTGGGGTGTGCATATCTTGTGGATCTTTTTAATTTGCAATTTTCCCATGGCTCCAGACAGATGTGTCAAACAGAGCTGAACATTAAAAACATTACCTAAAGCCACAGTGATTTTTTAATATCTTCTATTAATATATTTATTTTAAATACAACATTCTGTAAAACTAGCTCGGTCTTCCTAAAGGGTCTAAAGCCTATGGATGAAGGATTAAAAATAAAACCCTCAGCTTTATCTTGTGATTTCCACCCCACAGATTACTTTGGTGTTCACTTAGTATAACGACATTGTCTCTTTCCAAAGTGATCAGAAACATCCTGACTTCTCTCCAAATCCAGCTTCTGTTCACTCTGGTGCATTACTCATCACCCCCAAAGGATTTTTTGAGGCTGTGCACAAGGGACGGTATTCAGAACAAAGAGCTTACAAGCATATCGCTTCAGCAGAATACAATCGTTTATAAATTTCCTATTCATTAAGTTCTACATTCCCAAGAAACTGTAATACTAAATTTACACTCAGTTCCAAGGACTCAGCTGGATCCGTATCATAACTTATAATGGCACAGTGAGGAAATACCCCATTACTATAAAGAATGAATTGAAGGTGCAAAACTTCCTCAGAAATAACCAAAACTGAAAGCAGTCACCAATTATGTTTTCTTTGTATTTTTTTGGCCAACTTGGGAGCCATTTGCAGGAGAAAAATAATAGGTCTGGTTATGATTCCAGTGATGGAAATCATCTTTGAAAAGTTCCTGTTTTACACTAATTCTACTTTGTACACTTCATTTGGGACTATTATAAAGGTTGTATAACTTCAGCATATGCAAATGTAACATAGCAAAAGAAATACATACTTTGAAACATTTGTTTGAATCTTATTTGCTTCCTTATTATAATTCAGGGTGTTCTCAGAGATAAATGACAGCAAGAAGGACCCTTGCACATCCCAGAAACGGCTTTTATATAGTCGCCTATTATTCTGTTCAGGAGGAGAGACAGGGCTGGATATGAGTCATTTGGAGGACTGAAGAGGACTTGAAAATTTATCTGTAAGTAAGCAGCTTTTTTGGGGAGAGGCAGTAGTCAGAGAGACGTGTAGGGAATTCACTGAGTTTGGGAAATATAAGTGACTGGCCCAAGAAAGTCACTTCACAAAGATTATAGTTTTCCCAGTGAACTAATTTGGGACAAACATTATAGCCATCCAAGTCCTCTCAATTAAATCCACTTGGGGAGCTCCTGCCCCCATCGCAGACCTACCAAAAATCTGATTTCTCTAACCTGTGATTAAATAGGTCTTACAGTGATCCCCCTGAACCAGATGTGATTTATCAAAAGACCAGCTGACTAAAGAAGTCAGTCTCGATACCAGCACAATATATGCCTGCAAAAGCTGATAGAAAAAGATAGTTCAAACAGCCTGGTCTCTCGTGATGTGACAGTCTTCATACATCCCTACGAAGAACCCAGGCTTCACAGCGCAGGGACCAGGAGCAGGACCCCAGTCCCCCCTCTCCAGACCTGTCTCCTGCAGAATAAAAGATGCCTTCGAGTCTCTTTACATATTCATTGGATGCCTGAAGAAATGCAGGACAAGCAGTGCTTCCCGGAGTGCCTTTTTACAGTACCCGCTGCATAGAATACTGTGGCAGTAACACTTTCTTACCGATGGCATCCTTTTCTCCCCTGCATTGCTTGAACCAGAAGGAAAAGCGGCGTGTCACACATTTTAAATAAGAGAATTCTACAAACTAACTCACTGTTTTCTTAAACATAAAAGACTGAGGCTATTTACAGCAAGTCCTTAAGCCAAATTGAAAATAACAGCATGAAAAACATCACACCTCGTTGCTTAAATTGCATGAGAAAATTATGTTGCCTGTATACATATATCTCTATAGTTATTTTAATCATCGTAACATTATTAACTGTTTGGAGCACGCTTTGCAAGATAAATGGAGGAAATTTTTGACATCTCATTGTGAATTTTCATAAATGTCTCTTAGCATCTAAAAGTCATATACCGCCCCCCCCAACTATTATCTGAACATCAATTCCCTGACAAATCATCCAAAGGTGCCAGAGGTATTTCAATCACTGAAATAATTCAAAGCCAGACGATACAGTTAGCCAGACTAAGTTAACGCTTAGATACTGTTGCCCACCCACACGCTTGAAAACATCTTTGGAAATCCCTGAATAAAGTTTGTAATAATGAATACGCAAAAATAGAAACAGATTTCAAAAGATAAGGATATAGAACAGCAAGATCTGACATCTGTAGACATAACATTATAATTTTGATTAATTACTAGGCAAAATCAGGACTAATCAGAATTCACTTTACATTCCTGGAATGAAGGGGGAAAAGAAATCAATAGTTAATCATCTATTTTATTTTTTAATACTAGGAATGTAACTTTCTATCCTGATATTCTGCAGTATACAGTATGTAAATAACTTCGGACAATCTCATTTTGGTTTTATTTTGCATCTTTAACACTGTATTTCCTCAGCAGTGTGTATTTTTAAGTATTTTTGCACATGCGTATACTTGCAGAAGTGGATCTGGCAATGACTACTGAAGCTAAAACTGCACATTTCACATATACGAAACTGTTTCCAGATACCCATAAATTACTGAAAGTTTTACTTTTGGAGAATAAGCATTTTATGGAAAAAAGCACCCTTTAATTCCTATTTAATTTTAAATGTGACTTAAGCACGTTTTCAAATGTTTTGCTAATTGGAGCTTTAAACCCATGGTTTAAATCAACTCCATAATGAATGCAGTCCCTTATATTTATTCAATCGCCGAGTTTCAGTGGTCTGTGGAAATACTTTGCCATCTATTCCTCTTGTGACATTTGGTGCCCTTGAGCAACTTACCATTTGTGACCCAGTTCCTTCAGACTGTAAAATGGATAGCATAGCAAGTATAAATTTTTCCATAGTATCGTCATCACTGTTCAGCAGATCGCTATTCATCTCCCAGCTTCATTGTACTAAGCAAATACAATAAAAGACAGCTTTTTTCACAAAGGAACAAGATAGGTGAAAGAAAGCAAGCGTTATCATCGCAATTTTTACAAAATAATTTCAATGGAATTTATGAAAATCTATTACATGCCCACCTTCCTCGGGAGGTACCAAAAATACCTTGGAAGTATGCTGAGAGAAGAAAAATGTGACTTTTGTTTTCCAAAAAAGCAAGGGAGTTGCACTTGGAAAGCCTTCAAGTGCTTTGGAAAGATGGGTCCCTAAGCAGCTTGACCATTCAAGACATGCACAGCCTAGTTCGAAACTAAGTCCAAGTATCCTAAGTTTTGCTTCATTGCTTTTCTGACAAGACCATCCCCTCCCAGTTCTTTTCCTCATAGCTAAATATATATGAGTTTGCACTACAAAAGGACTGTGAAGTGCAGAAAACAATGCAGAAATCCTCAGGAATGTAATTCAATGTCTGTACATTAGCAGATGGCAAAAGAAAATCAATTCTAAAATGTTGTGTTTCAGTTCAAACAAGAGACAAAAACAAAAATAAAAAAATAGGAAAGGTCAGATACAATAATTCTGCAATGAAAAGAGCTGTGTGTTTATTCATTCTCCCTGCACTGACGAATGGCACAACTGGTTTTGCCCGAGCTTGCCATTAAAATTCAGCCCCAGGTAGAGAACAAACAGGAATTTCAGACTGAATGGGGAAGGTTTCTGAGACAAAAGAGTAACTAAGGAAAGCCGTCATGCAGCCTCAACAATGGCAGGGCAGGACCAGAACACTGCTACTATAATAAAGATTTATTTAAATGCATCTCCAAGGAGAAGGTAAAATATGTTAAAATATGTAGGAAAAACTCGTCCAGGTTTTACAGGCAAGAGCTCCTCTGGACTTACCACCTAAGTACTGTTTAGATTAAAATGTATAGGTTTCCTTGTTCTTCTCCAGACTTCCATGGTGTGCTGTGGGGAAGAACACTATGAACGTATCCATATCTGGAGTGGAACATAACTGAAAAAAAAGTTTAAATGCTAAAGGCTGTACCTTTAAAAAGACAATTCTCATATTTCCCTTAAAATAAAGCAATAGAACCATTAGATGGGGGGAGGGGGGAAGGGTTATTTTTTTTTTTTATGTATTTTGCAAACTTTTTCTCACTAAAATGTGTGATCTAAGAAGTGTATTCATTTATTAATCTTGAAAATACTTTTTTCGGATTCACATTATTTCACATCATTTAGTATTTCACCCAAGTAAAAACCAGTGAGATTGCAATACTTAGTTTCCATACATAGCAACTTTTCCCAGGGTAGGATTTTTTTTTTTTTGAGATGCAGATAGTAATATTCTCTCATCCAGTGTTCGCTGAAATTAATTAACAATATATAGAATGGAAAATTACAGAAGTTAGATGAAAGCCATTCATTAACTGTGCAAAGCTTTAAATTTGTGGAAAGATAAATGATTACCAAAACAGAATAACAATTAAACTAAGCATTGAACATACTTGTACTATATTTGTTCGTGTTGTAATTGCTATATTTACAGCCATTATTAATTAGAGTTCTCATTGAGGTAAAGAAAACCCTAAATCTGTCACCTCTGTTGGTATGGTTGAGAAAGAAAAGACTGCAGACAGAGAAAAGGAATTTTCCCCTTGGTGGTTTTATAGAGAAATTTTCATAAGTTATCCAAGTTCCACCTAAAGTTTTGGGTTGGACTGTAAAACAAATTTTCATTCCTTCTTACACTGTGATTGATTCTCTTTTTTTTTTTTTTTTTTTAAGAATTTGGAATAAGATTAGCAGATGACTGCATTAAAAATAACCTTATAGGAATACTATTGGATAAAAAATAGACATTCAACTTGCTCAAAGTATTCCAGCTTGCATTTTCGTAAAAAAGAAATATCTGTCAGTGGATAAATTGTCCTTTTAAATATGTGTTTTCCACTAACTGGGGGAAAAAAAATGACATCCCATGAAATCAATTATGCAGACCAAACTTGGAATTTTTTGCCATTCTGGTGTTCTGCCATGATGCCTTAGGAGTGCGGCAAATCTGGTACCTCATTTTTCTGATCTGTCATCTTGGCTGGGCTCCCAGTTTGTTGGCATATGCCCTCATGAACAAGGACAGCTATTCTCCATCAAGCAGGTGAGTTTCCACTATGTAATTTCCTGCAATCAGCAGTTGGATTTGTAACATACTAAGATCCAAACATAATTTTCTGTATAAATATAAACTCTTTTTTTCCCCGCCATTTGTCCTGAAAGTTGACTTTCTCAACATTTACCATGTGTGCCCTTGTCAGGGTTATATGTTTATCTCTTCCGTCCAGATATTCTTGCCCTTTCTATCCTTTGCGTTAATGCACCATAATCACCAGGAAAGGTAACCCCTGTCTCTGAGGCATCTGGACAATTTGCAGGAACAGGTTTTTCTGGAGTCTGGAAATGTGAATGAATTCAATGTAACAAAAGAAATCCAAGCTACTTGATTGCAATAGTTCTGTCTGAGTCCAAATTTAATAGGCAGACTACAAGTGAAAATCTGTTACTGAGAAATTTTCTAGGAATGTTATGAAACACTGCTGAAAATGTACCAAACAATGGTAGTACATATAATCACTATTTATTTCATGTTACTACATCTATTTCTGGAAGCTATTCACTCTGGTGTTTCTGAAATGTGAAGTGTCTTTGAGATGCACCACTATTCCAAGATATGAAGGACCTGAATCATCTCCTCTCAGTAATTTTTGAGTAATAGCAGCAAAACTAATGCGAGTAGACCAATGTGTGATAAAGACTCAAGCCCAACATTTTACACAGAGATATCTACATGGGCATATCCCCAAATGTAAATAAAGGCTAAAATATTTAGGAGTTACTTTGAGAAATATTTGCACTGATATTTAATCACCTGAAAATAAATTAGATATATAAATGGTCCATGTATTTATTACGTACATTGCTTTCCGTGTTTACAAACATACTTCATTGCTGTGATTTGTGCTGCTTGTCTCCTAATCTGAAGGCATTCTGTTAGAATTTGTGGAAGTATTCCATATCTCTCTGAGACGCATGTTTTATTCCACAGTATTTTTTAAGTATACAGCTTCTGGAGGCCAACTCAAAATACATAATTAAAAAGTTGCAGATTAACCACACACTTCCTTCCATTTAATTGATGCTTATGAATATTATTCTTTAATAACCAGAGATAACACGATGTGAATTAAATGTGAACTATGGGAACAGCAACTAATTTACATACTGTAAAACACATATTGTATAGCTACCATTCTATACTAGAGAAATTATTATGCATGTGACTGACCTATTTCATCTCATATTTATGTAAATGGTATTTTACTTTGATGTGTAGGACCACGAGGATTCACCAGACTATATCTTCACATTCTTGCACATTCGCTTGGTAAATTTGTTTTAGACATTTGAGAGAATGAAATTAAGCGAGTTAAGACAAAATTACTTTTATATGCTAATAGTTAGAGAAGCCTATTGTGCAAATGGTAGGATTTCATTTCGATGTTAGCATTTTTTCTGATTTCTTTGCTCAAGCTACTACTGCACAGCATTCAAGGCTGCCTCCGGGGTGCTGAGGCTGTCCACTGCAGGAACCACTGCAGACCACACTGTGTCTGTATGGCGAGGTGGGGCTACAGCAACCTTGTTGTGCCAACAAGTCCCTCCTGGTGTTTATGTCACAAATGCCACAATGATGTGTGAATACATAGAAGAAATGTTAAATAAATGAACCATTCCAACCACCCTGGTCTGGGACCATATCAGAGCGGGAGGCAGCTGAGAAGGGAGGACCCATCTCTAAGGGCACAGCTCTATCAAGGAAAGATAAAAATTAATTCCCAGCCTTGAACTGATCTGAACTGGTGAGTCTCAATGGTTTATAAAAAAAAAAGAAGTTGCCAGCTATTAGGAAAAAAGTATAGAGGCACATCCAATTTGGGTGGAGAGGCACATTTGATGCAACAGCTCCAGCTCCTTGTACTGGCATTGGCTTGAGGTGACCAACCCGGCAGGTGCACACCAATGCCAAAACCTGTCCTTTCATCATTTTCAGATTCTCAGAGTGGGGCACTTGGTAAACGCTATCACAGCAGGAAACGTCAGGGTCGATATCTGGGAAATGTGATAAGCTTTTTTTAAAATTCCTTTCAACACCTGGTTTGCAAAGGGAGGCAGGGTGCAGATTTGGCTCTAGAAATGTCACACCTGAAGAGAAGAGGCTCTGCTCAGCAGGCTGCTGCTTATTCTGAAGCCCAGGTTTTCCAGGGAGCTCTTCCACCCCGCAGCACTTCATTGATCTAGCTGTGGTTAACCTAGCGCCTGGATCAGAAGCAATACAGCCGTACGAGCGTGGCTCAGGACCGGGGCTAGTTACTGCAAAGCTTCTGTGTCATGCTGCACTGGGCAATGCAAACATGCCCTCGGCCTCTGTCATTAGGTCTGGCCCATTTGGCACGAGGAGTTCAATGCTGTGGACCTGACCCGTCTCATTGTCAGGGCAATGTATTCAACTGGCTGCTGTTTCACTTCTTAGCTCAATGAGCGCAAGCCTCGTGATGCTCTCGGCTCCAGGCACATGTGAAACAGCCTTGCAACGAGTTTCTGCAAGCTCTGCTATCACGTGAAGATTAAACATCTGAGCAAATAATCACAAAGCCAAAAGTGGCCATTTTCTCAATAACACATCTGTCACGGTGAAATCCTGATCCTTTGTGCTTTGTGTGTGCTTCGATTGCCTAGGGAACTGGCATGCTAATTTTTGCTCAGAGGTTATAATATTGAAAGTCTGGTTTTTGTTTAACAGTCAATCTTAACTCTTGGGCTGACATTTTTCCTGGAGTTTCCAACGTGATCATGTAATTATGTTTTGTAAGTGACGGACGCACTTGTGTCCTAAAAAAAAAGAAGATGTAAGCGTGTTTGTCAATCAAGCAGTAATTTCACGTAAAATGATTAATCTAAACCAACTCAGCTACAAGGGCAGGAAGGATTATTTACTTGTTAAAGGCAGCTATGCTCAGTTAGGGAAAAATAGATAAGGGCTGGATCAAATTTTAATTATTTTGTTTGATTTTTTCCTTGCTGCAATGAGAGAAAAAAAAAATCATTCAAAGAGCAACTTTCAACAATCAAGCTACTCAAAATGAAACAGAACAGATGTGCTGGATTCACAAGGTGTTGATTTTGACTTTTTTTTACCCAGAAGTTCAGAATTATATTTGTAGCCCCTCTGGTGATTTTTAGGTTGATCTTGAATCCTTCTGAATAACTACTGGGCTGTACAGTACAATACTGTACCAATTACCAACTCAATAACTATTCTGATATCTAGGAGTAGTGGTCTGAATTGTAACCTATGTCAGATACTGAAGACAACACAGTAACATCAACCTACCCGCTCCTCCTTCTGTGGGTTCCTGGTATCGCTCCTTTTACTTTTGCCTGCTCTCGTAACAAATTAAAGTACAACTAGAGTCAACATCCCATTTCTCCTTGCACATAAGGCTTCTGTATAGATAAGGACCTCCTTTAAATCTCGTTTTCCCCCAGGCCTATCTTTCTGCTTCTGTCACCTCATGCTGAAAGCACCTCCTTTTTTAGTTACTCTCCCAGGCACTAGAGACCACCCCTTTCCTCCGGATCTCTCGAGATCCATGTGCCAAATAACACCCAAAGAGCTACATGAACATAACTATTTCCATCAGCTCTCTAGAGACAAAGACCTATTGCAGAAGCCACAACCACTGTCATACTTATGTCCTGTTCAGAAGGTGCACAAAGGCAAAATGGACAGGAAAGTTAGGGAGAAGACCTCATTTCAGGGTTCCTCTTCCCATCATGAGGTGCAATGCAAGACAGTGCTGTGTCTGTGCAGTCTGATGAGATCTCAATTTCTCTTCTCTGGTCGCTCATAATTTTTTTTAATAACCTTCTAGATAGCCTTACTTGCCTGCTATTTATATATATAACTGGGGTTTCTATTTCTATTAATGGTGGGTTGGCTAAGAGAAGTATTCTCTCCTTGCTGCCTTTTTACTTTCTGCAAAGCTGCACAGGGACCCAGCTGTAGACCAGTGTCCCACAGGCGAGGGAAGAATTATAACCTTATCCATACAAGCTAATCACCAAAAGTTTCCAGAGGACTTGATCGTTTCTGTTGCTAATTAAACCACATCTCATGTCTTTCTTCCTCTACGTACAAAGACACATTTTTAGATCCTGCTGGATGCAGGTGCACATAATCTGCAAAAGCTGAAAGATCCTACTTGCCTTCCTGCAGACTTTGTTTCAGGGCCTCTACCTGCAAACGTTCTCACCTAGAAAGGCTGGAGCTACACCTTCAGTACCTAAAACTGCAGATATTCTTTGCCACAGCAGAAATTAAGTTTTTATACCTGATACCTTTTGTGGACAAAGTAGAACACAATTGCTAAAAGAGTATAGCAGGGAGAAAATAATTTGCACTTTCCGTTGAAGTGCTGGTAAAAAAAACACCTCGCTGAATCAAAAATGCTATTTCTTGCTTACTTATTATGAGTTAACACTATATGCCACAATTCAGGACAAAAAATCAACGGTTCATTTAGTATTGTCAATATTTGATAAAAAGCATGGTAAGGGTAAATTGTTCCAGATGGTTTCAAGCTTATGAGAGATCTTTAAACTCTTTAATAAAAACTACAGATTTCTCTAGAGTAAAGATCCAGGTGATCTTTATTTGTATTACTTGATATTTCCTAGATTACCTGATTATTTATTTGTTTATTTTAAAGGAAGATCTATCCAGAAATTGAATAGAAACCATATTTATTTATTGGTTTCGCTAGTAAACAAGGAAATTAAAGCCTATGTCAGATCATTCTAAGCCCATTCTGTCACATCAGGTGTCCCAATGCTATCAATAGCCAATTTTTACAAAAAGGTCAGATCTCAGAGAAATTTACTTATGATGAATTTGTCTGCCTTATAATGGAATTCATTAATTCAGTAATTACTTGATATAACACCAAAAAAAAAGGTCCTGTCTGAAGGAGAGGCTAGATATATTAAAACCACCTCAAATCATTCCTAACTGTTAACACTCTTTTCCCCACTCCTTGTAAGGCCTGTCCAAGCCGACAACACAATTCTCAATGAGAAATTTTTGTTACAGTTGATCAGTTCTAACATTATGAGAAAAATCTGATTCCATGTCATACAGATGTGACTATTCAAATGCATACCACAGGAAAGCAAAACGACTGTCTCGTCTCTGCTGCACAGAGAACCATGCATACTTGGTTGGGAACAGGTTTTTGCTGTTTTCTGGGCCTCAGTCCTCAAGCGGTTGTCAGCAACCCAGGGGATGATACACACAGCATGTAAAAGCCTGTGCCCAGCCAGCAGCTCCATATCTCAGGATGTCTATTTCCAGATAACTAGAATGAATGGGGAACACTTGATGGAAAACTTTTCTTTAGAGGAATAAGATTAGGTTAGATAGAAAGCCAATTTTCACAAGTGTTCAGGCATGTAAAGCTTACATTTAATCAAAAGTTATTTTATAGATAGTATTTAAAAAACAATACAAGATTATTGTGAAATACTATGAGGTTTTAAAACATATTTTTAGAAATAAGGTGTAAGTATCTTTGAAAAGAGGTGCCATACTTAATAAAAGTGGAAAACTTGTTGTGGGTATTGACTAAACAATTGGTCATGCCTCCTGGCTATTTACTGCTTTTAAGAAATACTCCAGGCGATTTTCTTTAATCCAGAAATGCAAATGCTTTATCTAGTTTATATTGGCTGGCTGGCTGAAAGTTCCAAAACAAGTAAAACAAGTATCTCCACTAAAACTATTCTAATGCAAGTGACTCTTCTATTGAAAAGGGAGATTTCAGTATAGTATGTAGAATTACTTTTTCCTCATCCTTTATAATTATGATGCAGCTTCTCATATATATAGAACTACTAAGATTTACCCAGCTGAAGAGTTCCACTTTCCTCCTCTTTCATATTTTTAGGTGAATGTCTGTATCAAGATCCACATCTTGAACTTACACGATTTTATACCTTCCTCATATCAGCAGCATTAATTTCAGTTTTCCTCATGGAAGATGAAAGATGAGGTTTTGAGATACCTGGCAGCTTTTCACCCTGTGACAGATGATGCCTTTGCTTCCTTCATTAGCTTGAAATGAAAGGGCAGTACAAAATGTGCTTTGCCAAAGCTTGCTTTATACCCTTTTGCCTAGAAAACAAAGTTACGGGCATTAAATTTGCTACATCCTTTTCATACCAGCTTGTTTTACAGAGGTTTAGAGGGTGATTAGTACTGTTAGCAGACCTTCTTTGTTTCAGGGCTTTACACATTACTGGTCAGGGGTCAATCAAATCATACATATTAAAGCCAGGTCAAAGTGACCCCTGCACAGAAGGAGAAAAACCACATGAGAAACTTGAGCTAACCACTATCATCAAGTATTAACGTCACAGGTTAATATATGTATGACCGTATTACTTCCACAGAGGGACTTTAATATCAAAGTCACAGAATGGACCAGGTGATAAGACTGAAGAATGGCGAGACTTAAAAATAATTCTCATGTCTTGACTCCCCAGAGTTAATGAGCACGAACACAAAATACCTACGCCTTTACACTTTACAGAAAGAAAGGCTTAATTTCCTTTAAAGCAACAGCATGCAAATATAAATAACAGAGGAATAAAACCAATGATGATCATTACCCTTTAGCCTGCTGTGGAAAGCCATGGTTCCAAGGTGAGACCAGGGCACCAAAGCTCTCATGGTTTTCTGTGCTTGTTTTATAAGTGAAGAGCTAAAAGCCCAGATAAAGTAAAAATGAGACTGCCGGCATTAAAATGCGATGCAAGATGGGACACGGGGAAATGAAGGTCAACGGGATTGTCTACTAATAAGACATGAACTTGCATTACTTAATGATACCCTTGTAATCTGTCAGAAGTAGAAAGCTTAAGGAGTTAGCGAGCAAAGAGAGTCAAATGGAAATTAAACTGGGGTTCTAGCAATATTTTAAAGTGAAATAAAGAAAAGATTCAGAATTAAGCCATCTCAGAAGCTAAAATCCACAGGCAAGCAAGTATATTTGAGAAGGTATATCCAGGATGTATCATTCATGGTTTTTTTTTTTCAAAGGGGCACCTTATTTTAATAAAAATTTCATTAACATCTTGAATAGAGTATTCCTGTTTTTCTCTTCTCATTTTTATTTATGTATTTAGAGGCCACCTAAATGTTTCAGATGTAAATGAATGTTTAGACTTGGCTTAAATGTGAATACAGTAGTTTTAATGATTTTTTTAAACATGAAACAGTAATGATGGTAGGGTATCAGAGTCTACAAACAGACATTTAGCTAAAGCTTTCATCAAGATGTTTTTGTAGCAACAGATGAAAAGATGTTGATATAAATATTTTTGAAATATTTTCATTTATATTAATTCTAAACAATATTGATATATATACAGAATTCAGTGTCTTAAATTTCTACCTATCAGTACAGTTTTAGGTTTCTTGTTTTCCTCTTAGAAGTTGAACCACTCCAGTAAACACGGGAGATCTCTTTAGAAATTGAAACATAGCAATAAGCATGGGAGAATGGACATAACACATAATCTCCATGTTTAGTTTACATAAGACGAATTCAAAATACATTTTTCCCTTTGCTGTTGTTTGAATTTTTGATTCAGTGAGAAAATTCATGTCCCATCTTCTTCCCAGCTCAGATCTTTTTCATGTTACTTCTTCAAGGCTGGTCAATACAAATCCTCGATTGAGAGAGCCGTTCTCAGCAATTTATTTAGATTGCAGAAGAAGCCAGTGGCATCAGAGAAACAGCAAGAGCTGCTCATCTGTTCCTCAGGTGAAATATCACCAGCTGATAAGGTAGGGGTTTCAGATAAACCCTACCACCTTAATTTGGACTTTTTAAATGAAGACCATTTAATTGTAAAAAAAATACCAGACAAAATCTGCAGTGGTTGTGGTGTTGGCAAATACAGTCAGTCTGATAGTTCTGCTATTTTCAGAAATCTTTTCCACCAAAGACTGTACTAGAACAGTCTGTATTTTGTGTTGTCATCTGCGTGGCAGAATCCCTTTTGCGGCTCGTGATCAGAGATTAACATTGCCTTCTGGGACAAATCATTACACTTTATCCTCACAACCTTCCCTGCATTTAATCTCACAATGTCCTCTCAAATGCGGCAAGTTCTCAAGTTACAACATGAAAATATTTTTATTCCTGCTAGTCCTTTCATTATAATAACCCCTCCATATAAACAGATGTCTACGCCACAAGAAAAAACTCACGAAAATCTGAATTTTTAAGTTTGGATTATTTGTAGATTAAGTTGATAAAACATCCACCAGAGCCTTGGTGGTTTTAGACTATTTTACAGAAGCAGCAATGAAATCAGTATTGCTATTTGGATATTTTTGCATCGTCAGAGTGTAGAAACCGGACCTTAGCATTAACAAGGGATAGAGCTGTCAGTTCTTTGCAAGTCAACAACGATCAGACTATCCTTTCAAATTTGAACTGGAAAACACTTCACAAGTACAATCAGCTCCATCTTTTGTGCTCTGACATACGGAAAGGAACTCGGAGCAAAGGGGGGAAAAGGCTTAATGGATTGGAAACGATGACACTTAAGAAAAGCTTAGAAAGATTAAATATGTACAGCTTGACTAACCAACAATTAAGTGGGGGGAGAGGGAGGAGATATATCTGTCAAAAGCAATGAGAAGGTAAACACCAAGGGGCAAGAGTAATTATTTAAGAATACAAATGGGATATATCTAGAAATAATGAGATCAAATTGAGAAAAGGACAATGTAGTCTGAATTTGAAGAATGACTTACTGTAAGTGAGAAAGGATATTTCCACTTTTTTTCTCTTGAGATTATTCCACAATGTGCTAGATCTTCCTCAAAACAATTAAAATGAAATGGGTAAAACACAAGGGACTAAACTCTATGTTACAATTCTGTATTGGCAGGGCTTTGCTTTTTGTCCTAAGAGATCTTTTCTAATTGCAATGACTTTTTTTCCTGAAATTAATAAACAAAAAAAGAGCTAAATAAAATGAGAAGTTATCAAATAATATGTGCTTGGGGATAGGGAGAAAGCTACAGGAAACACTGAGGAAAAAAGGGCAAGCTTTGTATCAATTAAATAAATAATGATAGGCCATATCAAAACATTCGCTCAGATTTTCCAGTCACTTTCAGTGTACTACAAATCTCATGTCTCCAGTCACTCAATTATGTGACCTTGCACAGTCCCTTGAATATCCTGATTTTTATTTAGTCAGTTTTATCAGGACATTTGTGAACAAATATTTTTAAATTAAAAAAAAAGGCTAAAAATTTATTCCTTTTAAGTTGAAGTTTATGGATTAAAGGAGGAAGGCAAAATGCAAAACAGTTACAAACTTAAACTGGAAGAAATTAATTCAATGATTATGTTAAAACATACTATGCCTACAAGAAAGAAAAGAGGGAAGAGAATTTCTAAATTCTTTTTCATGTGGAATTAACAGTAACATGAAAGGAAATTTGAAATTTGTATAACAAAAATAGAAAGAAGAGACTGCATAATTCCCTTATACACAGGAATGCATTCTGATAGTCTGAGTGACATTATCTAGTATTTTGAATAGTAATTATCAATTAATTAAAATTCAATATTTCTGTTACAATTTCTGCTTGCATTGAGTTTTCTTTCATTGTCATTTTTATTTTCACCCTCAAATAAGGACATTGGCTGACTGAATTTTTCTGCTTGAACAGATAAAATAATCACAAGTAAAAAAGTAAAACCAATGTGATATAATATTTCTATGCAACTGAAGATCTGTATGTAAAGGGAAATAGAAGCAATTAAGAATATATCATTTGTATTTTGGAAGACTAGCTATTAATTCTTAATTGTAAGTGATAAATTTGGATTAAATATATATAATAAGGGATTGGCTGATGCAGATCACCATTCTTCCAATATAGTCACTCTACATTCTTTCTGTGTCATTATGCCATGTATCTGAGTCAGAAAACTACATTTAATTTAGTACTATTATTTTTTTTACATTTATCCAAACTGATTGATCTATTTAAACCTGAAAGCTGCTGTCTTCAAATATGGTCACAGGTTGTTCTGCTGTCCTTCCTATTCACGATGTGAATGTGTTAAAAAAGATATTAACCTCTGCTGTTTACCAAATTATTTGTGGCTCTGATGAACTGACATACCTGTCTTTGAAATCAAAGAGATAATATGAGAATGAAGTGTGTAAATAAAGTAGCAATATTGAGTTACTACAGAAACTTGCCATGATAACAAGTGAACATACGTACAAGTAATCTTTACCAGAGCAATGCGAGTTTATGTAAGGATCTAGAAGAGTGAAATTTGTCTAAAAAGCAGTTGTTTCTTGAAATACTTGCATTTTAAAAGCATAAGCCAGTGCAGTACAATATGATGCACAGAAGCGTAAGCACACTTTCATTATAACCAGGAAACAGCAGCATTCTGTACAATACTACTATGATAGTAAAATCTCAAAATGCTGTTCCTACTTCGAAGATGACTATAAAAATGTCAGAAGTGGTTTTCATGCAGGCTGCCCTTCACTGATATAAAGTGCTTCGTTTACAAATGCAAAACCAGAGCCCTTTATCGGTTCCCACTGAAATCCCATGAATTTAATGAAAGCGGAGTTATACCAACTAGGTTTCTGAAAAATCCCACTCACATCGTACATCTGTACTGTGAGTTTTAAAAAACAAAAAGCAAATGATCATTATTTCCATCATGCATTGTTAGAAGAAAGCAGATTCTTTCTTCACTATTCCTCTAACACGGTCCTTCAAACATGTGAGTCAAATCAAAAAAGCTACTCTGGGACAGTGTCTTTTGTTGATAGGAGAACGAGCAAGAGATGATCAGGGAGCTGAGCAAGGTGGCTGGCTCTTCGGCCTGCCTGTCCCTTTTTCTGCACAGAAGAATGGGAGAGGCAAGGGAAAATGCTTCAGCAATATCGAAGCACAGGTAGTGAAAAGACTTAAATAATTACTTGAAATAATTTGTGCTGAATACAACATCAGGCAAGAATACTAGTGAAAATACTATGTCCATTTTGTTAAAGGCCCTCGAAGGCCTTGACCACTGGCTGAATTACTCCCGTTTCAAGGCCTCTTCTCCACATCACCATCTCCTTTGTGGTACGTGTTTGCAAAAGTACCACCCAGTCCTGCGTTGCCTCAAGGAATTATAATTATTAATTATTTATAGGTAGTTAAGCTGCCTAGGTTGATCTGTACGGTTACTTATTTCTTAGTAGAGCGTGATCAAAAGAATTTTGTCAGTTTGTAATCACATATTTAGTTTTATTGTCATTTGCCTTAGTTTTGTCTTGCTGCTTTCTTTAAATTTCTAGTTATCCTTGTACCATAACATCCTTTACTCCCATGATAGTAATGTTATCCTTAATTGTGGTGTTAATTAAATTAATATCAATGCAAATGAGAGTATAAAACCTGAAAGACAGCTCTTGATTATATACTCTTGATGTACCTCTTGCAAACAATGAAAATGAGAGTCGAATATTATAACAGTTGTTGTTATTATTATTATTATTATTATTATTATTATTATTATTACTACTACTACTACTACTATTCCCAGGCAGCATTTCTCATTGTAAGGATCATTGCCTCCCTGATTTTGTACTATTTATTGAAAGAAAAGCTATAGAAGATTGCCACCAGAGGAAGATAGTGGGGAAAATTATTATAAACCTAACAATTTCATAGGGATTGACAGAATATCCACATAGAAATTGTTAGCCCACAGGGAGTATCTCTCTGCAAAATCTAGAGATTTTAGAGGGACAGAGAAACCTCATGTGGTCTCAAGAAAAATTGAGGACTTACTTTCAAAGATGAAATGCCTATGCACCCACTTTGTAATTCAAAAGTGACCTACACATCAACGACTGCTGCAGCTCAGAGCTGACACTCATTAAATAGAATTTGATTTTAAATTGGGACACCATCCCTTCTACTAAAATGTTTTCTTTTGGAAAGATCAAGGAATAAGAAGAGAACATCTTTTCAAATATGGCTCAGACTAACACAAGCATCCTGTGAAAATCAGATTTAGAAAGCATGAGAGGGCCCTTTCATTTTTAACCAAATTTCCCTATCCTAAAGCTCTGTACAATAATGTTTCACTGTGGCCTGCTGTTTCACTCATTTTTGTATTCATGCACCTCTTAACTGAAGCCTTAAACTGAAATAAGACCTAAATTAAAATAAGTAAAGGAAAAATTGTCTGTTTACAAAATACTATTTTAATTTAAAGTCTATGTTTAGATATAATAAAATCTGTATGTTATTAACTTAATATGGCAACTTGAATTTTTCAGATCATCAGGGAAAAACAACAAAAGAATCCATTGGTCCTCTTGCATACACAGCAATTTATTTTTCTTCTCCTCTTAAATTTCTCCCCCCTTTCCCATTAAATCCCTCAGGGAACACCTGATAAGACCAAGTGAGTAATTACATTTTTAAGTGGAGGAACCTTACTCATTTAATGTAAAATTTGGGAGGATAGTAAACAGATAGAAAATAGCCAGCACTTCAATTGCAGTGAAATTACTTTTGTATCTTTTGGATGACCCTTCTCTACTGGTGTTTATAGATTGTAAATGAAATAAATTGCATAGAAATGTATACATTTAATAATACATATCAACTTAAACTATGAATAGAAGACCTTCAAATTTCAAAATGGTTCAAATCAAAACTCTAACTTTATGGCTCATCAGACACACAGGACAAAAAACCTTGTGTTTTAAGAGTGAGAAAGGGTATTCATGAAAGTATTTCCTTACAAAATAACTTTTGGAAGGCAGACTCTATGAAGGCTAGATGTATATTTAAAAAGTAGAGAATCAGGACCATGTAGAAGAGTGCCAGCAACAGGAGACATCTAAAAGCGTTCTAAGGGTAGGAAAAAAAAAATAAAACTCTAAGGAGCTTACCCTATTAGAATTTTGTTTGAATTGGATTTAGCAATATCAATAAATATATAATTATTCTTTATAAAGGATGTGTAATATATATTTTATTTCCTATTTATTTCTGGTTTTCTTGTTTCTTTATTAACAGAGGGAAAAGAAAGATAAAAGCTAGAGGTTAGGCAGGAATGATTGGAAGGAATTGTGAGCTTTAGGGAAAAAGAAATGAGGATCAAGAGACAGAACAACACTTCAACACAGTTATGAAGTGTGATGTAGCTTTGATATAGTCAGGGAATGTAAGAACAAAAGGACTGTACTGAACAAGATAAAGTCAAGTTCTAATGACATGCTTGTCTTATATGTCCAAGTCATAGCTGTAAAACACACATTTCATGCTAAACTACTGAGAACTAAAAGAGAAAGGTCAATTCTGAACAAAACTGCATAAAAGAATATCAATAACGGGGAAAATTTATAATGAAAGCTTGACTACCAGCTTCTACTTTAAGTGGAATTACACTTATTCAGAAAATACAACTTCAACGCATAAAACTACATCACCAACTTCAGCTCTTAAAGAATATTGTAGCCCAGAGCTGTAAAAACTCTTGATTTGGAGTCTCAGTTTTCAGCCAACTTTAGAGAAACAAATTTTAGTGAATTTACTAATTCCTTAAAGATAAGTATGACCATAACATAACAAGATCAAGCACAATTTAAAAATGGCTGTTCCAAGTAACCAAACCCATAATCATCCAGACTCTTCTACATTATTTCTACCCCCTTCTAGTTCTGTAACTTCAGACAGTGAAAAAGTATTAGCATTGTAGCTCAAAAATTAGATAATAAATCTGAGATTTCAATGAACCTCTGCAGAAGTTGTTTAAATTTTGGTGATGGACTTAATTCACTGATATTTTCTATGGCAGGCTACTAGAGAACTAGAGAACGGGGTACCTTTTTCTAGAAGTTGTTAGATTCACCCCTCACAACTGTTCTCATGCAATATATTCCTCAAGAGATAACATAAACACCACAAGTATATTTATATCACACTAAACACTTGTCACAGTCTTAAAATCAGGTATTTTACATAGCTCTATAAACTTAATGTTCCAGTTATATAAGAAGCTTAAATATGCTGGAAATAAATATTGATTTCTGGAGCTCAGCCACTTTCTATAAGGATGATGGCTGTAAAAAACTCTTACAGAAGGATAAATAATATTTATTTTTCCCTACATAAACCCTTCTTCTAAATTATTGAATAAATGACATGTTTGAATTAAGCACATAAAAATATGAATCTTTCTGTTTCAGTCTTTACTATCAGCACTAAAATTTTCTCTCGTAGCCCAGATATACTCTAAGCAATAGGATGTGAATATTTGTAGAATATAAAAAGGTTGAGATGTCACCACGAGTGTAAGCACAGCCATAGGCCAGCCAACTTGACCTATTCAAATTGTGTACAGCCCAAGAGCCAACCCCGATGTGAAACATGAAACCTGGACTGCGCTGACTATAGACCACAAGCTCAACAAGCCAGGTAGCTATTAGCGACTCTACAAAAGGGGAAACAGGCAATATATATTCATTCTGGTACCTTTAACAAGATTTGCATATCATTTAAATTACAATTAAACACTGCATATCCCAGGTGCTTTTGATGAGAAATCAAAAGGATTTCCTTGTGCAGTATTTAAAGGTAATTGATTTTCAAGCTTCCTGCCATTATCCATGCTAGAGTCAAAGACTTGCGCTGTATAGTATGCAAAGAGGGTGCCTAAACTGTTCTGAAGTTCAGAACTCTGCTCCAGCTCTGCTTTTCTGAAAGTTCAAAGGAAATCTTGTGACTGGCATTAATTTTCAACACTGCTGAACTGCATCAGAATGATAATTGGCGATACTAGTGCTTGAAATAAATACTTTGTACCAATGAAGCTCTCATAAAAGACTTGAATTCATGACTTTCCTAATGAGGATGTGGCTATAAGAGGCTGTATAATGATAAGGAGCCTTATTGATCAAAGAATTTGCCTATTTTACTGTGCATTTCTGTAATTACATGTCAGCAATATGACCTAGTCTCTCTATCTTCCCTATCAAATATAAAGAGCATAATCTTATACAAAAAAAAAGGAAATCTATATTTAGCAAAGCTCATAAATATGTGCTTTAAGTAAAAAAAAATATCTGAAGTGTCATGGAAATCCACTGAATTTAGCTAGTTATCCTCATTTAGAAACATGCTTAAGTTTCTTAAAACAGGCAGAATTAAGCATCCATCTTCATGCTTCTTGATTGAGAATAGGAATGAAGGTGAAAGAAGAAACTAGCAGAATGAAGACTTATAGGAACGATTTTCCCAACTTGTTATATCCTCTTGGATTCAGGGTTTTTCTATTATTGTTTTGTGTATTTGTTTTGCCTACACGGAATGCAACTAAACCTCCTTGTAGTTAATAGCACTGTCTAAACTTTTATGAATGATCAGGATACACGATTGCAACATTTCATTGAGAAATAGAAATTACAAATGTCCTCTCTTTCTTTCTGTAAAATTTTAAAATAGTCCATCACCCTTTTACCCTAAAATTAAGACGACTTTATATTCCTCTTAGATTCAGATGCAACCGTTACAATGTCTAAGAACCGGCAAAGGCAATGAGAAAAGTAGGAGATAAGAAAAAACCCCAGAAAACGGCAACATATAGAATTGCCTTTTGAGATTTAGATAGAGGATTTCACCATGTATTATATCCATGTATCTTGTTTCAAAACTGATTTAGAAGTATGTGTGAAGGAAATCCAACTGCATAAATTTGTATAACTGCGCAGTATTTCATAACCTTTGCACTGATTCCCCAAAAAACCCAAACTGATGTTACTTTGCATCTTATTCAAGTAACAAGCATAGCAATCAGTTGGAAAAATTAAATTAACTACTTATCTCTGTTGTACTCTTTGAAATTCAAGCAGCCAAAGACACAAGATTTAGGAGTATGAAAGACAATTATTCTATGTCATGTTTTAATTAGCAATCCAGATTTCACTAAAAACAGCAAATAAGCATCGTAATCCTTTCATTTCTAATGCACACCTAAAGGACGCAAAGATTTCTCTAGAGAGTAAAAAAATGTTTCATTCGAGGAAAACTTTATTTTCAATCATTGGAATTATTTTGTACTTTTACACGTGGTTCCCAGGCAACTACCTAAGTGTACTTGGTTCATCAAAAAAAATCTCAAAAATTTCAGAGTAACCATAATGACAGAAACCTGCTTTAGTTTAAGCTTATCCATTCTGAGATATTCATAAGAATGTACTTAAAATGCATTTCATTTTAAGTTTAGAAAGGATGGTTATCTAGAAGACATCAGAAAATGGAATAAGGGTGAATGTGTGGGGTTTTTTAAAATATTTATCTCAACTTTTTTTTTTTTTCTTCCTAATTCTTCACACTATACAGCTCCCTAGATTAGGAAATAAGTTGTATTCACCTTTTCTCTCCTTCTTGAAACACATTCTTTTGAATGGACTGCAATGCACAATTCTCTCAGCAAGGAAATCTTATCTTTTAACTAACCAGTAATGTAGACATGTCATCTGCTGCTTACTATCAAAGTAACCAGGTTATTCTACTACTAACAGCCATCCTTCTGTTGAATAGATTACCAACTCTCGTAATTAGTTTTTTTCTTAGTATTTGTCATCTTAAATGGACTGAATGTCTATGCTTATGTCTTGGAGGTCATAATGAACACTGGTAGATATTACCAAATAGGAAAAAAAAAAAGACAATTATGTCTGTCATAATATGAAACTTTTTTACCTTTGCTTGACAAGGTCGAATAGAGTTTAGGAATGGATAGCAATGCAATTTCATTTTACATGCCTTTTTCTCTGTATTGTACTTGAGGGGAGGAGAAGTGGCATATATTTAAAAAAAAAAAATAAAAATTTTCCTCTGTATTAAATCAGCATTTCCTCCTACATCACCAAAAAGAGGAAAGGATCAAATCCGAGAGGCTGGATATCGATTAGCACAATTATGGAGATAATGCAGTTTGTGCGTTACCAAGTACAAAAATCCTCAGAACAACAGTAAAGTCTATACTTTACCGTATAGCCTATGGGAAACCAGCTTCACATTTATCAACAGCTCTCTTCCTACCTAGTTTGCTAGCTCTTGAATTCATTCTGAAAGCTGGGGGATACTCACCCAAATTATTCAATGAGCCAGGTAACTGAAAACATAAGGCGATTAGCTTAAACTGGACGATTAAGCTTTTCAATGGCCGTATTTGGGGAGCTGAATCACTCCCTGCTGACAGAGTTCTTTGAAACTGTTTCCAGTAGCGTAACTCCAAGCCCTCATTAAGCCTTGCTTAATACTAAGCTCCAAGATTTTAATATTTATTTCTCACCTTCATTCCCCCTGCCTCCCCATACAGTGTTTGGAGATGTAGTTGCTAGGGGCTAAACTAAGAAATAAGTTTGTGCTCTAGATAGTGTTTGTGGCACCTGCACCCCTGTAAGAAGGCTCCTTGTTGGCAAACACATGTGCAGTGCCCACTGCTATGCTTTGGAGGGAAAGCTCTCGCCAGCAGCAGGTCCTTCTTCCTCCTGCAAGCAGGCAGGGATGAGCCAGAAGTGAGAGGTAACCCCCAAAGCATCTTAACACCATTAGCATAGCCCAAAAGCATATTTTTGAGAGGGTGATATCCACCGTGCTAACTTTTGTGTCAAAGAAGGAGTTCAAAATGGGTAGCCAAACCTTCTCTTCATGATCCAAAAAGTATTCATAGGAATAAAGATAAAAAAGATTAAGAGAACAGATCATAAAAAACCAATACATTTTCTGCCATTAAGCTTCTCAGTAAAATCTCTTAAAGTATTTAAATTCACAGTTAGATGGATGGTCCGAAGTTTATTTTCCTTGTGGATTCTTTGTTGTTAAGAATAACAGTATAAATGTATCCAGAATCCTCCTAAATCCTACTTTGCTCTTGTGCGAAGTTTCTATATTGATGTCAGTTCCCAAGCAACCAGCAAACGGAAGATCTTTTACTACAGACTATTAAACTTCAAAAAAGACTATGCAGCCTTTCAACTCTTTTATATGTAGTCAATGTTTTTAAATATTTTATAACAGCTATCAAGAAGTTACAAGGCATTAATCATCCAGAACATTAAGTTTGTGGTCATGATTTGAGTATCTTTTTCCTGTGTTTTTCTTTTCTTTCTTTTGTTTTTCCTTTTTGTTTCAGTTTATTAAACATATTAAATATTATAAAAGAAGAATTACAGGTTTGCTTTCAGGAATCTTTTCTGACTCTACTTAGTAGTTTGGTGGCTTTTGGGGTTTTTTTTACCTTTTGGAATGATCATTGATGTTTTCCACATAGAAATCACCAGCCTCAACCACTCATAGCAGAAACATGGCAGACTGAAAAGCTAGGACTTTACAGGCAATACAAACAGAAAATGAAAAAATGATAAAACTGTTTCTTCATGTACAAGATAATTATATGGTTTTTTTAGGTGCTCCGCTAAAAAAAGAGCAAGTTAAAATCAGTCACCTCATAAAGACAACACTTTGGAGGTTCACAGATGTAAACATGTAAAGGCACAATGTCACATACATCACATCCCTTGTCTTGACATTGCTCCTAAGTATTTACACTTGCCTCAAAGCTCATTGTTTTGTATGTGAAATTACCACTATTTTCCCCATGTGCATTATTTAATACTTATAGAGACATTCATTTCATCTGCCATTTTTTTCCAGGTCAGATTCCACCAGAAAGTCCTACAACTCTTTATAGCTGGTACCAGCATTTATTACCTCAAAGAACCTTGTATCATCAACAATGTTGTCATGCTACTCCTTAATCGATTTCTATGTTTACGTATATCCTGAACAACACACATCCCAGTATGGATTCCTGTTGGGAACTTCGCTTGGATACATATAGTACACATGGAAAGAGTCGACATGGTTCTTTGTAAATGGAAGCCCTGCTTCAAAAACCTCTTGGAGCACAAGGAATCACCTCACTGATATACTATTCCACAAGACTTTGGGAATCCCTCACCAAAGACTTCTAAGGAAAGTAAACAGCCTTGGATCATAGATAAGGTCGCTGCATGAATAAATACTGGCTTAAAAGATGGAAAGCTAAGTAGATATAAAAATTTAACACCTTCAGTGGAGGAAGGTTTTCCTTTTTCTTCTATTCTAGGAAGAGTTAAAAGCAGGATGGAGCCCTGAACAATTGCTCTAGATGCTGGTTCTACAGTTGAAGTACAAAGACAGAAAACAAGCAAACTTCATTATGGCTGTATGCTGCTGTTCTCATTCACTGCCATCTAGTCACTTTTCATTTGCTTTTTCATACAAGCTGTTCAATACATAAGGCGTTGATTGCCATGACAGAAAGTAAAAGGAAACTTGTAACACAGGAATACAGGATAGGCTATTTCTGTTGAAATTCACTATATTAAAAGTCCTTTTTAACAAGTATACTTAGAAAAGTGCAAATTAACAGAATGATTTAGGAAGTCAGGAATAATTCTAAGAAGAATTGTGGTTTAAAGTTTTGTTACTGATTTGATCATTTCTCAGCTAAATTACCCCACAGTTCTGACTAGGACTTCTGTTTGAGAAAAAGTTTTTGAAAGTGCCAAGTAACTAGAATTACTGCTATGTTAATATCTGTATCCCATATGAGTTAATTTTTTAGGATCATTTAATAAAATACCATAAATTTGCTATAAAATTCACAAGTCTCCTAAAGTATATTCCTTATTTTTATGCTGACATTGCATATTTTCAAAAAAACTTTAAATAGCTTCTGGTAACAGATTTTAACCTTGCTATACTTGCCACAGTGGTGAGCAAACATATAAAATGAATTTTATATCAAAATATATCTCTGTAGCCATTTTAAATTAATATATAGGTAAATTGATTTCAGTGGGAGTTATGTACTTAATCACCTTTGAGAAACTGGGGCTCAGTCCCTAATCAAGTCTGCTTAAATATGCTAACCAAATTGTTTTGAAAGTGCTGACATTCTGGAGCTTTGCAGTATCACTGGGTGTTTCTGGATAACATATAAAAACTTGTTTAAGAAAACAGTTCTGAAACTGGTAAAGCATTTTCTGTGATTACGACTGACTTTCATCTCATAACTATTATGTAGCAATTAATGTTTATCTAGCATGGAAACAATAAACAGTACTGCATAATTTTTTAAGATCCTTCTAGACAAACCTATATTTAGACCTCTGCATTATTCTTCTCAGACTGGCCTAATACTTCCTTCCTGCTATGATAAGATAAGCTGAGCTAGTTATTTCATTGATCTTTTCCATTTTGTTTATGCTTTTCTACCATCAGAATTGTATATCATAAAACTTCATTCTCAAAGGCCCACTGGACTGTCACAATCATGGGCTCGTCATGTTCAAGAAGCTGGATCTCTCCAGGGTGATTACACTTAGTATTAAACCGAGATTTAAAAAAAGTTAAATAATTATTTTAAATAACTACATATTTTCTTCTGAATGTTTCTTTAGAGTTTACATTCCATATAAATCCTTTGTGTTTCAATGAAAGCTCTTGAACTACTGGAGATTCTTTCAGAGCAGAATCATGATTCACATTAAGTTCTGTGTAACGTTTGCATGAACACAACTAGGGAATTAAATATTAGGTTATGTATATTCTGATAAAAACCACCATTTTACCAATTTAAACTTCTATATTAGGTATTAACATCCCAATGGAAATTGGGTCTTTAAAAAAAGTGTTATACAGTATATTGGAGTAAAGGAAAATGGGGCAAGTGTGCTCAAAAGGAGGTGGAATTGTGGGGTGGAATTTAGAAGGGACTAAACTAACATTTTGATGTGAGAGAGTTACAAACTTTGAGCTTTTGCAAGTAAAGGAGATTTATTTTTTTCAAGATGATTGAATCAATAATTGAGATAAATGTGGAAAAGCAAGGGAAACTTGAAAGTAGACAATTAGGAGAGAACAAATAGTACTTTTATGAGAAGACAATATGGATCTAGAGCTGCAGATGCATGGAAAACAGGTGGAACATGACATATGAGATGGAAAGATAAGGCAGAGCTAGTCATGCTGGCTTAGACAGGCAGGAGAGAGAAACAGGGAGGAATTGTTTATTAGAAGACTCAGAAAAAATTAGTTTGATAGTAAAAAGAAGAAACAGTAATTTAAGAGAAGGGGGGAGGGCAGAATGGATTAAGAAGGATGTTAAAACAAGCAGCAACAACAAAGACGCAACAGACCCAGTATTATACACTAGAGAAGAAAGAAAATCCCTAGAAAAAATGTGAAAAGCAGGCACAGACCACAGATGAGGGTGAGGGGAAGAGAAGATAAAAATAAACAACAAGCCAGTTACCAGGGTGTTTTTCAGTTTAAATTATGCATAAACTTTAAGCTAAAATGAATTTTACATGCTGCATGAAATGTGTTGATGCACACAGAGTCTTATCCGAAGACCACTCAAATCAATGGTAAAAACCTCCTGTGGTTATTTATAGGCTTAAATCACACTTAGAACTTCGCAGATCCAAAACAAGAGCTGAAATTGGATCTATGAAAAACACATATATTTTGGGAGTACTTTGATCATGCCTCTGCTTAGGCAAACTCTTTACAAAAGCTTTGAGTATTATTGAATTGAGGTCCCGTGGGTGGGTCTGCGGGCATGCAATAATTGCCAAAGTCAGAGCCCCTCACTCACAAAGGTCAAAAGATACAATCATAACACTGTTCTAGGCTTTTGTGGCTGACACATTTGTGGGTATCACAAAACCCCTTGCAGACTCCAGGCAAATATTATGCTGCTCAACAAAAGCTTGAGTATATTCTCTACCACAATTGTAGCAATTCACTATCAATCTGGCAGCACCATTATGCTTAAAATTCTGTGCCCATTCTCATCATCAGTCTGGTTTTCTGAGTGGTTTATAATTCAGCTATTTTAAATCACACTAGCATAAAACTCAACTTACAATTTCTTATTCTGGCTGTATTTTGTTCTCACAAAATTGCATTTAAATTGTTTCATTCTCTTTTTAGGTTAGCAACCGAAAGAAATAAACGTTTTAGGAAATACTGTTGCTGGCTTCTCACTAAACAGCACTTACTTAAAAAAGGAAACTTCGCTCGTATTACATCGCCGACACAGACAATCAAGAGATACCAATTCAATACTGCTTGTGAAATTTGTCAATGTATTCTTTATAATGTATTTATGCTATCATTGCAACAATAGCGTCACTGCATGGCAGGTCTCCTGCTCTGCTCAAGTTGAAGGAAACCCTTTACATTCAGCCCAGTAACTGATTTTAAGGCAGCTCTTCACTTAAACACCTCTGTCTGCTTTGGATGTGGTATTTTAGATGTCACCCTTGAATTTCCAGTTTCTGAAACGTACAGAGGTTTATAAGCTTGTTATTCTCCAAATGCGCCCTTCCCCCTAACAATTTTCATTCACTGTTACGCAAGTAGCCACACACATTTAACTACCTGCCATACTGAAGAGACAAATACTCATATTTGTCTTCACAGTAAACATCAGCTGAACACAAAAATGTAAACAATCAAAGAAGTTGTCTTTTAGCATCAAGATGACCATCGTTGCCATGATTGCTATCCTCAAAGCGATAGTTGAATAACACTGAAAGATATTTAATGCCAAGTCATGCACTTCATGACCAGAGTGTTACCTGTTCCTTAGGAGCCAGTTTTTACCCTAACTCTGATCTTTTCCTATTGTCGTATTAGCCATTTGATAAATGTTACCCACCAGCAGTGAATTTCTACTTTGTTGTTGTCTTTCAATAGTAGCCTCTTTGAACATTCTCAGAAATGTGTACTCATTCTTTGATTTTTCTATGTTAGGTCATATAGCCTCATCTCTGGGGCAGGTGTAGATTTCACCTGGAAATTAACAGGAGCTTCATTCAGAAATTCAGTGACATTCTACGAAACTGGCTTCCCGACTATTATCAGTTTTCCATAAAGGCAGCAGGGCAACTTAACTGGATGAATAAGAGTATATTTTTTATATAATTTTTATTTCTAAACTTAGAATATTAATTGACAGAACATACCACATGCCGTCAAGGATTTTTTTAAATGTATAGATGTACATAGAGATACACGCACATACAATCAGATGCCTATATATGTATGTAGCGACATAATACTTCTTCATATGGTCCAAAATACACAAGAAAACTCCTACCCAATTTAACACCAAAGAGAGGGCAAGGCAGGTTAGCTTATTCCCTGTGCAGTCACACTCTGCTCTTACAGGCTGAAGTAGACCCCTTCCACTAATACTTACAAACTGTCTTCAGTTTTCAAAGCACTAAACCATAGTTTAAACCACATAAACTCTAACTATTTAAGCCTCCATCAGAGAAGTCAGTAAAGACTCATCACCATTTTACAAACATCTAGGCAGAGAGGTTCAGCCAGCTGCCCCAGGATAAATGCATCATCATTGAAAGACGAGTTAGAAGATCACTCCTGGTCAACTAGTCCAAGGAAACGCAGTGATTAGAGCTCCATTCTGTCAAGAACCAGCTTAGAAAATATTATAGGACAGCAGGTTGGATCTGCCCTAACTTACACCCATGCAACTTTAATGAGATTGTACAAGTGTAGTCGAGGTAAAAACTAGATCAGAGAGTTGCATCTAGATGAGTGACATAAAACCAAGGAATTACAAATGACAAAAAGGAGGCAGAATTCTGGACTTTTTACATGTAAGAGAAATATATAATCTATACTTCAGAACGTTAAGGTTTGAAGCACCTGAAATACAGAAAATGCTAATTTAAAGTTGATTTTATTGTCTCGGTATATGCTTTTTTTCCCTTTACAAATCAGGTTCGCGTCAATCACCTAAGTGCCATTCCAAATTTGTTATGAATCCTGTTTCGATCAGTCTAGAGGACGGATACCATCAGAGAACAAGAAATATTTTTTACTAAAAGATACTCAATTTTTTTTCTCCTTATTGTTAAATTTGCATTTCTGCTGGACTTATTTTCTGAAATGTCGTAGTATATTTGGATTATGTCCAACATAAAATATTTCAGGCCAGAGAAGAAATCTAAAACCGGAAAAATAAAAGACAAATATGCACAAAATTTGTTAATAGGTAGTGCTATGATTTCTTATCCATGATGCATCGTAAATGCTAGTAAGCATGCCAAAAAAGCTGTCAAGTGAGAAATCTGGGTTCCAGATGATAAAATGAGTGGTTTGTATTGCAGAGGCAAAGACCTTTTCCCTGCCTTTCCTTACGTACAAAAGTTACTTTGAGAAAATTAGGTAAGTCCTATAAGAAAATTAGCAATAAAACTGGTGGGTACCAAATAGTTTCACAGTGTGACAAGAACTCTGAAAAGGTCAGTTTCCTACTACTTGCCTTTACAGATCTATGCAATTAAAAAAGAAAAGAAATAAGTAAGGCATTTCAGAAAAACTCTCAGATATTTTTCTAAAGCTGATTTTTTTCTAAAGCCTAATTTTTCCTACTACTGATCAATAGGACTGGGAAAAGAAGAGATTCATCTACTGATGCTTATTTTTTTTCCTATCTAATACAAATGTGACCCTTAACTTGTCAAGGGTTTAGTTACTTCTTTCTTCTCCTACTTTCCTTGGGGGTATCAAGTTGTGGATTTATCAAATACAGAATTCCACATAACTAATTTTCTTGGAGCTGACACAGTATTAACAACAAATCATGGCAGCAGCTACAAAAGAATTAGTTAAGAAAAAAATATTAGTAATTAGAAAATGTTTGTGGATAAGTATATTTCCTTAGAAGATCTCAAAGAAATGCAGAGCATTACTTAAACTCTCCTGTTTTATAGACAATGAAACTGCATTGATAAAAGGGACAGACTGCAATTATGAATAGCATCTGCCATATTCTCAGCCAGAATCAACCCCTGCTTCTGTACATTCCACTAATATAAATTTCAGAGGTAAGGACTCATCTCTTTTCAGAGTCCTAGAAAATCACAGTGGGATCCTACTTATCTGAGAGTACGCTGTGGTTCTTTGCACTACGCCAAAAGGAGACTGGATAGATTAGGTCTCAGTAGGGCTTCTTTCTAACATAACTTCACATACTTGGTCAATAGAAAGGATTTGTTTTTTTCTTGGAGTTTCCAGAACAGAACAAGTTATGCATGCTTGGGGGCACAATTACAAATGTGTTTCATGAAAGTCAACCATATTTTCAAAGGAAAATGGCTTCTAAGCTCGCAAATGCAATTTTGGGACTCAAATTTACTTGTGGGTATAAATTACTCATGCTACAGTATTCCATTTTATATGCCTACCTACCTGCCTCACAGTATTGAAAATACCAGGTATTACATGCCTGAATGTGTTCAGAGTGGGTGTAGAGAAAGGACCCTATAGATTAGCAGCACCCCCCCCAAAAAAAAGAGAAAAACCTTTATCAACTACTTTACAGAATGAGTACTGAGTAATTATTAACCTCCAAACTATATAATACACCTACTGCAGATTTTCATTTCATTGTTGTCACCAACAATAGGTCATGCTAAGTACAGCTTTAGACTTTTCTCCTTTAATGCACTGCATGTTGAAAATTGAGTGTGAACACAAGAATATATTAAACTTCAAAATTAGTATGTATATTTATTGATTATGTTATTTCAGTTGGGGTCATTAACAATCAGTCATACAAAGAGTAGTTTTAAGCCTTTTTTCTTCCCTAGCACTGCATTACACATAGGAACTTCAAATAAACCTTCTGCTACATTTAAAGCTCTCTAACACAAGAGTTTATTTTGGAACTGAGACATCCATCTTTGAAGATATGAAATCTGCCCTGCTACAGTTAACATAGATGGGCAAGATTTTCTGTGGGTACCAGTTTTGATACAGGAAATCCAGAAATTGTAAACTAAAACTAGCAAGCTAGGATTGAATTCAAGTTGCAGAAAGATTTCTCAGAAGACACAACCAAGATAATAATTAGGGACAGAAAAAGGGGCTAAAATGTCCTTTCATATTCTTCTACAGGACTCAAAGTGCTCTGCTTTGCCCCTTGCCTCTCAATCCTCCTTGTCCCCCTGACAAGCTTCACCAATAACTCCACACTGGGGGCCTGGGAAGAAATATTCTCTTGTAAAATGCCATTACCCGCCTTCATCTGCAGCTCATACCAAAGAACAGCAAGGGAGCAATAAACATACCAGAGGAACAGGCTACTCATATTACAAAGCAAAAATGGCAAAAGATGGGACTCAGGCAGATGAGCCCCTAGCTCTAACTTCTTCCACTGCTTGTACTGCTGAGCAGCTGCTTCTCCCTCCTCTCTCCCCTACTACTCAGGCCCCCCCACCCCGATCCTTCCTTTCTATCAATCCAGACTACTCCCCTGCTACTTCCCTCTTAATCCTCCTTCAATCCTTCCAAATATCTTCATAGGTAAACACACCACTTGCTTTTCTTGTTCAAGCACAGTGCTTTCCAAGTTTTACCATGTGCTTAGATCACATTTTCCCATACCATCCTGAAAACCTGGGCCTTAGGCAGATGCTTGTTATCCCTTTTCCCTTTCAGGATTCCTGTCAGTATTTGGATGCAATTTGATGCTGGCTGGTGGGGAGATACAGAAGGATGAGGCTCAACAGCTGTTGCACATCCCTTCGAGTCACCCACACCACGTGAAAACCAGCAGGCTACAAAGCTCTTGGCTACCCTGACTGCCCATCTGTTTTTAGGCTAGGCTCACACCTACTGAGACTACTTATCCTTTTTTAGAAAGCTGTTTTCAATGCTAATTCCCCCTGAAGGTAGTAGGTGTCAGGTGGGAATTGGGTAAGCCTCCGTACATGAGACCATCTGGGGCAGGCTCAGATTTTTGGCCGCACTGAATCAGCTACTGCTTCCAGTCTGCTGCTGGTTCCCAGCCGTGCAGGTCTCAGTGCAAGTTCTGCCCTGCTCTCCAGGTGTGTTTACATGGGCATACTTTCTGTCATACACAGGAAAATAAATAAGCAAATAGATAAATCTGGGGGAAGGGATTTTGTTACTTTGCTTATTAGGAACTTCCTGCTCATTTAATCAAAACACTGGGACACAAATCTACCCAGCTCTTCCATGGGAGTTCCAAATTTGAGCGCAATTGAAGGAATCGATGATTTTTTAAAATATTGAAATAAAAGCATCTGAACTCTCTCATTTCTGTTATAATGCAAGTTATAATGGATATGCCTAGACTAGAGTTTTACCCTGGTTTCACGTGAAGAAGGAAAACCACAGTACATGGGCTGAAAGGGAGCCACAGCAGCATGCCTGGTTCGAATACAACATCCTCTAACTTTTTACCTTTGTGGGGCAGGGGGTGTAAACTCACTTTTCTAACTAGTTTGGAGAAAAAAGAAAAAGAAGACTGACTTAAAAACAGATTAGATAAAATGTTCATCTTCCCATCAGCAAATATGAGTGTTGTTGAGCGCTGCTGTAGTGCTATACTCATGATAATGAGATTCATGCAATTTCCTTTCACTGTTACAGCTTTTCATTTTCATGTGATACTATACCCCTCTCAGCCCTATCAATGGCAGAGGCTGTATCAGTTTATGTACAAGTAGCAGCCTCATTTAGATGAATAAAAGTTGTTTATGTTGTTTTCCTTTTCCAGAGGGATACAGGACAAATAATTAACCCAGTGACCCCTACCCTGCTTGTTTAACATTTATGCAATTACTCCAAGCTTGTATCTGATGATTCTGTAGCCATGAAAGCTATGGCAAAGGAGAAGAATTATACTGAACGCACATAGTAAAAGCTATATGACATGGGTTTTAATGCAGGAGGTAACACAGGCAGCACTCTACACTTGTTTCCCTCTCATCCGCACCTACTTCTCTCAAGTTTTTATGAGCTGCAGGTGGCACTTTAAGACATGAATGTTGTATCTGCAAAATGGATACAAAAAGACACAAATATGCAAAAGAAAGCAGCCACTGGAACCTGTGAGTCTCACCTGTCTGTTTAGCGTTTTTAACCTTTATCTGTATTTTGAAGAAAGCCTTTGAATGTCTTTTAAATTCTTAGAACCAATTTTTTCTTCAGGTTGCAAAAACCTCCAAATATGGGTTTCTAAGCTTATAATGCTTCATGAAAACAGATTTTTTTTTCTTCTTTTTCCATGGAGGAGGTCATACAAATATGTGTATATACATCATTGCATGGAACCAAGCTGGCACCAGTTATCCTCGCAGCACCACCTGGCTGTCTAATCCAGAAGCAGTACAGCCATTTTAGCACAGACCTATACAGACCAATGAAAGGTTGTAGTGATCCTTATCAGATCAAACTTGGTACTGGGCTGACAGGTATATCCTATCTGCAGGTTACTATTGTCTACTGACTGGGACCTGAATGTAGGTCTATGCGTCATAGCTTTGCACAGATTAGGCACATCCTGAGACTGTCAGACGAGGGAGTTACACATTTATAAAAGTATTACAGGAATTTTGAAGCAGCTTGTTGTAGTGTTTCTGGATTGTTACACTGAATCATTTGGGATTTATACTGAAAGTTTGATTTCAATGATTCAGATTACTGATCAAAATATTTCTTGGAGTTGACATAAACCGTATTACTGTGTTTCCAAGCAAAATGCTCTGACAAAACAATGTCTACAATTTACTGAAAAATTCAATATGCTCTGGTATTTCCAGATAAATTAGGTAGTAATTATTTTTCCTTGAGAACACATTAAAGTTCTGAAACCATCAGCGTACTATTGATTGTGATCATTAATGGCTCCAAGGATAGAAAAAAAATGTAGCCTAGACTGAGGAAGGAAAGGAATTGAGTGCCCTTCACAGTTATTTGATTTTGTTTAGCTCTCACTTTCTCTTGAACTACAGAAATCTGGTTTTTACCCACATTTTTTTCTACATATTCACAGCCAGATTCTTGGTCTGTGTGTGCTGGTGCTACTATCACAGATGTAATGCAACCATATGCATTTTAACATTAAAAGTCAGTATAGCTGGACACCCCACTTGCTCAAATAACCTTGTTTCTTAGAGGAAGGAAGTGATCAGATTTTTCAAAATTATTCCAAGCCAAAGAAACTGCTGTGTTGGTTGGCATCACTGTCAGGTTGGACTGAATTATTTTTCATTTCCATAAATTAGAGCACTGGAGGTACTCAGTGTACTCATCTAATTCATCTTCTTGCATAACATAGGTCATATGACTTTTTTGATTTAGTTCCATTTGAATCAGACTATCTCATTTAGAAATAGCATCTGAACCTGATTTTAAAATTACCAGTGATGGCCAATCAACCAAAACACTTAGTTAGCTTTCCAGTTAAATGACCTCATTTTAATTTTATTTTGCTTTTAGGAACATCTAATATCTGATTTCAATATACCTATGATCTGCTTCCAGCCTCAAATCTTGTATTTCTGTCTGCTGGATTGAAGAACACATTATCAAAGTTTCCCCTCCCGTGTAATAAGTACAGACGTACTCTGATCAAGTTACCTTTTAAATTCCCTATTTATAAATAAAACACATAAAATTATAGATTTTACCTCCATTAAAAAAAAAAAAGTGTTCCAACCTAATTAGGTTTTGTAATTTTTCATTCATCTCTTCCTATTTTAATAACTAACCTCAAAAACTGTTCATGATAGAGCTGAACAGACTCTCCAAAGGATCTTGGGATAATCCAGGTGGTAGGAGACTGCAGGAGGTCTCTAGTCCACCTGGCTGCTTGCAGCAGGATCAGCTTGGAAGCCAGTCCACGCTGCTTAGGGCTTTATCTGGTCGGTCTCGAAAACCCCCAAGGATGGAGACTGCACAGCTTCTCTGGGCAGCCTGCTGCACTGACTGGCTGTCCTCACAGGGAAAACGTTTGTTTTATCTGGTGTGAACCTCCATTACAAAGCAGAGGGTAGCTGCCACTAAAACCACTCCTGTTTCTATTTATGCCCACTGTTCCTTGTTCCTCTGCCTGCACCAACCTGTACCAAGCTGCTAAATATTCCCAAATACACTAACAAAGATCATAGAATGGTTTGCGTTAGAAGGCACTGTTAAAGGTCATCTAGTCCACCTCCTCCCCTGCCCTGGGCAGGGACACCTCCCACTAGACCAGGCTGCTCAAAGCCCCATCCAGCCTGGCCTTGGACACCTCCAGGGATAGGGCAGCCACAGCTTCCCTGGGCAACCTGTTCCAGCGCCTCACCACCCTCACAGGAAAGAATTTCTTCCTGATAGCTAATCTGAATCTCCTCTCTTTCAGTTTAAAACTGTTACCCCTTGTCCTATCGCTACACTCCCTGATAAAGAGTCCCTCTCCACCTTTTCTGTAGGCCCACTTTAGGTACTGGAAGGGGCTATAAGGTATTTCCAGAGCCTTCTCTTCTCCAGGCTGAACAACTCCAGCTCTCTCAGCCTGTCTTCACAGGAGAGGTGCTCCAGCCCTCTCATCTTTTTTGTGGCCCTCCTCTGGACCAGCTCCAACAGGTCCATGTCCCCTCTTATGCTGGGGGAGGAGACAGGGCTCTCTGCCGGGTGGCTCCTTCTGGAAGGGCCATGGCCACCGACTGAACGACGCTGGGAGGTGGCCGGGTGACTGCCCTGCCCTACTGTGGCCCCTCCCGCTCCCCAGGCCCCGTTCCTCCGCTGCGCGGGTGGCCGCCGTTGCTCCGGCAACGCCCGGGCCTTGTCGGCGACTCTCGCGACAGCGGCGGCCGGCTCTTCCCGCGCCTGAAGAAGCCCCCGCGCGCCGGGCTGGGCCGTGCCGAGGCGGCCACCGAGCGGCTCCTGTGGGCCAGTGACCGCCGGGTTCTGTCACACCGCGCTTAAATCTCCCGCCATCGCTCCGGCAACGCCCAGGTTACAGCAGAGCTTCTGACAGGGCGTCAGGTCTGTTCGCTGCTCTTAGAGCGCGGGTGACCGGTCAAAGTACTGGAGCGCCAGGTAACTTGCAGTATCATTGGGAATAAAGCTTTTCTTTATTATTACCTCTCCTAAATGAATACGCTTTTTTTTTTTTTTAATATTAAAATACAGAATCTGCTTGTGCCCACCTTGTACCAATGGCAGACCTTGTTACTCAAAAACATGGTGGGGGTACTGTTGTATTTTCCTCCAATGGAATGACAGGAATTTTAAAACCATGAGGCAAAATAAACCAGAAAAATTATCCCTACAGTACTCTGCTGAGCCTGTTACTACTTCCCAGCCACCCTCTATTTGTAACTACATTTTGATACCCAAAATGCTTCCTGTTTGAATCCATTTCGTTTTCCTGGGATTTGATGATGTGTTCGTTCTTTAATGAAATCCCATGCGCTAATCAGTACAATTTCTACCTCCACCTACGTTCTGAATCTTCACAACCCACATCTATCCTTTGCCTTTCTGGCTTCCTTTACAGGTGCTGTTTTCACAGCGAAAGAAAGGCTAGACTATGCATTGCATGACGACCTAATGTAAGTAGAGCATCACAATTATCACATTAATGCAACAGACAGTGACTTTTCATATCCAGTTTAGCCAGTGTCTTACCAGCTATTTCTTATCAGCTCTGAGGAGGAGCACAACAGAAAAGGTAATGGGAAAGGAAGAACTGCTGAAACCACTCTGTGGTCATACTTGTAACAAGTACAATCCTCACGGAAGTTACTGAAAACTTAGCAGTCACTTGCAGCCCTTCTGCATCTCTAGTTAGGAACTGACCTATCAGAAAACTTTAAGAAACCTTATTTATTTATTAAACCTTGTTTATTTTATTTATTTATTTAAGAAACCTTGTATTTATCGGAAATATTTAAGGTTTTCTGATAAATACAAAGGAAAAAAAGAAAAGACTTGAGAGTGGGAAAAAAACTTTAACTAACCCCGAATTTTTAGATGAAGCAAGATTTCCTGTTTCAAACAAAACTGGCTTTTGCACCTTAGATGTGCTGGTGTCCACACCACTAGTAATGCTATAGTTCACTCTGTTTAAATAATGAGATACTACATACAACCATTAGCACAAAATCTTCCCTCCAAAATACAGGATTAAAAAAAAATTCACAAATCAAGTGCTGGTTACAGGTTTTTCATAATGCAATAAAACCAATTTTCTGTAAATACAGCATATGACTATGAATACTGTAACTTTGGAATTAGTTACTGTGTCACTAAACAGGACTGAAATAGAGTTATGAAGGCTAATATTTCAAACAAGCGTGATTGCAATCACATTATTTATAAGTCCATAAGAATATTTTGTGATCATTCATGCAAAACCATAAAACAGTGAGAAATATGAATGTATTAATTTTTTCACACTTCCACCATTGCCTTGAACACATGGAGGAAATATGACTTCTATGTTGCAGCGCTCATCAGTAGCATGCAGCATTCATTGCTTTGGATTGCTTGGGAGACGGAGTATCTAGGAAGTAAAATTTCTTCCATAGCATAGAAAATAGTTTACCAAGTAGTGAAGTGATTAATAGTTGAAAAGTGCAATGTACCTTTGAATGCAGTGCCTTTGAAAGCTCATCCCGGGTAAAAGAGTAGCAGTTACACTGAACTATCTGAACAAGAAACCTTAAAGGCATCTTGATATGATATCAGTATTTGTTATATTGGATTTCTCCCTGTTCTGAAATTCCATGTAGCGTCAGTAACTGGAAAGATCAGTCCCTTCTGTCGGGAAGGTTGTCTCTGGAAACATCTCTCTCCAGAGGACCAAAATATATCCTGCATGACGATACAAGAATATAAAACTCTATTGAAAATTCTGCTGTTAAACCCTGAGGCCCTTATAAACAAAACAGGAACGCACCTCTCTGGAACTCTCTACGTTACAAATATTTTAGGTCTCTGGATCCTCAGAAAACTGGTTGTGGGTTGCTCATGGTTATGCAAACATTTGAGTAGTAGCCCTGATAAGCAAGGCTCAAGTCCTTTATGTGAATATTTGTTCAGATCATGGTAATAGAAGTGGTAGTACCACAAACAAGGTATGCATAAGCCTAGAGGAACATGTATGTGCATTGTAGAAATACACGGTTCAGCTTCCTCCAACACTTTTGCCTGACTACACCTCAAAGAAGATTATTTAGTCACTCCAAGACCTTCTCAGTTTTTCCTGTGCTCTTCTGCGTGCAACATCCCAAATCTGTTATTTCTGAGATAAATATGCTCACCTGTGGCACTCAGCAGGACCAGTTTGTGATGCAATGGGTTTGTGAAGGGCAAAATTCAATGCAAAAGGTCCTGTAAGCATAGAGTCTTTCAAGATTAAATCCAGGTTTTGCTATATTACAGTTAGCCTGACTGAGCTTTTCAGTGTTATTTGACTTGAAATCTTTTGTTAGCAAGAGGTGAGGACTTCAGAATCTAATAGCATGCTTTAATCTCTATTTACTATTGATCTTTTTTAATACATCAGGCAAAAAAAAAAATATATGTATAGACTAAAGAATTTGGAAAGGTTTGATAATTTTTTACCTCTGGAAATAAAGTTTAAGGATAAGATACGATAGCTTGCACCATACCAGTAATTAAATAATAATAAGAAATACATTGCTGCAGGAAGTTAGGATTTTAAGCAGTGAAATCATTGCTTTTGCTCAAAGGTACTTAAAAGGAGTGAATGGAAATTAATCCATCATTTATAATAGAGCAGAAATGAAAGCATTCAAAGGGAAACTAATTTTAAAATTTTTAATGCTGATTTATATTTCAATTATATAATGCTTATTTACAATTATAATTATCTATGTGCTTCTAAGAAGAGTGACAGTGTAAAGGAAATGGCTTATATATATTCTTACATGAAAGCTAGAAACTAGGCATTTAAACAGAAATTCCTCTGTGATTGTGATGCGACTTCTTAAAAATGCAGCATTAGTTTATCAACATACATACATCTCCATACTCAATAAGCCAGAATCAGTGTAAAACTGTATTTTTAGAAAGAGCAGCTTTTTGCTTGCAATGTTTTTAGTTTTGAAAAACTGCATGAATTGCCAGATGCTTTTTATCTCGTCCAATATTGCCATTTAGTGAAGTTGGTGCTGTTACATAAGCACCGGATTTAACAAATTTTCTTCCCACTTTATTTCCTACTTCTCTTCTTCCCACAGAGTTTGGCAGTGTCTTTTTCAGTCTACTTTTTTTTTTTTTCCTCCTTTAACTCCCCTTTTTGGGGAGGGGAGGTGGGGTGAAGATGTCTTTTTATTTTCAAGAAAAGATTCTTTATAAATACCGCTGTGACAAATCCATTACACAGCACAGAAGCTATCAGCGTGGTGCCAAACTCTGGCTGAGAACTGAAGGTCCAAACTAGTGCTGTTCCAAAAGATCAATGGGACACACTTCTAAATGGCAAGAGTTTTAACTGGCTCTGTATACCACTAAAAGAAAATAAAAGATCAAATGGTAGGTTCTAAGACAGAAATAAATGTGTGTTTGTTTCTGCCCTTCTGGCCCGCTCTTTAAATACAGCTTAGGAAAAAAAATACATTAAGGGACAACAAAGAAAATACAAGCAGCTGAGATCTGCGTTCTTCTGATAAGCTGTACTCCGATTCACAGCAAACTTTAAACAGCATAGGTAATTAACATCACGGAAAAAAAATACCAGGGGACAGGGTAGATCTCTCCCACTTGAATTGTTTGAAACAAGACTGAATCTCTTTATTGAATTTATTTATTTATTTTTAAATTGTCAGTCCAGGAGTAAGTTATGAGATGAACTGGGGAATCAGACGCTAATATTGTCTTAGGGAAAAAGAGGTCCACTCACAATGTTAAAATCTAAATGCTCCGGTCAGGATATTTGTATTTCATAACTAATACAGTTAATTTAAAGAAGTGATACTTATTCTGAAGAAACAAATGGAAGCGTTTGGATTTAGGTATTGACCAGATATGCTGCTGAAACGCTCTCAGATATCAATCTCACTCTTCTCAGATTGTTGGCATACAATAATATATTGACTGGATTGTACTAGGCAAATTTCTTATTTCTTTCTTGGCAATATGTTTCTCAGATATCTCCCGCTGATTTTAAAATTAGATATCTATTTGAATCTCCCATATATGTTACTGGAAGAAAACTCTGATGTCTTAAACGCCTGAAAATTTTAACATCTGCTGTTTACTTGCATGCATCTTGCATTAAGGAAGAAAAAAAGTTTCACTTCAGAAGCATGGTTCTTGTGGTTTCATAGTCTTTTTAGTATAAAGAAATTGTGAGTTTTAAAGTAAAGTACAGCCACGACTTTACTTATTGAATAGGTTTCAGGGTTTTGGTGGGTTTTCTTTTTGCCAGCCCAGGTTAGTCAGATTTTATTTCACTAAGAAATAACGACAGAAAAGATTACATGTTGTTTCATCATCAGTTTTAGGGAAATAATATGGTCTGTGGTTAAAAAGCTTTTGCAAAGAAACTTCAGAAAGATGTTTCAGTATTTGATACTTCATATTTAAATACCTATGAGTGTGCCAGAGAAAAAACCCAAAGCAATAATATTTTATTTGAGATCAGCCTCTCCCTGTTGCTAGGAAAATACATTTCTAACTTCTTTCCTTATAGATTGCACACATTTGAAACTAAACAAAAGTACATAAAAGACTGAAAACTCTCCAGTATATTTTAAACATCCCAAGAGACAAATGTGAGCAAGAAAATTTATGAATATGAAGTGTTTTAGGTACAAAACAAGTGGCACAGCAAGAAGAGAATCTAGAACATCAAAAGACGATGAAACAGATTCATAATTTAAAATAGTGAGTGTATATCCTAATTCACACTTGAAAAACCCTCAAACTTTTACATAAATAATTTTCTCTTTATCTTTTATTATTATTCCTCTTTGACCTTCTAGTCAGCCCTGGAAATATCACAAAACACATTACAATAGCTACCATAAATAAAAGGTTTCTTTCTCTCCCTCCCTTCCTCAAAGCAGGAACTTTCTGGGAACAATTTAGATCCCAGAACCTCTCGCTACTTATCAGTCTTTTCAACACAAGCATGTACGTGTTCAAAGAAGCTAAGACTAACCTCTAAGTACAGCTGGAACATTTCTTTTAAATAGGGTGAGTCATATTTGGATGGTTCTGAAAAAGAGCTTTCTTTCTATGCGGTCTTAAAATGTCTCTCATATTGGCCAACAGAAAGCTTAATTTGGATTGCGAGAAACAACAAAGAGTACTTTTCCTTCTTAGGCTCTCACAGTGAAAAAGCTTTTCTCCTCTTTGGTGTCACATATCATCACCAGCTTCAGCTAGAATCTTAAAGACACATAAATCAAAAAGCTGTCACTTCTTCTAAAAACATTTGTATGTAGCGGCAATACAATTTTCATGCCTGACAACATAATGAAACACTTCTGTGTAGAAGCTGCTAGAAATGTTATTTGTTTGACTCAAGTGACCAGCAGCAGAAGTTCAAGCTCTAAGGAGCTTGTCAGGGATCTCCACTATCTCCTGCAGCTACCTCTGATCTAGAAGAGGATGAAGTAAACAATATTTCTTCTGTAAACAAGGACTATACAGGCATGGATTACTAGAGGCTCAATGTCACTTGATTAACAAGTTTACTGAAATAGTGCCCGTCAAAAATAAATCAGGTTAAAGTGTAGACACTGCTGCAGAAGTGTTTGGGAAGAGTTCCTGCTGCAAAGAGCTCATCGTGTGCGTAAAGTGAAAAGCGAGACCTTGAACGCAGGGGGGCTGTTCCTTCCCATGACCAGTTACACCAGACTAGCTTTGCAGACCCTTCCAGTGGCCTCTCGGACAAAAAAAGCCGTGGTGCTGCATGACGGGCATCACTTGGAGCTGGGAGGGGGGGAGCAATCAGCACAGCAATTTGCCAAATGTTTTCCCAGTTGCAGTGTCTGACACGTGTATGGGACCTCACCGTCATCATCAGTGCAGCATTAGGCTGAGATTTCCTAACAGCTTCAGGGAAGGGTTCATTACTGATCCAAGATAAACACTTCCCACCTTCAGTGGCCATGGGAGAGAGAAACGGGAAAACTGAAACGCAGCTCCTCATCCTATTTCAGTAGGGTGAACAAAATGGTTCCTAGGCAGATGTAGCATGTCCTTCAAGAGCTGGCAGGTCTGTTCTCAAGGGAGTATTCCCAAATGCAAAATTAGTTAGAGCACACACAGAGGCAGATCCATGTAGATGTAAAAAATCCATGAAGATGTAAAAAATGCAACCAGAAAAATCTTAGAAAGGACCTTCTATATATCAATGACAATAATAATAAAGATCTGTCTCAGATCAAGTATTTTGATCACCAGGAAAGAGGTTATTAACATGAAAACAAACGTAAAGAGGTTTGCTAAAGCTGCATCAGGCAGGAGTGGTAACAGGAATAAAATGTACGTCTGCTGTATAGCAAATGCAATAGAGATCTAAAAGATAAAAGGGAGGAAAAATTGAAAGAGTGATTTATTACCTAGTCAACTAAATTTAAATTTGCATTACTGTTAAATGCTTTTATGACTGTTCATGGACACTGAAAACTGTAATGAATGTCCCTAGACACAAAAAGCTAGAGTTAATTCATATATAAACTATTCAGATATTCTTACTGGAACTGACAAAAATTAGTGAGCTAAAGAAAAAGCACTTTGTGAGGTCAGTCAGAAATAACACAGATGAATCAGCAGCATGAGGGCTGTCTCAAGTAAGAAAGAACCAAAAGAACAGAAAGAATCTAAAGAACAAGAAGGAAATAAGTGACCTGATAAAAAGTACTGTATTTAGAGAGAAATTCAGGAGCTATCGTACCTCAAAACCTTTTTTCTTGTTTTTTTTAGAGATAATAGAGGAATGCACTATGCAAAATAAATTTCCTAAATAGCAGAATACAATACTATGATTACTGCTATTATTTATTTAGATTATAATTAGTTCATATCCAGCTATCCCGGACCGATACCCTTCAGACCCACCAGAAAGAAAACTGCCATGTTTTGTGCCAATTCAGGCTGAGAATCTGCAAGAGCAACCCTAGCTCTGATTACCTGATGTAATAGCTGGCTACCCTCTGCAGATGAACAACTATTTTCTGTCTCAATGTTTTATCCCTAACATCCTCATCCAGGCAGGTTTCATGGAATTAGGTTTCCTGCCTTTCTCAGCACACCGCTGTGACAGAAGCCTCTGCTGCCTGTCAGGTTTGGAGGCATAATGGTTAGACTGGAATTGCAGAATAACACAGCAGTAATAAAAAGCATAGAGAGCTGGTAAACCTCAGACATTAGAACTTGCCTTCAACATGTTTTTTGTTTTCATTTTAAAAGAAACCAACCCCAAACAACACACAACTTCCTCCCTAACAAACACAGCATACCCCAACAAAAACGTACCTACCTTTAAATTCATTCAGAAAAAATTCTCATGTAGCCCCATATACATCCACAAATCTAGGTTGTCTAACCAATTCAAAGCTCAAGTTTCCTTCTTAAACATGCCAACGTTATTAATAATAATTGCTTCATTAAAGACTTCAGTAATTAGCTTTGCTTATATATAATAAAAGTGTCCTCATTGAGATTTACGTATCTGCTTCTTCCCAACTTTATTGGAATTAAAGGGGGAAACTTTGTACTTCTATGAACATAATATTAACTTAACATGCACAACTAAAATTCATTAAACAACTGGAAAACATGAAGTTTTCCTGGATGTTATGGGCTACTAAAGAAATGTCTTTCAAGTCATTGTTAAAAATTTCACCTAGTATAAATAAACCACTCACACAGACAGCAACAAGACACAATCACAAAAAGCCCTGGCTGATATTCATGACGCATGGACGCAGGCTGGGCAGTGATACCAAAACCAGCACAGATACAATTGCTCATAGACCATGTCGGCGCACTCGGTGCTTCTCATTTTGAGACTGCCTGACACCTGATAATTGCTAATCAACAAATACACTTATTGCTGTCTCAGGGAACTTCGACTTCCGTGAACGTTGCTCCTTTCTGGACCTTTTGCAGGTGGCTGAGGAGAACAGCTGTTTTTTACGCAGTGTGGCAGGGAAAAAGCGAGGCGGCGGTCAGACCCGCAGCTCTGCAGAGCCTGGGCTTCTGCATCCCACTTTATTAGTCACAATCCTCATTTTGATGAAAAGCAGCTTGTTAAAGCTGCTATCGGCTGAGAAAGCAATGTGAATAGGAATAATGAAAATCCTCAGATAATTTGTCTCTTTTGTGAACTCCCTCGCTCTTCAAAAGGCCACCACCAGACACTTTCTGTATCTGAAGCTAACCGGTCCTCATAAATAAAAAAAAGACACAGAAAAATCCCAAATCTTGACAGAAAACAATCTATGAGAATGTCAGCATTAGGCTACTGTTAACATAACTGTCTCCTCTTCAAGGGTACTAATTCAAGTCCCTGTTCAATCTGGAAAAAAACCCAAAGACTTAGATCTCTCACATCGTGCACATACTTGACAATTAATCTACTTTTCCAAACACTTTTCATGCAAAAAGATAAGCTCTACTAACCAAGGGACAAGAGAGGAACATATTGGTGTATCTTTTTAAGCACTGTCAGAGAATTCATACATTAAAGGTATTACTAATATTTCAAATGAAGAAAGTCATGTTCAGCAAAATTTTTTTTTACGTCAAAATGTTATTTAAACTTAGCTTGTTTTGCTAGCAACCAAGCAGAAATGATTCTGATAAAATACTCATTCAGAAACAGCGTTACGTTGAAAGAGTGAAAGCATTAATTGAGCAACATGAATTCCCACCTATTTATAGCGATTATCTGGCAAGAAGTCAGATATGTTTTGGTTTTTTCTTTTTTTTTTTTTTTAACCAAAGAAAGCTTTATCATAATTCTAAATCCACATTCTCTTCCCAATGAAAATGAATAATTGGTGCAACTTTACAAATAAATGAAGAACCATGTTCAGGAAGAATACTGTGAGCCCTAGAAAAAGTTTGTAAAGATGTAGCTATTGCGGAGCCGAGCATGGGAGTAGCCATGTAGTGCGTGCAGCCTCAGCCACCCTACAGAACCACCTCCTGAAAAGTAAAAGGTTTAGGCAAAGTGGACTAGTAAGTTAGCATTTTGAGAACGGCAGCCATTTAGGAAATGAAGGGTCATGGCCAAGATGATGCAACTAGCCTAAAGTCAATTGTGCTTCTCCTGACCCTTTCATATGGTTTCTGATGATTTGACTCGGTGTATGTATGGTCACTCTAAAGCTGTGAGAAGTTCATTGTACACTCTATTATGCCGTGCTGAACTGCATCGTCTCTCTCTGTTTAACATTTTACATGGTTTTCCAAAAGAAATGGACGGTAACATACCACTGACTTGTAGGTTACATATTCTGCTGTATGAAACATAATGATGACTAGATAGAGTGTATTTCTACGTAGCTTTGTTAGATCTGGTATCTACTGGCACTGAATTTAGTAGTTGAGGCACAATCAGCCCAGAAAGACTGATATATGTCAGTGATTTCCACTTGTACAATGTCTTAGTTTTGGCCCTGGAGTATACTATTTTTTGCGCTGGAGTGTAACACACCGAAGTCACTAAAGATTCCAGCAGCAGCCAAAGGTAAAGCTAGTTATGCTTTTATGGCCATGCTGTTGCCATGCGTTCATGTTAGCGGTGGCTTTTAGTGAACCTACGGATTATACTGTTATTTAAAACCAACCAAAAGAAAAAACCCAAACCGAATCCGAACCCTTTCTGTTAATTACTTCAGGCCCTATACCAAGCATTTAGTAAGCAGTAACAAATTACCAAAGTGTTCTAAATACTTTAAAGCTGTAAGTGATGGCATTTACATCCACAAAAAGAGCTAGCAGATTAAAAGGATACATTTAGTTGTATTTGCAGTTGTGAACATATACTGCGTTTGACTGCCAAAATTAAGTAGACTCATCATCAGAATGTAATTCTGAAGTCAAATATTTATAAATTTTTCCCCTTCTCCCAAGGAGAAATTACTGAGAACAACTGGAATTAATGGCACAATGGTTTCTCAGGTCTTAGAAGAAAAAGGCTACTTCATTTAAATCAATCAGCAATAGATATTTTGAGCGCATAAAAAAGTTAACATCACTTTCTGATGCTCACAACTTTCTGAGGTTTAGCTGCTATACCTCTAAAAGAAATTAAAAACATTTTCATCCTTTTGCTAGACAGCACCTTCATGTGTGAAAAATTTTGGAAATGGGCAACTATATCAATAGAAACACCTCCCATCCACCCTCTTCTGTTGCCTAAATTAATTGTCAATAATAAACATATTGGGGGGGTTGCTTGTTTGTGGTGGGTTTTGTTTTGCTGTTTTGTTTTCTAAATCAGACTTTCTTTTCATATTTTTTAATTTTTTTTTTTTTAAAGTACCACTTTTTCCCTTTAGAGTTGAAACTGATTATCGATCGTTTACAGCAGAGCTATATAAACTCCTTTGGCCAACATGCATAAGGGATGGAGACCCTGTAATGCAGAGGAACAGGAATAACCTATGGGGAAGTGAAAAGACACCATCAGCCGCTATTGGTGGGTGTTGACTTCTTTGTAACACAAGACCACAGACCCAGTGGGGAGTCTCTGAGTATCTAAAGCAGCTGATGAGGTAAACACAAAATAGATCAGTGTCAGCATTCACTGGGTAGCCCTGAGTTTTGTGAACATACACCACAGGTGTGCTGCATTTTTTCAAACACACCAACCTGACCTTGTAACACCATGTCAAACAAAGCGTGCCCAAGGGCAGCGGGCTTCACTTGGGCTCTGACCTGGCCACTTCTGCAGTGCAGGTGTGCTCACACACATTCAAGTAGTGACCAGAGGGCAAAGCAGCTGTGGAGAGAATTAGGGAGCTATTTAAGCATCCTGCTTATGTAAGGATCTCCTAAGACCTTAAAAAATTGACATTCTTAAATCTTCTCTTGTTCAGGGAACATTGCGTTCCTCCATTCAGTCGTCAGCTTGTGCACAGCTTTGCGGTTTTATAGTGTAGCTGTTGAGTGCCACTCAGTTTTGGGTCTGTAATTTATACTACTGCCTTGTCAAGAGAGAGGAAAAAAAGCCCTTATATACACAGAGGTGCTCACAGACAAGTAGAAGACAACTAAGAAATCTTTATATTGTTGAAAACTAAAAAGACAGCAGCATTAACAAAGCATGTATTAAAACCCAAACAAACACTCACCCCTGTTTCTAACACATGGGAGTACAGAAAAGTTCTTTTGGTTTGTGGTTAAAATTTTCCAGGTTAAAAGCAACAGAAACAACTTTCAACTAAATTTTTGACTTCTGTGTGTTCTTAATCAATACACTTTATTAATGAAAGTTGTATTATTTCTGAGAAAATTGTCTTTAATGAATATTTAAGGATCTTGTGAGCCAATCAGAAGCAGTCCCCCTCTCTCCAAACAGTCCTCTATCTTTTGCATATATTAAGTTTTCCACTCACTGTAGGGTGTAGGGATACGTAAGCATGATACCGCCCCTTTCTAAATAATAAACAAGGTATCTCTCTCTTTCTTTCATAGACCTACACAATTTACTCATAAAAATTCTGGGCAGAAAATGGTAAATGCACAGCCCACACCAGCTTTCAAAACTGCATCTATATCCACCCATATTATCTGGATGCATCTTCCATCTCTCCTTGATAAACCAGACACATTTGGCTACTTTATTAGCAGCCTCCACAGACGTGACAGAGACTGTAAGAACAGTGCAGACTGAGTTCCCTCAAGGGCTTATCTCAAAATTTTTATCAAACATTTATCAAAGAGTAACAAAACCATATTATTAGAGAAAATTTTTCCCTTCCTCTAGACCCATCTTGATGGTTTTAACCAGTTCTATTTAGCTCTATGGGACGACTAAACAACCAAAGCTTGTTTCTCACTTTCCTCCCCTGAGGATAAAAAACAAACAAACCCCAAAAACCTCTTCAAATTTCAGTGCCTTTTTTTGAACAGCAGTAATAATAAAAACCTTTTTGTAAAGAAGAAAAAGAAAATATTCTCTCTATTGCTTTCTATTTCTCTGTTGTGATTTGTTTTGTGAAATGTTGCATTTTCCAGCACTTTGTTGACGAAATTAAGTTATCACTGTTGGAAAACAAGGACATAAAGAACTTACTGAAGTGCGATAAACTAGTTATTCAATATTTGTGAAATTCAAGGATGTGCATACATACCAAAGGAAAAATAAAGCTTTCTGTCCACAAGATTTTCTGAATCTTCACTGATAAAATGAAAACCACTGTTTATTTATTAGGTTCTATATTGTTATTAATTATATAGCTCTAGATTTATTCTATGCTATACATAGTTGAATTTTGTTAACTGAACTACACTTAAGAGGAAAAACAGATTGAGTTGGAAAAAAATTTTCTTAAAATTATTTCAAACTTTTTCAGTTTTTCTCACTACCTCTTCTTCGTGCACACATCAAAAGATGAGTATTCCCCAAGGAAAGTGGGGGTGGGAAGGAGAGATATACTATAAAATAAAGCGAGCTAAACTATAATTAAATGCAAAAGATTATTCAAGCCAAGCAGGTATCTTCCTGGAACAGAAATCCCAGTAAGCCCATTATGGAGCAAAACAATCAACAGGATGAAAATTCACTCATTTTTTAAAGGCTACAAAGAAAAGAAGAAAATCTAAAATAATTCGTAGACATCCTTGTCTATCAGTCCAATGGGTGCAAAGGCACCGCACAGAAATCGAGGCATTGTGGGAGAGTTCCTGCTTTGGGGAATTCACTAACAAACCATGCCGCCTTCTCATATAAAGCAGCTTTGAGAAAATTTGGATGAATAGCTATTTGACTCATTATTTGCTAAACAGAATGCTAGTGTGAAATAAACACCTATTCTTTTTCTTCTCATGAGTGTTTCCAGAGATAAAGTGTCCAAGAGGAGGATGATGGAAGCAGCCTGTGATGCCCATTTGACCTGACACATAGGGAATCTGAATGTTTCAATGCGTTAATAAGTAAATGCATATAAACTATTGTTGCTGTTTATGTTGCTACTTTTTAAAAGTGCTTTTTTATTCCTCCTTTCTGTGAACTATTTCAAGGGAGACTTACAGGAGCAAAACCACATCAGACTTAGTGATCAATGTAATTATACAGTATTGGATTCCACCATTCTATTTACATACTTGTCCATAAAAATGAAAGACTCATTGTAATTCCCTTCATCTAGAGGTACGGCTATAAGAACATACAATCTCTTTCTAATGGAAATCAGAATTACAATTAGATCTAATAAAAAAAAAAAGCACTAGTAGAACATTTTTTCTGCAAAAGATGCTGACACAGTAGAATCAAAAGTTCAAAAGGACACATCAATTCTGTTGACATTTTTAACACAAAACTGAGAAGGCTAGCTGGCCTGCCTGCCTGGCTGCCTGCACAGGCTTCTGCTGCCAAAGTTTGTCCTGGCCCATTGCCCCTAAAGGTCTCCCCACTTTTGCAAGAAGACAAACTTGCTGGAAATCAACTTCACCTCTGCAGGATGTCCCCCAGATCTCCAGTTGGTAACTGGGTAGTCTGCAGTTCCACTCAGACAGTCACACAAAGGAATGCATGCATTTTATATACATACACATATACACACGCACCTCCCTAGTCTCTCAAAATAAATTTTAACTTGAAGAGTTAAAAGAAACACCACATTTGGGGATAACTGGTTTTTAAATACAAATTAGTGAACTAGTTTTCTAAGATAACCTGCTATAGATTATGTTTTAAGATACTAGCAAGGAGAATGAGATCAAGGTGTCTCTTGACATTCCAGTTCAAAACTATGTTCATAATCTGGGGTAATTCTCACACTTTTTATCCCACAGGAGGATATTATCCTCTGAACTGTTGCTTAAAAATGAAATACTGGTGCCAAAGGTCTTTCCCCTCTTTGTACCTTCTGTGTTAGATTTGGTGTAATCAGAACATATCTACCAGACTAGGTAAAAAAAAGATAGCCAAAGAAAGCCACATTTTTAAAAAGCGAGTGGCTTAAAAATCAGTCGGACACTTACCTGGTTAGTGCTTCAAGGATTCAGCACCTGTACACCTGCCGAAGAAAAGCAACATTAGACACATAGGCACTACAAATAACCTAGAGCCTAAGCACAGATCTGCTGAGCGATAGGAAAACCTAAGTGTTCATTGTAGACACCTGTGGTGGTCCATGTGACTGCACCCCTCCCCCCGTACCTTGCAAGAAAAAAGTAAGCTCATTAAGGAAATGAGTTTATAGATTCATCATCTACTATTCAAAGCTAGACTCAACCAGTAATTACTTACATATAACTGTCTAAGCAGAAAATTGATTTTTTTTTTAAAATTGTAAAACCACTGTAAATATATAGCACATGAATGGTACAAAGAGTAAATAAGTCAAGCAGTCATCAAAAGATTAGTTTTACCCCCTGCTGACGTAGAGTTGTTTACTGCCCAGGTAAGTGATATGGCGCCTAATCTATCAAAGAATTATCTTGAGAACACTACTTGTGATAGTGACCAGACTGCCTTGGAAAAGCGGAAAGGAGTCTGGGAGTAAAAGCCTGAATTCTCTGGACCCAGGAGCCTTCAAAGGGAAGACTGACTATAAAAGCTAACACATCCTACTGTAAAGCCAAGATGGAAAAATGTGGGAAGCTCTAAATCTATCTGAGGATTCGCTCTTAGGGGTGCCTTTGAAAGCTGTCATTGACAGAAGCTTTTGAAAGAGACTTCTTTAATGAATGTCTCAGAAGGAGCTGTTTTTAAAATAAGATTCATAACAGGCTGCTTTGCCTGTGATGGTAATACTGCTAATATGTAAGTAGCCAAAACACCTCCAGAATCAATGCCTAACTCTCTTTTGTCATCTCTTGAAAAAAATTACAACAAAATTAAATAAATTAAAATACCCTGAAAAAAACTATGGAAACCAAGTGTTGTGTTTTACTGTTTCATATCTGTCCTCTACTTTACCAAAACCAAAAAAATGCAAAGCCAGAGAAAAATACAATCAAATATAGTGCCTCCTTCTTTCCCTCCCGAGAAGGTCTTACCAGTACAGAAGAAAATCTTTCTCTTTTGCTTTAGAGCACCTGGTTCCCACTTGCTAGCTAAAGGTAATTAGCCTTTAATTATCACCAGTTACATTTTCACCTGTAAATCACTGGAAAGTCAGACTTGCCCAATTAGCATATCCATCTCCCACCTGCAGGCAGTGAGGAAACACTTCTGCACTTCAACTGAAGGATTAACCTTTAATTTACCGACGTCTTAGCTGCATTCTCAGCCAAACCCACAAAATTAATTTTGTGCGTGTGTATGCAGATTTTGAGGTCAAATGATCTATTCTACTGGAAACTGATGTGAAGGGTTTCTATAACCTTCTACAAGTTAACCCTGGGAAAAACCTTAAAGCATTTTCACAGAAATACACATCGAAGTGAAAAAAAATGAATGGACAAACTGTCCAGTCGTTTCAGTTTTCTCTCAATAGTTTAATATTGCTAAGTGAGCTGGAGGAGATTTCTAGACATTGTTGATATATCAATGAAAATATAAAGCATGAAATTCTTGTGAATCCTCCTAAAAGTTTCTGCGATACAGGTAATGATCTCAAAGGCAGGTGGTCTGATTCTCACTCCCAAATAAACATGCTTCAGCTCACCTTTCAGCAACCAATTTGCAGCTTTTACTGGGCTTATTATAAAATTTATTCTCCAGCTTAATTTTTGCTTGCACTGCTATTTTTCATAAATATAACAAAATTATTTTTTGCATGTATACAGATTTGATGATGTAAATGTTCACAGGCTAAGGCTTTAATTGTGCAAACAAACACATCCTTATGCAGGTGGCATGTTCCAATGCCTTCAAAAGGACTAACAAGGTGTGTAAACACATCCTTAAGGTGCATATTTTCAGGAGGAAGGCAAAGAACTATGAATTACTACAGAGCAGGACATTGTGGCCAATGCCTGGAATAATATGTGTACAGCTGAAATATAAGTAACATACACCACGCTAATTTTTAATATAGGAAGTCCTAGCTTAGGAATTATTATTTTTTTACATTTAAAAAAAATAAATTGAATACTCTTCACATAAAAGGAAACAAACCATAACGTGATCACAGATAAAAAATACCTATTGTTTAAGTTAACAAAAAGAATGGAGAAAATCCTTCATCCCTGAATCTATGAACCTTAGTTGTTTTGCACAGACGAAAACCAAAAAGCCTCCTCCCAAATGTAACAGGTGAACTGAATTGCTATGGTCAATCTCCTAAAACAATAACCTTGTGCCAAAGTAATAATCCTACTTTTTGAGTATTTTTGTTTCTCGTGCACTACAATGTATCTTTATGTCACAATTTTGATTCAGATAAGACTCTGTTGACAAATCATGCACAAAATATGTATAAAATTGCTTATAAAATATGTTTATTAGATTGGCTGTAATGGGTTCAGCACAACTAGGTCACTGTATCATTTTATTATATTAATTTTATTTATAAAAAACCATAACTATAAAATAATATGGAGACAAAAATAATATAAATCACAATTTTGAAATAATATAAAAAACAAACTTAAAAACATAGTCATTCTGTGTTCTCTTTAATATGCAAATAGATTTTCCTTTGTACTACATGTAAATTACAATTTACCAGTCACAAACAAAGCCATCGGTGCTGAACAGGTATTCATGATAAAAGCTACAATTTATCACAGCTCAAATATTTCTAAACATTTTCTAAAAAGAGTTTATCTTTTTTTTCATCTGCAAACAATATTCTGTATTTTATCTCTTCATAGATGCAAAATGTTGGCTATACGTCTCTTCTGTGCTAAAGCCTTGGGACACAAGGATAAACAATAGCTCAGATACTAGTGCACCTTTTCAGCCTGCTAAATTTCTTTTTACCAGTTTACTTCAGATACATGAAATTGGATTTCTGAAGGCTTAGACAGGTATTTAACCCACAAGGCTTTGATTTCTTCTGAATTAAATTTCATATTTGGTTTCAACAAGCGATTCCATCCGTAACTTGAAAAACCCTCTTCACAGAGTTTAATCAAAACTAATTAAAAAAAAAAGTTTTCCTGCGGGAACTTAACAAGACAGTATTTTCCGCTGAAGATAATTTAATCAAATATTTCTGAGCTATATTCATCATTCCTTTCTGTCTTGCTGCATACTGATAGACAAGAGCATTCTGCCAAGATGCGTAGAATGGAATATATGTAAAATTAAAATACTTTAGAAAGGCAAAATGGCTACTTACATTGGAATGGTGGAGCCATTTTTTTCCATGGCTAATAAGCTGAAATTTGCCTTATAAGAAGATCAAACCAGAAACATTTCTGAGTTGAAATACTTACTTAAACCAATGACCATATTTTTCCCCAAATGGAGATGTAGAGATGATGCAAAAACGATAATACTGTAGCAGAGCGCTGATGTTAATGCTAGGATGATACTTCATCATGCTGCCAGATGAAGTGAGGACTGACAAAACAGTTACCCGTATATTTTGTAGATATCATAAATTTGAAACTACAATCTATAACAGGTAATTTCTGTGATAATGCCTGTGGAAAGCACGTCAGCTGTTATAGACACATCCTTGACCTACCATCACCAATGGTGGCATTAAATAATCTTACTTAATATTCAAGAAAAACACATTTGTAAGGTGTAGAATGCCAAAAGAACTCCAGTTTATTTTGGTCGGAGTCTAAATCATTCAAAGATTCAAAAAGATAGTTGTAAGACCGTACTGTAAATAGGAAAGGGGCTAGCAGTCTGAAAAATATTTTAAGGAATTCTAGAAAGCAGATACTAATTAAGCTAACATATAGAATAAAAATGAAGATCTTAGGAAAGCACTTACTGAAAAATCAATGAGAAAACACTACATATATATATTTTTTTTTTAATTTTTATTCCAATTCTTAGAGGAGAGAATTTTATTTTCAGTTCTTAGGACTTTTTAAAAAAAATTAAGCCTAAATCAAGCCATATGAAAGTTACAAAGATGTGTATTTCAAGGCTGAATGTAGTTTCAAATGTAATATAGCTATAAATCCAACCCCTAATTATTAAATTTCTAGAGTAAGAAATTCTAAATGTTTCGAAGTCTCTCATAGTCTACTGCCAGAAAGTAAATACTTAAATAATCCAGCTAATTTTCAGTTTCATATTATTCTATCTCACTTATTCCTCCTCCTTTACATTATCCACTCAGAATTTTGACATCACTCTCTAGCATTTACAGACATATATGCACTAGATACTGCTGCCATCCAGAAAACAGCAACGATACCATATATTTTAGGTAACATTGCCATGACACAGAAAAGAGGGTTATGTCTAAAAATATAAATTTACAATATATATAATTCCCTGTTACATAAGTTTGCCATACACACTTAGAGCTAGCAGACTGTCTTTTTATTTGTAGGAGAGCCATCATATTTGCCATGAAGTTTCTTCAAAGAGAAACACGACACAGTTCCTTGTCTTACCTGGATGCCATAGTAAATACATGGTATTCGAAGCACGTTTTCTATACCAAGACAGAGCATAATTATAATTCAATACATTTGGCTGGAAATCAAAACAGCTACCCCCTACCAAAAGCAAAGGCACCAAAAGCATTTGCTTTGACTTAAATGATTGCAAAATTTCAGCACATAAGACAATACATCAATTTCTTGACACTTCCTTCAAATTGGCTTTTAACGTGCAAACCCAAAGAAGGTAATTTATCTTTTCCCTTCTTTAACAATCCCTTTTTAGTTTACTATTACTAAGCTTTCATTAGAATATTCTGCATTAAATTCAATCCTTCCTCCCTAGTAAAGAATCCATAACTTTTTTGATGCAACTATACTCGTAGATGCCTAGGGTAGAGCTAAAAAACATGAAGTTCATGCTTTCAGAGTTACTTTAATTAAAGCTTATATAAAATCAGGCAAATTAAAGTAAGCTTTAATTACATATATTTTAAGTATGTACTTACTACCTTACATTGACAGTCCAATAAAAACTTTTACATGTGAATTTCTTCAATAATCAACCTTTGTAATCCTTGGCTGTCCCAAGTCATGAGCAAATCTCCAAATGTATAACCTATTAATGTTATGATATCTTAATAAAGTTGCATTTTGAGACTTTATAATTCAGTAAGTAATCAATAACGCGTGCCATTCAGGTAAGTAGCTTTTTCTCCCTGAAAATGAAGGTGAAAAGAAGTCCTCAAACAGTAAGTAAAAAAGGCTTTATCACTGTGGTGTCCGATATTAAAGGAATGATTCTGTACTACTTATTTGTGGCACAGAAACATGAATTTCTTCTCAGTGCCCAGTCATGAGAAAACACATGACTGATGCTCATGTGGACAACACATTTTCCTATCTGGAACAACTGAGATGAGCATCTGGGGTTTTATGAGTGCTCAGTAAAACCCATTATTGATGTACTTATTTTCCAGCAAAGCCTGATCTGGTTAATTGCTTCAAGCACCGAACACGGGCATCTTGGATTCTGCCTACAGCTTCACCTGCTAAATGTGCAAAGTGACCAATCATTCTTTTTCATATAGGTTAGGCACTTGTATGATTCAGTCAACATACTAAATAAAGAATAAATGATAAAATGCTCTGTAGTATGTAAAAGATGACAAATATTACCAAATCCATCAAACAATTCAGACCAGGTTCAGGAATCTTTGTGAAGGAAACATGCATCCATGCCCTTGTGCTTCTTCCTCCAAACACAGCATTCACGCATATATGAAGGTTCTTTTCCAGGACAAGCCGACTACTACAGACAATGGACAAGTATTTTATCATGGTTTCTCTTAAATGCTACAGAAAGTAAAAAGAGGCTTTTTATTCTGAGCTACTAATGCTGCACCAAAGCACATAATTGCATTCTCAGCCCAGTGAACTCAACCCAACTGTAATTAAACAAAGCTGCTAGTTATTAAATCAAGGATTCTGATTTATTGAATTTTTGTTGTTATTGGTGGTGGTAGTGGTGGTGGCTTCCCTTCTGGATATTTTATACGTTATACATGCTACTATTTGAGGATTAACCAGTAATAAAAATGCTGTAGATCATTAAGCATACTCTGCATTAAATTTTAAAGTACTATTTCCATTTACTTTGGCAAAATAATAATGAGGAATATATTGTGGATTTCATCTGAGAGTTAATAGGATCATTAAACTTGGAAAGCTCGGTATAACTGAATAAAAAATTGTTTTATTGTCATTGTAAAGGATGAAGAAAGAAAGAAACTTAATGAAAAAGATAACTAGCTGAACGTCTTTTCCCTTAAAACCATAGCTTTGCCTTTTACCTTCTCAGCTGTTTTCTCTTTGGAAGGTAACGTTGCTAATGGCATCAAGAGGCTGTGACTAGAACAGTCAGGAAAAACAAAGGATTTCCAGAAAATGATTATTATTAAATGATGACATGGGAATCATTTAGTATTTCTTTCCTCATAAACACACAACTCTTCTCGATAAGTGTGAATAGCCAGTGCTTTTCCCCACATTTGTGGAATCAGACCTGGAAAGGACACTGGTATACCTTACATCTTCTGTCCAGAGGGACAGTCACCTACATCTGTGCCATTCACAGTAATGGCTGCCTAAAAGTGAGAGCTCCACAGTAATCCCGAAGTTTCACTGCCCTTGCCTTTGGAGAATTGTGGGGTTTGTTTGTGGTTTTTTTTGTTTCGTTGGGTTTTTTGTGTTTTTTCCCCCAAATTTTCTCTTTTTTTTAATGTCTAAGCTGAATTTCTACCTGAAAATTCTTGCCTGATTCATGATGGATACAGAGTTTGTGCTATTCTGCTCTGAACAGTTTTCAAAAACATAAGTGTCCTTTACTATTTTGGAAACTGATATAATTTATCTCTAAGATTATTCCCTACTCCTCTCCTACCCCCCCAGTTTTCTTTATATTAAATAATTCAACTAATTAATTTCTGTAGGTCATGCTACCTGGAGCTCTGATTTTTTTTGTTCTTCTCCTTTGGACTTCCTCCAGTTAGCCTACATTGTACATCTATTTTAAGGTCTGAAAGGATAACAAATCTGACATCCTTTAAATTCTCATATTTTACTCAAACATTTCTTCCGGAATGACATATGCTCTTGAATTAAAAATGGGAAGAAGTGAGGTGATATTTTCCCTCAAATTTTTTGGTGACTTAAAACTTTCAAAAATGTCCATTCAGTTTTCCACCTCAGAGTGTGTAGGAACCCTCAGGTCCTATAAAAGCCTACTTCCCTATTTGCAGACAGTCATTCCATTTAATCCCCAGACTCCATCTCTCATCAGTATCCTATAAATCCTATAGGGTGGCATAGAAAGAGAGTCCTATAAGATGGCAGACTGCTCCTGTATTTCTCATTTCTCGCTTCCTTTGTTGTTTGTATCATCTTCCAGCCACAGCCTTTGTTGTGTTTGTCTCTGGCAGATTAAAGAGCTTCTTGGAACCTTTCAGCATCTTTGTCTTTCTAATACCATATTTATACATTATAATAAAGTCACTTCTCAGCTCCTTCAAAAGAGTGTACCATGAGTCTATTAAGTAGTGAAAGATTGGACCTTTCCTTTTCTTTTTCTTTTTTCCTTTCCTTTTTCTTCTTCTCCCTATAAAGTTTGCCACTTATGTTCCAATGCAGAATAAAAGCAAACGCTGCAATACTCCAGCAAAAGGGTATTTCTTACTTTTCTTAATGTTGCTATGGAACAAGAGGAACTCAAGAAGGGGAAAGAAAAGAGAGGAGCTAAGTGTCTTGCATAATATTTTTCTTCCAGAATTTATGACTGGCATTGCAGTTATCTATCAACTAAGCAGATGAGGTCTTAGCTTGAATTTTTACAGACTAAATGAAAGGGCAGAGATCTTTCTTTAACCTTTATATAAGGAACCACTGTGAATAACATAAACTGCAAAGGACTACAGAATGTCTTTTTCTGTAGAACTTGTAAATGGTAAATCTTGTAAACTGGATCCTTGGCTGTAACACAACAACTTTTCATTTTTTTAGCAAATGGGACCTAAGCCTCCATTCTTGGTAGCATATATAATTTTTTCCTTTACAAATTACAATAACATGACCATTCAGGGTAGGATTTGAAACATAGTGCACTGTATTTTATTAAAAAGGATGAGTGAATAATGACTGATGAAGTGAATAATCTTAAACTGATTTTTGTAATACACAAAACAGACACAAGTTATTACATAAAAATTAGTTCTATATTTACATAAATAATCAGACTTCTGTTTTGCTAGCTTATATGAAAATAGTCTTTTTGCCTATGAATTTAGTTTATACATGTGTTTTCTAACTAGGTGGAATTAAAAATATAGGGCATCAGTAGATTTTAAAAATGATTGAAGACTGCGTGCTATGTTTACACAATGCTACTGGTTTAACTATGTAGGACAGAATACTGAATAAAAATAGATGGTATGGAATTTAAGTACTTTTGTAGATAACAAGGAGAAATAAAAAATGCATAAGAATAAAGCTCGTGAAGGGTAAAGCATGCCAAACATAGAATTTTCTTTACGGTTTTGGACATATTCCCTAAAATAAATCTTGAAAAAAGCCATTCTAACTTTTGTTGCTGTGTTGAAAATATTAGAAAAGAAAGGACAAAACTAAACTAGTTCACGATTACTTAAAGTGTAGGCAGTCTTTCACTGTCTATCCCTTGTCATTGGGGCATTATGCAAACATACTCCTGACAAGAGGTTTCTCCTTGTTCTTGTATTAGATGTGAGCACTTTCAGAGGTCAATGGATTCACTAAAACTTGATATAGTAGACTTTAATCCAAGTAGCACAAACTGAAAAGACTCACACAGATGCTACCCACAGGTCCTGATCAGAACCACTGCTTTGAAATCGTGTCCCAGTGTTACACCTAAACTGACTGAAATACAAATGCATTTCAAAAGAATTGCTGAGAGCAGCACAACACCACCGATCTAAAATGAGGAACAAAATCATCACAGTATATTCATATAGTTATATATTAGGTATATGCAAAACTACATCAGTTTTATACATGAGAAGGAGTTACGTAGCTCAGTGTAAGGCATAAGGACTATTGTAGAGAAGTTGCTACAATAAAATTATTCATAAGAAAAGCTATATGTGCTACATGAGAGATTGTCAGTAAGCATCTATCATCTTATAAAACATGAAAATACAATTGTTATAACTGTATTAACATTGAGGAATTTTAAAGGGGCGATTTGTAGGAAAAAAGTTATTTTTGAGGGGGAACCCTCTCCTGTGAAGGGAGATAGCAGGAAATAAGAAAGGAGTAGTGTGATATTGGGGGCCTCTAGAGAAATGCTATTGACCTCACTGTGAAAGCATCTCTATTTTTGTCCACAAGAGTAGAAAAATGTAGACTGAAGTCAATAAGAGTTCACATCTAAACTGAGAAGTTAAGACGAGGTGGAAGCCAAGTATAGTTCTGTACTTGTCCTCAGCTGTAGCTGAGGATCAGAGTCCTTGGGAAGAACCACACTGCTGGACTGAATTATCCTGTCCATATCAAACCTATTCAGACTATATGAACATTAATTTCAGTCCACATTAAAACCTTAGTTTTGCTTCCTAATTCCGTTCTCAGGAACCTGAATTCCAGTTGCCTGAACTTTAGTTAACTGGGCATAAGGTTGCATAGGAAAGCATGCATGACAGGTGAATCTAGAGTTCATAAGCTGTTCTAGCATTCATCTTATGTGTTTTTTCCACTTTCTTTTTTCTATTAGAAAGAAATATTTAGTCTCATAATAATAGGACCTGAGCCAAACAGTGGTGAAGTCTTCAACAGCATGAGGGAAATTACTGAATTACTGTTCTCCTCTTTTCTCTGTGCTCACATACAAACTTATAGTACAAGAATATCACAAAATTGCTACCCGCATGGGACTCTCTTATCTTGATTATTTTTCTTACCTTCTATGTGGATTATATTCTATTCCTGCTAACTATAAATCAAGAGGAACTTTTCCCCTTTTTGCACCAGCTTTGACTTCTGCCAATTAAATGTATTTATGACATCAGCGTAACGGAGCTGACACAGCAACTGTGAGCAAATGTCAGATTTACAGCCTCTCAGCTTCCGCAAACTAGAAAAACAGATGAATTATAAGGGATGCATTTACTGCTCAATAATAAAAATAAGTTATAATTGGTCATTTGGGGAGAAAAATGGATTAGAAAGATGGAAAGTAATTTAAATAATTTTCAAATAATACACTTGTAAAATTTAACTGAGCACGAAGGTGCATCTTTATTAAATGTTGAGTCATCCACCTTTCCATGTCCCTTCAGTCAAAACAGTATCAGCACTTTGCACACCAAAAAGTCATACAATGGAACGTTAGTTTTGATACTGACACCAGGAAAAAAAAAAAAAGATAAATGTAAACATTCAGAAGCTTTTTCTCGGAGGGGTTGGAATAAGGGAAGAGGTAATCATATCTTACCACTTTCAATAATATTTTTCGTAAACATGACACACGGTTTTAAAAAAAATAGTCTACATAAGCAGCAGTTACACAAGTTATAAAACTGAAAATAAGTTAAAAAATTGGAACTATTTTCTACTTACCTTTCTTTATTGTATAATAAGTACAAAGCTAAGTATATGCTTGTCTTTCTCCAGAGAACATAATGCTTTTGGCACAAGATTTTACTCTGTAGAAATGGAAAAAATTTAGCTGTCAGAATCTTAGAAGACCAGCTTTTTGCAAGAATAAAAGGCTTTAGATTTTATATGGCATTACATTCTACGGTACTAAAAGTTCACAGACAAATTGTATTTATTTTTGGACTCATGAATATAAAAATGAAAAAGCTTTCATATTCTAAAAATCAATAACTGACTTGTTTTTATTTCTAAAAGTCACAAATTTATTAAGCAGCCTGACAGGAATTACAATACTAGATGCATGTAATTCGTTAAATATAGAAGTGCGGGTTGGAATGAAAATTTGTGCTTTGATCAACAGCAGCCCAGGTCAGCCTTGGCTTTGTCAAGCCAAGTCATTATGGTCTTCAGGGATGGAGATGCCAGAACGTCTCTGGGTTGTCCCCTCCTGTGCTGCACTATCCCCTGACTGACCAGACCAGACCAGACTAGAACAGAATAGAAAGAATATTCTTGCTGCCTGTTCCTTCATAGGAAGTGCAGCTTTCTACTGGACCCTACTCAAATTCTTGATGTGCTTCGTGAACTGGGCCCCAGTATTTCAGGTCCAACCTAAGCAGCAATACTGAGTAGAAAGTGGAGATCATTTTTTATGACCTCCTGGTCATGAATCTCCTAATTGTAGGTAGCTCAGCTTGCCTAACTGCAGCGAGAACTTACTATTGGCTCATCTCCTCTGTAGTATCCATCCCCCAGATCCTTTTCAGCAACCTGCTACTCGGTCAGTCTGGTCCCAGCCTGTATAGATGCATGGGGTTATTCCACCCATAAGAAACTCAAGAAACCTTCAAATGCACCAAATAACAAACAAACAAACCAACCAATAAATAAAATTCCATGATAAAACTACCAGCTGTACGCTACTACATTGCAGTGTACAGGACTACAGCGACAATCCATTTTCCTGTCCTGAAACCTCAATACAATAGTGGTATTGCCTTGCAAAAAACCGCAACAAACTAAACTATCATCCTTGCAAATAGAGTTCATAAAGTACATCCAAGTTCAATGTATCTAGAATTAAGGAAATGATGCCCTCACGGCACAAGTTTTGAAAACAGCTTCTTCCCTTTTTAAACAAAAAAGAACTCCACATTCCCCACTTCCACTGAGCTCTGGTTTGGATTTTCACTACAGCATGAATTTCTGGAACAAGAAAGACTCTTCAAATACCACTGAAGCCAGGCAGAAGACAGTGTAAAGCACAGAGTTACCATGCCATACTCCCACACAGATGCCATAATGCATTCTGTATCAGTTTGCATTTCTCAACAGATAAAAAGTGCTCCATGAAGTCTGCTATACGTAATCTGTGTAGAGCTTAAAAATGGCGTGTACAAAACTAGCTATGAGTACAACCAAAATATTTTTCCCAGAAGAAGCCTAGAATCCTGGTTTCAGGAACTACATCATCATCTAAAAGCATAAATACATTGATTTATCTGAACGACAATATTATAAGCTTGGATAATAATCTGGCAAATGCATCTCAATCAAGGAGCATGTAAAACTGAGCTTCAGCTAGCTTTCAGATTCACAGCTACTGTGATTTCTTAGAATGGAGACATAGCTGAAATAAAAAGTTATGACTGACACATTTTTACAGCGGAATGACCACATCAATTCACACAAAATGCACTGATACAATGGAAATCACTGTATTTAAGCAAAATATATCAATGATTACAAACCTAAACAATCGCAGAAGATGGAGGAATACAGAAAAATACTTGAAGTTGCATCAACATATACATCCTACAATGGAGTAAATATTGTAATAAAGAAAGTATGCAATATTATATAGTGAAACTTTTCATAGATAATGTAATATTAGGGAAGTAATAAAAGTGTTAATAGGGGTTGGTGTCATTAGTTCCTTTAGCTACCATGATGACAGATATGTTTGGATAAAGCGTTCCAGACTGTTGCAATAGTACCTGGTAGCAGGAGGTGAGAACAAAGCAGGGGAAGTATATAGCATCACTGAGTTAAGTTTCTACCTTACCTTCTGCAGTGCGGGTTTGGATAACCAGGACTTGTTAGATGAATGGTAACATGACACAGAAATTCTTACGCTTGGAATGCAATTGTTACCTCATTAGCAAGTAAAAATTTGATGTTAGCAGCAAGGAAACACATAGAAAGACAAATAGTATTGAATGAACAGGCGTGAGAGATTTTTCAAAGGTTTCTCTGGAGGGAAAGAATATATTCTGTGTCAGACAACTTAGGGACTCCTGTGTCAAAAACAGAGTTATGAACTACTTTTCAAGTGTGCCCAGTAATGTTGTAATCAAGTGGATAAGAATTGAAAACTACTTACCAGGAATCATCAGAAAATAAAATATTTTTTAATTTGTTTAGGGGCTTAAAGAAACTTCAAAACTGATAGCAAATTGTTAGCTATTGCAAGAATCCAACCAGCAATAAAATGAAAGAGAGACCTCCAGGGTAACTTATTTCAGACTTAAGTAAACCAAAACCCACACTACATAAAGTTCTTAAATTAGAAGATGAAAAATACCATTCAAAATCTTTGAGAAAAACAAAGTAAAAGGTCTATTGAACTAATGGCAACCACTGCGTTATTTTTTGTGGACTATTAAAGAACAAATACAAAAGTTTCATTTTAGATTTTCCTAAATCTATGTTAGTATTCAATGCCCCACCTTCACAGAAACATATAAAAAAATGAACCTCTGAAGAGTATGATTGTTTCTATTTACTGTGCTTTGGAGGATATTTGTCTTCAATTTGCTGTCACTACTCCCATGACAATACATCTATCCACACACTCAGTTGGGAAGAACCTCTATTGCCTACATTAGCATCTTGCCCCTATTTAGTAAAAGCATGGCAATCTGTTGTTCCTGCATATGTTGAGTATTTGTAGGTTTGGGTTTTGCTGTGGGTTGTGGTTTTTTTTGGTTTTTCTTATATTAAGACACGTTTTAGTGCACAATATTTTTGATGGCATCTCAAAGTGCAAACACTTTAGGGAAAAGCTGAATCTATTCATTTTTTATTGATTTGATAACCAACAACAAAACATTTTTAGACTTGAGTCGTGAGGGGCAAAGAAAGTCTGCAAAATAATCTAGCAAGCAAACTGCAAAGATTATTTCTCCTACTCCTAAAAATTGGAGGCACCTAAGAGTGTCTTCTGAGGTTTTATAATATTGGTGGAGGTAACTGTAACTTTATCATGGAATATATTACTAATTAAAGCAGGATCATAATGCTCCTTGAAAGCACCTGTTGTTTAGCTTTAAAATCTCGTTCAGTACAGAAAAGAATGACATTACATCCTCAGAGCTGATGGATTTGAAAACTGCAAATACTACTGCAGATCCATGGAGCAGGAATGGCCAGAAGTCAGAATTTATGTTCGATGGCAGTTCAGAGAAGTCATAAAAAATTTACTGTAGTTTTGTTCTGTATGTGTAGTGTATGACTGAATGACAAAGCATTAAACCGTGTCCTGGATTTGACATTTAGAGGGTCAGAAAAGGATATAGCCAAATGGGTCATGTTCAGCTCTGACCTAAAGCTTTCCTAGCAAAAAGATATCGCCATGGAAAGTGGCTGTTCACTATTCAAAGAGCTGCATAAAATAAACTGCAGTTCCTCGGCATTTAGAAAAAATACTTATGAATAGATGTTGCAAGAAAAGTGTAGGTTGTTCAGAATTTTTTCAGAATACATAATGGAGAAAAAATTAACAGTTTTTAAGCAATGGAGAATACATCTACCTTAGCCTGCTAGTATTTCTAACATTCTACCAACAGTTGTACAAAGCAGTTACCTAAAAAAGATTTACGCTGATTTTATTATTTTAAAGTATATTCACCTTTGAATCACATGAACCGCAACAGACTTCACAGAAAGTCTGTTTTATTACAAACAATGAAAAGATGAAAATTAAATGTAAGTGAACGTGATTGACAGATAGATACCAGATGACCAGAAGACTCAAGTGATGGGTATTCTAGATTTGTAAATAAAATATGCAAAGAACAACAATAACAAAAAAAAAAAAAAAACAACAAAAAGAAAAGTTCTGTTTCTGCACACAAAGTTTTAATTTATGGTATATTCATTATAGTCGGTCCATTTTTAATTCCCACTGGTTTGGGTGGTTCTTTTTTTGTTTGTTTGTTTTTCTTCTATTTGTCTTTGATCCATTTGATATGGGGGAAACAACAAATGTGGCTATAAATCTTACCTCTGCTATTTAAACCAGCTGGAGGCCCAGGTCTGACACAGTACAGGACTTCAACCCTGCTGTAAACTGCAGTCTTAGAGATGCTTCAAAATTTATTCCACTATCTGGAATCATGAAAATCCAACCATATTCATTCTTAGGCAGAAATTTTAAGAAAACTATCTATTCCACATGTGGATTATCTGGTTTAAAAAAAAAAAAAGGTTTGATTTGCAGATGAAAATAAACGGGAAGCAAACAGATTGAAAATCTAGAGCTTGGCAGGCTATAAGGATGGATGGATGCATAGTAATTAATGATTCATTGTATATCTACTTATATTTCTTTAGAAAATGTTAAACTGGTAATTATGGGGCAGATTCTGATACTTTGTTTATGTCAAATGGTGTTGCTGAGAGAACCATTGAAAAGTAATACAGTGCTTTGTTACACTTATTTATTACTATTGTAACGGCTATTATTATTACATTAAAGTTTGTAAACAAAGGCAGATTTTTAGGAGATCTTTGATGAATCTCGGAGCACAAAAAGCATTACTGAACCATCTCTAGGGATTAAGGTAGCAAATATTTTTCTTGTGAATTTCCAAATGCTTTATAAAATCATATAGATCAAAAATGTCATGAGAATACTTCTTGCTCTAGTTTGATGTCAGCCTTTGAATTCTATTCATAAAGTAGGACGCCATACAATAAGGTGGTTAACGAAACTTTGTCAATTCTTAAGAAGTTGGGAATTGATTTGATTTTTAGTCTCAGTACAAAGTACAGCTTTAATTCTGTTTTTTATTAAAATTTGTTGGTGTTTTGCTTTATCCTACTCTTGTGCCTCTCCACAGATCACAGTATCTATTTGTGTTCTTTTTATTTTAATATTTAAAACAGAAATAGCAATGGTTTTACAAGAAAGGGGGTGGTTCCCCATTTCTTCACATACTTCCCTTTCTTTTATCTTGCTTCATACAGAAGGAGATTCTATGAATTAAACAGACTGTAAAACATTGCAAAATATTTGATACATAGCACGTAACTGTAACAAGATCATCTGTAAATTCCTTGGATTCCAGGAAGGAAATGAACATTTGTACCTCACGCATCTTAGAGATAAGAGAGGAATGAAGCTTCTGAGGTTATTTTCAAGTCAGTTATTTGCAGTTCTTGGTGTTGCATGTTAATATTTTAATAGATGATAACTTATCACTACCAGACTGCAGTTGATTAGTAAGTTTTTGTACTTGTGCATTTATTTTTCTTCTGTTATCTCAAAATATCTACATGTATAGCGTGCCATCATGTATTCTGAAAGCTTCCAAAGATTGTAAACTCAGTCGAGCTCAGTTTTTAGAATTAACGGGAATTTTGTTAGCATTGTCAGAACTGTTGGTCCTTGTCTGCCTTCTGCCTCTGGCTTTGTTGTTTATGTATTACCTGTGCACTGTTAGTTCTGCTTGCCTGGTTAGTTAGTTATGCAAAAACCAGAAAAAAATAGTCTTTGCTAATATTTAAATCTTCTGCATATAAAATAAACTGTGTGCTAAGCTAGAGGTCAGTTCAATATTCACAAATGGGTTATAGCACCATTACATCTTCATGATTAAAGCCTGCTGAGATTCTACATCAGTGAGCAACATTGCTAAATTACTCAATAGCCAGTCATACTGTAGTGGCAAATTCTTGCTCCAAGTGCAAAGGTATGAATTCAGGTCAATACTTCGGTACAAAAAAAGGTAAAATCATAAAGAGATCACATCTTTCCTCTCCACATCATATCATAAAACCACTACCCATTTTCAAAAGCTGTATGCTCTTAGGAAAGAGATAAACATATATGTGTACTTGCAACATAACTATCAGACGGTGAAAAAATGAGTAATGCTAAGTAAAAAAAAAAAAAAAAAAAAAAAAGAAATTCTAGTTTGCCTTATCTTTAAGAAATTGTTTGATTTGAAGAACAGACATATTACTACTGGCAGCACTGAAAGAAATAAGTCCTTGCACTCTTCCCACCTTCTGCTTTGGTAGTGTGAAAGAAACTTAAAAGAATGACATCTCACCGAGGAAAAACCAAACAGGTGGCTGTAAAATATTTCTTTCCTGCATGGGACCAATGTTTTGTGGTACAAGACACAGCTCAAAATTCTAGGAAAAATATTCTCATGGAAATTACAATGACTAATACAAAACTCATTACTTCCCTTGCAAATACCAGTGCCTTCTCAAAGAAGACTTTCTAAAACTGTCAGCTATCTACATATACACAGAGCATGGGTTTGAGAGAATGGAAGAGACTGGAATCACAGAACGAACTTCTGGAATTTAACAGAGAGTACTGCAAAGCCTGAGCTTTATGTGCTTTTTCATCAGTTGAAATATGAAATGTTGGCTAATCTGTTACATGATAGCATGATAGATTTGGCCACCTTTTAGGTGGAAGAGATCATTTGCCATCCTGAAGCTCCATAGATGCAATAACGTGAGACTGTGCCCACGCTGAAAAGTCCAATGACGTTTCAGTGTAACTTACTATACAACATTATTTAAATAACTTCAAGATTTGGCTTACATGCTACCAGACATACATGGAAGTGAAGTAACTAAGAATCTGTCCAATCCTAACCATGCAGTCATATCCTAAGTATGAATTAATAGGAGCTAACACATTAAATTGTGTAACTGTCAGTCTATCAATTATTCTCACTCATCTAGTCTGTAAAAAAGCCATATGTATTTGCTACTATGTGCTATTTATCAATTATTATATAGTTAAAAATACTCTTAGAAGTCCAAAGTATTGCTGGCATTTTTGAGAAGAAACAGTTTCCAAAGAAATGTGCAAGAAGTTTTGTTTATACGTATGAACAATATTTGGAACTACAGGTGGCAGTCTTTTTAATGTGGTCTCAAGACTGAAAGAAAAAGGGCCAGTTAGCCTGTTTCCTTTCAATTTACATTCAAAGTCTAGACAAATATTTCATCCCTGTTCAGAGAAACAAATGCCATCGTATAATCTCTCACAAGTGGTCAACACCTTTGCAGGACTGATTGGTGAAGCTGGAAGACATCTGCTTTTCCTCCAGTGCTTCACCATCAGCAACAGCTTCACAACATCTGTTTTGCTCTTCTCCCTTTCATTTCTTCTCGTGTCTTTGCCTACTTTAAATACCCAGGGGAATGGTGCTTTAAGTCTAACCATCTGTTACCTATCCATTAAAAATAAGTACAAATAAATATTAAAGCCTTACTAAAAAGCAAGCGTGTGTCTATCTACTGATTTTCAGAGTGCATTTTTTTTAAATATTATGTAAGTGGAATGAGTGAAAAAATCACTAAGCCGTATTTTGAAGGTATTAAACATTTTAAAGTTATGTATTTAAAAACAATAGCTGTGAAAGTTAAAATTAAACACATAATTAAGGTCTGTATCCATAAAAAGCCACACAAATCTCCAAATCCTGTTGCCCATAAATAAGCATCGAAATGTTTAATGCTTAATTACCTCAACTTTTGTCACTTTATTTTTAGTCTGACTCCAGATCTCATTCTGTCTTTTCTATTTGAATAATAAGAAAGCTACTGTCAGAAGCCCGAGAAAGGTAGTTATAGGCTGTCAAGTCACTTCATTTTCTCTCAGAAAAATGAAATAGATCAATCTTTTTAGTACATAACATATTTCCTGGACCGAAACATTCATGAAGCTCTTTTTATCTGAAAATCTCTGTTGCTTCATGATGTATGGACACAAGTAGATAGAATACTCTAATAATTATATCTCAAAGCTGTGTGCAGGTATATTTTCATTTCCTGCCACTGTTTATACATTATTTTTGCTGTTACGTTCTCCCTCACAGATCACGTGCTGCATTGAAAATACAGGCTATACTGGATATCTTTTCTCAACTTTAAACTCTTTTAATCACGAGTATCAATCGAAATTAAAATTTTCCACCTCGTAAGATCTAGGTTTGACTATTATTTTTTTACATTGTCTGACAGTGATTTGTACCATGATTTCCCTTCTTTTATTCTACTGCTTGTCTTGTTTCCTCTCTTAGTTGGTATGTTGTCCTTTTTTAACCGACAGCAATGGAACTGTGATGCCTGGGGACAACAAATAAAGGATCCAACAAAGTGGGTCCTATTTAACAATTCTTCATTATTGATCATTTATTGATTTTATTGATAAAAAGTGTCTGTATTTTGTCGCACAATCTTGTACACAAGTGTTCTCAGTATTTTAATTATAGACAACATATGACCTGACAGAGAATATTTTATGCAAAATAATATAGAATAATATTTATGAATAATTAGAATGCATATTTTGCCCTAATCTCAAAAATGTTATATATTACATATTGGTGAGCTGATAGTGAAGAGAGCTAAATCTATATTTGTACTTTCTCCAGAACGGGATCTTTATTGCTTATAGATTATTCTATGGATTGAACAATCACTGTGAATAATTCAGTTTATTAGTAAATCATCTTTTCACGTGCAGAGAATTTTTTAGTATGTTTATTTGGTATATGCACAGGAAGATGTGAACTACTCTGCACAATTCTATATTAGCTTTCTATACTTATTGCATGATTAAAATACATTTGTCATTAAGGTCTTGCAGCTATAATGCAACACTTGCTTATCTATTTCTCATTTTTGGAAACACAACTAGGTCTTATGAAAAATTTTACAGCCAGTTCCAATAATTTTTCAATTTTCAATGAGAGATTTAAATAAAGTATTCACATAAAGTAATGCATATAACTTCAAAGTACCTCATTCATTTTGCCAATATTACTTCAAAACATATTGGGGAGAAATACATTGGAAAATCTTTTTATTGATAAATTGATGACATTAGATAATTTTTTCAGCTTGTTTCTGAGATAACGGTAATGGTCAGTTACTTGATGGTTCACCAAATATAACCCTGAGCTTTTCAGTGTCCTGGCATGAGTGACATTATTGCTCTTAGATGTACCTCCTTACAACTTTTGTATTATCAGTTCAAATTATGGCTGGCTTGCATTATATCTAGGTCCTGTATAGTCTGATGAAGCTAAAAAAAAAAATACGTGTACGTAATATTTAAAGCTATTTCAAGACAATTTAGTTGAGATATTACCAGAGTGCAAATAAATATTCACTAAAGAAAAAGTAAGTGATTACTATCAATCATAAATAGTGCAGCCATTTACTTGGAAACTACAGTTTGTCACTACGTAATTAATCGTCATCCTCTCCATCCATCCCTTCATCTTCAGGCATTTTTACATTGCACTGAGTTATCAGCCAGTAGATATTAAGACTATTTTGTTGCGCTTAGCTTTTATGTGTATTGGCAGTCTATTTTTTACAGCTTTTTAAACAGATGGCTTTATATCAGTAAAGCTTAACAAGACTCACAGCAAATAGAAATAAAACCTTCACTAGCAATATTGCTTTTCATTGCCCAGTTGCTGCCAACTAAGATATATTGAACCTATCTCTCATTAAAAAGCCAACAAAAAATGCAGTTTCACAATTCCTAAGTGTATACTTACCAATTTACAAGACTACAAATTCTGGGAGGCATTTTGTGAACTGTGTAGTTACAGATTTCAGTCATGAACATTTACTGTAAGAATTAACACGAAAGGGACTATTGGCGAGTTCTGCTGCCAGATTTGACTTCTGCTCTTTTGTGAATACCAATGGGAATTTTAGTTCATGTGATCTAACAGGCCGTGAGTTTTGTGTTTAGGGTATTACAGCAGATTGGAGAGGACACATCATATGCGCATTGTGTGGTATGACAGATACCAGTAATGACTGGCAACTCTGTCTCTATTCATAATTCCAGAAGCTGTGATTTTAAATAGGTTTTCAGAACTAGAAAATAAACTTTGAAAATTACGTCTATGTTTTTATTTGGTATGTGAGGTTTCCTAAAGAAATAATTTTGGGTACTACTTAAAATGCAAACATACATCCAAAACCATACATTGCACTTCTCAGACCGATCTAATACATTACACTTATCTCTTACACTCAGACAGAATCAATTCACAGTTCCTAAATCAGTAATAGATACTTTGTTTAACTTTGAAGTTCCTGATGATAATGGTTCGGCAACGCTTTTGAAAACCTACCTGTTTTTTCCTTTATGTCATTCCACTCAAATAATGCAAGGATAATTCAGAACAAAAAAAAAAAATGTGGAAACATATTAGACTGCAGTCCAACATTTTAGTAAAAATCATTAAATACCAGTGGAGAAGTGACACATATATACCCAAGATTATATAATATCAAATAGTATTGAGATAAAGGAGTGGATCCTTCAATTCTATGGTTTTATAACCATAGTCTGATATAGTTTATAACCACAGTCTGACAGGTGTTCTGTCAGACTATATGTGACCTAAAATCCGTATTATTTAACAAATGCAAACAAGATGTATTTATTTGCAGAGGTGAGAACACATGATGAGCATATATATCTGTCGCAGAGACCATACTTACAATTCATCTGAAGAAGTCTTTTTATCTGATTAACCGATAAAGATTCTTCTTAAATAAAGACTCTTCCTCTAAATTCAACATCAAAAGTTTGCAAATTATTCCTCGTGTCTCTTTGAAGATCACCTTGAAATTCTTGGGGACTTCGTGAAATATTTCCCAAGTTCTAAACATAGCTGCCAGTCAACAGTCACACACTTGCATTTGACACAGATATAAATCAAAAAAATCCTCATAAATCTCAGTGGAGTTATGCTAGATTTACACTAGCATTCCTGAGATACATGTAAGTTTGCATCTTTTCCTAAGTCTTAAAAAAAAAAAAAAAAAGGGAAGGAGAACTTTGAACATCAAAGACTTAATTTGCAGCCTCTAATTTCAGAATTGTTCAGGGAAATCAGACGATCTAGTCACAATATTGCAAAGAGGGAAACCACAGAAATTCGGGGCCCCATTACCTGACATACAGGAAAGCTATTCCTGTACTCCTCACGTGCCATGGCAATATTTGTCTGAGCAATGCAAGGGACCTTGAGAAGTAGGCCAGTTTCTAAGCACACGGAGAGTTAGTGAAGCTTTAACTAGCACAGCATTTCATTCAAGAAGTCAGCTTCAAGACTTCATTTAAAATTATCAGGGGCACATTATCTGGGAACACAACAAGAAGCAATTATTGGTTTAATTAGCCTGCATTCACCACGTTGTGCTCCTTCTCTTTGTTGGATTGCCAGGCAATTTTGTAAAATCATTAAGCAAGGGAACTATAATTCCATAATGACCTAATCTGCAGCTCCATCCTATCACACTGGAATATTTTAAAGTTATTTATGACTGTCCTCAATAAAAGCTAAGTCCATTGGGCAAGAAACACTTTGGGTCTCCAAAATTCCAAATAGCTTCCCTTATTGAAAGGTTTTTGTTGTATTCAGTAATCTATTCTCTTCTGCACTTGAAAGAGAAGTTTTGTTGTCAAAATAAATTCACGTTGCTATGGAAAGGCACAGGACACACTAAAGGATATCTTTCTCTCCCAGAAAAAAAATAATAATTAACTTATTTCATTTTCAACATAACCTTTGATACAATTGACAGGAAGAGAGATTCAGAACAGTGTAAAGCAAATAAACTCAAAACTTATTATATAGATCTTTTTACTGAGAAGGAAATTGAGTTAACAAAGTTATTTTTCTAGTTAATCGCTCAGATTTTGACAATAGGAGAGATTTAAGAATGCAATTCGCGGCATTTTATGATTTCTTATTTCTTGCTTTCATCATCATCATATCAGGTTTATGTTCTTTCACTCTACCTTCAATGGATGAGACTAGAAGAAAGGTTAGATTTATAAACTAACAATATATCTCCATAGTAATATAATATAGTATCATTGCCTTCAAAAATCCCAAAGCTTCATCATAAAGCATCCAGAAGATTGCATACGAAACATTTGGAATAAATTAAAAAGTTGAAATTATCAGGTGATGATAGCTATTTTTGAAGATACCATTTGCCTAACTAAATTGTTTCACCAGGCTAAAACAAATTTGGGTAGAAAGCTGTTTTGCTAAATAGAAAGATAGAAAAACTAATTAGGACAAAAGAAGAAGAATAAAAAGCACCTTTCATATATTTTGCTATAAAGTAGAAGCTCTTCATGATATTAAGACTTGGGAGTAGTTAACAAACAGTGAAACTGCAATGGCATTTTTCATTTTAAAGGAACTTCACTAGGAGTACGGCATTACCTACCATTTTATGAGTGAGATATGTCAAAAAGTCTGTGGCAATTTAAGAGTTATGTAAAATCTAACATCAAAAAGCAACTGAATTTCTGATTAAGGAAAGCAAAGTTAAAACAGAGAATTTTGCATTATATAAATCAAGCAAATATGATATTTATATTATTAATAAAGAGAATAACTTGATCAGAATGTTTTACTCTACTACTGGTCTCAGCATGTTGACCTGGAGCAGGCTATATCACCTAATCCTGGTAGCGTGGGACTGCTAGTATTTTAACATCCAAAGCACAAACTCCTACAAAGCAGAAAGGAAACGGGTATGTCTGAACCACCATTATGGAATTATTTAAACCTAGGAGGTCTGATTTGAGCTCATTAGGTAACACATCCAGTGTAGATAAAAGATAATGTCTTCATAAATGTGCTTAATGGATTAAGTAAAACCTACTCTCTCTGTTAGGTTTTACCTAGAGCACTTTAGCACATGAAAATGCATCAGGTTTTGTTTACACTATACACTGAAACACTGAAAATGTGTTCTTTAATACTTGGTTCTTAATATCCTAATATCGCTTCTTTTTAGCCTTGAAAATTAAATGAACATTTAGTTTAGACTCTCGTAATGGTTTACATTTTAAAGCAATGTGTGCTACTATATAATGAAATAAAGGAAACTGCTGTCTATGAAATTCCCAATAAAACAACACAGAAAAAAACCTGCAAATCACAGACCTCACCATTGCAGGAACATAAGAGAAACGAGGCACTAAAAGCACTCAAATGTAAAATAAGAATCCTGGTCAGAACAAAAATTTTTAAATGCTTATCTATGACACTTAGAGATGAAGAAAGGAAAAGAAAACTATAAAAGAAATTATACACGGTTGTACAGTTTTGCTACGCAGAATTGTAAGGCTGTTTAAATACACTCAAAGTTCATTCATGCTTTCAAAAACTGTACTGCAGTGGAAGTGCAAGAGGGAATCAGAAGCAAGAGGAACTCCAGAGAGAAGCAGGGAAATGACAGAATTGTACAAGAACAACATACAAATGTAGAAAAGATTAACTATGCTCTTCTTTCTCATGGTATAACATAAGTAAGTAGTCAGTTCTGCAGAGGTAATACCACTAAAATTTAAACAACTTATGTGGACCTTGTAATTAATGAAGTGACTGTTGGCTTTTCCATAGGTATATATTTTACAGTTACAAGCTTTGATGGATTTTTTTTTTTTTAAAGTCATTTTGCAGTATATATGCGGCTCTTTTCCTGCAGGAATTTTCTGAGCTCCAGATATAAGCTGATTTTTAGGCTGAAGTTCTTACTGTATGGAACCTATAGGACCTTTAATATCTTTGAAATTTCCACTTCCTGTCAAATCTGACAGGAATTCCTTTGGGGGCTCAGATGGTACTGGGGACATGGATGCAACGGTCGTATAGCTCTTTTTGTCTTAGGAAGTGTATTAAGCAGAAAAACGTGGTTTATGTGGTGCAGGTACAGGAGTTAGGATAATTGTCATAAAGTCTAGAAGGAAGAACACAATAAAAGTAGAGCATCTTTGCTATTTAGAGTCTTTATACTTCAATAAATCTAGAAAGCTATCTAGAATGTTCGATTGGCATGAAGAACTTTAATAAAATTTAAAAAAAAAACCCAAACAAGATTATAGATAACATTAAAGTACTTCCACAAATTTTTCATTATAAGATTACAAATCATTATATTGCATAAATTTTAACCAGTGGAACTGTTTTCTGATCCTGGATAACAATGAGCGCGAAGCCTCACATGTCTAAGGTAACTACTGCAGATGCAGAATACCACTTGGCATGGCCCCTTCAGCTCTAGTACAATTATCTCTGCACTCTGACAGTGCAACTCTACTACAAGTTGTAAACACATCTGAGACTCACAGCAAAACCTTGCTTCCCAACTTTGATTTCTACCTCTACCTTTGAGACAGAGGGAACTGATCAAAGAATAACATTATATAGTTTCCGTTTTAATACAATAACCTCAAGGCAATGTCGGTTTTCAGACTTAGCCGGTTCCACCTCACACACCATTGCACCGATCTAGGCTATGTGCTGCCTCGGTGAAGTGCTTTCGCTGTGCAGAAAGGAAGCTTTCTTTTGTTGACTTAGTCTGCTTTTTTAATCACTTTTTGCAGTTGCCCCTGCGCTGCAGTTTGGCAGACTTGGATTCGATCTCCTAAACTGTTTTTCAGTCCTCTTTTACATTGCCATGCCAAACCACAACATCTGCATCTCACGTGACCTTCTGCACTGTGCACGTACATCTTGTCAAAAGCAACTGTGACAAAGGAGAGCCTACACCAGGTGACCTGCACTTCCACATGGTGAGAGTTGGGTGATCCAACTTTTATACCTGTCATCACGGGATCCCGTACTCTTCTCAGCAGTGAGGATATTTGCTTTTTTCCCAAACAGCAGAGAGCATTGCACACTATAATCTGATTTCTTTACCTTTTATTGCCTACGTTACTTCCAGTGGAAAAAGAATAACATCCCTTGGTAAGATCTTACCGCCTTGTACCCTCAAATCAATGGGTGCGACTTTTTCCTCATGAAGAGCTTTCGGAGATGCCCTGGACATATACCACTGCCAGGGCTCACTTTGATGCTAAGGGGTTCGCAGTTATCGTTTGAAGCTCAGCCATTCTTGACACCTATCACTCACAGGAAGCCAATTTGCTGTGAGCAAGTACACCAAAGAAGCTCTGTTAGAGTTGCAAGTTCTCAATGTTGTGTTTAAAGTTGCATTTGCCTATGATCTCAAGAAATCAATGGAAGCTGCATGTCACAGTCGGGCATGCACTAGCCTTTAATTTTCAATAATTCAAATAGTATAAAGACAATTCTTAACACTGAAATCGGTAACCTGATTTTTTAGAAAGAAATATTTGCCGTGGTGTAAAAGGACTGAATTTATGATTTAAATTGACTGCTTGCACAGATGACTTTTAGATAAAGTGTGCTAAGAAGCATATTATTTCCACGCATGGCAATTTACATGTGAAATTTCCATTAGTGATAATGGCAGTGGCACGTATAAATCTCCAATTCCCTTTAACATTAATTGCAGTCATCTATGTAAGTACTTGGATTTTCAATGACATTATATCCATAGCTCTACAAAGTCAGAAGGGATCACAGCATGGAGAGGCTAAACATTAAGCACTGTCATTACTGATGGCAGGTAATAACTAAAATCTGTATCTACACCGTTGTTGAAATATAGCATCACATAACTTTGAAAAAATACTAACGAAATATGCTTGCTTAATTTACCAGACTCTTAAAGTAAAACTAGTTGACAGAATTCTGGATTAAGCTGATTATAATTTTAAGTACACTCTGCTAATACTTTGAAAGTTACTAATTTACCATTTATTTCAGTAGGTATGTGGAATTTGAATAGGTATGTAGAATCTACTTTAGACTTTTCTAAATCTTCAAGAGGTAGTGTTGGATTTCTTGTAAAAAGAAATTATTGTATTATTGTATTTCTTGGGTTTTGTGTGAACTTTCAGGGCAGCTGTTGAAAAATGTAAGTGAACCAACAGGCTAATGAGAGAGCAACTTCTGTGATTTTTGACAGAGTTCAAATAGGCTTCACATTAGATGTTAAGACATTAACCAGAAACAACTCCAAGTACATTTTAGTTCAGCAAATGCATTATTTAAACTGAATGGAACTTCAGATATTTCTGTTAACAAAATCATCAGAAGTTTGGAGTTCTTAAATTATCTGTCATGAAAAATCACTAAGGTGTATTTGGAACAAAATAAATCCAAGTTGTACATGATATCTTTACATAAATATTACGTGACACCTGATATTTGCTTATTTATCTCCAACATGCATCTTTCATTACCTTACTTAATTTTGAATCAGATAAGGAAACGACCACTACCTGATCATGATACGAACAGTAACAAAAAGTTATTGGGTTTGCATTCAGTGTCCAACAGAGTCACAAGACTTACTTAATCATCTTACTCAAATCTCTAGTAACGAACAGTGGAGGCAGAATGCTTTTACAATGCAAATAAGAATGAAATGCACATTCGTTTTATTTGCAAAAACACAGGAAAAAAAAAACAACTTCCAAAATCCTGTGGAAACCTATACTACAATAAACTGGCTTACTGCTGAGGGGTCTGCAAAAATTCTTAGAACCTGAAGGAATTTAAAGCAGTGTACCTATGACAGAAGTTATTCAAATGAAATGCTAAACAAGGTTTCTTTCAATCTTCATAATAAAATCCTCAAAGTACAAAACTGATTATATTGGGATGATCTGTGACAACAAAAATGTCAGTCATGGTGTGCTTTGGACTCAAAATAGGCCCTGTCTATACTTGTAACTAATTATCAATACTTCAATCCTGAAATACACCGTTACCAAAGCATTACCAAGATGAATTTCTTCTCATGTAAAGCTAAAGGTTTAATAGTTAATCATCCCAAATATCCCTGAAACATATCTAAGACTCATTACCTGATGGTGCCTATTTCTCCCTGTCGACTCTAAGAGGACCTTGGGCAAGTATCTTAGAATTTGACAGCAATTTTTGGATGTCAGCCACTAGGTGAGAGAACTGCCACCCTTCTTATGGAGTTAACGTCTATCAGCAGAATTATTATTTTATAAATAGTTATTCTAGTTTTCCTGGGGGATGTAAAGTCTTACCAGAGAAAGTCAGTCTGTGTTCTTTAGTTACCGTCTTTAACTACACCTGAATTTAACTTTTGCTAGCAGCTCTGCGTCGGTTGGAGATAACTCATCAGATCTCTGACAGAGCGCGCCATGCTGGCAAGTTTTTACAGTAGACCTATCTTTAGATTAGTTTTAACATTAAATTAAATTGCATCAGCCAGTCATGGTTCCCTCGAGGCTGATTTACGAAATTGGGATTACCTAAAGTACTCCTGCTACAGGTACATTTCCTGCGTCTTTCACTCTGCAGAAATACATGGAGGAGAGTGGGGACAATTTAAACATTTCATTGTAAGTGAAAGTCCTCAGCAGCCCTTTTTCAGCTGTGTACAGGCAAGCGTGGGAGAAGTGCACTGTGAACGAGGATGGCGTTAAAACACTGTATGTAACGTGGGAGGCAGCATGGTAAGATTCAGCCAGGCAACGAACCAATACCTACATCCAACTGTCCCATCAGTACATACACACAAATACAGGCCAACCAAGAAGACTCTTAAATTACAGTTTTATTAAAGTCAAATTTTGTTAATTTTGCATGAGAAAGATACAATGAAACATCCAGCTACTCTGGATGGAGCAAAGGGAGATTCAGGACTCTTTTTACCATTAATTTCCAGGAACTGTATTTTGTTTTCTCCCCTATTTCCCTCCACCTCCACATTTTTTAAAGCATTTTTAAATTTCTTCACTACCTGATGTCTAAACCTGTTTACACTTTTTTCATTACAAACACTTAAGTATTTTATCACACTCCCTTGTAAAATTACAAAGTAAAAAGGAAAGCAGTGTTCATCTGTCACTGTTCGGTTTTAGAATGCATCAATTAGTTGTGGAGTAGAGTTAATTTTATGCTGTATTTGAAAACACTACCAACAGTTACCTGTATGTTTTTCCAATGTGGCATGACACACAGATGGAGATAAATTTATATACTTGACACACTAAATTTGCTTCAGGATCCTAGCAACTGAAATGAGGCATAAGTAGGTATCTTTTATATTTTAAAAGGTAGAACTGCATTTCCTACTTTCGTAAGTTTTGCCGAGAAGGAATGTAATGCAATACACAGCCTGTGACAGAGGGGGACTGAATTTCTTCAGGGGAGAAAGCAGATAAAATCTTAAACAGATGAAATATTTCCTCCTAACTGACGAACAACTAAGACTGAAAGCGTTCTCTGTCTTCTACACAGGAAGAGACAGTAAACTACAAAATTTTTTTGACAGTGTAAATAAACCAGTACTTGGGGAAATGAAAAGGAAATATGGAATTCTAGTTTAAGTAACTGCAATGATTTTTTCCCACACTCTTTAGAATTTTTGTAAATTTCATGGAATGAATAACAACCATCTATGTCAGTTTCCACCTCATGTCTGATTGAATATTATTACAATAGTGAAAATATATGCATTTCTTCTTTATGGAAAAATTCTATTATGATTTTTCTCAACATGTTTGTCTGTTTATAAACACTAAATATTAAATACTTGTAAAGATTCATGTAAACAATCAAGCAATTAAGAAAAGAATTCCAGAAATTGCCCTGAAAAATACACAGGATGGAATCTATGAGATGATGCAAGTTCATCAACAAATATTGTATTTTTGTCTTACTCATTCATCAGGTTTCAGGAGATCTTTTTTCCTTATTCCGTAACTTAAGGGTTGAATTCTTAATGAAATGCTCTTAGCTTTTTCTAGTTGGCTTTTCTGTTAAATATCTGATCCAGAGTTTTGTATATAATTAACACATCAACTGCTCTGAGAGGCAAAGACTTTTCTTGGAAGCATAAATATTTCTTTACACGTCCAATGTTTTTAACAGGGCTTTTGGAGGATTTGCTTTGTTTTGATTTTTGTGTTTGTGTTACCATCTGCAAAATAGATGTCAATATTAGAGTTGTGAAATCCGAAATGTCTTTTGAATGACTTTCTACAGACTATGAAGAGGTCAAATGTTAAGTTAGGCCTTATCTTATAAACCATATGAAGATACTGACTTGTGTCATGCAAATTCAGAATTCGGACAGCAGAAGAAGGGATCCCCAGGAAGCAATATGGCTACATCTTTACCTAGATCTTCTGAGTTGTATTCGGTTCATTGTCTACACCATATTTTCTTAGGGTTATAAAAGAAGTGCTGCAAGTACGTCTGCAAGAAGGTTACAGTATTGCTGTAGTGTCTCTAATAGATTATTTTTATATAGACAATAATTTTGGAACACGCAAGTGCTGTGGCACTGTGAAGGCCGTTTGGAATTCAAGATGCTTCACAAACAGCAGCATTCATAAACTGTGATCTGTATCTGGTAATGTTCACCACAAATGAGCTTGCTCACTACTCTGAGTATCATGACTTTAAAGTCGCCTTCTAGCCTCTGAGGATATATATGAGATACAGCTTATTCGAAATTCAGAAATATTGCAGATGAATTACATACTCCCATAAACGCATTAACTACAACTACATATATTGCCACTATATCACATACTGAATTAAATAAATTGAGAATTTACTGCAGCTTACATAGAAATAAAAGCAGAGTCTATTAAATCAGCCATATTCCAAATCAGATACATAACCTACCTAATCAGATACTTAATATATTGTATCAAAATCACTGTACCTGCTGCATCAAATACATCACGCATTGAATGAAACATACCATCCAAAGAGCATATCGATATTAAACTAAATCATGTTGAACGGCTATGTAATTTACTAAATTAAATAAATTGGGCCAATACAGTAATCACTGAGCCTAGCATATCAGATCATAAACAAACACAAAGCTTAGATGTTTTGAAATAACATTCCCAGTTACATCTCTGTAAAGAGTTATCTTTAAAAAAGGTTTTCCAGAGTCTTGGGAAATTAATTTTTAGTCACTGAAGAAACACCTGACTAATTTAGGTATCACACTTGAACAAGAACTGCTATAATTCCTAGATATCCAATGCCTTCAAAAATTATCAAACTAATGGTAAATCAGAGATTCATAAAATTCATATTAAAAATATTCCCTGAGAAAGTCTAGAGAAGATAGCACATTTTGGCTATTTTCCCCACATCATTTCTTATAACAAAATCATAACGAAAAGCAGCAAACACCTAAGTTCAAGACAAGAAAACAAAACTCTTATTGCAGAGTTATTTTTAAGAAATAAATGACATGTTAAAGCCCAGATTGTAAGTTTAATGTGACACAGACCTGAAGTCTTTGCTAAAATAACTTTTCAAAGGCCAGGCACTAGGTACTCAAAAAATATTTATCTAAGGCTAAGTAGTAAAGCATTACACTTCCCGCATTAAATTTAATCAGAGTTCTGCCAATTAGACTGTTTTCTGTCCGGTAAGTTCATAATGTTTTATCGTAATTAATACTGTATATCATTTTATAATAAGCATTTCTGAAGACAAATCTAAATGAGTATAGACATTTTATGCTACATTCAATATTCTTCAATTATAAAATAAAGAACAGATATCGATTTGCCTATTGGCTTTTTTTTTTTTTGAATGGCTTACTTCATAGAAAAGACACGCTATGTTTCCAAATGTCGTGTCAGTACTCTTGCCGCAAAAACAAGGATGCCCCATTGCCAAGCTCTAATATACATTTGTATCCAGTTTGGAGACAAAATAAGGTTATTCATAAAGTGAATCTATGGTTTTTAAATAACTAACCCTTACAAGAACTCTGTAAAAGAACATAAAGCTAAATGAATAAATGAAGATTTATGATTAGGACAAAAATGTTTTAATGGGCATTTTTTTTGTGTTTGGTTTGATTTAGTTTTTAAGATTCTCTAAAGCCTGAAGTAAGCAACATGTCGTCACTCAAATTCATACAGAAACTCCTGCCTTTTATGAATATACTCGAAAGTCCGAGCTCATGGGAGGCCCATCCATGTAGTATTAGCAATTCAGAAATTAAGATGTTTAGCTGAGAGCTGTGGAGACCTGTTTCCTCTGCACTGCAAAGCTACAAAGTTATTCTTTTTATCACACAATAAATATTTAACCTCTGTTTTCTTTAAGTGGAACAGTTTCAGCCAAGAAACAGAAGAACGATTAGAACTTTTATCTTTTTTTTCTCATGCTCCCTCACAGTTCCTCTGATAGTTAGTATCTATGGAAAAACATAAAATCCTCTCCAACTTCTCTCAGCTCCTGAAGAGGAAACGACACTGTTGCTCATTAAACACTTTCAATGCTTACCTAAAAAATAAGGTGGTGTTCTCTGAAAGCATTAACAAATCCTGGGCTGTCAATATATGGACAGATAGCAACTTCGCAGAAACCTTTTATTCTTAATTCCCCTTGCCTGAAGAACAAGAGATCAGCTGGAGTTTTTCACCCACTAAAGCATCATCTATAACGCAAACCAGCAATCAATGCCAAAAGCAGATGTTTTATGAAAACTTCTCCTGCTTTCTCAGCTTCAGTCCCCTTAACCCACGCTGAGAAGTTAAAGTAAGAAAGAGGAACACTATTGATGTAAAGGGCAAAGCTGAGGATAAAAAAGCCGTGTCAGAATTAGAAAAGGTAAACTACTTTTTACAGAGAAACATTATATAGAGTTCTTCAATACAGTAGCTTGAACTCAACAATTCTGTAATTCTCTAAATTAGAGTGCTTTCATGCAAGGTTCAGAGTCACTGTGTTTTGAAGAAAATACATTTGAATCCTTACAGGCAATTCAACACTGCTTTAGAAAGTCACCTAGTAAAAGGTCAATTGTGTGAACACTGGCGTGTCCATAACCTTTCATTTCTAACGAAATGCTCTGCAGATTCCCAATGCAGAAACAGCTTGTATAGATCCTATAAGTTTTGTTTCCAAATCAGTCCCCACATAATACGTTTCGAGAAGCTTTTGAGTCTACTCCCCCGCCTCTTTCAGGAAAATCAGTACCCTTGGCTATCATCTTGCCTGTGCCTTAATAGCCAAGGAAGGTTATGTTTAAGTTTTGAATACAAGCCCTACTTTTCAAAATCGTATTTCTCAGCAATTAGTTTGTTGTAGGTTGATGTGTGGTGTGCAGTGTTTCAGGACATAAAAACTTTGTTGTGTTCATGTTTTTCCTAGAAATATACTGGGTATTTTTACATATAGCAGGAATAAAAATAGGGACAATCTCAAAATGCAATCCACAAAGCAGAACTGTGCGTGTAATCCTGCTGATTTTATGGGTGTTTCTTGTAGCTCGGAGGCCCCATTCATGTGGATCTCACTGAAGGCGTGGTGCCATCATTAATTGCAGCTGCAATTGAGTGAAAGACTTAATTGCTTTGCCTTATTAGTAGTTTGGATTCAAAGGAATTTATCCGTTGCTTTTTACATTAGATGGATGCTAGTAACCTGGAAAAAGGCAAATATTCAGACACTGACTAAAGGCAGGACGCAGGAAGCAGTTTTGCAACAGGATCATACTTTGTAAGTAAAATATGACTTAGATGGGACAAAAGTTCGTCAAGAAGCCATGTTAGTTCACAAAGTGTTAAGTGTCTAAGAGCGTGATTTAGCTGATAAATCTGTTCCCTCTTCATGCCAGATTACCAAGAAAAGGATCAAAAAGGAGAGGAGGGACAGGAAATTCTTGATAAGGATTCTGTAACTTTGGCATATGCTTATGCATCAGGAAAAGGGCTATGCGATACAACCATAATGGGAAGTTCATGCCCAGGTTACAAGGAAATATGAAGACTAAAACCTGGATTTCTTTTACACAAATTGTAAGCTGTAACCAAACACACCCCACCACAAATTGAATGCATGAAAATGCCCTGCTTACTGATAAAGTGTGTCAACCATCTCAAAAGTTCTAAAAATATGTAGAAACTCTATAATATATATCTATAATATTATATGTCATTGCCAGTAAAACATATGAGAAAAACCTCAAGGATCCAGTGAGAGTTATAAAAGGAAGAATACAGGATATTATCTGTCTTTGCAATATTTTAAGACATATGGCCTGCCTGATTGATTTTATTTTAAGCCGACCTGGAAAAAAAAGAAAAAGATATTCCATAGGGAGCCATTAAAACTGTAACTTAAATAATCCAATCATATCTTTATCTTATACATATACCTATATATAATCTACATAGATATATGTATCTACTTAGTTATATATAGATATATACATATTATTTAAGGTAAGACTTGGGAAGGCCAAATTCTTTCCTTTGTTAAGCATAAAGCAAAAGCAGAATTTGTATCAGAAAATTATAACTGGCCTTTAATTTTCATAGAAACTTCATTTGAATCCGATAATTTCACTTCGCTATGGCGAGGTTTCACGCTGGCAGCATACGCCCACCCTGGGAGGGGCAGAGGACCGGTCTTTGGGCTGGGGAGGGCCCACGTACCCAGGCAGTACCACGCAGCATTTCACACAGCGACTTAGAGGCATCCTCTGATATCGAACACTTTCAGACCGAAATAAAGCGTTATTTCCTCCTCTGCCTGAGCATCAGCCCTGGCTGGAGCCGCCCGCTTGTAGCCAGGAGCTGCAACCTACCTGTCAAGCACAGCACCGGGAGCTGCTCTCCAAATCATGCATTTTAAAATATTTTGTGGTCTGCTTTTTTCACGCTTACAGGAATTATGAGATAGAGTCTATCTACTAATCTATCTAACTTGTTAGGTTAACGGTTGGACTCGCTGATCTTAAAAGTCTTTTCCAACCTAAATGATTCTGTGATTCTACTTAGCTCACAAAAATAGGATTACAAAATACAGCAAAGAAAAATTAACGTTAAAAAAATAACTTGACTTTTTGACTTTCCCCATAGAAATAATTTGAGTCATTTTTAATTTCATCCAGGCTGAACAGATAGCATACTAGGTAGTCAAGTGCTGTATTACAGCAGTCTAGAAAAAAATGCAGACCTACATTTTACATCTTTTTTTTTTTTTTCCCCCTCCCTTTTTTAGACTACATATTCAAGACGCTTCAGATTGGACATTAGGGCATCAATACTTTTTGCTGGAGTGGTGTTTGATAGCAGCGTATTGTACTTTTAGGTTGGTGACATGGGTCACAAAAAATAATCCTAAACCATACATAAATAAAAGAAAACATTATAAATATTATTCAAAAATAGACATACATTTTAATAAGCAGCTAATCAAAACTGGTTGTAAGGCATTTTGCAGACCCTTTGGGAAAGATGAAGCACGGTTCATTAAAACAGGATGGGGAAAAAAAAAAAAATCTGTATTTAAATCTGTTTGATGCCAAGGGTTTAATCACAGAGGAGAGCCCCTTCTTACTGTATGAAAACGTTAGGAAAATAAAGGAATATACAAAAAAAATAATTTGGTCTCCAGATACATATTTTTCTATTAAGACATGCATGAATATATCTTTCTATATTTAACCACCCCATGATCTGCTTTTACTGTTTGAAACAGCTGCATCATCTGCTTTATAGAATTAATAAAAAAAGGAAAGAAAAAAATTATTATAACGTACATACTGAGTTTTGGGAATAAAAGCTTCTGTGTATGGAAATAACATGCAGGCACACAGAAATACTTTTATTCCATTAAAATGAAATTTTCACATTTTACTCCTGAACCCCTGGAAGGGCAGGGAAAGAGATGGTCAATATTTCAGCCCCAATTAGATATCTGTAGAAAAACTTGAGGCAAAATTGATTCTTATCACAAAATGGGGAATAAGGCATGATTGAAATGCATTTTATATAGAATATCAGACATCTCTACATGGAGATGGTTTTAAGCAATTAGGCTCAAGTGCTGCTATCACCTACCACAAATTTTCTTTATATCTCATCACCTTGTCTATGTCTCTTTTCTGTTCTTCCTCTGCTATAAACTGTTGATGAGTCTTACCAGCGGTCTTTAAAAATGGAATAAATTTATGCAAAGTGGTTTGAATAAGTTCTTAGCAAAATGATACAGGCTGTGAGGGGAACCCTAACCTCCGGGCTGAGAAATGGTACTTGTAAGCAGGTGAGTCATTACCTGTGAGAAATGAAATGGCAGCAGCTGTTTGGGGAACTTTCACATGAAAAAAAACAACCCAAGATCTGGAGCTCTTCCAGGTCAGGATGCACAAGCTGGCTACTTTTCTGTTTACTTCCCACAGAGTGCCAAGATTAAGGCTCATTCCTTGGAGATTTAGCATAAATACTTATCAGCACTCTTTGCTGAAGTTCTCCAGGGCTTTGTGTGGGATTTTCTTGTTTTGACTTAGAGTATCACATGTAAATTCATTCTCGTTTCCTTGAACATCCTTGTTTATACTGATAGTGCTAAGCAAGGTTTTATACATCTCTCTCAATTCCTGATAAATTACATTTTATTGTGATAAGCGGGAGACCACTAAGCCTCCTTAGTAGTAATTTTTTTCTTTTCTTTTTTTTTTTTTTTTTTTTTTTTAACTGTCATGCATTACATTTAAAAACAGGGTGAAGCACGTGGCTCATTGTTAACACCTGAAAAAGCACAAGAAGTACCATTTAAAAACTGAAGCTCTGTTAAAGCAAACAAGCTACTAAAACAAAGGACTCGAGAAATCTGCTGTAGGAATTCTGGGGAACAAAAGGCATGGCTGAAACTAGAGAAGGAGACAGTCAAATTCCTCTCTCACTCATCATGTAGGCTCATGTGCAAAGCACCAGACAGGTTCATGAGAGCCTGGATTGTAACTCTTGCTTTGGCATTGACTTTCCTTGTGATGCTGGGTAACCTCTTTATGCCTCAGCTACAAATGTATCCTCCTCTTGTAAAACGCTTTAAAAAGTACAGTGAAAATTAAAATATAATTATTGTTATTATTAATTTTATTTCCTTTACTAGGCACCTCTAAGAGACAAAGAAATGAGAGGAATATTTCGTTTCCTGGTTTTCTGGTTTCCCTCCTGAGAACTCAAAGCATGAGGCATGGGGCTGAAAAGTCATAACCATTATCTTCTGATCCTTCTTGGAGTAGGATCTGTACCAAAAAAACCTTGACTGGATATAAAAAAATATGTGAGGGGAATTTTTCTCTTCTGTTAAAAGAAAAAAAAGCTTGGTGTTTGTCTGACTTATTTCCTACTATTGAGAAAACTGTACGTAGAAGAAAATAAATTTCTTCTGAACATTATTAACTGCTAGATTTCTCCTATGTTCATCACAAATGCCCCGTTATGAATCATCCCAATTCTCAACTGCATCATTCTCCCATTTCATGGAAAGATTCTGTAAGAGACATACCATAAATTCCCTGATGAGGGCAGAAGACCCTCCAAGCATTCAATGGAATGCCTCAAACACTCACAAGGAAGCAAATAATGCAGGCCTGGCCTTCAAAGAACTGATAAGGCTCACGTTTCTGGTGCCTGAAAGCATGTCTTGTGAAGACAAGATAGTTCTGCCACTCGTGGTGAGCTTGCTAGTTCTCAGTTCTCAAGGCCATTGTGTCTGATGAGTGACCTTTGCTTCATAATCTGTGAAATGCATATGAAAGTGCACATCCCTGCATATGCTAATGAAGATTATAGAGATCCCGCTAAACATGTATGACTGTGGCTCTCATCTCTCCACCCAAATCATGCTACATGTCACCTCGGAGAAGGGAAAAACCTGAGGCAAGGCCGTCCTTGGCAAGGGAGGTGGACTGTGCTAATTCAGCAAACTTAAAAGGGCAAGATAAGTGCCCCTGAGGGGGAACAAAGAAGAAACAAAAGAAGAAGATTGTGCCTGGGAAGATTCTTCCGAAGAAAGAAGACGGTACCTGGGAAGATTTTTCCAAGAAAGAAGAAGATTATGCCTGGGAAGATTCCCTGAAAAGGATGCTGGAACCAGGACCAGTGATCTTTTTCTCTCTTTTTCTCCATCTTTTCCTTTCTCTATCCCTCATTTTCTCTTTTCTCTTAGAATTGTTAAGTAATGGTTAGAGTTGTTAAGTAACTATCTTAAGTACAACCTTAAATACCGTTTGCCATAAGTTGTCCTATACCTGTTGTTAAGTAACACAATGCATACCTCACCATTTGCCGTAATTTGTTATATACTTCACCAATTATCGTGGATTTGTTAAGACCTATACTAACCATTTTGGGAAGCTAATAAATGTTTCTACGTGGACCTTGAGATTTATCTCACCATAGTCTGCGCCGTTGGGAATTTACGAATCTGAAGTCACTTACCCCCTCCTCTTTCCTGAGAATGGGATGTGACAGATGCCTAAAGAGAGAAGTAACCTCTTCTACATGTTTACACAGAAAAAAATTAATCTAAACCAAGGGTGTGACACACAGAAAACACATTGAATTTCTTGGCATTTGATTTTCATTCAGACACATCTGCCTACGAAAAGAGTTGTCAGCTGCTAGTTGACAGTGGGGAATGATTTCAGAAGTCTCTGTCTAAATCTTCACTGGCATTTTCCACCAAACTTTTCCATAAGAGTTTGAAATGCATCACCCTGTTATTTAATCCTGATTCTCCCAAAAATATCTCCAAAGAATTTACTTATTAGCATTTGAAAGAAACTGTTACCTTAAAAGAAACCTTTACAGCCAGAATTTTGAAAATGCATAACACATCTTCCTTGGAAGATTCACTTCTACCACAAAGATGAGTAGATAGTGCGTATTTCACTGGGAACGTTAAAGTCCTTCCCTTGGTATTTCCAGACATTGGAGGCAGTAAGGATAGATAATGACAGTTGTCTTTCTTGCAGTGCCTACAGTTTTTCTTCAGTTTGATAGAACAAATTCTTCTGACCCCTTCTAGTTTCTCTGTACTGAAGAGGATGCAGAGAGATAGGAAGAATTGCCCTCTATAAAATACTAATCGTTATAAGGGTGAATTAAGTTGAAATTGAAGTCTGAGTTGCTCAAAATGTGCAAGACATAAAAGAAACGTATTTTTGAATATCTGGAAATGACAAAAAAAAACATGGGCTGAAAATTAATTTTGTGTTAAATAAGAGAGCTGGAGCAGCCTAATAAATAGGAATCAAATAAAGCAAGGAACAGGACACATGCATGCATCTATTGTTAAAAACAGAATACCTGCTAAACTGTTTGGAATTAAGATCGCCAAAAGCTGTTTGGAATGACACAGTAAGGTGTCATGACAATTCCCATTATTGTTTCTTCAGATGCCATAGGCAATATAAAAGCAGACAGTATTTAAACGTGTAGGTTTAACTTTCTAAAGCACTCATATTAGAAATCCTGCAATCATTATAAATATACAATTTTTTTATTTATATCTTCTATTTTACGACAAAGCCCAAAATAATGAAAGACAATGATTGTCTTTTCCATTGCAGTGTAACCCCCTATACACAATGACACATGTGCACTTATTTACGGGGTTTACTACCAAAAAAGATTGAAAATGGCCAAAGCATATCAGATGTCTCTGTCTTTATTCACAAGTCTGAAAGATATTTAGGCTTTTATGTATCAAGTCCACTCCAGAAGACTGGAGCTGAAGCAAACAAAAAGTTCACATGCGAGCACAGCATGCAATACTTTCTCTTCTGGTAAAATAACTCTACGGAAAAAATTACTTTTTCTAAATAATTCCCTTTCAGTATTAGAATTTATAAAACCATTTGCTCCCCAGACAATGCTATTCCCTACATACTGAGCCTTTGGGGGACATTCTGACAACATTTGTGTTGAGAAAGTGGAAACTATTCCAGGCTCTGGCTGCTAGTGCAGACCCCATTGCAACACTTCAGCTTCTTACTGAGGCAAGACGCAGAAGTACACCTCCTTTGTCTATGACCTTGCTTCCCAGATAAGAAAATCAGGCACAGAAGGAGAAATGATGTTAAAAATAGCAGCCAATTAGCCAAAAAATTTAAGTTCATATTGGAGCTGAGAAAAAGTGTTACCAAATCTTTTCTTTCTTTGAAAAAGCATAGCTTTCTAAAGGCAAAAATTAAATGTTAAATTGAAATACGAGGATTTAAATGTGTTTTTTTCTTCCACAATTTTACATAAAAACAAAATCTAATTTTACATAAACGTGTTTCAAATAGCTCTTTATAAATATTTGTTTTATAGAAACACAAGCAAGATTCTGTGCCTTCTCCCATTTTCAGGATGGATTTTTTTGTTTGTTTTTATAAGCTGTACATATATGACTATCTAGTAAAGGAATGATGAACACTGAAAAGCACCGTGTCTAGTTCAGGCCGCCAAAGAGGGAGAATTTCTTTCGTTCATGGAGCTGTGGCAAAAGCTTCATAAGCCCAACATTGGCAATGTTCTGGAGATGAGTCTCTAACAAATAGTAAAGAAAAATAAGGAAGAGTAAAGAAGAAATTGTGCTAAACTCTAGCAGGGGTAAAATCTGAACTGGGACAGGGGCATGAAATCTTTGAAACCTTCTAAGCTGATCTACATTTTACATGTTCTTGCACGCAAACAACACCAAACATTTTCTATTCCCAATGTCCTCTGTAAAGCTGATGAACTGCAGATTTTTTTGATGTGCTCTAGCAAAATGTGATTAAAATTAACATTAGGTAAGCGACTTAAACCTGTCAGGAAATCAGGAGGGAGCAGAAGGGATTTCTGAGAGAAGAAAAAGCTGAAGATTTTTATTTTAGTGTGGTTCACCTTAACGGATTAGCTTTTTCCCTTGTTTGACTGTACCGCTGTCAGAGATGCAGTGAACTGCTGCTCCTGTGTACTTAATAAACTTCCGATGTGTTCCAAAGACCCACTGAAAAAAAAAATGTTCTTTTTCCATCAATCCAAAGAGGTTTTTAAAGACCTGTATCATTAGGGGAAGTCACAGTTTTCTGCGTATTGCTCAGAAATGGACGTTTTAACTGGATGACAGCTGAACTCCCAAATATTTGGATAGGACCAGTTTATCCTGTAGTTTGTAATAACTTGCTTGGTACTCTTTTGTGTTTGCGTGTGTGTGTGTGTATATATATACACACACACATATAAATGTCTAAAACTTCTGAAGAGTAGTAATCGCCAAACTCTTAAAGAAACAGCTATATATCACGCAAAAGGAGTGCTTGTATATTTATGTGAACATCTCCCTATTACTACTGTTTCTCTTTCCTACGGAGTGTCCTCCTGTTATAAATGATGCGCTTGTTTATACCTAAGATAAATAAGTAGCACACATTTTGCATATAGTAAGTTGCATTTGCAATGTAAATTAATAACACAGCCATCATGGAAATAAGTACCAACTATTCAGGTGACAAAGAAAATGCACTTTTCAGCTGATTCAGCTCCCACCATGCCTTTTGTTAACTTTCCCTTCAAGAGTCCAGTCATCAAATTGACACTTGCCTGTTCATTTGATTCACCCCTGGGCTCATTTGTGAGAAAATTAAACAGGAACAGTCTTATGTAAAAAATGTTATAAGGTTACCTTACTCTTTGGTTTAACTGTTGGCAAGGAGAAAGCTTTGCCTCCTCAAGTACTCCCGTTCCCAGGAGGACCATTAACACACAAGTCCATTCACGCAGGAGGCTTCTGCAATGGTTTGTGTCCTTTGACTCCCTGCCAGTATCGACCCAGTCCCGCTGAAAGGAGTTTCTTCTGGTACAGGGCCCAACTAATTTCCATTCCCATTCAGCTCATTCATTTCATGGCTCTTGAGGCAGAGCCTCACGCCTACGCTTTGTCTCTGCCCTGACTATGAGGACTCGGCAATTAGCAAGGATCTATCACAACGTTAAGAGTGGGAAGCAGAAGTCAGAGGGAGAGCTGCGGAGAGCTCAGAGGCCTGCCATCACCCTTACAAACAATTAATTTTTTAAGTATGAAGAGTGGCCATGGCCGTGATGAAATACATTACTGGTCTACACCCATAAATGCTATATATTTGAATGTGCACACACCCAAGTTCTGTCACTTATCGCTAGTTCCTTCAGTGGTAGTGACAAATTATTTCAGAGTAGTATCTTTTTATATGTATTCCAGAAGGTCTGTATGGAAATTAATTTGTTTCCACAGGGAAGCGGAAAATGTAACACTTCTTTTATGGAATAAGCTTACTAAAAGTTGGCTCTTTTATTACTGACTTTCTCTGTAGCCCAGAACAGTATGTGGTATTTATTGATAAACGTGGTGAAAAAGTGAACAATTGCCACTAAGGATAACCTTCTCTGGTCACAAAGTTGTTCCTATTTCTTTTATAAGACAAATAAAGATTGTTCAAACTCTCCAAAAAAACAAATTTTCACAAAGCTAGTGAAAGTAAGGTCACACATTTACTTTTGTTCCACTGTTGTGTAGAAGTTTTAGCAGGGTCATTACCTCAGTCTACGGAGAAAAGGCTTCACTTGCAGAGGCTGGTTCTGAATGGAAACAGTTTAATTTGAGGGATGTAGCACAGTATTTGGTATTATTAGGATTGATCTTCTCTGTAGATATCAATAACCTTGATTTGAGAAATGTGTTGAACTATGATGAAACCTAAAACAGAAGAAGACAATCGATACGAAAGGGAGAAAACAAAACATATAAATAAATAAATATAATACATTGAAGAAAGCAGAAGCATGGGGAGCTGTATGCTTTATATGAGTTTTATACAACAGCGTTAAATATTTTGGATACACTTTGCTGTTAAACAAGGTTAGAAATTTGGTGTTTCTTCTGGCAAAGACGTCTTTTTATTTGTACTAGCAAACAGAAGTCAAAAGCAAAATAAACGACAGTGTCTGGACTGGCTTGTTGGATTCCAAAAATATTCCCTTAATTCAGTGTCTTTTGATATAAATGCCAGGAAAGACAATTACACTGTTATTGCAGGCCCCATTTAATTTCTCCAGCAAAACCTGTATTTATTTGCAGCCTTCTTATTTTGTTGCTTTCTGTCCCCATCCCTAGTTGAATATAACCTGTTCTACTTTTGACGAATGTTAGGACATTTGATAGCTATCAGTGAGGCATTTGTGCTTCCTTCAGAGTTTAAAAACAAACACACTGATTGTCTTCTCCATTTCTAACCGCAAAAGAAAACAGTGATTGATACATATTTAAAGTACTAACCTTTTCTGCCAGATAGTATAGATATATTTCAAATTGACATGTTAAGGTTGCTGGAAAATGTTAAAGAGAGTTTTGTCTATCAAGATTTTCAGGACAAGAGCATTCAGCACAGAATACCACATGAAGAAAACTTCACTGCGTTTTGTTTCAGTAGTATGAATCGTTTACAAAATCAAAGTTTTAATTACCTTTGAGATACACAGTACTGATTTTGCAGATCTCTCCCTGTTTTCATCACAGCAGGAGGAGGTGAAACGGCCTAATAAAGACAGGTAAGCATAATTGTTCATTACACATTCAAGAAGACTTCGAGAGGGGATTTCATTTGCTGTGGAAAAGTTGAGACAAGCTTATGCTACAAGACAAGCTTGTAATAATAATTCTCTCACGTCTTGAAGCAGCGGTATGAAAGGCGAAGACACTCTAAGGTAGTGCTCCCCTAAACCCTGGCTTCCAGGCAGTGTGTTATCAGACCCCTCTGGTGTGGCTCCCAGGTAAAGAACATTAAAAGAATTAAGACTGAGACTGACAGGGAGAACAAAGAATGATACTGATGTCAGCGTGACGCTTGCTGAATATTGTTAAACAATAATATTGTTAAACAATAATATGAGAAGCTTGGGAGTTGGGAGAAGCTTGGGCAAAAAAGGTGTTTGTTTGGGTTTTTTTTCTAGTATATTTGTGAATTGTAAAAAAGTTATCTATTAACAAAAGTAAACTAAAGAAAGACATTTCAGAATAATACATGGAAATGCTGCACTGGTATCAGATCAGATCTTTTTATGCAGAAATCATACGAAAATCCAAAACACTATAAAAAAAAAGTAATAAAACGAGTACTCAGTGGACTCAAAGAAATATATGTTTAAAGACATTAATAAATACAACCTCAAAGAGCAATCTCTTGAGAAAAGGCATCAGTCAGTTTTGTAAGAAAATAATTCATTTTCTTCTGGAAGAAATGGACAATTCAACTCTTAATTAACAGCATTAACTCGAAGTATTAAGAAAGAACAGAGAACAAGAACTGAAATGGAATCATTATGTCTATAGAAGAAGATTAGAAGCCAAAGTATTAGAAATTTGTAAGACAAATTTGCAATGTATGATGATCAGAGTATATTTGGAAGAAAAGGGGAGAACAGAGCTGGAAAGGGAAATGGAATATTTATGGAATGATAGAACAATGAACTTAAATGGAACAAAATAATCAGCCCAGTCAGTGGTCTGCTAAATTTAACTCTGAGTGGAATCCTTTTCATTTATATTCATGGTCTTTCAGACTTTATTTATTGGTACCGTAACATGTTTCAGGCTATCACCCTAAAAATGAGGTGAAGAAAGAGTAAATCTAATAAGAACAAATATAAAAGATAGTGGATGTCAAGCATCTAGTGCAACTAAAGGACTGTTAAATAGGGACTAAATGGATAACATAAGAGTGATGCATGGGTTTGATGGCTGGCACAATCATAGGATTTTATATGGAAATAGGTTTCAGGCAACCACCCTGAGCTGATCTGTCCTGGATACTGCGTGAAGTTCATACTCATACTAGCCAGTGACCAGACCTAGGACACGGACTGTTGCTGTGCACTGGAAAACAAATGACACTGAAACTGTGAAAATACTCTCTAGCAGAAAATTCACTCCTTTCAACTAGCATTCTCCCAAACAGTTCCTGGCCCCGTTTCAGGAGCCTGAATAATACCGGCTCCATACCCACTGTCAGTTTGCATGTAGTTATTTGGGTTTGGCAGCTGGCACCTCCATGCCACATTAGCTTCAGTACCTGGGAGGGGATCCTGGACTTGTTAGCACAAATGTAGCCTGAGAGGCTGACTCCAGAATATACAGCAGCAGCATTTACGCTGTTATGTGTCTCTCCTCTTCCTCCATCAAGCTGGGACTCAGCTACAACTTTGTACTACTAGACAACAGTGAAAGGAACAGGTTTCCTCTGACGCACTAAGTATCTTTTATTTCCTGTTCTCCTTCACATTGATCGATGTTAATTCTAAAATTTTCCTAATGTACTCTTTTAAAGCAGTAAAAGAAAAAAAAGAGTTTAATAAAACTGTTCCTTCATATAAATTGTGCAGTTCTAGTACTTCATTAAAACCCAAACCTGCCTGTGCACAGGAAAGGTGGTAGCATTTGGATTCTGAGCCAAGGTGACAACTGCAATGGCAATTTTAGTATATTAAAAAAGGTCACAGTGGTGTCCATAATGTGTGATGCTACAATGATCATTATTAAAACATCCCACTTTTGCCCACAGACATTTTTGCCTAGGGACATTATTGTAGGATTCTCTCTCCTTATACACCATTAGGTATTGCTGGCAATTCATAAAGCTGAGAATAATTAGGCAGTATAAAAACAACAATAAGACATAACAGAGATATCACATCTATTTGATAATCCATACAGGACCATCAATCTGTTGTCGTAGAAGTTATAACTTTATTCAGCCACATCTTTCATTTTTAGATCCTTAGAACAGAATTAAAGCTCTCACTATACTACATCCTCAACAGATCAGGTAAAGCAATCTACTGCAATACACAGCTGCTTTCCTGTCAATGGCAGCGGGGAAATGCTCGCCTTGTCTTATTTGCTCACCTATCCTACTCCTTCTCTTTTTTCTTTCCTTTCTTCTCTTTCCCAGACCAGAAAGTATACTCACACTTGTGATGGTAGCTATTGCTTCTCACTGGTGACTGTGAAATATTGAAAGCAGAAGTAAAAACTAAAATAAAGCAGATAAAGAAATCCTCAATCAACCCCAAGGATAAAAAACAATCAAAACGTTGGTGGAAAGCTTTAAATTTGGTTCTAGTAATTGACAGGCACTTCTACCAGTAACATAATGTGGGTCAAAAGGATGCGTTCTCTTTTCCAGTATTGTGGTTAAGAGAAGAAAACACTGCTACAAATTAAAGTTATTACTTTGGGAATGAAAAGGAAAGCTTACCAGATTGTTTTCTTGTTATAAAATGAGATATAAGAAACTACTTAAGAATTACGTATCTTCCTCTTTTCCTCCATATACGTATATATGTCTACGTGTATATATTAAACTTTTATAATTAAAATCTCAGAGTTTCAGATTTTCTTAGGGAAAATAATTACTTATGAAGTGAAATGCCTTCTGTCCTATTTCAAACTGAAGGACATTTGAATCTGAAAACACTGCCCTCATCCTTGTTTTAAAATCCTGATTCCCAGGCTGGGTTTTGGTCTAAAACTGCAGGGGCACATATGACGAAGTTTATTCTCGGAAAAAACCCAGTTTCATTGAAACTAGAAAGTTTCATGAAACAGACTTGATTTGCAGAAAATTTTAATGGGAATACTTCTGAGATCCAACGCTGTAATCTTGTCAAATTGTCATACACAAGCAACGATGTCAGTAATCGCGAGGGCTCTACTGATTTTGCTCTTAACTAAGTCAGAATGTGTAGTCACGAATGTATGTATGCATGGCTGTCCCTCTACTGTTTTCCCCTGAATCTCTATCTGATTCAGGCAGAGGAAATACCTAAATGTACATGTGACTGTTCAAACAATGTACTCTGTTACAGACTAGCTGTTTTAAAGGAGGAACAAATCACGATCGTGTATATGAAACTAAATGTAATTTACGGCATTATACTCAAAATGGATATTTCATTTTATCAGAAACTTTCTGCCAGCTCTCCCACCAAGATACCTGCAATGCATTGTAGTAGGTAAGACACTGAAAAGCCAAAATATTATCAGGTATTAGTCTACCTGATAAGCATAGTCAAAAGCATACTTTTATTCCTCTTCAAGCAGCCTAACTTTTTACCGCCTCTCAGCTGGAGACTATTGCCCTATAATTACATGCCTTTCAAGTGAGACATGGTAATGGACTGTGTACGCTCTGCTTGTCCATCACAATGCATTTTTGACCACTAGATGAGAATAAGCCAGAACTTGTGAAAACGAAGACACACATTCAGAAGAAACGCGTGGATTTATGTCATGCATGCTTTAGAAAAAGGAAGTTTTACTCTAAACATATCTTATGTTATTTTTATATTTTCCCTCATGTTTCTACTTCTTTTATCCTCCTGCACGCTGTATGCATGCACTATACAATACAAAAATCTTTTAAAATTATCTAAATACAGACTAAAATAAGCTAAAGTAATAACAACAAATATTTCCAGTTTAGATTCAAAATGCTAATGTATTTATTTTTTTACTTATGTATTTGAAAGGTTTAAGTCAATTCTTAGTACTTAAACAGCTACCAAAAGCACTGCTCTATTATCACTTCAACATTATAGCACATGCTGAAATCTCCGGATTCTGGGCACTATTCTGGGCACTATAAAATAGGCACACACAGAGTTTCTAGCACTGAAACAGAACGTTCCCAGACCTGTAGCAACATCTCTGCTTTGTTTGCACATGTACAGCATCTAGCACATAACAATAAATTTCATTTCTCACCCTTACTTGCATCACTGTCATGAAATGAATGAATGAACACGGTTATTTCCATTTTCTGAGAATTCAGTTCCTCTAACACACTTAGTAACTACAGCTGTGTTCATGAAAATATACTCTTCTTCATGGAAACTTTGAAAAAACACCTTATGTTACTGGAAAAGACACAGAGGCATAAAACATCTAAACCTTTCTAATATTTTTATAAGTCAGGGAATAGAACAAAGGATTCTTTAGTTTCTGGTATTTGTCTCACATGTGATGGCACAAATATAAAAAATGGTAACTAACCAAGAAAATATTTTTTGAAAATTGATTATTAACAGAAATGATAATACATTAGTGGTGTTAAGGATTAGTCTCTTAGAAAAACAATTACAACCGTTAGCAAAACATTCCTTAAAAAATACTGAAAGTCAGGAGAGTATTCTCTACAACTTCTGCATTCTCACTACTTAAAACATATCTCATTTGTAGTTCAGCTCTAATTAATTTATTCCTTGCTCAACACTTAAGTAGCTAAGCATCTTTTAATAAGTCAAATGAGAAATACTGTACCTAGCATGAAAGTTTCTAAAGATCTTACTTCTTAGTTGTACAATTAAGCACTCAATTTAAAAAAAAAAAATCTTTTGAGATGTACAGTTATTATTACTTCCATAGCCTGATACCACAATGTCCTGATATCAACAACAATTGATACCACCACGTCCAAGATTATACTTGCAGTAAGGTATAAACTTCTGTTTTCTTTCACTTTAATGTCCTGCGTGCCATTCTTTAAAGCTCTATTTCCAATAAATTACTGTAAGTACTTAAGTAACAACATTAATAAATAGCAAAAGTACGGAAGGGTTGCCTGTTGTATATTATTGCTTTCTCTAGTCCCGGCACTTTGGGCTATGTTACTGAATCTAGTGATAAATTTTTATAGCTATGATTATATCTACAGTAAAACAAAATTTATGTACTTTTTATTTGGTCTATAAAAATGCATAGAAGGAATGGACAAAATTACTTCATCTGGTTTACTGCTAAGGTCAGGAATTTAAAGATCATCTCTCTTACCACTGTGGTCCACCCCAACTGCGTATACTGAGAACAGGGAAGAAAAATCTCTTCCCTGATAAGCATGAATGGACAGTTTGTTTTAGCCTGTCTATAATATAATTGTGTAAGATAGGTGAGAAAAGGAAAACGGCTGAGTTTCAAAGCATCCTTTAAGACTGCATGGAATCTAATTGGAAAAAAAGCTGTGAAGAGACTTCTAATGAATAAAGAAGCTAAGAGTTATAACTTCATGTTTCCTGAATATACGTAATTTCATATACCATGTATGAATTTTATGTGTATTGCTTTAACATATTTTTCAGCATAAGCTAAAACTCAACTGTATTGTTCCTATATTCACTTGATCACGCAGATTTCAAAGATATAAGACAATTCCTGCCTGTATACCCAACAGGCTTCTGGGGGTCTACATGTCTAATGTTTATTTGTAAACGCAGCACAGGGGAGGCGATGGTGGTTTATGACATTTACCCATTTTTATCAATTTTAGTTTAGGCAAAAAAACCAAAGTTAGATTTATTTCCTTTAATTAGTTCTGATAGAAACACTTCCATCACAACATATTTCTAAAAGTCGACCTTGAAATCAGTGGATACTCAGTCCTCTCATACCAACATGCCACCAGAGTAGCATTTTGCTAACTGTCACTTACTTCAGGGTTATTGAGAATTCAGTAAAACTGGTAATGACACTCTTGCCATCCAAGTCACATATTCCACCTGAAATTCCAGAAGGCCATGGTGGCTCTATTTGACCTAGCATCTATCTGTGCTCACAGTGAAACTCAGCTGACCCTCCAAAGAATGGAAATTAGCTTTACAAGCGTGTCATACTTACAGAAAGGTACCTCACAGACAAGTACTTTTAGTCTTACTGGAAACCTTGGAGTCTCTTCTTTAGCATAACATTTTATGGTTCATAATCTCCACGTGTTACGTGCGATGGACAAAAACGAGGAGGGAGGGAAGAGCAAAAAAAGCTAAAATGATTCCCCTGCTTCAGGGGAAGATCAGAATATTGGTGAATCAAGCAGTGAATAATGACCTTCCAGCCATTTAAGCAATCTGAAAAATAAGAGATCACTACTGCGCCTGGCACATCCCTTTGTCAAGCACCTTCCTTTTCTAGGAGAGAGCGCCTTGCCAGTTTGCAGCCCCTACATACTTCTAGTACGCAACAGAAAAGCTTATGCACCATTTCTAACTGACACAGCAGAAGTGTGAGATGAGTGAAAGATATTGTATGCCTGGATTTTGCTTGTATTTGGGAAAAATTCTGCCTCTGATGAAAAAAGCAGCCCTGTTTCTGATCAGGCTGAGCTTCTGTGTGGTGGTCTGGAGAGGGGAAGGACTTTGTTACTGATGGTTTATTTATGTTCGGTTATTTTTAAATGGCAGCTGTCCGAAGCTGTTCAGTGTTTGGAGCGTGAAATTAAGTCTCAGGAGAGATGGATTAGAGGACAGAATGCCAGGGAGACAATCAAAAGTTCATGATATAAGTGGTTTACCCTATAGCTCTGAGAATCTATCACAAAGCTTCCCAGTCTGTCATTTGTTAGTTATAATTGTTTGGTAAGATCCTGCACTGTGTGTATCTATCTATCCATCTATATATATGGCACGCCGCTTCCTTTCATACTGCTGGCATTCACATGCATGCAGGTTGAATGCTGAATACTATGGAATATTCCACTTAACTACATTATGTTTTGTTCTTTTCTAATAAAAATATTTAATAAAGACAAAATTACCTTATAAACCATGCAAATGCCGAATATCATCTTACACCACATGCATTTGTCATGAATTCTTGCCTGACACACAATCCTTTTTCCAGCCAGTAAGTCTGCTGTCGTACACTCCATTTTTTCTATTATATTATCTTTAAATAAAATCTTAAATGATACTATTCTTTCTGAGACATTTTTTGGAAGGCATGGGGAAAGAGAGACATTCTAATTAAACGTACTCATTGTTGATGGCAACCGAACACTTTCACTTCCAAAAACTCCACTAAAAAACTTCAGATGAAACATGATTCTTAATAATCAGAGACACAAGAGCATTGTAGAGCTGATGGTTCAATATTATTCCTTGACTTGACACCATTGGGGTATACTTTTTCCCCCGAAATATATTTGATAAAGCAATAGCAATCAAACTGCTATAGTAAACTAATAGATGTAATGAAACTCTATTGGCACCCAGAGACTTCTGAAACTGGAAGGAGACAATAGATTAATTTGGAAATCACTCTTTCATTAATTCATTTGCATTCCTCTTTTCATAATTCTTACAAGCAATCATGATAGAGCACATGTGAAAATGACAGGTGAGAAAGCAGGTGGGATCATTTAGGATATTATTCATCAGTACAAGGAAGAGTTGTTGATCTTCGGGAAAGCATCATAACATGTCATTTCTGATTTCTCCCTCTTATTCCCCTCCCTTTTTGCATTTGAACCTTTATAAACCTCTAGATGCTTTATTTTTTGGGAGTGGGCATTGGCTGTCACTGGGAAGAACTGCAAGAGGCATGACCTATCAGTACTTTAGCAGACCGTAATGGTTTTTAACGTGGAATGCAGTGATGGGATCCTCCTGTCGGCAGGGGCGATAGCCTGGAAAGCTGACAAAGCGGCATAAGCAGTAATCATAGACTCACCCAAGTGACTTCGGCTGAGTAGACTCCATCCTAACACAAAGAAAGGGAATGAGTCTCAGAAGGAGCACAAACTGATCCTCACAGAAAAATATACATACGCAAGGCAATGACAAGGTTAACATTTGTGCATTTTAGCATGTGATTAGTTTTTGGTTATTAAAAAGATATGTTTGAACAGGATGACTTTCTGACTCTTATAGGGACAGCATCTTTATTGGACGCAGCAGGGCCACCAACTCATATATGGTGCCTGAAATGGAATTTTTATCTATTTTGATCTGAATAGAGCTATAATCCACCAAGGAACCAGAACACCCCAGCAAATGCGTACTCAGCAAATAGCTCCGAAGTGCCACCTGCCAGCAGGCATAGCAAGCTCAGTAACCAAAGCTAAAAGCCTCGTCTGGCTCAGTCTTACTGCACAGCATGAAGGAGCAGAAACCACGGATGAAGACTGTAAGGAGTGAATGCACAACTGACTAACAGCTCCGTTAGATGTTGCTCCTGGAGACACTGGCAAACCTGGGACTGATCTGCAGGCCACGGCTTCATTGATAACTCACCTCCTTTGGCCAAGTGCTGATCTAAGTGCTCTGCCTGACCTCTGAAAGGCGTCTCCTTTTGTTCGTGGCTATCAGGGCACAGCAAGGGCCGGCTGCTCCCGGTGGGGCTGGCCTTGAGCCCAGAGGCTGAGGAGTGAGTTTGCCCCCATTACTAAGAAAACACAGCTTTGTCAGCAGTGCAGACCACTCTTACTTGGGGGGAAGGGAGAGAATTCCAATCCAACAGTTTGGTCTGACGCAAAGTTTGATCCCTGACTTTGCGTGTTTTGTTAGCAGGCTGGGAGATCATGATTCACGCAGCTCTAGTTCCAAAAATTCTGCATTTACTATTTGATGCATTGATCCTTTCACTTAATAGCTAGCCCTTAAGCCATAATAACTTACAGATATATGCATTTATTCTACAATACTCTGAAAGGTCTTTTTAAATATTCATTCTATTCTGCTAAATAAGCAGCCCTCCTTTCCAGGAGGCCTGTGATTAACGCTCCTTTCATCCGTCACCACTATACACTGCCTTTGGCAAAGCCTGATCCTCTTGCCACTCCGAAAATGTAACTTGAACCAGAACTTATTTTCCATACTTCTGCTACTGACAAGCTTCAGGACTTTAGGCAAATCACTTGACCTTACTGCATCTCACTTTCCTCTCCATTAAAATGGGGATAGTGCCTAGCTTCATAAAGTATGTCAGTTCTACAGATTAAAATAAAATGCTATGGATGAACTTAATATAATTCTTCTACACACAATGGAAATTTCATCCTTTAAGACGATGCCAATGACAAAGCTGTCAAACCAAAACTGCTCCTGGCAGCCAAAGTCTTCTATCAGCACCGCGGCCCAGTGCCATCAGTAGGGCCATAAATAAGGGAAGGGACACATTTGTTCAGCTCACTTGACAGGATCATCATCAGTAGCTGGACTTCCAGGGCTGGTTTTGTGGTTTTGTTTTTTTTCCCCCAAAATGAACGTGGCACATAACCCGGGTGTTACTTTATACAGCTAACACAGGAAAATATAGGATGTGTACGGAGAATTTTCTATTAAAAAAGCAAGTTGACAGCACAATACAGTGTTCAGAAAGAGTTCTAATAATGTCTGCTAATGGTGGTTTAAAATGGTGACCTGCCTATTTGACTAACTATTCTGAAGGCTGTGGGATAATTATTTCAAACTGGCATCAAATTTAATTGTATGGTAAATTAATGAGTAAAAGGCTTCTTACTGTTGTTTAATAAGTATGGAGGAAATACACTTAACTTTTCATATAAAGTAGTCAAATTGCATAAGCAATAAGTGCACATTAGATGTCGTATTTATTACATCAAATCTGTGAACACTGTTAATACATTAACATTTAAAAAGGTAGCCCATGGCAAGTCAATTTCACAGCAATTAAAACTGAAAAACTGGTAATTGACATTTGATAAGTGTGTTAATTGATATCAAGCTTGCAATAGCTAACATGTTAAATGTCAATTAAATCCATGTGTTTTTACAATTAGAATTTATTAATAAAGAATCTAATTACAAAATGTTGGTTATGTCAATTTATGTTAATTATGCAACAACTAAATTTATAGTGGAAAAAGTCCTCAACAGCACACTAAAATTTTCCCTAATTTCTAACGTTTTACATTTAACGTGTTTGTTTTTTCCTGTTCTAGCTGCAACAGACGGGGGGGGGAAATTAGATTAATAGTGTAGAATCACTGTCCAACCTCATAATATTGAAAAAAAAAAATTAAGATCAGTACTTCTTGCATAGTTTTGATGATGACCACCTATTCAAGCCTCTTTATAGCATTTAAAACAATTTTTCTATAGTTTCGTGAAAAGTACAGTTATGAAAATATTACGTATCAAATGTGGTAAGTATTCAGTAAACCCAAGAAACTTGGTTTCCTCATTGTTCCTGTGCTGTTGCTTTCATTTATGGGCCAGCGATTCTGGGCACTAATCATACAACCCTGCCTGGACTACACAGATCATAGGTATTTCCATATGCCCTAAGTTGGAAAAATGCCTATGCAAGGCAAGCAAGGCAAAGTAGGGGATGATGGGGATCATTTTCTAAGGTTGATGTGTAGTCACAGAGACGGACTCAGAAATGTCTAGATACTCTAACTAGAACAAGTTGGAGTATTTATCCATCCCTGCATGGGACAGGAAAGTGACCAGCATGAAGCCTGCCCCAAGCAGAAAGCAAGCAATCTGGAAGCAAATAGAAGATTTTACACTTGTTCTTGCATAAGAGGAGAAACATTTGATACCTATTCTCTCTGACGGAGCATCCGGAGAGCAGGATATGGCCCTAATGTACATCACATCTTGCTGCAAGAGTCAGCAGCTCATCATCAGATGAGAATAATGAGCAAGCTCCCACCCAGCTGCAGTCCACTCCCCAAATTCCCGGCTAAGCATCTCGCAGATTGCTTACAGACTATCTATGGAGATCCGTTCTACCGCATGTTTCTGGTTCCTACTCCTGCTCTTCCTAAAAAGCCTTCCTACCAGGCTTTTTAGGCTGTCACGCATTGATGGAAGCCAGGAAGAGGAGGTATTGCCACCAAGGGCTTGAAGAGAGGGATGAAACTAGAGCTGCTGTAAGTGACAGGAGGCATCAGCCAGAACCATGAGCCACAGTGGGAAAAGCGGTCAGCCTGGAGAAATTAATGTAGAGAGCGAACGTCAGGCACCGTATGCAGGGGAAAACACAAGGTAGAGGGGAAGGAGAAGGAAAAAAAATAATAAAAAGAGATATTTAATATCCTCGAGGCACACAGAGGGAAACGAGAGAATGACAGGAAAGGGAAAGAAGCTGGGAAAAGTGAAAGGGTGGAGAAAAATGAAGAAAGCAGATTTCTATGCTATTTCTTTTTCATGCAAAGATTTTTTTGCATTTGTGAAAAGGTAAAAGAGTTCAAATCAAGGTGAAAAGGACAGCAATTTTTTTTTATGACATCATAAACTGCAAATCTTAATGACAAGTATATTGAGCTATATTAACAGTTTAAATTCTGTAAAAATAATTTCCCATTAATTTTCACCATTTTTATATCTTTGACTTCCTGCCTGTTAACGTGGAGCCTCTGGCTGCTGCTTTGGAACCTGAGCAGATGCTCTCTTGTGCATTGTAAGATCACCAACAACAAAGGTCCCTTTACCTAACAAAGTTAAAATCGATTCTCTATTGGTCTTGTTTGTTTGTTCAGAACACTTGTTTCAATTGTCACTTCTGCTATTGCAACTTCTACAGCTTACTTTGCTTTTAATTTGACACTAATAGGGAAAAATTGATTTTATTTCCACTTATTTCCCAGTTTGTCACATGTTCGTCTCCATTTGGGACAACATGCAATGCTGTCTCCCTTCGCTGTGAGAACGAAAATTAGGTTTACACTAAAGAAAGATTTTGTCAGGAAAGAATGTTTTGGCCTGACAGTATCTGTAATTAAATTCTTAAAGAGAGGAATGCTGAGCTGAAAGTATTTAAAAATTAACCTCCTTTGAAATCTGAAGTGCAACACCTTTTGGTACCTTTAAATTAAAATTGATCTAGTAAAGCAGAGTAGCAGATTTGGGTTGGGTTTTTTTTTGTTTTGTTTTTTAAGATCTGAGTCCCTTTGTCAAACAAATTTGAAATCCAGAAAAAGTCATACTTCGCAATTCACACACATACCATAGCACCATTCATAAAAGACAGAGAATGACAGGATGGGGGGGAAGGGGAAGAAGGAAAAAACAAACACCCCAGAGTTGAGAGGAAGTGGTAAAAAGCCGCTCTATAATCATACATAATAACAGTTTCCAATATTTGTTTAAATACCTGTTTAGTAAAACCCCATGCCTTTGCCATATGGTTGTTCTATAGCTATGTATCGTACGCACAGTTAGCGGAAACATTTATCCGTGGCCCTTCCCTAACATCACGACAGAACCCCCACCTTCTCAGTTTAATAAAACAATTTCTCAGAAGGCTTTGTTTTATTTAGTTCTGCTCCTCCAACTGTGCAGAGCAGTAGGTTTGGAGGCTCTCTTGAGCTTACTTGCAAGCGGTTGCGTTATTTCGCTCGTACCACACAACATTTCTCTGTGTGACCACAGGCAGAACCAGAAAACCTCTGCCTGCTGCCTTTACCCTGAGTGAGGTCTGGACAACTCAGGGTCCCTCATCAAGGTTAATATATATAGATATATGTATATATACACACACACACATATATATATAAAAAATTTTACAGAAGAGATTACTATCTCAGAAACCATTATTTAAGGATAGGTAGACCTCCTTGATTTATAACGACATGAACAGCTCATCATACAGCCTCAAAGCCTTTGTCCTCCTTTCATTCTTAATTTCTGCATAGCATGTAAATCCCCAAAGCTGTGAACCCTCTGGTGTGAAGGGGAGGAACAGAGGAATTTTGAGATGTAAAGCATAACCCCATGGCGTGGGCTAGACTGCTATAATGGTACAATGTGCTGAGAGGTTCGAACCTATTTTAAATGCATTAAAAAAAAAAAAAAAGCTGCTCAAAAAAGCAACAGAAAACACTTTGAGGTATGGGTTCACAGTTCATTAGAGGAAATAAATTTAAAGATCCTCTTAAAATTCTCTGGAAAAGATTCCTAGTTGCCCAAAGGTCATAACATTTGCCCAAGAAAAATTTTCGTTTATTTAATATAGATATTTTTCCCACAACCTATACAGATACTGCCAACTGCCACTGTCTTACTGTCCTACTCCTTAATAGGATCTGTTTGCATAAAGAAACAGTCACTGAAACAGAAAAAGTGGACCTATAGCCTTGGGACTTCTGTACCTATAGGAGTTATGCAAAACCCGGTTACCTGCTCTGCCTGGTCTGAAAGTAGGCTCTTGCTCTTGGGTTTGCAAACTAATCTCTTTGCAAGTGGCTATTTCAAGAGCTCCCTCTTCTTACCCGTACTCTTCTTGTAAAGTCTCCTCATGATTAGTGAAAACCAGTATGAAATAAATCAACACGTTCCTAAATAAATTTTCCTGGAATACCTCTGATCAGATCTAGACAGCTCCATCTGAAGATGAAATCTGCAGCTTTGATTCCTGTGCAGCTTCGAAGCACTACAATAGCTAGCTTTTTGGGCCACTCTTGCATCGGGAAGGCTGAAGGAAACCTTCAAAGCTCCTCTGTAGCATCCTTTATGTGGCATTTCAAGTATCCTCATGAATTCTGCTTCTGATATAAAAATGCTTGAGATACTAAGCTCCTCCACGGATCCAAAATTCCATCTTATATACTACAAGGCAAGACATAATCAATCAAAAAACGTTACAGCTTTTAGCAGTGGAATTCCAGTGAAAATGCATGTAGACCTATAATATTCAAGTAGTTATTTCAATTTAGCAACAATTTAATAGCACTTAGAATAATGGCTTTTAAAAGTTCATTTTTAATTCTGCTGATTATAATAGGGGTGATACCAACATAAATACTGATTACTCAATCAGCACTTGACAAATTCTGTCAAGAAAAAGATATTTTTAGCATAGACTTCAGGCTTATGTTCAGGTTTATTTCTTTCTTTAACCTGGACACCCCCCTGTCCTCATATACGTCACCTAGATCTTGAAGGCTCTTTCTGAAGAACAGCTAAAGTAAACAGCCTTTCATCTTTCTGTGCATAGATGCAGGTTTTGCCCAAGGTCTCGTCACCCATTTTCATTTATTGCGGCTTCCGTCTCAGGAAGAATCAGGACCCAGGAAGAATCAGGCATCAGGACCCAGACGGTCAATGCTAAACCCAACACCCTAAGTTATCTCCTCTGGCTGCATTACTTGCCTTTTTGCATCCTTTCTTTTCCAAAGACCAAAGGATAAACCATCTTTCTTCCTTCCAAGACCTTTCAGCAACATTTCTCAGTTCTGTTGAGGGTTAAGAATCAAAAAAACACATTTCTAAAAAATTTTGTATTGCATAAAACAGGAGGCAGATAAAAGGAATTATAAGATCCATTAACGTAACATCAATTTTAAATAGAATTGGCTTCCTTCAAAATTTTCTTATTTTCATCCCTAGAGTTATTCTTTTTAATGACAGAAAAGTAGAAATACTTTTCAATATTTTTTTTTCTTTTTTAAAGTCTTTGGAATAATTTTCTGGAGTTTAATAAAGTTGTTCAAAATACTTGCAACATTATTAGGCCCAGCATTTAAAGTATTCAAATGAATCTTCAAAGTGCTCAGCTTATGAGATTTGCAAAATTAACTTTGTAATTACAGTATGCAACAAAATACAGTGCTGATAGGCATTTTCCAACTGAATGGAGTTCATTTCTAGCATTAAACATTATGTATCCTGTCTCAGATAATTTTGGCTTTCCCGAGGATGGATTCTGTAATAGAGACAGATTTCCCAGCTATTACCTCTAGAGAAAAATGTCAGAAACTACTCCATTGGCTGCATAGTGTCAACCTGCTCATTTCAATATCTACCTAGTTTTGAGAAGTGAATTTTGAAGGACAGATCCTGTTTACACAAACTCGAGTCTTGTTCTATTTAAAAGCCCTCTTTGAAGGCTGCCAGGGTCGTCATCTCCTCCCTCCAGTTTTGACTGAAAAAAGAACCTTTGAAAAATGTAACTTTCTGCTCTATAATTAGGGAACTTGGTTTTGTAACACATCAGGGAAAATGTGCAATGGCTTTTTGATTTTAAAACAAAACTTCTTTTATCTTAGTGCATAATAATTTTATTTAGAGTCTGGGGTGATTGGTGCTTTTTTATTTTTATTTTTTTCAGACATGGCATTCTTACTGTTAGTAAAATGAGAAAGTCAAATTTAAATCTTTATAAGCAGCTGATTTGAGCAAGGATACTAATTTGCTTTTCATATTGCTTTCTACTTTCTATTTTTTTCCTGTTTTTTTGCCCCTCCTTCAGGCAACCCTTGAAGCGTAAAAGCGACAGAAGGCACCACAGTTAGAGTGCATGTGGGGCAACACCTAGTCGCATGTTGGAGAAGGCAACATCTGGTTTCGCACCTTAAATGAATTATATCAAGGAATTAAGGTGATGGATTGTTAACCAAAATCCTACAGATCTGTACAAAACTTTATCAACATTTTAACTCTCATCCTCAATTAAATAATTTACTGGAATAAAAGCAGGGAAAATCAGTATAATTGGAGACCTATTTTTCATGTTTCATTCTCTCACTTTTGAAAGAGGTTAGAGGTTTGGGAAGAGGACAAGGAAGATTTTAACATAGAACGCAAGGACCTGGAAACCTTCTGATGCACATTGCAATTATCTGGTTTGTTCCATTCATAGCCATTGTATGGTTTAATAAGCACCATTAGCAGTTCACTATACGAGCGCCTGTTTACTAAGCTTCACACATGGAGATCTAGATCTAAATGTTCACACCAGTGTATCTTTGACACTCTGCTGAGGTTTTAGCTAGCAGGCACAATAACTGAAATTCTCATGACTAATTTGCCAGCACCTTGGAAACATTTTCTCCTTCATACTCTGCAATGAAAAGACATACTGTATTCTCGTTCCACTTAAACTCTTTCTTGAAACACACTTCTCCTCAATCCTGAGAAGATGCGTTCCTGAATCCAGATGAAATAATTAAATGAATATGCTCACAAGAAAACCTACTACAATTACCGCCATTTTTATTATATTGGCTACGTTAACTATTGGAAAAAAGAATCAAACCCAAAAATATGCATTGCAGTGGATTTGTTTAATTAAAGATCTGTTTGCTTTTATTTCATAGCAGTGGTATCTTGAGAAGGGTTGGGAAATGGAGAAATTCAGTAATCAACTATGGCATAGCTAGTAAGTATAATCTCTACTGCAGCTTGTTTTTCTTTTCTGTCTGCAAATTAGCCCCCTCCCACCAGGGAAATTGATTCTAATTTAACAGCACTAAAAGCCTCTTGATGTTCCTGTCTGGACACCCTCCAGTCTTTGAGGGAATTATGTCATGTGTATGGCTGTTTTCCAGCTTCTTTCTGCTTTCTAAAACTATGATATCCTAAAAAGAAAAACTTCTATTTCTTGCGAGCTTTTGGAACAGATAATTAACTACCACTTTCCTTTCGTGCTAATTTTGGGATATTACTGCTCTGTATCTGAGTCCACATTTGAATTTGGGACATTTAAACAAAAGAATATGCAATCTTGTAAAAATATGATTAATTTTTGCATGACATACAGGAAAATGAAAAGACAAAGCTCTCAGTACTTTATTCACTTAGAAAATAAAATATAATTTGGGCCCGTCTCAGTAATCCTCATGATATTTTCAATTCTTGCATTATGAAAGGTGGAAAAAACAGGATCTGTGAATAGCTAAACATTGTTTTCAGTAGATTGAACCTGATAAGTAAAATAAATTTTTAAAAAAATCAATAAAAAGTTTTACTCAAATTTCAACTGAAGCCTTTCATGGTCTGTGCAAGGTCATCAAGCTTTTCCATTTTAAACTTACAGGTCCAGAAAAATACCCTTTATTCATTCAAGTACTTGTAAACTTGAAAACACATAAATCTGTGACTGAATTTTAACCTTGGAAAGATCTCTACTAGTTTGATAGGTTTTAATAAACAGAACAGTTGATGTACTTTCTGTGGTGGTTTATTTTTTTCCCCCCTCTGGCCTGGAACTGTAAATATTAAAATATTTAAGCAACGTAAGAAGTATTGTATGATCTCCGAGAACTATTATAGCTCTTCTTGAAGAGCTATCATATACATGTTCACACAGGACACATCACTAAAGAAAGGTTTGGGGCTTTGTTTCCTTTTTACTGTTGTTTAGAAGCAGTTTCTTAAGGATATACAACAATTTCCAGACCTAAAAGATACAGGGATCTGATGAGTAGTTATAATTTAGACACACAAGTCACCTACAGAATGCTTATTTCAGCCATTACTGGATATAAGAAATGTGGCTTCATGAAAGAAAAATCAACATAAGAGTAGAAAGCTCCAGATACTTATTGGAAAAAAGGAACCATTCTTATGGTAAAGATAGCAGAGTAGGAGATTTCACCGACCTACTCTGGGGACAAAATTTGAATAAGCCACAATAGCTGGGCTAAACCCCTCATAGTTTCAAAGGAAGGAGTAGCACCATGAGATGATGATCAGAGGCGAAAATACCCACTTTTACCTAGATGTAAGTTAGTTCTATTCAGTCTAGATCTAGTCCTTCCTAAAGATAAAACATACTTTAATATAAATTCTCAGACTCTTTGATTTCCTTGAGAAAGCCAGCAGAGACATGAAAATTGTGCATAAGTAGAATGAATTTTTTTAGTCTACACCACATCAACCCAAGACCTAGGTAAAACTGTAGAGCTGTTCATCTCCACCACTTGGGAAACTGACTCTGTAACTGCTGCATTTTCTCAGACATTTCCCAGATTTTCCCCACATAATCAGGCCTACAGCGAATTCACATTTATTTCCAAGTGTTTTCTCTCTTTTTACCTTTACCACTCTCTTCTCTTTTTTTCAAGTGCTTCTTCACTGATTTACCATTTAAGTGTTCATTACTATATCTGTATAGGCAGTAACCCCTTGAACTATTTCTACAATACATATCAATCATAACAAAGTAGAGTAGGAAGGACCTCAAAAATCAGCTAGGCTGCATGTTAGATCAACATCACAAAAGGATAAAAAAATTAAATAATTAGTTTCTGATGGCTGTCAATGACACGAACTATTCGTTATTGTAAATGAACTAAAATCTCTACAAGAAAAATTAATGCATGTTTGGAAGGCAAATAGGATCTGAATAACTACAATTTAGCTTCTTTTCACAATTTAGAGGAACAGAATATTTTCCTGTCTTTTTTTTTCCCCTTCTTTTTTCTTTATGACAGAACATTTCCACTTTCAGTATTTGCTTTTTTTCCTAAACCTACTCACAAAACCATTTATATTTTCACACCTTTAGTAGGTTATGTCAAAATTCCTGTGTACGTAAAAACAAACGTACTACATGTAACACCGAAGTATTGTACTGTTCCATTTTTAAATATGGAACTCATTTAGGACCCGTCTTAGATAACTGCATTTGAAGATTGATTTAATCGTTTTCTAGGCACTAGTTTGACAATACATTATTTTGGGGGTTGTTTCCTTGGGATATATTTCATATGTATACCACATCTTGTATGTATAGCACAGCCAATGGTGATGCCGATTTTTTTAATCTGCTAAAAAATAAAAAGAAAAAAAAGAATGCATAACATCTTAGTGTATTTATGCAGGATTGTGCAGTTGGTTTCTAGGGATTAAAAAAAAAAAAAAGAAGCAAAAAGCTAAAGTTTCACATCAAACGCATACACACAACACATCACATCAAGTAACTGAAGGTGCTCTTCTATTCTTTTAGTCTCAAACTTCCTACTTACCCTGATTGAGGTCAGACAGTCTCCTGTTGAGCAGCTTGCTCTGCTTTGCAGAATCTCGGTTTATCCTTGGATGCAGGCAATGACTTCCAGCCAGGCTGTGAATTGCTCCCCGTGGTGATCCCTGTCCTCCCACTGCAATGACCAGATCACTTCAAATCACTTGGAAAAATGCCTCCCAACTTACAAAACGCATCGCTTCAAACGAGATGTTCTTACGTAGGGCTCTAAAAGGGAGAGTAAATGCATGAGTACGGGAATCATGCTTCCACGCTGGATTAGCATATTCAAAAAGTCATTTCATTGTCTCTGTAAACAGTCACGTCTGCACAACCTTACACCAAAAGGTGCTGCACGTACTTGGTCAATGCTGTGGAGGTATGTGTCTTCACCATAGGTCTTTGGTACTGAAGATAACCTCAGTGTTCTCTTCTGCTCTTTCAAGTCTAATGCTTTTTGACACATTTCTACAAGCAGTGTGGGGAGCAAGTGTTACACTTAGTCACCTAAGGAACCTCACAGTAAGTTTTTAAAATTTTCCCCAAATCCTCTTCATCCTTCTAAGACACATTATATTCCCTCCATTGCACAGTGCGTTACAAGCTCTGCACAGTGTTTTTGCCTCCTTTGACTCAAAGCAGTGGCTCATCTTCTCCAGGGGGATAAGCAATAGCGAGAGACCTTCTGGATAAAGAAGATACTTTCTGAATATTTTCTCTCTGAGCTTGCACAGACCTCTGATGAAAGAGGCACCAGAGCTGGAGCTGCTTGGACAGCAAGAGAGCAGATGGCAACAGTCCTTCTATGCCAGAGCGGCATCTGTTTGTGGGTGAGAGTTTGCTGATGGAAAATCCATGGAGGGGACAAACTTATCCTGCTGCGACTCTGAATGATACTCAAAGAAACGCTACAGAGTTCCGAAGCTGTAAAGCTTCCCCCTGGTCAGCAAATGGCAGTTAAGACGACTGTTCTGGCTACAGATGCATTCACATCAAGATTTATGTGATTATGGATGAAAAAAAATAAAATTCCAAATTTAAAAAGACAAATAAAAATCACATGCTCAAAATTAAAAAAAAAAAAGCACGCATACCGAGAATACAGTTCTAGCCCAACTTGTGGAACGGTGGAAAAACGCTATTAGAATCTCTTAATCTTCTATCCATATAAATATATGGCCAGGGACATATTATATGCTAGAAAGTGTTTTAATGTAAAGCATAGTTGCAAACAGTAGCAGGTGCATCATGACACAAACGTGACAAAGATCAGGGCATAGCACTTCTTCAAAAGGCTGGGAGTGTGGTCCCTACCAGACACAGCGATGGTGCTTTTTTAATGGACTATCAATAGAAAGTTTCTCATGGGCAGAGAAGAGAGAGTGCAGTAGTTCAAAGGACATCACCTGAAATAATATTTAGATTGTTAACGAGAGATAAGTGCAAAAGAAACTTATTTCAACAAGGTAAAAGGAAACAAGTCATTCAGAAAAAGGCACTAATTCTTTCCTGTATTTCCCAGAAAGTACAGCATGAACTTGATTCATTCTGAACTCAGGAAATCTCACTTCAAAACTGAAGCATGATAGTCTCTACTTACACAATTTTTGCTTGTTTACAAGTTTACTCCTAAACCCCATGTATTTTGGGCCACTCCTGCTCTTCCCTGTACACATGTACATTGTTTTTATGACTCTTTTTTTCCACATACTTTTGATTATTATCAATGTATTGACCTTAACAGGGCTATAATTAAAGGGTAACATTAGTTTGTTCCCAAAACTTAGACCTTCTATAATATTCCCAATCGTTCTCAAAGACAGTGGTATTTAAACAGTAAGTATTTATGCACATGCATTCAAACGTGCCTTTCTTTATAAAGGTATAGTTTTACAAGCCTTATCGTATTTTTGTGTATTTTACATTATTCACGTTAAAAATAATCAAAAGTAAAAAGATCACATTTGCTCTTGAAAATGAACAAACAAAAACAGAATCGAAGAAGAATATGAATAAAAAAAAATAACAGCACGAAGTTAGTTCCAGTAATACGGAGTCCTACCTTTAAACTCTACTAAAGTAGAGTAATCCACATCCATAATGAAACTGATGTCATTAAAAACCTCTTAATAGACTAGAGGTCACCCATATAGATAGCCTTATATCTCCAATCTCCGTCTTTACCTGTGCAAACATGATTCGGAATTTCACACATGTGGCTGGGGGAATTTCCCCTCTCATTTTATCAGGTCTTTCAAGACTTTAATCTTATTGAACAGCATTATAGCTGCCTTTGTTGTTTGATCATGTAAAAAAACTGAGCCTGTTGGTTGAACAATTATATTCTCAGTGATGCAAATCAATGTTTTCCAGATGGACAACTGAAAGGACTCAACTCTTTCTGTTTTAAAAGCAGTGTCTGTTGTGCCATATTTCTTTTTATTGTTTATTGCCTCTCCCTCAAAAAAAAATAAAAAGGTGACGGTGGTGTTTATAACTTTGCATTTATTTTGTAACATCAGAAACCTACAATTCTGACTGCCAAAAAAATTAGCTTCAGAGAGTTCAGAAAGAAGCCAACTCCAGGGCAACCTGATAGCACCTACAGGAACTCTCAGGCACAATTTTGTATTGGGCATGTGCCAAATCACACATATTGCATGCACACTAATTGATCGTTACAGAATACCCCTTAACTACTGGGGGAAAGAAGCGATGTGACAAACCCAGACAGCGTTACAGCTCCAAAGAATTCTCTGGAGCAATGACAGCGTTACCAGATGCCTATCTGTCCTTGTATTTTACAACTTGGCTAAAGAAAAACTGCTTTTTCTCATCAGTTTTCAGGAGAAAAAAACACGCCAAAAATCCCAAAGTAAAAATGCCTAATGGATGGAAACAATCTCATTTGCAGTGAAAAGTTCCTTCCACTAAGAAAATGATTTGAGGAAAATCAGCAAGTTTATGGTTTTGTCCTAGGAATTGAATTTCCACCAATGCTAAAAATGTTTTTATTTCCAGTTTCAGGCCAGATACTTGAGTCCAGGCTTACTCAACTCAAAGGGTTCATTTACTTTAATGGATTACATGCTAAGAGTCTTAATTTACATTTACAGGCTTGTTTTAGTTGTACACTTAAAACAAAGTGGGCATCTCTAAAAAGTGGTAACAGGTAATGTAATTGACAATCTTGTCTGTTAATTCCATATTTTGGGATACCAGCTGTGGCCTGACATAAATATAAGGACTCCGGAGAAAAAATGGTAGAACTTTTTACAAGATCATTTCTTGCTACTTTTGTATCGCAGCACTACTTGTATAGTAGTCCGACTTTTTAACAAGACATATAGAATGAAGAATCAGCTCTCACAAGGCATGTATTATTTGACTGCTGTTACTGCTTTTGGGACTTCAAAGATATTTAACCTTCAACCTTACCAATGCCACTTACCTTTCATGAGACATCTGCCCAACAGCTGAGCTGTTAAATCACAGCTGTATCTGGAAAGTCACAGCTATAAACGATTTGAAAAAAGAGCTTCTATACAGATTGCGTATTTGAAATATGACAAGGTTACTGTCCTAATGCCAACAAGAAATCTCAAAGTCTTTGTATGGGAAAATAAGTATTTAAAACTTTAGAGAGAGCAAGAGAGATGGTGCTTTTTCTTCCACTGTAGAGCTTCAAAGTAAACCTTTGCAGTCTAATAGTTCAAGGGTGCTATTTAAGCAATTTCTCTCATTTGAACAAAAAGAAGTGCTCTAACTCGATCCCTGGTTTTGCTACAAGAATATGATGTTTCATTTTAACTTAATAAAATAAATGGTTCTCGTGTTGTACAGAATTTATACACATGCTGCCTAAGGTACCATTTAAAGACAGAACTTAGGGCAATACATTGCAGGGAGTTATTAGCAGGTCTAATATCAATATAAAGAATAGTACTGTAACTACCATAGTGACGTTGCTGATTTATTTAGCAGGAGCATCAGCAATTTTTTTGCCCTTCTATCATTGTGTTATAGCCTACTTCCTAATATTCATTTATCTCAGTTCCCACAGAAAAAGTGTTACTAGTTCTTTTTGGTCTTCTTCCCAGTTTCAACATCCTGTCTTGATCACTGCTTGGGCCACTGACAGTAGCAATATTTTATACAAAAATGAAGCTCTGTCAACTACTTGTTCCAAGTCAGTTGCTTTTCCTTCACGCTGATTTCAATTAACAGGGAAGAAAAAAAACCCCACTCATTTGTTATCAAGAACCTCAGATTTTCCTGTTCATTTCAAGCTGACTTGTGAATTCCACCTCGTAAACAAAACCTCTTTGTTTATTCTTTAGACATCACTGAACATCTCATTTTTTTTCTTAGTAGTATGCACAGAGTGAGAGGAGGGAAAAGCAGCAACTGAAAATAAAGTGGTTAGAGTTGTGCCATTCTGGACACCAGAACACAAAGAACCCATTTTACTGATATATGTGATGGGAAGAGAACTCTATTGTCAAAGTGTTACTATTTTTAAGGATTGTATTTCATCAAACATTTGAAATTTGCAGAACGCCTTGCATGCACATTCCATTTTTCCAAAGGCATGCTGTCTTGCCAGTGCAACCATAGGTTTCCCTTGCCCAGATTACTTGCTTAGATCACATTTTTCCCCACTAACTTCTACAGCTTTACTGGTATCAGCTGAACTCTACTGCTATTAGAAAGGAGATGGAGAGCAAGGAACTCCGACACTAAAAACTCAGCAAGAAAGTCTCATCTTCTGCCTCCCATTAAGGCACTCACCTCCTCAACAGTAATGCTGGTAAGCACGCTCTCTCCCGGTTCTTCCGGTCTTCTGTGGGTGTAAACACTATTGCCTTCTTCCCTAGGTGTGCACATAGCCGCAGCTGAGTACCTTCTTTCTCTTTTAAAATTCAAGTTGTCTATTTCTTTCCTTTCATCCTCTTAAAAACCCGTCTTTGTTCTGTCTTATCTCTGCTTGGCAATCAGGAGTCAGAGGACAGGAGAAAGCACCTTTATTCAAGCTTGAAGAGCAGCTCTAGCATGGTCTCAGCCCCAGAGGTGCACTTCCAGGGCCACCTGGATGCAGGTGCTTTGCTTGCACGCTGCATTTCCCTGTCGTTTCTTTCTGTACCATTTCGGTTTCTCTGTAAAAGATTCAGCGATAACAATAAGATAAACACAAACAAGTCTGGTAAATACAGGCCCTACAGATGCTCTCTTCAGGTTGGAAGAGAACTGTATACTTGATGTGAATTTTGAGAACAACAGATAACTTCAGTTCTGTGGAAAAGTTGGAAATTAATGAAAAATATTGTTCATTCCCCCCCTCATTTAAGGAGAAAAAAATCTGTAAAGTCTGACAGTGCCATCGTTGCCAGAAATCTTATAAGGCAGCAGACGGAGGGTCTGGCTAAGGCCACTAAGCTGATTGCTGAAAAGGAGCACGTACTTTACACCCAGCTGAAGCGGGTGGTAGACATGCAGTAACACATTGCAGCAGCGCGTACCTTTTTTCAAACACGGTGCTTCTTGGAACTGCTAGCTTTCCCCACTGATCTTAGTCCTTCCAGTAACTTCAAGACTTTACCGAGCCCATAGCTTTACGTAATCCCCAAAAAAGGATGAAAAGTCATCCTATGTTTCTTTAAATTTTACCCTTTCCTCCTCTTTCCCTTTCCATACAACCCTGTGCAGAACGCTTGAGAAGAGAGGCTAAACCCATGACCTTTATTTTCACTTAGTAGTCGGGGGGGAGAAGTGCCCCCACTTCGCCCCGGTTGGGGCTGGTAGAGGTGACGCAAGATTTTGAGTACCTGGTCCCATAGGTGCATTCCCTTCTGCTTCGCTGGTGCCACCCCGACACCCCAGCTGAGGCCGATCAACCAACTGCCAGCCGCAGTTCAGCCCTACAACCATGCTTCTGCCCTTTCTAATAAATACCTTCTATCCTGTGTGATAACAGGCGTCATCATTCAGTAGGACTTTATTCTATAATGCTTTTCTAGTGATTGAGGAGACTAACCCACACTATTACACCACCTCAGCAGAGGCTGGTTTTCCTCCCATTGAAGTCAATAGCAAAATTCTTGTAATAGAAAGAGAAACTGACTGCAGATGAACATTAACCATATCCTTTCAACGTTTTTCTCTGCCTAATGGAGTATATTAAAGCTTCTCTGCATAACTTCTGAATAATACTGTATGCAATTTCATTATTAAATTTTCACTTAATTTAATTCTGCTTTGAGGTTCTTGGTTAAAAATAAAATATGATTAATGCTTACAAAGGAGAATGAGAAATCTGGGTGTTCAGAATTCTGATAATGGCTACAGTTTCTGGGTAAATTGCTTCAGTAATTTTCATAGTAAAACACGTTAATGTTACCCTTGCTTATTGCAGTTCCTTACCCTAACAGACACTGCTCTTCCCTATGATTCTTTTTAAAATTAATTAGCATGGCATTTGGCTGCTTAATAGAACACACTGAAAAAACACTAGTTTTTCCTGAAGGTCATTAGTGGCTGTATACAACTGAAAGAACATGAACACACAGTTGTAGGCGTTTATTCTGCCTGCATCATGAATGAATTTCAGTTTTAGAGCAAGGAGAATTACCAGATCTCCCTCTGGCTGTCTGCTAAACCAGAGTTTTCAAGAGAAAAAAGCTTATACAGGTTAGGAGGACGAAGGACAACTGTGATATGCTCCAGGTCCAGTCTGAACAGGGAATCGGGATGCCAAACGTTTGATGATGCTATTAGCAGATCTATTCCCAATAGTGATTTAAAAAAATCTACCAATACTGTTTTGGATTAGGTATTTGCATAGGAGCCAAACAAAATCTGAGACTGCGTTTCCAAAAATTGAGTTTTATAAATTCTTGATCTTCTCAACCCATGCAGGCTCATATCCTGGCTTCCCAGTCAATCAGTGGAAGCTTGTTAGGATAATCAAGGATTCATTAGAGAAATAAATTTGATCGAATGGGGTAAAGAAAGACAGAACCTGGAGCCTTCCTATGCCCTTCATGCCCTATGTTTTCGTTATATGGATTTAGCTGGAACTTTTTTCAGGTAAGATGCGTGTGCTTTCAGAGTTTATCTACCTATTAACATGCGGTAAAATATAATATAGTAATTAAGCACAGTAGATGTAATATGACAAAAAAAATGGAAAAAAACCCTGTTAATTCAACAGAAGTGCCTTGGCCATACACCAAGCTAACCAGTCCATTTTCTTTATTAATTATTATTGTTATTATAGGAGATTCATAATATCTTTCCCAGTGGTAGTACGTCTGTAGGACTTGAATGTAACGAGGTGATTTGGAATTCACAAAGAGAGGGGTCACCCTATGATTAAGGATGCAGATAATCACATTTTCCAATGGGTTTTGTTAATTCACATTTGGCCAAGACATTAAAAGCAATTACGGCATTAAGCTCTGATGGGTTTAAACGAGGATCTTTTTAGATAAATAAATGTGCATGATAATAGGTGCTTTTTAAAAATTGAAATTTATTCCACAGATGATCTCCCAAGAAAACTACTGAATTCCAAATGCTGTGAAAATTTGAATCTGACTCCTAATCTACACTTCCCAGATAAATTTTAACTGAGCTTTATTAACTAGAAAGAACCTAATAAATGTGGTCCTTTTCCTAAGAATTATGCGATACTAGCCCCTGACCCAGAAAATAATCACCTTTGAGCATAATAAGTAGTTCTATTGAAATCAATAGAAATTCCCATAAAAGAAAAATATTAACTTAAGCATGTGTTTAGATCCTGTGAATAATTTGGACCTTACTTTTTATTTGAAACCTATCTTAAAAATAACAAGCCATAATGATCTGGAGAAGGAGATAAATTACAAAAAAAAAAATGGAGTCAGCAAATAACCGATATTACTTGCTGCAGCTACAGGTTAACAAATCAAACCTAAACCAGTTATTGCCCTTAGACAATAGGGAAATTCAGAGTAAGATCTTAGTCATGACTACTGGAGCCAGGGGTACTATTATTGTGCTTTGCTAAATCTCTGTAGCCTTCATTTATAGTCACACACAACTTGGCATAAAGAATTCTCCTTTACAGTCATGAATAAAGATTTAAATATTATTATTGACCATAGAAGTAACAAGAAGATTCCTAAAGAATAGTGATGAGATCCCCAAAGCAAAACCCACAGATAAACAGAACATGTATATGACTAAAGGTTTGTTTCCCAACCTACATCCAGCTCTACTTACAAAAACTTCACATCCTTTTTGTAAATGTGGGTACAAAAAAAGGCAAAACTCTCATATGCACTATATCTATCTCCTTCCCACTCAACATATGCTTTGCTTTTATTTTTCAGTTATATCTTTCCACTGAAGTGGGTATGTCCCCTACGAAGAAAATTTTTTCTCTGAAATAAGGAGGAAATGGTGGAAAAAAAGAAGATTTGAGGAGAGCTTCTATTGCTAATCATAAAATGTTTTGGTTGGCACAGGATAGTTAACAAATAGAAATTAATTTAATTTCAAAATGACAGGGAAAGGAATATTTTGTTTCTTAAGAAAGTATCAAACTGAACTATAATGTAACTTTTTATAGAGAAGCCAGACTTGCTTATAATTTGCAACTCTGAATATCACTTTGAGCCTTACCAGTGCAAGACTGGGGTTTTAGTTTAAGTTATCCTACTAAAAAAATGTGATGGAGACAATTACAAAATCTTATAAAATCCCAAAGGCAAGGAGCTATTTGTCAAATTAGTTAACATAAGTCATGGGGACACTGCTGCAGGCATGTATAAGTAGTTTCCAGAAAGCAGATAAATTCTCCTGAGCAGAGAGGGGTGTGAAATCAGCAACAACCACCTCCCTCAGCTTGAAAGCTATGCTGCAAAGGACTGCAGGATGCAGAAGTACGTGGTGCCCGCCCGAGCACTGCTGAGAGTGCGAAGGAAGGACTTAGAGCCATTAACAATCCTTCCTTTTTTAAGATATCACAAATCCAGCAGGGAACAGAGCCAGTTCTAGAGCGCTCTCTGGTAAACATAACTTCTTTACTATTTGTTCCTCTAGAAACAATAATGTTCCATCCAAGTCAGGAAGAAAAGTTACATTCAGTAATTTAACTTTGCTCTAAATACTTCCAATGGCCTGTAATCAAAATGCTCACTTCAGTAAGATAAGGATACAAACTCGGATCAAGATGTTAAAGAATAAAGCGATGAATACCAATACAATTTAAACAGTTGCTGATAGAGAACAAGCATTGCTTTCCATTTATAAGGCTCAATACACTTACGAAAAGGAAGGGGAAATAAAACCAAAGCGCATGAGTGCATGGCCATGGAGGGTTGCTTAAGCTCTTGATATTTAACTAAGTTTTCTTTCAGGCAAGCTTGCTTTCCCCACCACCCCCATGTTTCAATTTGCATCTCAGATACATAAGGTATTTTACTTTGTCAAGAGCTCCTCTTGCCCAGGTCTTGAGGACTGCATTATGGCAGAAAACAAATGTCAGAGTTCTTCAGTTCTGTACAAATCAGGTTTGAACTTTTGCAGTGCAACAAATGAGAAGCTCCTCATTACTAACCCAGTAACCCTATTTTGGAAAAAACTAAATGCACAGCCAATAGCCTGTTTTAGATTTCAGACTGGAAGCTTGTCAAAACTCTAATGTAAGCTTGTGGCTTTCTGTGAGTAATAAAAGGGACACAGTGACATGAATCTTTGGCTCTCGTAATCTGCATCATTTCACACAGAATATCCTTATAACCACGGTCCTAATACGTTCTACAAACTCTGTGGACCATTGTTGGGACATCTGAGTATTAAACGAGAGACTAAAATGTGAACCGCATGGATTAGTTAAGTAATAATGATGTATTTTTGCTCTCTTTCTGTTCCAGGGTACGAATCTTGGGTGTAGACAGAAATTCATGAGAGTCTTCAGACCAAATCCCAATATGCTGCCCACTTTACATAATCCATTGGAAGCATTCCTATAGGCTATAAAAACAGATCTAGCCAAATACTTGCCATGCAAAAATATGAGAAAAAGCTGGCCTTTTGACACAGAAGGCACCTCTTGGTTTTAATATAAAGAGATAAAACAGACTATGCTGAAGCAATCTGAAGACTTCAACAAGAAGGACAAAGTGCAAACAGGGATTTACTGCACATGGTGTATCTGATGAAGTCCTGAATGAAGGGAAAATACTAGTTCTGCAGAGCAGTCCTCAGCTGACATACAAAATGGGTGCTGGACCCAAATCTTAGGAACATTTTCAAATAAGACACGGATTTAGAATTGACAAAGCTGGAGCTATTAGCACATAGGACTATAGTTCAGCAGTCATCTCTACTAACCAAAGAACACCTGTCATCGTACTACTTATCCTACTGCATAAAAAAACCTGGTGAAAGACTTCTTACCATTAACTGGGATAGAACACAGCTCTGCCAGCAACTGATGCGCTCCAGCAGAATGCGAATCAGCCTCCACCCCTCTCACATCAGTTTGCCTTTCTCCACTCGCGAGTGCAAACACCTCAACCACTCTCAGAAACATCTGTTCATCCTCTAATGAGGAAGGAGGCAATGCTCTAATTTTATAGGTGCAATTCTATTAAAAAATTGATCTGTTCTCCAACTCACACCCTTGTAGCAGCTCAAACTACTAATCCTTCTCTTAGAGTTAGGACCTGTGATGGTAAAATACCACCCATTAGCTTCTGGATTACCCTGCTTCCAAAGCTTCCCTACTATAGTTTGGAAAACACTATGACATTTGGAGTTGCAAAAGTTGAAAAAGCAAGGATTCTCCTCAGAGATAAACTTTTCTCTTGCTTTTGGGTTGCTACCAGGAAATCTGCAAGCCTCTTGATACCAGACCTACCTTCCCCCTTTTCTTCCTTTTTAATATTATTGTCTCTCTTTTAATTATAGTGGCATCAAGAGACCCCAAATGCAATCAGTGACTTGTTCTGCCAGTCTCTGTGAAGACATATGGTATGAGACAGTCCTTGCCCTGAAGAGCTTACAGTTTAAATAGGCAAGACAATAATGAGACACATTAGCATTGTTATCACCATCTCCCAGGTGGGAAATCGAGTCACAAAGATGAAAAGCAACATGCTCCAAATCACATGTCTACACCATACAGTGAAGCACAGTTCGGTCCTCTCGGAGTTAACAAACATTTAAGCTGATAAATTGACAGGGTGGAAAGAAATGCTGATGTGCCAGTTTGGGTCCAGAAGCCCTACAGATTGGAAATGCACCATTTTGGCCAAGACAACAAGCCCTGAAAGGCAGCACTGTATGAAGCACGCTTACAGTACAACCAAGTCAGATGTCTGCACCATGCTTTCATTCCCATTCAGTCTGGGCAACTCCGAACACACTGCACAGGTACCCATGAAAAGTATATCGTGCAGAAACAGAAATTATTCGAGGCTAGATGAAATAGATTTCTTTACAATCCTCCTTCTGTTCTTTTATGATGGTGTCTGTCCCCAAGATGAGAAATGGACCTTGTTTACAGATTTGCCTTCTCAGCAATCCTGTTGAGCTGGCCTCCAAAGCATGAGCAGAAAATACCCATGTTTTTCATAGCAGTAAAGATCTGAAAGTGAAGCCAAATGGCATCAGTTTGCTATATATCAGTGAGGGAAACCTGTTTATAATGAAGAATATTGCACATAGTTGAAAAATAACACCGTAAGCTAAAGAGCAAGTGACTGCGTATACTTTTAATTCCTTTGCGGAAAAATGTTTCTGAAATGAACTTATTTAAAAAATATCATACCAGAAATGAGAGATTTCCCTTGTCTTTCTGAAGTTAAGTTACACATGGTATATGTGAATGAATAATATTTAGTGTTATTCATCAGTTCAGAGACCACTGGAAACGGAGTTATGCTGTCATATTAGTCTCTTTTCTCTATTGCTCTTTTGTTTCATCTGATGAATAGCATAGTAAATTTTATTTCTTTTATCAATAGATTTATCAATTATCCTGAGCTTTGCAAATTTTTTATTTGTTTTTGTCCAAATTTAGTGAAAAAAATATATAATTTGCTATAGTGCCTTCTTGTGCATGACTTTTTTTCCTGATAACCTCAGGATATCTGGTGATCTTTTGTAACCCTGTTGAGTAGTCTTCCATTATAATTTTGAAGCACAAATTCGTTTTCATAAAACCACTAACAGTTATGAAATAGATTCCCCCCCAACCCCCTGAAATTAGCACGGACTGGTGTGACAAAAACACTTACTGTATCACTTCTGTTATATTCGATGTTTTTCATTTTTGGCTACATATGATATATTATCCTTTACTTATTTAAAAAATACTTGAATACACTGTGGAGCACGTAGATTACTGCGGCTTGTATTATCAGACAAGTAGTGTGGAGGTACTATAGTAGTACTTGACGTTTGTTATTTATCTTGATCTTCTCTCTCCTTTCAACGTTTTGATGAGAAAATTCTGCATACTAAGCTGGTTAAGATAATGCAATACTTCTACTCTTAATTACTAGTTTCTCAAACGCACATGCAAAGCTTTCACGTATTAATAATCTATTATATAAAGAAAAGTACCATAGCAGCAAGTCTTCAAAAGCAAAGTAAAATAAGCTAACGTTTCTTTGAACAGTTAGTTTGCCTGAAGAAGTGATACGAAAATCAAAGGACTAAAGGAGATCTCCTGGAAAAGGTCCATGCCATACCATAGCCCTTTCATAAAGTCATCCAAACCAATTGTAAAATTAATTGTTTTATTTACCACCCTTTTGCATTACTACGTTTGGTAATGCCTCTTGATTGTATAAAATGAATGGTAATTTCAATTTTTTCCAATTAAAATCATGCTACCTGTCATTCCTCATCTATAAAGTCAATCATTTCTTTCCACAATTCAAAAGAGTATCACTATGTAACATAAAGATTGCTTTATCTGTCAGTCAGTTACTTAAAGCAGTAGCTACATGCTAGCTCATTAATGAATCCTGAAAAGTAGTCTGTTGGGGAACAAAAATGACGTCCCATTTTGCAGACAGGAAGAAGACTAAGGGAAAAAAAATATTTAATTTCCAATTCAAGCATACTGAAATCAACCTAAAAGATTCACATTTTACTTTCTAAGCTTTACTGCATCTACCGATTTAGAAGATCTGCAGACTGCGCACAACAGTTACCATCTCCGGAGTTCACTTATTACATATACTCAATGATCTACTAAAAGGTTATGCAGGAATGAACGAGAGAATATAGGTGCTCTGAATCAATTAGAATTGGCCTGAGAAGACGTGGTGTTCACGCTAATCAGTTGTGATAGTCTTCGCTCAAATAAGAAGTTTTCCCATGCCCTTTTATATAGACTTTTACATTCATTGAGTATTCACATCATCTCTAGAATAATTTGCATATCTATCTAATATTTAAGGAGGTATATGATGGCCTCTAGTGGTGCATATCAGCATGAAAATGCCAAACTACTGCTCTATTTCCTCATAGTTTTAAAGACAGCATGTAGGAAAAACAAACATACGTTTGAATTGTCTCTTCTGAATTAGAAGAACAGCAGGATATGGCACGCAGCAAAGACCGCGAATGTTTCATCACTTTTTGCTTGGTATATTCTTTAGCTGGAATTAGCCCTTCATATTAAAAAGACTTTCATCGCTGTATTTGTGAAATATTTTGAAGAGAAACATAGTTCTTGGTAAATTAATTCACAGCAATGAAAACACCAAAATAAAATTTTACCATACTAATTTTACCCTTTTCTTACAAATACGGCATCTCATAACCCAGAGAACTGTAAGAAGGCTCACACGGCGGATGGGATTTGCTATCAAGCTACAAAGTACAGACAGGCAAGCAATTAAACACTAATGGAGTCTTTAGTAGGTTAAATATTAAACAGCTATCTCTCTGTGCACGTCCTCTTAAATCTATTTGTTGCGATATTGCTATTTCTATATGGCCAAAAACTTGATTTTGTCTTTCAAAATGCTTAGCAAAAATGTCAACAGTTAGAGGCTGAAGTTTTAGGCAGGAACTTCAGCCTGAAAAGTTTCATATACTCTTGGAGTTTAGGAGAATTCACAAAAGTTGTTCTTAAGCAAGGATATGTATATATATGTATATATATTTTTCAACAAAAGCAATTAGCAATTTCCTGGCAAGTCTCTCCGTCATGTTTTTAAAAGAAATCTGTTAATTAACAAATAAACTCATAAGCATTTCTAGTCATCAGAATGTGAATTTACAAGAACTTGAAAGGCAGATCTACCGATCTCAGTCAGCATCCTCCATAGCTCTGCTTCAAGCGAGTTTTCAGAAACTAAGTCATACGACAGATAATTGCCATTGCTCGTTCCCAAGGAAAATGCAGAGATAAAAGGATACAGTGAGGCCATTCAAGGGAGTTTCTGAGTACGTATCTCTCTCTGTTATGCCAACCTTTTACAATAGCATCTTTCCCTATCCTAGGCTATCTGCAGTTAGAGGGACTAATTTTTTTTCCTTTGTTCTGAGTCATTTCGCAAGTATTGTAAGAGAGACGGAAGACAGTAATGTCACAGACCCTTTTCCTGTAATTTCTGCATCTTTGCGAGGAAGGTTGTTCAGGTGCAATCAGGTTCTTTTGACTGGAAAACAGAGTTTGGAAATCTCAGCAAGGCAAATGTTGCAAGATGCCTGTGAACTGCACAGACTGACAGTAAGCAAGACGTTTTCACATCAGAACAGAGCAGAAAACTATAGGCAAGGAAATACCTAAGCATACGGTAAGTAACTGATTAGGTCCTTACTGTCTATGAGCTGCTTCTCAGTGCAAAGGGTAGAAGTTGAATGGTTTTTTTAAACACTTCTGATAAGTTTTCAAGTATATACGATTTTTCAGCTGTACCTTTTTCCTTGCAGTTTCTCACATTTCCCCAGGGTGTTATGAATTTTCAGTATCTTACTGCCTCTTTAGGTACACACAGCTACTTCTACTACAGTCCTCCCCTAAGCACTGTATCCCCAGTCTCAGGGTTAGCAAACCACATTTTCACGGAGCCAAAGTGAGTCTACTAGATGAAAACCAAGAAGTGATCCTTTCGACAAGGGGATTTTTCTCTCCCACATTCTTTCCTCCTCTGCCTCACGCTCCCCTGCCTCGGCTCCTCAGCACCACATCCCCACTCTCCTGCTCTCTCTCCCTGGGATCTGGTTGCCCAACACAGTGTGAAATATTAACCAGATAATGATTTTTATTTGCCTTGCAGGAGATCAGAGAAGCTACTAAGAAAACCACCGCTATGAAGCAGAATGCAGACAGAGCCATCATCTGAGGAGCAGTCACCAGCCGCTCTCTGTGCAGCAGTGATGTTAATGTACAATGCTATATCTTAATAGCCATCTCAATTGGCTATTAAAATGCAGCACTGCACATTAAAATCACTACCCCACTGCTGCAGGAATACTTACCAAAGATGCAGTCCCTGAAAATTACCTTTCAGCTCAATGGAATGCTGCCATGCCAAATGAGCTGTCTCAGCTCCTCTAATTTTCTGCTAAAGAAATAAAACTCTTACTTTTTAATTTTAAATTTACATGATTATGCTGTATGGCATATTCTGCCAAGACAACACAGATATAGCACGGGTGTGCTGCATGCGGTGCCTCAGAATTCAATAGCAGAAATACTCTGAACCTCCTCAAGAAAATTGTTCTAACTTCCAGAGGAGTTATTATTCTCAGTTTCTTTAAAGAATACCTTTTAAGAGCATCCGCTTGCAGGTGTTGGAGAGGGGAGAACAGGAAAACGTAACTGCTAAGAGTTTGTTTCTGGAAACTTAGAGGTTATAAGCAAGTGAATTCTGAAAAGGTGGGATAAGAGAGATGATGAAGGCTATAGTATGAACGTAGGGGTAAAAGACACGAATGGAATACAGTCAAAAAGAGGAAGTGGAGAGGCTGGTAGGCTGTATAATAAAGGGGGAGGACGAAGCTTAAAAAAGAATTGAGTCTTTTGATCCAGAGAGATGGTTTGTGGGACAACTTTGTCTCATCTTCTGAGTACACAGATTCAGGTGAGAACAAGGAAAGCCACAGAGGCAGATGTAAAAGACAGAGTAATGTGGTGAGCTCATATTACCCTCCCTGAGTCATAGCAGAAGATGATCAGAAGTCAAAGAGGTATCTGGAATATAGCAAAAATATGTTTCAATTGCATAAGCTTCAAAATGTAAGGCAGAGTCTCTCCCTGCTTCAAATATCTACCAAGCTGAATTGATCTGATTTGAAAGGTAAAAAAAATATATGTTTGATGGGCTTGAGCATCTTACCTCCTCTTTAGCTACACAAAGCTTCTACACATCTGCTGCACAGTCCAGCCCTCACAACCATACCAGATCTGTCTGATTTGGTTTGAAAAGTAGAACTAGTTAGGGATATTAATATGAAACCAGGTGTCTGTCTTCAAAGAGCTGATCCATAAACATGTTTTAAGTACTCTGGGCAACATCAGTTTTGCTTAACCTTTTACCTGGATTCCTGATGTCTCTGGCCTCCAGGCAGATACAACTGCACCTTTTGGCTGAAGTCAGACACAATTCATTAGTCTGCCCCAGAGCCAGGGCCTCTTGAAGCTGCAGAGCAATAGCCCCAGGGAGTCTGCTAGCAGGGCTGTCCTGGATCTTGAGACCTCGAGGGAAACAGGCAGCTAGCCCAATGGAGTTGACAGTGTTGGCAGTTTCATTACTGGTATCATCTGGGATGCTGACAAGGACATCAGTTGTAACTAAAAATCTAAAGGGACAGAAAGTTCTTATTTGTCAGAGAATTCAGATGTGTGATTTCTCAGATTTAGTCTGAAACCATTTCTCCTTGCCCCTCAAATCCACACATGTGCAAACTAGGAATTGCTTTTTTGACAGCTCTACTGCAAAATAGAAAAACAAGGATCAATTTAAGTCTTCCTGTAAGAATATAGAACTGATCAAGCTGTAAAAAAATCACCCAACCAAACAAAAATGTATTCTGAATTACTTGGATGGATAGGATGACAGTTTATATAATCTACTGCTAGAATTTGCAAATACCTGACATTACGGTTAAGCAAAATTTTGAAAATGTCTTATAATTAGCTCTTCAAATAGAAGAAAGCAAAAACGCTGCTCTGCAGCAGAGATCACTCTCCCCTCTTTTTAGTCTGACATCCTCCATCAGTCTCCCGAAACACAGCAACACACCCGACTACAGAGTGACATCCAGCCTACTCAAGTGTGTGGGAGCAAGAGTCAGAAGCTCACTGTGCTCAAATGGAAGAAAAAGGTTTGGTCAGAAAAAAGTCATCTGGGATTTTGAACTTCACAGGATGGTTGAGGTTGGATGGGAGCTCTGGAGGACACCTGGTCCAAGTTCCCTGCTCAAGCAGGGCCACCTAGAGCTGGCTGCCCATGACCTTTCACTGGCAGGTACTTCTTGCCCTTGGAACTTGGTTATCCTTTTCAAACTTGGTTCAGAAAAAGCAAACACTTCTGAAATGGGGGTGGGGGGCAGGATTAATAGTGCTCCAAATAGTCTAACAGGCTGTGGGCTGGATTCCCCATTACCTGCCCCATTACATGCAGGCTCCAAAGCCTGCATGACTTCAGGAAAAGGGTGATGGTTGCCATGTATAAGTGTCCAGCTGTCAAAGGAGAGAACAGAAGAGCATCTGCCTTTAAAAACAGAAATAAAATAAGTCTTACCTAAAACCCAGAGTCTCTGCAGAAAGGAACATCATGCTGCATCATGCCCTCCCCTCCTCCTTCCCCCTCCCTGCCCCGCTCTGAGCCACTGCTTTATGCAACACCAGTACTAAGCACCAGCAAGATACTGCACTGGTGACCTTGGATTTTCCAGCCCATTACTCCTGACTGGTCTCCACAAGGCTGCTACATCACCACCTGCCACATAACACCTCCTCCAATGTCGCCAAGAAGTCAAACTCTGTTCGCGCTTCCCCCGGTCCCACCCCCTTTGGGTCACGGAGCTTTTTCTGTCGATCTGCAAACGGAAAGTGATCCGGGGCTGTCAGCGTACTAAGGATGCATCCTCCCTCCTATGACTGCGTTTGTCACTTATCCGATAGCAGGTGCAGAAGAAGAGAGAGGAAGATGAGTGGAAATATTTTCATTTTCAGCCCGGTTAAAGGAGTATTTCAAATCAACAGATGCTGTGAGCTTTATAAAGAAATCAAAAGCCCAGTAACTATTACAATTTTAAATATATTTTTGGAAAGAAACCTAGATACTTGCAAGGCATAAAGATGCATACACAGTCTGAATGATTATGTCCAGAAAACAGGGTCAAAACAACGTCCTCGCCACTTGTAGCAATTTTTACATGCAAGCCATATTTGAAGTAATTAGCATAGTTGTTTGCCTTTTTATTTCTACAAAAGCAGCTGACAGACTACCCAGAGACCCTAAAGAAAACTGCCTCGGGGAAGACAAAAGCTGTCAACATCAAGCTGCAAAGATCTCTTTGAGGAAGAAAACAAATTCCCAGCAAGAGAAGTTGATATGCCCGCTGATGAGCTGTTCAAATATGAAACACAGACACTTGGAGGGAGCCTGCTGCAAACACATCCACAGAAGAAACAGAACATTTGGCAAAAAATTTGGCATGAGAAAAAATGAAAGCTGAAAGCAAGCATAAGGATGTGATGGAACTAAGAAATGCTGGCATGCCATACAGAGAAGAACTGAAGGGAAAGCAAATATGCCTAGCAAACTAAATACAAAAACATGTGCTGGCTGGCAACAGCAGCTAAGCCCTGGCTATTCCCGGCTAGTAGTGATGCTACTTGATTCAAGTGTTAAGGGAGCACTTTGTGCCACACAGAAAAATGTGGTAGATGTGTTGATATTACTGTATTTTATTGAACCAATACAACAGCAACAACAAGAAACGTTTAATAATCTACCCCAGAGAGTTAGTAGAGAATTTTCTGTTTCAAAAGCTTTTTCAATTCCTAAAATGAATTTCCCCACAAAAACAACATTTCCCGTAGGCATTGTTAATTTTTGTCTAAATGCCTCAATTTTCTATTAGATGGTGGAAACTAAAACAAATCATTTGGACCAATTCAAGTATTTTTCTGCTTTTGGTTGAGCTTCTTGTCTGAAGCTGACATTTTGTGAGAGCAGCATTACTTGAGATCTTTAAATACCTCAGCAAAATTTAAAAGTAAAAAGCATGAACTCTGCATGCTTTCAAGGTCATAATTTGAACCTGTCACCACCTAGTGGCGAGAGAGTGGAGAGAGAGGTGGACTCTTTAGTAGAGTCCTTGAGTATTCCTGTGAACAATTATTTAGGGAGACTTTGTCAACTTACCTACTCTATTCCTTTCTATGTCCTAGTGGAGACAGATAAATCCTGGCATCCTTCAGAGGACTGCCCCAGAGGAGCCAATCATCTAAGAATGGAGAAAGTTTCAGTTTCTGTTTTGGGAACTTAAGTTTTCTCTACAGTCACATGGTTCATTGAAAAACGAGGATTTGGCAGAGTCCACAAGTGGAAACTTTTATGTGAATGTATGTATCCTGAACATACTTCAAAAATAAAAATACCTCCCCCTGCCACACCACAAAAACCCTGCAACACACATAAGCAATTAATGAAAGCAACAAGATGTAAAAATACTTAATCTATGTAATTTGATCCCTTTTAGCTGCTTTATAAAGTAATTCAGGCAGAGCTAAGACAATAATTCCACTGCAGACAATAAGGCAGTCATAAAACAGGGCAGGTAAAGCTACGACAATAATGAAATGATCTGAGTAAAGCCTATTATCTTCATTAATTTTCACTCACTTTCCACCACAGTGGGAAGATATTAACTTGCTAATATCTTTTATCCTGTTCAAAAAAGAAATGCATCCCTTGAGCAAATAAGCTAAGTTATTAATTTCTTTGAATCAGGATTTATAAAATAATAATTATTAATTAAATGTGTGCATAAAGTTTCTGGTTGCAACCTTTAGATGCAAAGTGTGACTGCTGTTTAAGAGAATATCCCTGCCTGTTATTTTAGAAACTCTGAAGTCTGCTAAGCACCTTGAAAAAGCCAGATTTTTTTTAAAATGCATCGGTAAAAAAAGCTTGACTCATTTTACTAACCTTGTCTATTACTATAATTTTTTAGCTATCCTCCAGACATTTTCTGTAGTAAAGCGTGCTGTACAGGTAGAATTGTCACTATCAGTTTATTCTGTTAAACGAACTGAATAATGGCTCTGCCATACCTAAAGGAACGCAACAAGAAATGATTCATGGTTTTGCTAAGAAATTTTGCCTAATAGTTGCGACTGGGGCTCAAAACCAGTTTCTAAAATGAAACAATCAGTTGCCATATTCCTTCTGTGGAATACAATGTGACGAACTCGATCGATGCCATTCACTTCACGTTTCAAAAACGCTTTACCAATAAATGGAAAACATTAGGAGTTAATAGGCACAAATCAAAGATCTAAACCCATGTTCTTTCATACACAGTTAGACTAAAAGTGTTGCAAACATGGGATTTTATTTTTCACATAGGAAAATAATTGCCTTCTGTAAGATTCTTGGGCCTAGCAAACCTCTTGTTACATTTATGCCTGAGAAAATCTACAGCTTCCTAAACACATGCAAAGCTACAGACAAGCGTTTAGTCGTGTCGTTTTCTCATGTGCTTTGAAGTCAGTTATTTTAAAGGCAAAACTGAAAAGATGCAACGATCTTTAAAAAAAGGTCCCGGGTTTTCATAAAAACCTTTAGAACACCAATTTCTTTCATCTTTGTTTCTTTATTATCCACAACTCTCCTTTATTATCCTTTTAGTGACTTTCAAAAGAAAGTGTGTACCCATTCACGTGAAGCATGTAAGGGAACTAAACAGCTCGATTTTACTCAAGAGATCACATTAAAGCAAATTAAAGTTTCCCTATAAATTATAAAACCTGTAATATTACTACAGAAGCTACTGAAACCCCCAGTACTTAGAAGACCTACTGTAGGACAGCTCAAAAAGCTTACTATTTATATGAACGTAAGAGAAAAACCACCAAAAAAACCCCACTAAGAACTCAGTCTCTTTTCTATAACTTGTAAAGTAAAAGGCATAACATGCTCCTCAGAAGTCCTCACTGAAGAATTTGTCTGGCACCAAGAGAGTACACCAAGGCATCAGCAGTAACCAACGATCACATGTTTCAAGTATTTTCAGTATCTGCAAACCACCGACACAATCAGTCAAAAATTCAAATGACAAACTAAAATGCCTGCGTTACCAACAAACGTTAACTATAGCAAGGTGAAGTCTCTCACAAGATCTGTCTGCGGCAGATGATTAAAAAAAGTTTATCAAACTCTATATTCGATACCCTAGAAAAAAGATCACCACAGAGTTCTCCTAAATGTAAAATTTTATTTCTATTGCAGATTCCACTAAAACATGAGAGACTAGAATCAAGATAAATTTCAACTTCAATAACTATAAAAAGACTTAAATCTGTCACTCTGAAGCCATACAAAATAACTAAAAGAACCACAGGAGACATGAGAATTATGACTTTGAGGCAAAGCACACATTCAATGAACCCCAACTGACTAAAGTAGATTTAAACTGAACAACAATATAAATCCAAACCAGAAAATTATACATGTCCCAACACATTTTAAATTCATAGTAACAATGTTTTTGTTGTTGATTATTTCCAAAACATCTGAATTTCAACATCTTTAAAAATAAAAGTAGAACACTGAAAGGACACCTTCCAACTGTCTCTAATGTACTAAAACTTCTTATAGCAATACTAGAGATCAAGACTTAATTTTGTCCAGAATCTTACTCAGCGAGATCAGTAAGATCCCCAGATCTTCCTCAGCGGAAGACAGTAGGCAATAGAAATAACTACCGTGGTGTACCAGAATTTGATTTAAATTGCACTCTAAGTTACATGCATGGCAATTCAAGACCATACATACCAGTGATTATATCCTTCAAAAGCAAAAGAATAACGACTTTGTTATTTGCATTCAGGGAAACAAAGCACAGTAAATCTCCAAGGTTATTCCTGATGCCAAGACAACTGAATGAATCAAGTCCTTAATAGAACTTCAGAGCCACGAGTTTTGCACGACTACAAAACCCAGACAAATAAATCTGGTTTCTCTCATAGGTTTTGCTGCTTTTAAAGGTAAGGGCTTGCCTGTCGTGTCAAGAGAGTTAGACACAGTGACTTAAAGAATGGACTAAGGGAAGTGGAATAAAAACAGTTATCACTTTTGAAAAATCTAGTAACGTGTCCTTGTATAGGATCAAGAATTATAATTTGTTTGTCCCAGGGGCCAGTATTCCCCAAACAGATGAGACATGAGGCAATGCAGGAGGCAAATATGGGCTCAGGCCACAGTTTAAAATATAAAAGAAGCTTAGTAACGAAGACTTACTTGAGAACAAACCATCTGTAGTTAATAGATTTCTTGAAGCAATTCTCTGTTATGTCCCAAGTATAACGTGCTGAAGGTTTTTACTATTGGTAGCTGGTCTCCAGACAAGAACTCTTCAGATGTTAATTATCTAATATAAAAGTTTAAAAAAACCCACAAAACCCCAAACCCAAACCACTAAAAGAGTGCAGCTAGCAAACAAACCAACCATCAACTAAAAAAATAAAAACAAAAAACATTTTAAAAGAGTAGTAGGTGACACACGCAACCCAAATAACTACGTACCTCTCCTAAAAAACAACCAACCAAACCCATCTCTCTACCCCCCCACAAACCAACCAACCAAAACACACCTATAAGGCTGATGCATAGTCCTGGGGACACCAGGAATCATTTCATCCCTGATATTCCAGCAGATTTTTCATTAGATTTTCCAAATATCTACTCAGCATAAGCCCTTTACCACCTCATGTCTTTCTGGTGTATGCTGCACAGGACGTAATCCTGACAGACGCCTACTTATTCATTTATTTTCCGTACTGGTTACCATTAAAGCATGGACCTATGTGGCCAGCTAGCTATACGTGCCTTCTGAACACACAAAGCTAAAGAATATCATTATTCCTGGATTCTGTAGAGCAAGTACAACTTACTTAACACTAATGCACGCTAAAATAATTTTCATGGAGCTATTAATTTGATATTACACAGATCGACACTTAACTCATTGTGTAAGAGCTGGCTGGAAACGGTTGTAGCAGGAGATGCAACTGAATGGATGAGAACTCAAACACTGAGGAATGAGGCAGACCTTTGACAAATTACCCAGTAAAGCTTACAAAGACACTGAAATACTTTAACCTCACGTAATTGAGATTTAATTTCAAGCAAATAATGTCAAAAACAAAAGGAGAGGTTTTTACCTGGTATGAACTAATGAAGCACCAGGAAAGCCAAGGACTTTTAAGAGCAAGGGTTACAAAAAACCCAACCCGAACAACCTAACAAAAACTCACCAGAACATAAGAGGAACATCACATCCATTTAAAAAAAAGAGAAGGCAAACATTAAAGAAGAAGAAAAAAAGATAATTCGGACAACTCTGGCTGTACACACCACTTCCATGATCATACATGATCCAAACAGCCAGAAAGGGAATTTGGGCCTCTCTAGTGCCATTCTGTTCCCACTTACTGAGATGCAACTACCCTTTAAGTCTCTGGCAGTGAAGTCAGAGAGATAAAGGGCAAGCTAACTCCTTAGATACATTAAAGATCAATGATGGGAGTAGTCTCTAAGACATGCAGAGTCAAGGAAACTGTTACTGACGACGAGTCTGAGCGTACAAGTTGGCAGCTGGAATTTTCTAAAATTGCCACAAAATACACATTCACAAGTCCCTAAGAGCTTCTTCACCAGCTGAAAGGATGAATGAAAATTACATGGTGGAAGCTGCTGTTGCCGAATAGCAGTAAACATGAATGATAGCACATATGTAATATCATGGTACAATACACATAAAGCTCCTTTTAAAAAGAGGGAGGAAAGAAAATGAAAGAATTCACCATCGGGAACAAATACCGAAGTTCTTTTATCAAAACTTCAATGGAAGTCGAGTGATGAATTTCAAAAGGGAATTTTGCTTGGCTAAGGAGAATTTAAATAAGAAACGAATAGTGGGTCAACAGCTTCACTTTTTATTAGGTACTTCACTGCCAAAAAAAAAATAAAAATCCTTCTGTCCTTCGTTTGCACATTCTGCATTCTGAACAGAACGAAAACCTGCCTGAAAATTATAAATTCTCTTAATGCTGCTATTTTACATTAATATATTATGTTAGCTTTAAATTATCGTAGTGGACAAACTAGCTGAGCTGGCTTGCTTTCTATACTGATGCTCCCAAGGGGAAAATTCTGCTTGTTAAAGCTAAAATCTCTTCATGTTTCCCTGAACGAGAAGATATAGAGAGCATTTTTAAAGCATTAACAATGTTCTTATTATCCCAATGTGATGTTTACACAGGATAATGACTGTTACCATACAATATCTTAATACACAAACTAATGCAAATGTATTATCTGCTAAGAAAATGGAATCTTTCTCACGCTACGTTTCAAAAGCAAGTATGCTGTCCAAAACCATTTATTCTCATGTGGGCTTAGGAACTGTTCGAACTCCACTGTTTACTTGACACTATTTGATACTTGGAAAGCAAATATTGCAAGGGAATATTTACTAAGTGGGGTTCAAGAAGAACTCAGCAGTGCTGCTGGCTTTGGCATGCACTGTGCCACCTTGCAAGAGTGGCAGAACCGCTGGTGCAGAACAGCAGCTTCGGAAGGAAGCGAGCGAGAACGCCCACACGCAGTTTTTCAAAACCTGGGATTTGCCTTTTTAGGTACTATCTAGATCTGCACTGATTCAGTGAATATATTTTTAAAATAAATATCGCTTTCGGTTTCCTGGATGCCCGTCAATACAAGTCCCTAACATTCTGTGGGAGGAAAGATTAAAAAAAAATAATGAAGTAACTAAATTGGAACTAGAACAGAATGTGGGTGTTTAGTATAACAAGTACGCTTTGGCAGGAATGTAAGCAGTTTGCAGGAAGTATTTAACTTGATTGGCAGAAATCTCTTAGAAGCGAATTAGTGATGCAAACTATTTAAAGGAAAATCAGAAATACAATTTAAGCATATTGGGTACCCATTAAGGACTGAATTATTTAAAACCCATCATACAGTATGATCCAGCAGTCCTCAAACGTACTAATTGTATTTGGATCATTTATTTCCATCACAATTTAATCAAAGATGTAGTTAAAGAGCAGGTTTGACGTGTCTGTATAAATCATACCATGAATTAATCGCCAAACAACAACAGTTAGGTGTTCATTGGTCTGCAAGAAGTGAAGCTTATGTGTCTTCTGGTGTTTGACTTTTGTTTTTGCCCCAAACTAGAATATCTGCATCGGCCTGAGAACTTTCTGCCTTGATATCTCAACAGCCTCTTGTTTTGATTATGTGTCAAACTACATTAATTATAACGGTGAGAGCAACATGGGGCAAGAAGTCTAGAATCCATTTCTTTTTTACTGAATAAGATGTCTTTTTGTTTCTTCCTCATTGTTACAGAGCAATAACCCAAAGAGATTGCTAACCTACTCTTACAGGCCTTCCATTTTAC